>NW_004524607.1:7439440-7449110 GCF_000260255.1 Octodon degus
TAATAATCCAAAAGAAACTAGAACACCATGGTATTCAGCACAAAGTCAGATGGCTAAATGGTGGAGAAGAAGAGCCTACTTTAAAGCTAACTGGCTCTGCTGCTACTGTACTGCTCTTCCACTTTTACTAGCCGGTGACTGGTAGGTTCAGATCATCTGAGATGCGTGTTGTGGGAGCACTGTGGTACTCATGCTGCAGTGGACACTCGGAGCCCTCTGTGTCAGCACACAGCCCCAGCCACCCCAGCAGCCAAGCCTTGGATCACAGTCGTTTTTCTTTAAAGTAGAACTTCATTATTCAGGTATAATTGTAGTATTGGTGCTTCAGGATACATGAGTGGGTTTTGGGTTGCAGTCAGTGCTCTCACTCTTCAAAAAGTTTATTTTTATGGCACTATACCTTGTAAGAATATATCTGACAGTATTTAAGAGATGGAAGGGCAGAATCAAAATTATGCCAGATTGGGCCTGTGAGCTGTTTATAGAAGTATGTGATTTATATTGCATGTACATGTTGGATAATGTGTTTATTTTGTTGAAGATAATGCCTGTTGATATTTATTATTGGAAATCTATGAAAGCTGTATATAAAATTTTGTTGAAATATTTTAATATCTGTAGAATATAAGACAAGGTAAAAATGACTGTCTTGCTATATCAATATGTCAATCAAAATTTGAAATGAGCAACGACAGATGCCTTCAGATCTTTTGATCATCTGATAATTTTGATTGAATTTGTTAAGTAATGAAAATGTCATCATCAAGCTAGAAAAAGTGCTGCAAAACTGTACACAGCTAGTTGCAACCTTGTGTTATGAGTTATTTGGCCTTGTCTTCTATGCAATCCTTTATTCATTCTTTCCTGTTTGTAGCAGAACTTATTTTTTATCACTGGGCATCTCAAGACCTGCTGCTTGAGATACATATGTGCCTTAAATACACTCAGTGAGACTGAAATTATTGATCTTATACACGTGGTTATGATGTTCCTATTCTTGCATAAAGTATGAAGCCTCTGTGCCTGAATTTCTGTATTAATTATTCTTTCAGTCACTTTCCTTGAGACTGGGAATGAGCACACAATATTCACAGGTTGAGGAGGAGAGCTGTACTTGGGCTCATGTTTCTGAAATTTCAGTCCATATCCTTTAGGTTCAAATAGTACTGACCTAGGTGCTAGACATGGAACAGGATTTATTAGTTGCCTCTGAGATATCACTCTGTCCCCCTCTCCATAATAACTTAGCTTAGAGCATTCTAATGTTTCTATACCACGTGTCTCTAATCCTTTGCATACTGTCATATTCATTTTCACAGCAGCAAAATAGGTTGGTTGCCTCCTGTTGACTTACTGTGACTCCCTGTGAGACTCCTCTGTGTCCCTGGAGTTGCTTCTCTGAGGACCTCTCCTCCTTCCACTCCAAGCTGATCTTCCTAAAGTACAGGGCTAAGCATGAGTCTTTATCCCCATGGGCTCTTCGTGGCTCCTTATAGTGACTATTCTCTCTTTATTCTTTAGCAATCATTTACTGGAAAATGTTTTAAAATGTAAAACTCTCTGCATATTAATTTCATGAAAAGAAATACAGTGAGTAAGGTTTAGTCTCCTCACCCTCACTCTTGTTCCACTTTCCACAGAATGAAGTTACTATCTTACATGTCACTGTGATACACACGCTTCCTACCACTGTCTTTTAAGTTTTTTTTTCTACTTGAGATCTTTGTCATGTGGAGGATGTGGAAAGATGCTTCTAACTTTCTAATAAATAATTATTATCCTAGTCCAGTTTTAAGTTATTTACCACCATTCCTCTACAATTTAAGTATGCATCATATTTTATATATCAGTATGAACTGAATATATATTTTCTGGGAGATTTGTGATTTATCTCTGTATATCATTCTTACATTATTATTAATCTGTTAGTACTTAACAAGTTATAAATTTATGACAAATGTCTATTTACTACTATTTTTATGTGTTTTTTATCAGACTATGTTTGTAGGACATGTTTTTTCCATTATTCCATGTTTATGCATCATTGTACAGAAATTAAAATCAACCAATCATGAACTTTCATACTCTACAACAAAAAGCACAATATTATGATAACTCTTTAGAGAACTGCAATCAATTAATATATGAACTTGGAGAATATTTGTTACTTTATGATAACAGCTTTTTATTTTTTGCCATGTTTCTCCATATATTCAGGTTTCCTTATAGCCCTTTAGTAAAATCTTGCCGAGGTTCAGCCTCAGCTTCCAGGGAACAACCTGAGGAGAGAGGAAAGAGGGTAATGAAGGAATCAGAGAAACTTAGTGAGGTTAGGAGGGAGGAAGAGTGTGTCTCTTCAATCCAGAGCAAAATCAGTAGCCTTTATTTACAAGTCAGTGATTACATAAGCTTGCTTCATGCAAGATTCACAGATGTGGTTTTCATCTATAAGCGAAAAACAATTTAACTTTTTATTAATATTAGTACACAGTGCAAACTAAGAGTAGTCCTAGAAACTTAATCAACCATTGTTCTTTCTGTTCTATTTCTGCCCTACTGAAACTCTCTGCTCTCAGGTGTACTTTCTTACTACCTCAAGATCTTGATTCTAAACTTCTTATTATTGTTGAATATTCTTGGCTTAGGCTTGGCCCTTTGTGCAGGTTTACAAGGTAGGAGACACAGAGCCAACATCTGTAAGAACTTTATGCATTTATTTGAGCTATGCCAAAACCTTAGGTGATTAATTGTATGCTCTTTAACATGAATCATAAGCCTAATGATTTCCAGGGGGGTTGTGGAGACACATCCTTATGAAGCTCTGCCTTGCAGATTCCCCAAACTTGACATGACCTTGTCAGAGGCCAAGCTTTGGATGGTTCTCCACATCTCCCTGCTTTTTAATTTTAAGATCCCAGTTTCTACTTGGGTTTTCCTGAGTCCTCAGAAGAGAAATCTACAGAGGACTGGAAGAAAGATAATCAATAAAATAATTACAATTACCACCAACCTGACACTTTATAGAAAAGTTATAAGGTTGTGCATTTGTGAAAATTGTTTTAATTTGGATAAAATATTAGAAGCTACCTCCAAAGAAGAAAGGAGAGCACTGCCTGAATGAGAGATGCCCTGTATTTCCTGATGTAAAGTGGCCAAACCTAAACTTATATCACTGTCATTCCAAATGCCCATAAGGTGTCTCTGGTCATGTTCCCAGGAATATACTGTGTCATCATATTTTTTGGGAATTGCACAGATCCACTTATTACAAACATGGCATCTTAAGAGCAGTCTAACATTTAAGCTAATGATTTCATTTTCCATCATGACAACTATCTCTTCCAGAGCACTAACTTTGGCCTCTAGCTTCCTGTCAATTCATTCCTGATCTGCTAAGGCAAGTGTAATGTTTTTTGCTAACAGATCTACATAATTTGCAGTGTGAATTTCTTGTACTATGGAAGTGGTTGCAGTGGCTACAGCCCCAATAATAGCAATAAGAGCACTTACAACCACAATGGGTACACCAACAAAACACTTTTTCCTGGAGACAGCTCTACTAATGTCCTCTAAAGCTGGTAATCCTGGGCTAGCATACCAGAGTCCAGACATTTTATCAGGAATCATAACAAAACCAGGTTGTTTTAACACTAATACAGTCTCATCTAAGTTCATCACAGAAATACAATTAGTCAGGGTACAATTTGAATACTTGACATAAAATGCAGTTTTTGATACATGAGTTAAGTGTACAACATCTAGCTGGCCAACTGGTCATGCAACAATATATAAGGAAATTGCACACAACAAGAGACATAAAATATCTCAGCCCCAGGACTAGAAGGACTTTTTAATTTGATAGGTCCTGTAGCAGCCATAAACTGCCATAGCTGTGACTGAACATACTGTTTTGGATATCCCTTTAAACATCCCAGTAGTCCATCCACCAGAGTATCAAAACATCACCTGAGATGCATTTTGTAAGCTCTTCTAGCAAGAAAGGCTAAGTCTCCATGAGGAAGTACTCTCAAGATAAGCCTCTTGCCAGTAGTATAAGGGACAGACCAATCTGTGATGACTCCAGAAAAAGTAGAGAGCATGACTGATCCCATGTGGAAACACACATGGAATCCAAACAGGAAATCCCTTGGTCTTATCGATGCCAATCCAGTTCTGGTCATTCAGAGGAAGACAAGGTCTGCCAGTGGGTGGAAGGGTCTTGGAAGACACAGGGGAAGAAAGTCCCTAATCTGATTCAGCAATACTCATCATATTCAAAGACTATGGTTGGTGTTCACCTCAGTTAGCAGTGCTGGGAGAGTCAATCATGCAGCCACATGAAGCAATCCAAGCATCTGGGCCTGGCTGGGGTTCTTCCCATGGTGAAGTACAGGGGGAAGGAAACAGTTAAGCCTTCATAGCGATAAGTAACAGAAGTAAAAAGGATATGGTTAATAGAATTTCCATGAAGGAATTCAGTGTGGTTAGTAAAGATTGGAATATCAGGGCTGGCCTGATAGTTCAGCGGACTAAAGCATCTGCTTAGGCAGAGAGCAGGGGCCAGGGTTCCATTCCTGGTCTGCAAAGCCAGCCCCTCCCACTGGGCGTGCTGAGATGGCAATGGATACTGGGTGTGGTGGCACACAGCTGTAATCCCAGCACTTGGGAAGCTAAAAATATAGAATCACTATGAGTCTGATCTACACTGAGACCCTGTAGACCCTGTCCTGAATACAGAAAAAAAAAGATTAGAATATCATTATCTTCCCAGTGTTCAGGTTATAGAAAAGGTGGACCAGCAAGGGAAGCCTAATAGGAAGCCGGTTCCATAGCAACACCCTGACAAGTAATTATGGCCGTCATAGCAACAAAAAGGGCTCGGGGAGTCATAGGGGCCCCCTGCTGCGAGAGCATTGATTGACCTGCATTAGCCAATGCTTTAAGCTGGCCCCAAGTGGGAGGTTTGCTTCTTTTGGTGCCATGTGCAAGGTGGAATCTCTGCTCCTGCTGAATATGCAGCTGCAGCATGGATGGTATCAGTGTCTCGGGAGTCATCTCTGGCCCCTGTGACTGAGGAATCAGGGCTTCTTCTGGCATCAATGGACTGGTGTGGTCCATAGTTATGGATCAGATGTTCAGGGATCCAAATGGGAGAATCCGCATCATGGAGAAAAACACAAGCATAGCCACTACCCATTTTTCACTCCCCTGTAAGAGAATCCTTCCATTTAACCATAGGATGGCAGGTGGCCTGTCATTCCCAATGAGGTTGAGCTGAAAAGAGACCTGAAGAATCCAAATTTAAAAAATTAAGTGTGAGCAATGTATGATTTAAAAGTGATGGGGGAGAGTTATGGGTAAACTCTCCCTTTTCTATATTTTGTATTTGAGATTTTAGCATTTGATGTGCTCGTTGTACAATGGCTTGTCCCTGAGGGTTATATGGGATATCTGTAACATGAGAAATAGTGAATTGGGAACAGAAATGCTGAAAAGCTTGGGATGTATAAGCTGGAGCATTATCAGTCTTGATGATGGATTGAATGCACAATATTGAAAAGCAATATAGCAGATGTTGAACTGCATCTTTTACAACTTCACCTGTTCTAGCTATGACAATCAGAAGTGAGAATAGGTATCAATGCATGCATGTACATACAAAAGATGTCCAAAAGAAGAGAAGCAGGTTATATCCATCTGCCCAATATAGTTATGTTGCGGACCTCCAGGATTGACACCTGTTATTGGAACTGAAAGACATTGAGGGCAAGATGAACAATTACAGACAATACTGTGAGCAGCTTTATAAGTGGTTTCAAACTGCCATTGCAGTGCTTGTGCATTTTGATGGTGCAAGCCATGAGAATTAATAACTTGCTGTAGAAGAGATAACCCTACAAAAGTAGGTTGAGTTAAAAAAAATCTGCTTGTTGGTTTCCTTCATGAAGAGGTCCTGGTGGATGAAAATGTGATCTCAGGAAACCTATGAAAAATGGATGTGACCTAGCCTGGATGAATTCTTGTAACTGAGTTAACTATTTTAAGATAGGAGAAGAAGTTGGAAAAAGAGCAGTTTCAATGTGAGGAAACAGGCAAGTGACATATTGTGAATCTGAACAATCACTAAAAGGTGATGAAACCAGCTGTTAAATGACAAAAATTAAAGCTAAAACTCTGTCCACTAAGCAGAGGTTTCTGTAGTCTGTCTGCAATAAGATTTGCCATCAATAATAGTAACAGCCAAACCACTGGAGTAACCATCAGTAAATACCAAGAAGGCAGGTTAAGGAGCAGTATCCTGTAAGCACCGGAGTGGAAATATTACAGGATTTCTAGAAATGAAAGATATTAGGGGATGAGAAGGTGAGTGGAAAGTCACTTGTCCTGTAAAGGAAGAAAATGCCATCTGCCAATCATCATCATTTTGTGGTAGCCAATAATATTGTCACTTGTTATATGGAGTGGCAATTGTTTGTCTTTCCTTCCCAAATATTTCTTTACCCTGTATACATCCTTTTGATACTAAAGTAGCAACTAGAGAGAGACAAGCTATTATTACTCTTTTGGTGGTAACAGGTCAATGTAACCACTCAAGAGGCCCTTGTTGCCACAACACTCCTGTAGGTGTAACAGGTAGGGAGCATTGCCATCATCCAAGGTTGGGTGTAATCTAACCTAAGGACCTGCTGTCTGTTCAATGCTTGTTGGATTTTAATTAATGTTAACTTTCCTTGTTCAGTGAGTCTTCTAGAAGAGGATGGATTGGGTTTCCGTCAAAGTATGTCAAATAAAGGTTTAAGATTTGCTACAGTAAACTTTAACAAAAGACTGATCAAATTAATATCTCCTAGTAGTTGCTGAAAATCATTTAAGGTAGGTAATTTGTCAATTTTCATCTGTATTTTTTGAGGGGAGAGATAGTGGGTACCTGTAGTTCTCCCAAGATAAGAGAAAGGTGATTGGAGCTGAATTTTATAAGGTGTAATGGAAAGCTAGGGTTGAAGTAATTGTGAGGAAGTTTCCTGTAGAATTTCTTGTAGAATGTCTTGATCAGGTTAGGCAAAAAGTATGTCATCCATGTAATGAACTATATAGGCCTCAGGCAAAGCATCTCTGGCTTTTTGAAGGATTTGGGCAGCAAACTTCTGACATAGGGTTGGACAATTTGTTGTTCCTTGGGGAAGCACTTTCCACTGATATCAAGCCAGAGGCTCTTTATAATTAGAAGAAGAAAGACTGAATGCAAAGCATGGAAAATCTTTTGGATTTAGAGGTATAGAGAAAATCCTGAGAGCAATAACAATAATAGAAAAAATTTGGGGGATTGCCACAGGAGATGAGAGGCCAGGTTGTAAAGGTCTCATGATTTCCATAGTGGCATTGATAGCTCTTAAATCTTGTAACAGTCTCCATTTACCAGACTCTTTTTTTTAATAACAAGTATGGGTGTATCCCACGGACTGTTGGAGGGTTCTATATGGCCTAATTTTAATTTTTTTAATCAATCGTTTGGCTGCTTGTAATTTTTCTTGAGTTAAGGGCCACTGCTCTACCCACACGGGGTCATTGTTTTTCCATTTTATTGGATCAGTTGTTTGTCCTGCAGTGGCCCCTACTGAAAAGCTTGATATCAAAGGCCTATCTGAGACTGACTGGGCTTGGGTTGAACAAAATTTATAAAACCTTGCATCTGTTCACCTAGGCTTCATTTGGATAAATATCCCATTTCTAACATTTGAGCAGTCACTTTATGGTCAGGACTATAAAGCATTATTATCACTTGTGACAGAATATCTCTGCCCCACAGGATGAAAGGCAGTGCAGGCACTGTGTATGCCAAAAATGTGCCTGACAACTTATCTCCATCTGACCAGTGTAGAATTTATGCACTCCACCTGGCGTTGACATTAGCTCCTATGCCAATCAAGGTGGCAGCAGTCTGCTGCTTGGACCAAGACTGAAGCCAATCTTTTTGAGAGAAGCAAGAGCTATCAGTTTCTGTATCCATAAATCCATTAATGGGGATTCCTTCAACATATAAGGTTTTCATAGGTAAGCTTTATTTAATTTCTTGAAACCAAAAGGCATAATCACTGAACTCAAAGCTTTTGTCCCCTCTCTCTTGAGAATTAACTATTTCTCTGACTTGTGACTAGGGACTAAAAGAAGTTGAACAGTTTTTTGGCCTTTCTCAATAGTCACAACTTTTGTAGGAGGGAAAAGCATAATTTTTATTTCCTCAGTATAACACACTCAGTTACCCCCAGGATAACATGAATGCCTTGCAGAGATGTAGAACTGCATCCCAACAATATACCTGCAGTACTTGGGGGAGGGGATCCTTTATTCCTGCAGAAAGAGCACTGGAAGGCATATCAGGGGTTACTATTCTTTGGCAGAGGAACAGAGGTCCAAACTGGCAGTTCTCAGGGTAGCTTCTTGGAGTTCTGGGATGGAAGAAAGGCAATGAATGATGCCCAATTAGGTTGGGGGCTCGAGGCACCCCCCCTTTTAAGTTTCCCAAATTGGGAAGAAGAGGATTTCCATCCTTACTAAACTTAGAACAGTATTCCTTAGCCCAGTGATTTCCCTTCCTGCATCATGGGCAAGCCTTAGTGGGGCGATTGGCAGCCAGTTTGGTTTTGTTTCCCTTTTGTGGGCATTCACAACTAAAATGTCCTTTTTGCCCACATGAAAAACACACTCTGTTTTTCTTTTGTCCCTCAGATCTGAAATATTGAGTAATGGCTTGACCTTTCAGGGAAGCAGCAAGAGCAACCACCCACATAAAGGAAGGTCCAATGTCAGCACATTGTTGAAGATAATCAGAGAGCTGCCCATTGTGTTTTATGGGTCTGATGGCTGCCTGATATGCCAAATTTGCATTCTCAAAAGCCAATTGTTTGGTTAGAAGCTGAACAGCTTCTTCATTTGTTGTTGTTCGGGTGACTACTTGCTTAAGTCTAGAGGCAAAATCATCATAAGGCTCATCTGCCCCTTGCTTAATCTTACTCAATGTCCCTGTACGAGATGGGTTAGTGGGTAAATAGTGCCATGCATTAACAGCACAGGTGTTTATTTGCAAATAGACATCCACAGGGTATAACACCTGTTGATCAATGGTTTGGTATGCACCATTACCCACAAGCATGTCATACGTTATAGGGAGCCTGTTCCTCTGATTTTCCCGCGCCTGCTGCGTGCAGCATTCTTCATAATCTGATTTCCACATAAGAAAGTCAATTCCCTATAAACAAGACCTAGCCACCTGCCCCCAGTCATATGGAATCATTCTAAAAGCAGCCAAAGAATCAACTAAAGTGATGGTATAAGGTGCAGCTGGACCGTATTTTGCACAGGCTTCTTTTAATTCCTTCAGTAATTTAAAATTTAATGGATTATATGACCTGGACTTACTGGCATCTAGAGTGAAAGGAATGCTTGCAAATCAAATCCCCCTTCTTCTTGTGCCTTTTGAATGGCTTGTTGAAAAGGAGAACAAGCAGGGGCAGAAGATTTTCTTGCCATAGGAAAAATCACATTAGGGGAATCTACCCAAATTTTTTGAGGAAGAAGATAGGTCCTGGTTGAAGAGGGTATTTCCTTTCGACTCTGGGCAGTTACCTTCAAAAGGCTTAAATACTTCTCTGTGCCTCTGAACAGCCTGTGG
>NW_004524607.1:7449857-7450599 GCF_000260255.1 Octodon degus
ATTGACAGATGTGGTTTTCATCTATAAGCGAAAAACAATTTAAATTTTTATTAATATGAGTACACAGTAGAAAATAAGAATAGTCATGGAAACTTAATCAACCACTATTCTTTCTGTTCTATTTTCTACCCTACCGAAACTCTCAGTTCTCAGGGGTATTTTCTCACTGTCTCAAGATCTTGACTTTAAACTTCCTTGTTACTGTTGAATGTTCTTGGCTTAGGTTTGATCCTTTCTGCAGGTTTAAAGATAGAGACACAGAGTCAACCTCCAGGAAAAAAAATATATTGTCACTGAAGTTAATTACCCATCTGTCACTGTCTTGTTTTTTTGGTGGAACCAGGGATTGAACTCAGGCCCATGCACATGCCAGGGAAGCGCTTATTCCACTGAGCCATTTCCCTGGCCCCCACTGTCTCGTCATGATCCTAAATTCCACATATGGATTTACTATGAAGAGATGGGTTTATGTTTCTTAATTGTGTTGACACAGTTTCCATTTTCAGTTACCAAAGAACTTCTTCCATACAGAATTTTTCCAAGTTGCTAAGAAGTGTTTCTGATGTTTTTGAGAACAGGAGGACTGTTTTTTATGCAGTTACTGAGCAGTTTCAACACAATAAAACACCTGGAATTTTTTTTAAAAAATGACTTCATTGGGGCTGGGGAGATGGCTCAGTGGAATAAGCGCTTCCTGGGAAGCGTAAGGAAGGGCCTGAGTTCAATCCCTGGTTCCACAAAA
>NW_004524607.1:7450699-7456681 GCF_000260255.1 Octodon degus
ATCTGGGTCCCACAGTCCTCGACAATGAAAGGACTAGCCTCAAGTCCCAGTTCCGGGTACCAACTTGCCAAGGTCCAGCCTCAGCTTCCAGGGAACAACACCTGAGGAGAGAGGAAAGCAGGCAAAGAAGAAAGACGCAGAGAAATACAGTAGGATGGAAGAAGAGTATGTCTCTTCAAGCCAGATCAAAATCAGTAGCCTTTATTTACAAGTCAGTGAGTACATAAGCTTGCTTTATGCAAGATTGACAGATGTGGTTTTCATCTATAAGCGAAAAACAATTTAAATTTTTATTAATATGAGTACACAGTAGAAAATAAGAATAGTCATGGAAACTTGATCAACCACTGTTCTTTCTGTTCTATTTTCTACTCTACTGAAACTCTCAGTTCTCGGGGGTACTTTCTCACTGTCTCAAGATCTTGACTTTAAACTTCCTTGTTACTGTTGAATGTTCTTGGCTTAGGTTTTGACCCTTTCTGTATGTTTAAAGATAGAGACACTGAGTCAACCTCTGTAAGAACTTTATGCACTTAATTAAGTTATGCTGTTGGGAGAAGAAAGAGTTAAAATAGAGGCCTGCTAACTAACCTGCAGGGCATGTGGGATGAGGAAAAAGAAAACAGAGCAGCAACAACTGTGAGAGTAACCAACAGCACTTGGAACTCAAGGACACCCTGTTTTTGTGTCCTTGCTCCCAGACGCCTAGCAGGTTCTCATGCATAGTATACCTTAAATATTATCCTTGGACACACATGATGGGATCTAGTTACATTCACCTAAGGTAACCCAAGTGCTGAGACTAAATCTGTATAAAAATAAAGAACAAAGGTGGCATGGCAGCCTTTTGCCCGAGCCTTTGCTTTGCTTGCACTGAGTATCCATGTGTCTTTCTTTGTGGCCAGTGCCCTTGAATCTTCATCAGCATTATGCCAAAACCCAAGGTGATTAATCGTGTGCTCTCTTTCATGTGAGTCATGAGCCTAACGATCCTGAGGGGATCTGTGGAGGCTCATCCATGTGAAGCTCTGCTTGGCAGATTCTCCAAACTTGACGTGACTTTGTCAGAGGCCAAGCTTTGGAAGACTCTTCACAAAATATTAGAATGCAGTGTTCACTAAGTTCTTACTTTTTCTTTTAAATGGAATAAATTATTTTATATTTCATTACATTTTCTCATTTTATTGCTGAGGCCTTTGCTGGCTCTGGAAATGTCAGTAATTTGGAGGACCTCTAGTGCCTCTCTGCATTATTTTTGAATAAAGTAAAACTGTATAAAAAGGGATTAAGTGCATTTCATTTACATTTATCAAAGTACAAAGAGTAATTCACAGCTCTAAGTAACCAAAAGTAGAATTCTCCATTTAAAACAATCTTGTCTAATCAATGAACAGATCAATCAACTGAATTTTGGAAACAACTTCTAGACATATTTCCCATCTTGTCCTGCTGTGCTCTCCATTAGGCTGGTATCTCTGAGTTGTTCTGACTGCACAGTTAGCCAGGAAATTCTTCCCCTCGCTCTTCACATACAGAAGCTATACCTGCCCTTGGAAAGTTGGCCAGG
Organism: Octodon degus; assembly: GCF_000260255.1. Lineage (NCBI taxonomy): Eukaryota > Metazoa > Chordata > Mammalia > Rodentia > Octodontidae > Octodon > Octodon degus. The sequence goes on from NW_004524607.1 coordinate 7,452,267, forward strand.
GCCAGGTATGTTTGCAGAGGACGTGGGGATTGTCGGGGCCTGTGTCCTCCTTGGTCCTTACAGCTGGGTACCTCCTTTGCAGTTAAATGAGGCCTGGACTGGTTCCAGCAATTTCTTTTTTCTCTGTTTCATGGTAAATGAGATAAGATTAAAGAAAGCTTCCAGTCTCTTATTCTCACCAGAGAACTAGAATTACAGCTCATTCTCATTTAAGCACAGTATAGTTTCATGGTAGACAGTATTCTATACTTTATTCTTTTATTCCAGGAAAAAAAATATTGTCACTGAAGTTAATTACCCATCTGTCACTGTCTTGTTTTTTTGGTGGAACCAGGGATTGAACTCAGGCCCATGCACTTGCCAGGGAAGCGCTTATTCCACTGAGCCATCTCCCTGGCCCCCACTGTCTCGTAATGATCCTAAATTCCACATATGGATTTACTAGAAATGAAGAGATGGGTTTATGTTTCTTAATCGTGTTGACACAGTTTCCATTTTCAGTTACCAAAGAGCTTCCTCCATACAGAATTTTTCCAAGTTGCTAAGAAGTGTTTCTGATGTTTTTGAGAACAGGAGGACTGTTTCTTTATGCAGTTACTGAGCAGTTTCAACACAACAAAACACCTGAAAATTTTTTTCAAAATGACTTCACTGGGTCTGGGGAGATGGCTCAGTGGAATAAGCGCTTCCCTGGGAAGTATAAGGAAGGGCCTGAGTTCAATCTCTGGTTTCACAAAAAAAAAAAAAAAAAGACTTCATTTTCAAAATACTTCTGATAATTTAGCAAATTAGTTGGTTAACTAGGCGGCCTAACTCTCTCTTCAATAACTTGTTTTCTGTTACATTAGAGCCATTTTCTTCAGAATGTTCTAATGATTTTACATGAGTGAACAATGGACAGTTTCTGAGATCAATTTCTAAAGAAACTTACAAACTAGCAGGTTCCACAAAAATGCATACTCATGGAATTACAAAGGAACTCAGAAGATCTCGTTGGCAGGACAAAGGTGTCAAACTACTGGTCATCACAAGCTATTTGGAGATGGTTGAGATTTATGTAGAACCTGTGAGCAATGTGATATCCCAGGCTGGATCAAGATATTTGGACAAGGAACTAAGCTCATTGTAATTCCCCTGGTAAGTAATGTTTTATAAATGCTGATAACCTAGAAACGAAGAAAGATGCTTTCTAGAAGAACATAGATATGATCAACCATCTGCCTTTGCCATGTCCTTGGCCTGAGTCCAGCAAAAGCAATTACTATGTAGGTACAAGTTATTGGCTATGAAAAGAGATCTACTTTGTAAGTAGTTTCTTCCTTTCCCCTCAGTGAGCAGATTGAAATTCTGCATTTGGAGTGTACATACACCCAAGGTAGACCTGGGCTAGAAAGTGACATTTTTAAAGTTTCATGTCTAGAACCCTTTGGTTTACTACTTTAAGATTGTTATTGTTGAGAGCACTTTAGGAAGAGTTCTCAAAATGGAATTTCATTAGTTGTGTCTTTTAAGATATGACATAGTGCTACTTTCTCCAGATAAGCCATCAACTATCTATTATCTTGTTTGTTTTTATCTGATTGCCAATAATGTGAAAAGAATTAAGATGATAAAGGACCACAAGCATCAGTGAGTGCCCCTTTTGTCCATGTAGGCTGTGACCAGTCAACCTTTATACTACTGTCCTCTGATATTACTGCCTGGAGAAGGCCCAATGTGCTAGAATTTGCAAGGTTCACAAACCATTTCTGTTCAAAATCCAGGAAAAGCTGTTCACACCTTAATTCCTCACTTGCTATCATTCTCTCAGGACATGACTTATCTAAAGATTAGTGTGTGTGTGCTGATGCTGAAGCTAAAAGGAGAGAGAAGTCTCAGGTTTAGTTCATTAAGTTTCTAGTCCAATGGATAAGTTTTCTCAGTTATGCTTTCACTGGGCTTCCTTATAATGTTCTTAGACTTGCCCAGTGGATAAGTTTTCTCAGTTATGCTTTCACTGGGCTTCCTTATAATGTTCTTAGACTTGCCCCTGGCTAAGAAGCAGGAGGTTTTGGGTTCAGGAGCGGTTTTCTTTTCATCATTTGCATAGTAGTTATTGATTATAAAAATCCATATGCATGTTGTACATCCCTAAATACATGTTCATGGAAGCAATATTGAATAAGGATTTATTGAACGTCCAATACAGGATTCCTAGGGTACTACTATAAAATGACAAATCATGTTGACACTGTTCTCCTGTATTTCATTTTAGTGTTGCATATTGTTACTAAAATAATTAAACTCTTCCTCCTAGCACTTATCTCTACGAGAAATAAAGTACTTAGGATAAATCATGGAATAAAGTGAGTATGACAGATTTGCACACAAAGCATGAGTTACTTAGCCAGAAAGCACAAATGACAAAAGAGGGGAAAGGAAAGTGGTTCACAAGATACCTCAGACTCCCTCAATGGAGATCATCAAGTGACCTACATTCCTCCCTGTTCCCTGACATACACCAGGAAAATACAATCCATTGTGGAAAAAAAGGTGTAAAAGAATGAATGGGTTCATGAATATCAGAAGTCTTTGTTTTAAAGTTCAGAGTCATACCCAATCTAGATATACACATAAAAGACAAAAGCAAAAAGTTTATTATAGTCTCTGCAATTTAATTGAGGCGATTTTGTCAGTGTGTTTAACTTATTGATCTTGTTTTCTTGTCTATAAAGCAAGGGTAATCCTCAGTATAATGCAACAGTAGTAGATAAAAGGCCACTACACGGGCACCCATGCAGGGGCAGCTTGCCTTCCTGTGACTGTACAGTACGTGCAGTACTTACAAACCACACCAGCATTGTTTTCTGATCATTCTCTTCACTGATGTGTCATTCCTCCACAGGTGAAGTGTTTGATGCAGACATTTCCCCCAAATCTTCTATGTTTCTGCCTTCAGTGAGTGAAACAAATACTGACGAGGCTGGGACCTATCTTTGTCTACTGGAGAAGTTTTTTCCTGAAGATATTAAGGTGTATTGGAAGGAAAAGGATCATGTTGGCCTTCTGCAGTCCCAGCAGGGAGATACAGTGAAGATGGCCAGAGACTTAGCTGGGTGACTGTGGCTGGAGATGCAATGACCAAAGAGCACACATTCATTGTCAAACATGAGAATAATAAAAAGGGTGTTGGTCAGGAGATTGTCTTCCCTCTGATAAAGAAAGGTACGTGCATATAAGCACAACATTCCTGAAATCCTATTAAAAGGGAATAGCAACTGTTAAGTATTAACGAAAACAAACATTTGTATGTAGTGAAATCAGAAGGTAGAGCGAATATGTTTAAATTTCAATAACAATTATCACATTAAAATACACATTGCCATGAATCCTCCCTCTAAGCACCCTTGTCCCATCGGCCTTGTCACTGTGTAAAGGAGGACTGGAAATCCTCTTCCGTGAGTGTTTCTTCTCACAGCAGTGACTGCCTGAGTTGATTCAAAACATCAACTTATTGTGGTCCCTTTGACGTTGGGGAAGAGCCTAAAGTGGCTGAGGGTGTGACCCAGTTAATAAGGCTGATGAAGACATGGGGTAAGGTTTCGGTAAGCCTGCCTTTTGGTTGGCTGGCACTTAGCAAGAACATTCGCCATATTTTTTATTATAGCTCTTAAAGGCACTCACAAAACAAGACTTCCAAAACTGCTTCAGAAAGTGACAAGAATAACAATATAACTATGTTCAAAGGGAGAGGGAGTATTTTAAGAGGTAGTAGTATCTCTCAGCATAATATGTTTTCTTATAACACGCACCATAATTTTGATCAGCCCAGGGAAATCTTTCTTAAATTAGCCAACATTTAATTGTAGCAGGAGTTTTCTTCATTTTTAGCTAATATAACAGTTAAGAAGATTTTTGTGTGAACTTAGTATTCTGGTATTGAAACTGAGATTAAGAAAGCATTAACTGTCCTTTCTTTGGGTGTTCTGCGAAGTCTCTACTATTTTATTGTTCTATGGGACAACATCAAGGAATTCATCCTAGAATTTATATATGGATTAAGTGAAACAACATACATGGAGACACCTACTGTACTGTATGTTAAATGCTAAAGGAGTTTGCATTGTTGATGACTTTCCTCAATTTATGAGTGAGAACACTTAGGCATCTTTCAGCAAGCAATGCCACCCACTTCCATTTTTAGGCATGAAGTTTATTCACAAACAATAAGTTCTTTGTGAACAAAATATTGTCCCTACAAAAAGCCAGATCCCAACTCAACAAAATATGGGTTCACTTTACCTGCTGCAGTTTTTATAGCTGTCTTTTATTTTTCTGATTCTTACTTATGTGTCACAATTGGTAAAATTCCATAATTTAAAGGTGGGTGAACCTAATGTATACAAACCTATTTCCTTCTCCATATGGATGTGTTT
>NW_004524607.1:7456781-7461064 GCF_000260255.1 Octodon degus
TCTGGAGGAAAGAACAGTCTGCAACCCACGATTATGGAGAACACTCTACCATATGTCTGTGTTTTTGGGAGGTATTTAATGGAGGGATTCTGATTCCTTTTAGTCTGAGGTGCTCATTGTCAACAAAGAGGCACATAGTCTATGTCTATTAATCCATTTTCAAAGGTGACAAGTAGCTACGTGCAGGAACTATGTGCTTATGGAGGCCAAAGGTACGGAAGCTCTTGGGTCTACAGTGTAATCGAAACACACACTGAATAATACAGAGTCCTCCAAGAGGGACAAAATGATATCTGGGTCAATCTAAACACAGATTAACAGAGAAGATTAACAATCTTTGAATGGAAGATTAGCGTTTGTCATCAGAGGGTTGCTTAACAATGTGATTCTGTAGAGCAATTGTTCCACTCACTCCCTGACACACTTGCCCAGACTTGGTACAGAATATATTTTAGTTCATTTCAACTCAAATTACATAGACATGAAGGAAAAAAAAATAGTAGCAATCTTTACTTTTCTATGTGCCAAATAAGAGTACTGAGAACACATTAGAATGGTGTTTTAGAAAAAGCTGTATAACTTCATGATAAAAATAGTGCAAAATAAAAGAAAAAGTAGTACAAAATGTAGGTTAAATATTTTACACACGTTCAGAAGCCTATCTTCTACTCCTTATGTAACTCTAATACTTTAGCATGCCAATCTCCAAAATATAACTAATTGTCTTAATATTGTACTTTTTATTATTGTTTAAATTGTGCAAAGATCATTCACACATGACTTTAACCACACCAGGGAAATGTAGGGTCTTAAATTAGGCATACAGAAGAAATCTGAGAAAGTGAAACAAAGAATTCTATTCTGTGAAAAAGTTATACCACTTATTACAATATTATATTTCAAAATATAAGACAGCTCTTTGGCTTGTATACATCCCAACCTCCTTCAATATTGTGTAACAAGCCAGGTTCAGGATTACTGAGCAAATGCAGAACTAGAGTCTGATCTGACTATATTCTGGTGACTGAATGAAATTAAGCACAGGACCCTGCCCTGGATGTACGACCATGAATTCCTATAATCTGAATAACGGGGTCACCAGGGAATGTAAGCATATCAACTGTCAAAAGGAAAACCCCCATCTCTCCTTAATGCTGTTGCCTTTATGCTCTTTTAACCTACAAGATGATTATAGAAATAGAGAGTCATCTTTAGAAATAATCAAAGTTTGCCAGCCATGGGTCAGGGGATTTCTTTATCCACCATTTTTTTTTTCTTAGCCAAACAAACTTTAAAAAAACCTAGACAACATAACGAGCTGGAAAGCTGTGCTAACCCTCCTCAGAGGCCCGCCCAGCATCCATTCTGCAGGATCCCTGCTTGGTATGAAGCTAAATCACACAGCAACGTTCTGAAGAGAGCAAGGCGATAATAGCTGCTGCTTCCTAAGTCCTGCTTACGTGTCACACTATAGTTAATGACTCATGTATGTATGTCCTCTAACACTAAATCCACTACATACAACATACAGATACACAGTGTGATTGTAAAAGTATATTACTCAGAGAATACTAGTATTTTTAAGTCATACTCATTTCTACAAGGGACGCATGGGCACGAGGGCCTAATATTCTCAAAATACCTTTGCTCAAGTCTTTACGTGGAATTTCTCATACAGTGTACAGAAGATTATTGTACCTTAGCAACGTTGAATCTTCAGAAAAACAGACCTCAGGAGCAATGTTTATATCAGCTTTTCAAAATGATCCATAGAAAAGAATGTAATAAAGTGAATGCTGAACAACAATAAGAGGTTATTGTGTTTCTTTCATTTTTCAGGATTTTCTCATAAAAACAAAATGATAATAATCATATAAAAGAACACATAGAGTATGAATTGCTGTACATCACCTTTCATGAGCATAAAAGTCCATTAGATAGAAGGAATAAAATTATAAGAATCATTCCAGTTTTAACGCAGTCTTTTCCTTTCCTGATTGTGTGAGTAGTTTACCTCATTCTTTATAGTTTTTGCTGATTATGAACAATCCAAAAGAAGGAAAACAATTTTTACAACTATATTATCATCCTAAATGGTAATTTTCACTTGTTTTTCAATAATAATGAAATTATGACCTAAACACATCCTAACATGCTCTCTTGTGTCTGCTATTCTTGGAAGGAAAACATTGTGAATCGGAAGGCTTGCATAGATGGCAGAGAAAAGGCATGCATGAGAAAGAGTTCTTATGCTGTGGTTCTCAGGCTCTTGTATTCACCTTGGCTGTGTGTGCCTCAGTGTGACCATAAGCAGTTTACCAAAGGCATTGGGACCTAAGGAGTTGATCAAGGCTCAAGTCCTGGAGTGGCCACTTGTGGGCAACCGTTGAGCACAAATCTCAACAGAGCTGAAAAATCTCAGAAAAGGAACTGACTCAACTTCCCACCAGAGGGAGAAAAGTCCCAGAAATCCTTTACTTTCAAGTTCCAAACTAAAAAAACTACTCAACCTACGAACAATGCACAAACCCTACAAGATGGTTTTCAAATTTGCAGGTTGCAACCCACCATTGATCAGTGCACAAAGACCCAGAAAACTCTACTTCTTGCAATGAAAACATTAACACAGAGGTGCCAAGCCCCAGTGGACATGGGTGGGTGAATAGCCAAGGATTTAGAGCAGCACTCAGGACCCATAACTGTGTGGAGATAAGGAAAGAGAATGTGAGAGATAGGAAATAAAATAGAACAGATTCCAACTGAGAATAGAAAGGGAGAAAATGAAAGTTGAAAAAGGAGATGCAGACAAATTTTAAAAATCATATGTAGCAATGGGAAATAGGACAAGAGAAGAAATAGTAGACATGAAGAAGGATAGACATGGATATGAGAGTGACTGATAAATGTGGGGGTAAAGGGGTAAGTGGACCTCTCTACTACCCCCACAGAGGTAGTAGAAAACCAGTTCTCAGTAGGTGCTGCCTAATTGTAGTTTCCTTATTTGACACCGCTCCTACATTTCCTGGTTGCAATACTTTCATGAAATGTTTCCCTTTTCAGTATGGGACTACCTTGAAAGAAACTTTGGGGGGACAAGAAGACAACTATTTGATTATATTCTTTTCATTTCTGTGAGGAGAGAATATATGGACTGAGATGAGATGGTGGCTTAGTAACTCCTGCTCTAATTTTTCACTTCTTGAAAGAACAGATACATTTCTAAATACTCAGATTTCTTCCCATGTTTGTGCAAGTGTCCTTGGTGCTCTCAAGATCCTACCTGAGTCCAGTGAGAGCCACTTTAATTGGCTTCTGTGACAATCACATGACCCCAGTCATCCCTGATGGACTCTGCTTTCAGGTAGACCAGATGTCCCTGTCTATCACACACAATTCTGCTCCATCGTGCACAATCCTGTTCCACCTCTGGCTTCTGAACTTTTTTCAATGCAATCCTAGTACTTCTAGTGAGAAATGGTTTATGTATTTCAGTGCATATCTCAGTGTGTGTGTGTGTGTGTGTGTGTGTGTGTGTGTATTTAGTACAGGGTCTACATGGTTGATCTCATTAATTCTTTGTTATTATTGCTTTCTAGAATTTCTGGTGGAGAGATTAAAAGTAAGCATTTTATCAAAACCTTATTAAGGTATAAATCATAAGGATTTAAATTATTATGATTGTCTGATTGCCTTTTTATCTTGTACTCAAATTTGGGTTCCTTGCAGCATTGACCTACGGATAATGCTGATGTCCTTTGGTGCAGTTCTCAGTTCTTTGGTGGTGAGATTACTACCCTAGTGTTTCCCAGTATTGTTACAGAAGTATTGTTACTAATTATAACAGATATGACATGCTAGCTAATATAGTGTAATTACCAATAACAATAGTATCGATCACAGTTTAGAAATTGAAACACTGTGATAGCTATTAATTTTGTACCTTAAAACATAAGAGCTAAATCTACAATTACATAAATCATAAATTGGTAGCTTGTATTCAAAGTGTTTCCCTTTGGTAGAGTGGTTTGGCCCTGTGTGGGGGAGGGAATTTAAGATAGAGAGTGGATAAAGCAAAGATAACTGAGAAGAAAGTAGAAGCAAGGCTGGAGGACAACGATGATCACGTATGCTTTGGAAGGGGCAGAAGAGAAAGAGTGAGGGCGTAAGAAAGGGGGCATCTGAACGTGGTCTCTGGGCTTGGAGGCTTGGATTAGTTATTTGTGGCTGGAGTTTTCCCCAGCCATTTATGAACAAAATAAAAAGAAAGATGAGAGAGAGAGAGA
>NW_004524607.1:7461164-7464551 GCF_000260255.1 Octodon degus
TTATTCTTAGGCATTTTCTTGTGATCAGGGAAAAAAATGTGTGCTAATTCCTATGACAATCATCATCCTGGAGTGAAGTTCCAATTTTATGTTTTACTTGGCTCTGAATTCTAGCTAATGTGTCTTTTGAGGGTATCTCAGGGGAACAAACCTGAGCGAACCCCTTTTAATGTCTTCCAACAGCATAATTCTAATACTTCTTCTTGAACTTTTATAAAAGCTAAAGAAATCCTCATGTAAAGATGAATTAATGAACTGACAGAGAACTTAGAATTGGTGTACAGGTTTTATTATCAGGAACTATATTCTTTGGCCTTCCACCAATGTCTGGTGATAGAGGATTTTCATTTATCTTTTACTATATAACATTGTCATAAGAAAAAATGAACAGACCTTTATAAACTACCAGGATTAATTGATGGAGCTACTTTGATATCCAGGCCTGAGTATACTAGCATTTTCATTTTGGAGACTTAGCCATGGAATCTGTGTTTCCAGTCCATTTCTTGTCACATGAACAATAAAACACCACCGTGGATATGTGAAAGAGCAGAGCAGAATCATGTCCCTTAAGCTGAAAACACTACCAGGAGAAAGACAATATGCCAAAACAACCATCATGACTCTGGTTCTCTATCCATTTTATAAAGATTTTCATGTATGCTTAAATATTTACATTTCTTTTCTTTTTGATTACAGATAAATACAGCTGTCACCTAATGTTTACTGAGAGACCTAGAAGGTGACTTGACCTATGTTTCTATTCTCGAAAGAATTGCTGTATAATACTGAGCTCCTATATTTTTTTAAAAAGGACTAAGCACAAGGACCTGACTTCAATCTCTACTACCTCAAGCCAGGCAGGCCCCCAAAACCCGGGTGCTCTGTGTCAGTGCCAAAACCAGGTGTGGTGACGCACCCCTATAATTGCAGCCCTGGTAGGCTGAGACAGGAAGATTACAATTGGTAATTTTTTTTTTTAAATTAAGAAAAGGACTATTGGCAAAGGGTAACTAAAATTCTAAAAGAGAAGATAATTTAGTGTCCACACTAGTGAATTTCCAATGTTTCTCCATGATCATTATCTATATATTTCTGTAGCCTAATTTACTGAGCTCTCTTCATGTGCCTATAATCCCCCACAGTATCTCTCAAATGTTGGCTGGGCTGTTCACTGTTATGGCTCTCAGCAAAGCATCTACTCTCATCAAACTTTATTTCCTCATTCATAACAGAGCAGTCCAAAATATAGCTTTATTATGAATGGAGAAACAAAGTTTGATTTATTTCAAAATAATAAAATTATTATTATTAGCTTTATTAATGATAATTAATAATATTATAATAAGAATTATAATAGGAAATTATTAAATAAAATAACACTGAGGCAGCAAGGCATAAATAACTGTGATAGCCGTTATAACCAGTAAGCAGCAGGGCTGGACTCTGAACCCAAGCTGCCTGGCCCTAGGAGCTTTGTGCTTCCCTTCCACACCATTTGCTTCTTTAGTGGAAATAGGATATTCTTAGGACGATCTCCTTCCCCATTCCGCTCAGAGCTGGCGAAGTGATCAGCCTTGTTACCTCCCTGTCCTTCCTCTCCTAGAGCTTGTGCTCTTCTTTGATTTCCCGGCTTTAGGCCATCCTGCTGCATAGCTTTACCTCTTGGAGAGACTTTTACACACTAACCTCCTGCAGACCAAGAGGCTTCTGTGACTGGGGACCATGTGTACGGATGAAATGCAAACCAGCCCAGGCACCACAGCAGGTGCTCTGCAGAGAAATGTGCCACAGATTTATGCATTTCTAAATAAAGACACTCATACTTTAGTGGTCTTTCTAGAGCTAAAGCATTCCTTACACTTTCAGCTATGAGAACAACTGAATTATTAAAGAAAACTATAGTTCATAATTATGACACAAAATTGAATCCAGATACCATTTCCTCCAATTTTTCAAGATGTCTCATCTTTACTCTTCTGGATCTCTTTTTCTAATAGATCAGGTATTTTGTTTATCAAGGAGATTACAATTAATCATAGCTTATTTGCTGTAAGTCCTACATAATTGCTAACTGAATTCTGATTAATGACCATAAGCTTGAGCTTCGCACTCTGGCTGTGCTGACCCCTGCGATTTCCCCAAACGTGGAAAGCTCAACTGCATAATATGTGGTCGTGGGAGTCTTCATTTGCCTTCTCCTGTGGAATTTTTTTTAAAAGTATAACCTTCAGATACACTGTCATGATTTTATTCAGCAAAAGTCTAGAAATCCAACATTTGCATGAGGCATAGAAATTGAAAGCACTAAAATCATGGTTTCTATTGTATTCTGTTTGGCTATTTATTGGTTTTGTTTCGGTTTTTGAGTAACAGCCGTCTCTTACCACTCCTAAGTATCAGGAAATCTGTAAGACAGTTTGCGTTCTTCCTAAAGCCCTCAGATGTTCTACAGCACACATATGTTCATGTCACTGTGAGCTTCAGATCTCAGAGCCTGCCTCTGCCCCATGTTAGTTGCTGAGCCGGTCCTAGTGATCAACATGCTCAGGCCTGAACACAGAGTGTCTCAGCGGTGAATATGCTCAGGAGTAAAGAAGAAGTCAGCCATACTGCTAAACATGCCCACTGTGCAACACTGAACAGGTACCAGAGTCCACAGGACTCGAGATGGAACCTGGGACATCCTGTTCTTCTCATTCTACCAGTGGATTTTTCTTCTCTCTACTGAGCTGCTGACCTATTATGTGGCTGGCTATGGTGACTTATACATGCTCTTTCATTACATTTGAGGCACAGTTAGGGTTGAGACCAGCAAGTGACTGAAATGGCTCCTGACATCCACACAGCTGTCTCAGAGGACAAGCCATCAGGAGGCATCAGAGACAGAGCACACTGTTTTGCTGGAGGACGCTGTCTACCTGGACAGGACCCTCAGCAAGGGAGCCTTCAGCTCACCCAGGAAACAGAGTGCATGTTCTAACAGGTGAAGGGGCTAATTCACTGCAGTGCCACACAACAGCCACAAACCCTGAGACGACCTGGGACCACGGGATCCTGAACAGACCCAGAGCGCAGGCCCGGCGAGAGAGTGAGATGACCTGGGGTCCTCCGGATCCTGAACAGACCCAGAGTGCAGGCCCAGAGAGTGAGTGAGACGACCTGGGGTCGTTCGGATCCTGAACAGACCCAGAGCGCAGGCCCTGCGAGTGAGTGAGAGGACCAGGGCCGCGGGATGCTGAACAGACCCAGAGCGCAGGCCCGGTGAGTGAGTGAGACGACCTGGGGCCGTGGGATCCTGAACAGACCCAGAGCGCAGGCCTGGCGAGTAAATGAGACGACCCGGGGCCCGGGGATCCTCATTTGACCCAGGCTGCATGCAGGCCC
>NW_004524607.1:7473231-7501364 GCF_000260255.1 Octodon degus
AAAAAAAAAAAAAAAAGGAGAGAACAAGGGTGACACCACCTTGCTTCTATTCTGTGTGTCTTTGTCCCCAGGGCAACACTGGTTTACATAACTTAGCACCTGTTGACTCATATTTTTGCTGCTTAGGACTGTTCAGGTCACTAGTCCCACCTGTCCATCTTGTGTGCCCTACTGGGGACTCTACTATAGTGGTCACTGGTATCCCTCTGGCCTTCCCTTTAGGTCCACCTTAGTCATGGCAGCAACAAGGAGAGGGGCTGTTCTCTAGGGGCACAGCAGTGATGGTGGGGATGGGAGAAGCCCTGCTCCATGTCCTGAAAACAATTACCATTGTAGTAGTAATTGTGGTAATATTGATGAATGATAATTTAGGGCCCACTAGCTGTTCTAGGAATATCTCTTTATTTAATCATTATAAAACACGCTTGAGTGTTCAAGTACAACTGCACTTAACACATGAGAAGTTGAGGCAGGAAAGAGCGAACTGACTTTCGCAGTTATACGGAATATGTAGCACTATTTATTTACTTATTGGTACTGGGGATCAAACTCAGGGCCTTGTCCCTGTTGGGCAGGCACTTATGCCACTGAACTATCTCCCGCCCCCAAAGCACTATGTATTTAAACTTCATCATTGTGATCTTAAAAATGAGATTTTCTGTTTTAATCTGCATTTTTCTCTCCAAGGAGGGCCGGTGTCATTTATGTTTCTTCCTTAATGAACATCTTTTGAATACTCCTTTATCATTTTCTCAGGGATTTTTGTTTGTTCTTATTAATTTGTAAGAGGCTGCAGACACCATTCTAGATGGTGTCTGTGGCATATGCGTGGAGCACACCTCTCCTTATCAGTTATCTAGGTTTGGCAGCTTTTCACAAGTAGCAATTTGAATATTTCTTTTAAAGTCTTCCAGTTTTACCTTACAATCCCTGCCCTTGTTGATGTAACTTACCTGAAACTTCTATGCAGCCTATTGGTGTTAAGCATGAACACTTTCTGCTTTCAGTTGTACTAAACTTGTATCTCAAGACGATGTGACGAGGCAGCAATTCAGTAGAACTCGTCTATATGAGTAGACAAGTCCCCAAAGAGAATTTACTTAATAATAATTGCTGCCTGACTGTTCCACATGCACATCTTCATCCATGTAAAAATATTCTGTAACCTTGATCTCTTTCCATTGGGCCCCACAGATCTTTCTCTCTTTCCCTGGCCTCTTTCCATTACTGTAGCTTTCATATTCTGGTAGAATTAGTTTCATATTCTGGTAGAATTAGTTTCTCATTTGACATTTTAAAAAGAATTCCATTCCAAACCCATGAAACAGAGATACTCTCCTCCCTCACTTTTAAAACACTGCCCTGTGTCTGAGGAGAGATCTTCCTGGCTCCAAGTAGCAGGATAAGAGAACCGGAGAGACTGTCCTTCACATATCCTGGGCCTCTGCTCTCTGGCTGCTCTGGCACTAGCCCCTGTCCCCTGTCCTCACTGTTCCTGGGAGCAGAAGAAAAACAGCCCAATTCCTTACCTGTCCGACGTCCCAGAAGTCACTACACCAGAGATGAATTACCTGAGAGGCCAAAACCATGTGTTGTAGTCTGATGTTTGCAAATGAAACAATTATATAGAGGACATGGAATTTATAGGACTATTTTATAGTAGTCACTCAAAGAGTTTAGTATAAATGAGTGAAGGAAATCTGTCCACACACTAAAGACCAAAATAATCCAGCTAAGGGCCTGGATCTCATGTGCAATGCACTGCCTGAGTCCACCTAAAAATCTAGAGCCCATAAAAATGCCCATTATGAGTCTAATTGGAGGCCTGAAGCCAACAATAATGTCTCCTATAGGCCCATTTCATGGACGTGCTCTGGAAAGGCCCAAAGGTCAGGGGTGGATGTTAGAAAGTCTGTGCCAGTGTGATGAAGGATCTATGCCAGAAGCCTGAGGAATCTATACTAGGGTTAGGAAGCAACATTCAAAAGTAAAAACCAGATCTCCCCCCAAAATTACAGCTCTCCTCAGCATTAGCAAGGTCCTGAGCTCCTCTAATGATGAGAGCAGCCGAGTACACACCAGGAAAGCAAATGCAACAAACTTCTCTAGAACATGGAGCAATGCACTATCTTCCCCTCTGAAGCCAGGAATCAGTACCAGTCAGGACCAGAGCTCCCCTTAAGTGAACTGTAGCCATTCTCAGTGACAAGAAGGCCCTGAGCTCCTGGGACAATGAAAACGGCCAAGTTCATATCAGTAAAACCAGCATGACAATGCCTCCAGGAGAACCACAAGCTCCCAAAGGCTTCCTAGCAGTACCTCTTCCTCTTCTCCAGTTCTCATTTTTATTTTGTTGGCACCAGTCCTCAGGCTGGGCTCCCACACCCAGCACCACGCGGATTCAGTTCAGCTGGGTGTTACAAGTGGACCTCCAATTGACAATCTACCCCATGATAGGGACAGTTCCACCACATGCCTTTAAGCTTCTTTTAATCGCGTATTTAATTGATTAATAGTGGTGGGAGAAAATATGGCTAATTACCTATAAGTGCTATCATTATTTTGCTATATTAGTTTGAATTCTGTTTTTCTGTCAATGAACCCAAATGAAATGTAGTTACTTTAACTATAGATTAACTCTACTGAGTGATTAATTTTAGAAATAATTTTATTCCACATTATTATGCAGGTACAGAATTAAGATTTTTAAAAAGGTATCTACAGACAACTCATACCTGTGAAGGGCTCTGCTCTTTCTGATCTTCCAGGTTCTCCCAGGTCACTAACAATGGTCACATCCTGTGTGCCCCACTTATTCTGTATGTTTGAATGACAGAGTCAGCTTAGGCTCTTTCTCAGGTCCTAGGACAGCTCTGAGCCTGCTCTTCTAGGCCAGGGCAGCTCCTGCAGATCCCAGGGTCATGTTACCAGGTTCTGCCTCCCAGATCTTCACTCAGAGTCTGCTGATCCTTCCTGTACCCCTCTCACCCTCTGCGTGGCCACCCCAGGGGCCTAGGTCTGGGGGTCCTCGAGCAGTTAGTTTCCTCTAAGACAGGTGTCAGAGGACATAAGAGGACACACTTCTCCCTCACCGAAACCTTATGTCTAGTCTGCAGACCTAGAGGATCTGGATACAAATCTTCCACAACCCTCCTGATGGTTGAAATGTCAGAACCTTCTACTACTCCTGGAGCAAGAATCTCTCTTAACATTTTTAAAGTTCGTTTAATTTAGACTAATAGGATTTATAGCACCATGGGGAGAAATTTGCATGGTTTCTCATAAATCTACCAATTTTTCCATACAACCCCTGCTCCAGGTGATGTATCTCTCAGTAATTTGTGTGCAAATTATGAATGATAAATCGGAATGCTTGGCACTTACATTTTGATTGCACCTAAATGCTATTTGCAAATGGTGAAGTGTTGATTCAAGAGGACGTGTTCCCATACAGTGACACAATTACCGGAGGAGAATTTATTGAACACCTAATCAGCCTCGCTGCTCTGAAGGTACAGCTCAGCTTATATTAATATCTTATGCACCTGTGTATCTTTCTGGATTCTTTCTCTGTTAGCCCCAGTGTTGGCTACTTTTAAATGCTTAGCTTTCGTACTCTGATGGAGGTAGTTCCTATTTGACATTTTGGTTGTGTGATTTGACTTTATGGGCATACTTGTTTAAATGAATCTCACCCTTTGTTTTGTTGTGCTCTTTATTGTGACAGCAATACCCTCCTCCCTCACTTACAGACCAGGAGGCTGTCCCAGGTAGACACCCTGGTTCCAGAGAGCAGTGAGTGAAGACCCACAGGACCATCCTGCCCATGGCCAGCCCTCTGCTCTCTGCCGCTTCAGTGTTATCCCCTGTCCCTGCACACATGGTTCCTTGGGGCAAAGGATGAACAGCACAAATTTTGACATGTGTGTGTTCCCTGAAGTCACCACAGCAAAAGATAAATTACCCGAGAAAAGCCAAAACCATGACTGGCAACAACATGTCTTCCATATTCCTTTTATGGATCTTTAAGCATATATTTAAATTTACTAATAAATGAGGGTACCTGGATAATCACCTTTGAGTGTTACCATGTTTTGTTATACTAGTTTAAACCTCTGGCTTTCTATCACAGAGTCCAAATGAAATACAGAGGTCAGGACACTCTGCGAGTACAGGTTAATGGGCGGAGAGATGTGTTCAACATGCACTCATTGAACACCTACCCAAATGGGAAGGTAGAGGAGAGGCAGGGAGGCGTGGGTGATGGCGGGGAGGGGGTGAAAATGATCAAAATTTGTTACTTGCATGTGTGAATCTGTCGAAATGAAATCAATTATGTATGTAAACAATATACTCAGATAAAAAGGGAGAGTAAAACTATATGAGTTGCCAACGTACACTTTTACTTTGTATGGAATTAAATAGGTATCGAATATTTCTTAGAACCAAACCCTTTGAATTTTTCAGCTAAATCTTGGTAGCCCACCTGAAGATCCTTTTGACTCACGGATAAAGAGAGCACCTAACAAATTGAGCTGTGCATGTGCGAACAGGGCATTTTCACTCTGCCCAGCGTCACCTGCATCAGCATCATCGACTCTGGTGTCTTTTAATAATGTGGATACAGGGATTATCCGATGTGTGGTTGGTGACTGCCCCAAACTCTACTCACACAGGTGACTATACCAAGATAATAAAGAAAAATTTTCATCTCGCGACAAGAACATGACGGCAGCATGAACAAAGGAGGCTACACTGTAATGAAGTCACTGTTCCCACAGGGACAAGGCCGAGTGATGCAGACTGAACCTCACAACACGTGCACACTCAGTGAGCCTCAGTCCGGGAGCTCTCAGGGCCTCAGGATTCTCTTCCTCCGGTGAGGACTTGCTGCCGGCGACCACAGGGCGGCGCTGCAGGAGCGCGCAGACGCCTAGAGGCAGGGGCTGCTCCCAAGCACCGCCCCTTTCGGTCACCAGCTGGATTGTCTTTTAAGAACGTTCCTCTGCTACTTCTCCTGCCTGTCTCTGTCAAGAAGACCAATGCAAACTCACTCTTGTGAGGAGCCCTTCATGTTCAGTAGGATTGGTGTTTGGAGAGGGCTTTCTGGTCTCATTTGGTCTCTCTCCTTGTAAGAACCAAGATAAGTTTAGCCATGCTGTGGGCGGGGGCCCTGCTTCTAGCTTTCCTGCCAGCTGGTAAGTGGGGGGCATAGTTGCTCTTGAGATATTTTTCCTCCAGGCAGGCCAAAGAATGCCATTAACTCTAATATTGTGCTGTTTCCCCAGCAGGCAGTCAAACACCTTCCAACATGGAAGGGGGAATGGTCTCAGTCACCAGGAATCCTGGGTCACATCTTACAATCAGTTGTGACCTGCGAGCAGGAAGGAGTTACACTCACTGGTACCGATTTCAGGAGGGGCAGGTCCCCCAGCGCCTTCTCTATTATGACTTCTCCAGCTCCAAGGCTGTGCTGGATTCGGGATTCAAACCAGGGAAATACAATGCTTACCAAGCTACAGAGCATAGCAACAAATTTGTACTACGGAGTGTGGAAGAAGGTGATGCCGGTGTGTACTACTGTGCAGTGTGGACAGGCACAGTGCTTCACACCTGCTCTGTGCTACACCCAAAAGTCCGCTTGTGGCTGCTCTTGGTACCCAGACTAGATGGGCCCCCAGCTCACTTCCTGTGTTAATACACCCTACGTTGTTATCTACTTCTGCCTGACCAGGGGACTGTTTAATTTGTACCATACCTTTGCCGGAGGTGTAGTGTTTTTGTGATAATCACTTCAGATCAACTCCAGAAAGAGATAAAATTGTTTGAAACAGCTTCATTCAACAGTGTTATAGAGGTATAAATTGAAAGTAAACATTTGTATTCACATCCTCTCATGAATATGTATGAGGGAGAACCCTCTGTTTTGTGTTTCAGGCTTTTCTATGTCACTAACCATGGTAATCTTGTGTACACTGAACTAGTTCTAATAGTGACAGCATCAGTTTAAGCTTCTGCTCAGATGCCAGGATGGCCAGGAATATGCTGTTTCTATCAGAAGCAACACATCATACCAAGGGGTCACGTGAAAAGTCTCGACCCTCAGCTCCCAGCTCTTCACTCTATATCTTCCTGATCAACATCTGCTGGTCCAAACTCAGCATGGACCCACTAAGAGGCTGAGCTCTAGGTCCTCCAGAGTGCTCTGCCCTAGAGAACAGGTTGTCCCTGAGGAAAACCTTATGCCTCTCCTATAGATGACAAAGGTCTGGACTATCTGGATTTGAATTCTCCAAAACCTGAGGGCTCAGAGCTTGTGACCTCCTGCCTCTGCACTGGTTTTTGCCTCAAATTTCTCCTAGCAGTATCTTCAAGATGATTGGCGTAGATTCATCCAGCGGATGGCACCACTGGGAGACCGGAATATCCCAGAGAGAGAAGTGGAGGGGAAGAGACCAGACATCACCAGAAGGGAGTGTGGGGCTGTAAATAGGCAAATTTTATTAAAATATGTGCAGCTATTGCCACCTGGAGTCAGGTTTGTAATGAGGAATCACTCAATATTAAGACCATAAAGACAGCTCAGAGAAACAAAAATCGTGACACAAAATACAATTCATTTTGTCAAGCATATATGCAGTTAATGGGCTTTTTCCTTCAAAGTAATATTTTCTTATCGCTAAACACCTAAAAAGGAAAGGAAAGGCTGGGGTGATAGCTCGGTGGTAAGGATCCGGGTTCAGTGCCCAATACTGCATACGATGCTGTCCCCAGAACCCTGGGCCTGCCATGCTGGCCCCCAAAATCAACACTGTGGCACATGCCTGTAATCCCAGTGCTGGGGGTGCTGAGAATAGAGGATCACTATGAGTCTGAGCTGTGTACTTGGGCCCTGTACCAAATAAATAAATAAATACATAGTTGAAAATTATTTAAAATAAATAAAAACATTTTAAGTAAAGGAAAATATAAGTCAAACAAAATTCTCCATCTTCCTATTAGTCCATACCTCACCGTCTATTCAGTTGGTTTTCCAATCCTGAGTTGTACTCTATAGACATCAGCAAAGCTAACAGTTCCTAACACATACAAATGGTAAAGCTTCATAGCCCTTTACTAAGCAATTCTGTTTGGCTGTTTTCTGGGACTGAACCTGGAACCTTCCTGCCCACTGCACTATATTCCCAGTCTTTAATAATATATAGTTTTAAATTTTAAGACAATGTCTTGTTAATTCTTTGGTTGCTCAGTCTGGGGCTCCAAATTTCCATCCTCCTGTCTTGGCCACCCAAACGCTGAGACCACAGGTGTGTCCACCACGGCAACTCATATTATGCTTCGCGTGTGCTCTGGGTTGGCCACTTGTCTTGCCCCTCAGGACCTGGGCTGGTCCAGTTTTTTGCTGCGCTCCAGGAGATGCCCGGACAGTTTACAGAACCAACCATGAGCTCTGTGTTTCAGCCTGAGATGAACTTTGGCAGGGTAGGGCTTAGTGTTGGCACAGCCTGCTATCAGGAGACAAGGGATTTGTGGAATCCACAGATTTCTCACCTCCAAAAGCAAAGAGACTCCATTGCACTAAATGTCATCATGGGTCTAAAGCAGAAGGTCGTGGCAGGCCTGACCTATGTCCTAGAGTTCTGGTGGCCTAGAAATCAGTGATAATGCTCCCCAGGAAAAGACCACAGGGGGACAGAAAATAATGGGAGACTGCGATCTTGGTCACCTCACTCCTGAAATCAAGTAAATGATCTTCCTGAACTAGCAGTAACAAAAAAAGGATCTCCCTAAAGATTCTAAGAACAAATAAGATAACAAAGGACATAACTTTTATTTGGGCAAATGAACTGATGATTTTGGTATTATACAGATCTGAGCAAAGCTTTGTGGTTTGATAACCAATCTGAAACTTCAAAAATAACAACATGGGTGAATGCCTGAAAGTGTCATGGCTCTGTGAATGCCCCAAGAACTCCCTTCCCATGCTGCCCCGGCTCATGCCGAGGCTCCCTCAGCTAAAGGACTCCTCGGCTTTCTTCCAGGAAATTTATGACTTATACACATTCATAAGACAGATCTTCACTCTGATATGATCTGCTCTTGATTGAATTAATCGGAGGATTTTTTTTTTTAAGAAAAACGCTTTAATCTTAATTTGTTTGTACCAGTTCATCTTAATTACCAACTGGAGATTAGAGACCCTTGAAGGAGCGATGGGATCGTGGAGTGCTATGCTCGTTCTTAGACTAACGCGCTGTCAGACATGGAGGGCTGCTAACTGGAGGGGCCCAGGTGGAGTCAGCGGGTCCCTGGTTTCCTGCTTGGGGAGGCACATTGCTCCCTGCCCTCTTCCCTCTTCTTTACCTCCTGGACACCATAACCTGGGCGACTTCGCTATGGCCATGTGTTTTCACCATGATGTTCCTTCCTGGGAACCTGCTGATCATGAGTGGAAACCTTTTGCCAAATAAATCATTTTCTCCCCCATAAGTAGAGCAAGCTGCTTTATCTCAGTGACAAAAAAAAAAAAAAAGACCAATGCATTATTCTTTTGTTTTTGGTTGAAACCAGGTAACTATCATTATAGCAAAGATAAATATTATTTCATTGGTAGAAAAGGAGATAAATTCCCAGTGTTTTGTACCCTAAAAGAATTTTTCATGCGTATTTGGGTATTTAAAAAAGCACAAATCAAGGGCCAGTGGTGTAACTCAGCAAACTAAGCTCTTGCTTAGGTAAGTGCAGGGACCAGGGTTTGATCCCTGGCACTGCATGCTGTGCCAGCCCCACCCACAGGTGTGCTGAGCTGCTGATGGAGTCCGGGTGTGGTGGCGCACGCCTGTAATCCCAGCACTAGGGAGGCAGGAATCAGGAGGAGCACTACAAGTCTGAGCTGCATAGTGAGACCCTGCATTAAAAAAAAAAAAAAAATAGAAATAAATACATAAAAACAACTTAAGAAAACACAAATTAGGCTTTTAAGGATCTGATGTTTACATTAAGACAAAAAAATCTTCTTTACTAAAGTGCTTTTCAGGGAATTAACTGAAACCAAGAGGTACAAAAAAATGAAGAAACCCTAACCTCATAGTGGCCTGCGTAATGGTGTGTTGCGAAGCACACAGGATTGAAAGTCTACTGCAGTAGTGAACTTCTGTTCTCTATGCAAAGCTTGAGGCCTGGCACTTACATGTGTTCTGAAAGAAGTCAAAGTCCTTCTGGGATTTGTTAGCTTGGTTTGCGTAGCCCTGTGGCTGTCCTGCGCCTGATGGGGAGCACCTGGCCATCCAGGATTTCCTTGTCCCCTTTGCTGTGAGGGAGGCCACATACTGCCTAAAGAGACTCACGAGCACAATGGGTGGCCCTAGAAGGAGCCCTAGCAGTTGCATGTGCCAGCACTCGTCCCAGGAGAGGGACAGGCCAAGGCAGCACTCACCTGAGTCTGCTGCACGGAAGGAAGTGGAGCCTCAGAGCCCACAGCTGGGACCAGGGACAGCAGATTTTAATGCTATTAAGTTATTACCAAGCAAGAGAACATTACTTTATTAAGTATGTTTAGAAAAAAGCCGTAACATCTTGTGCAATGCCAGGGACATACATAGAATGCTCTAAATCTATCTATTCCTTCACAAAGTTATTCGTAAAATTTCAGAGTTTATTGCTCCTTTAAAAATCCTTCCTTTAATACATACACACGTTTTATAAATGTGCTTTATATCTTATACACAAAGATTACATACTTTAAGACACAAACCTCAATAAATATTCTGATCACTTGTGAAATCCAGGATGTGGGCTTTTGCCCCGCTCCCAAATCCCATCCCTGGCACCCCCTCCTAGAGCAAGTTCACGGTGACCAAGGAGGCACCACTTAGGGCCTCCTACAAGGACAGACCCATGTATTCTTCTGACTATTTCCATCTGATAAAGAGAGAGATCCTGGGACCAGGGCCTCAAGGTGACCTTGGCCCTGGTCCCAGGATCCCTGCTCTGTCTGTAGCTAACAAACTCTCAAGAGTACACAACACGTATTCCAAATAGTATCCAAAATGACCCAAAAGTCCAAGTTAGGTATCATCAAGCCTTTTATCAACAGGCCACAGATCACCTCTAAGCACCAATTCTTTCTCTTGTAAACAGTTTCTTTGAAGTTTTGTGATGATCCCTTGAGAACTTTGCTCATGGACCATCTCGTACATGCTGTAGTAATGAGTGTGAACTGGCTGGCTGTGGATTCCATGGCATTCTTCCCAATATTTTTGTCCTGAATGGCTAATTTTTTTCTGAATTATTGAACACATAGTTTTAGATTAACCTGGTACTCTCTAAATAACTTACAAACACAAGTGTACACATAGACATTACATATAATACACACATTCATGGTGACATACATAAAACAGAGACTTAAATTTATCACTTACAAGCTTTTAAAAGGTTTCTCACTTCATATTATTTTCCTTTTTACAGTGCTAAGCAATATTTATTCCTAAATTAGAATTTCTGAAGATAAGATTCCTAGCTGTAACAAAGTGAGAAATACATAGATAGAAAGAGATTGCTTACCAGTTAACCTGAGCTTTGAATTTCCAGGGTTTTTTTTTTCTCACTTGAAATTATGGGTCTTAATTAATTTAAAGCTTCCAAGTTTTAAGGCATTTTCTATTGTGCCAAAATTTAGATATAGCTGTCAGAAGTTTCCGTATCTTATCCAGGCTCAATTGTTTAAGGCTTCCAATGTAGAAAAAAGAAAAAACCCAGTTTACTCACTGCTGAGAAAAATATAACAGGGGCTGGGGAGATAGCTCAGTTAAATAAGTGCTTTCCTGGCAAGCACAAGGGGCTGAGTTCAATCCCTGGCTCCACCAAAAAAAAAAAAAAAATCATCTGTAGTCAAATTTAAATTTCTCCATTTCTTTAGTTAAGGAATGTAAGTTACAGGAGACAAAGATCAATTTGCAGCACATGGAAGTTTGGACAAATAATTCTGAGGCAGGAATTAGGGCACGACCAGCCAGCTGGGCAGGTGGGCATTAGCTGTCAACCAAAACGTGCAGGACATGTGCAGAGAGCCAGTGCAACCCCTGCAGCTGAGACCAACCACAAAATGCTGTCTCCATCCCTTCTCATAAGAAATCAAGTAGATTTCTGATAAAGGGTAGGAAATACAAACAACAGCCTCTGTGGAGGATCTGGAGAACTCTCCTTGAAAGAAGACAACTGCCCCCATTTTGACTAGACCTCACCCGATTTGCACATGTTGATTTGTACAGAGCTGGCTAGGACATTTTCTTATCCCCTCAATTGACTTTAAGCAGTGCAAACGGGTCCAGCTGCGGTGCTGGTATGCAGTCTTCGAAGCAAGGTGACGGGGCAGTGTTGCTCTGCCTCTGTACTCCCATGCAGCATGCGAGAGCTTGGTGGGATGGAGAGCTGGGCTCCATGCTGTGGGCCGGACCAAGCCTGGAGACTAGAGGCTATGACTCCCCAGGGCTTAAAACATTACACATCAGAGCTGAAGCGCCAACTCCAAAACGTTAAGTACTTCTCAGCAATGTAATGCAGATTACTCCTTCTGCATATCTTCCTCTCTGCGTGTTGCAGAGGTGACCTCAGGCCTCCTGCTAGCCCAGCTCTGAGCACTCATGTCCTTCTGTTCTCACAGCCACTCGTCCTCAAGCCTCTCCCTTCCTCACTGAATGATTCATGATTACTGGAAATCTCTGGAAAGTGAAATCATGCACCTTGTCCTCTTTCTGGATAATCAAGAAGATTCAACATCATAGAGTTTAAGTAGGAACCCAAGTGGATAGGAAGTAAGGCCAAGAAAATATCTGTGTTGCTGCAGGTACAGTTTGTGGTATCTGGGGTGCAGTTCATAGAAGAGTCTCTTTCCCTTTGCTCTGACACAGAGGCCCCACCCTGAGCAGCGCAACATGTCCACAGGCTGCAGCTGAGGCCCGGCAGGGCTGAGGGCTAGACGACATAGCTCCAGATTAGGAAGGGTGGACTCCTAGACATCTAAAGGGGTGCAAGTGTTTACTATCTCAGCTCTAGAGAGTGGTTAGTTTTTCAGGACAGGAACTGTGGCCTAAACAGAACAAGTCTGTCTCCATGCACAGGAGTTAATCATCTTATGCGTGAAGAGTTCTGAAAAAAAAAAATTAGAAATTCCAAAAGTGTTTCATGAGCGGGTCAGATAGTTTAAAGGAAAGATAATATCTGCTTAGTGGATCTAAAGAGAAATGAAAGGAAATATCAGTCACCATCACACAGACAATTATTTTGTGTTTCGTAGCTGCAAAACTGATAATGTTCAAAGAATACTGAAACAAAATGTTAAAGTAAAACCACACCATTCCTTCTCCTTCTACATTTAAACAAGGTGGAAATGTGCATGGAAAATTCTGGATACAAAACTTTTTCTCCCACTGATGCCTTCGCCTTCTTTCCACGCAGCAGCGGTGTCCCAGGGCACCTAATGAAGATCCTGACATGACTGCAGTGCACTGTAATGAACACACCTGGGGACTCTTTGGTTCAATGCAGATGCAGCTGACTAACTGCAAAGAGCCACTCTTCTGATGCCCATGGCTGCGGGCTCTAAGTGCCAGTGGTTCTAGCCCTCAGTGTGCTGGCTCAAAGCTGGGCTGTGTGACTTCACCTCTCGGTGCCCAGCATTACAGCTCTGACTGTTACATCCTAACTTTTTGATTTTTTTTAAAAATTTATTTATTTAATTTATTTATTTGTGTGTATGTGTGTGTGTGTGTGGCCAGCTCAGCCCACCAGGGGGCGGGGCTGGCTGGCATGTGGTGCTGGGGCATTGAACCGTGGTCCCTGTGCTTTGCTAAGCTTGTTCTAAGTAGATGCTTTAGACCACTGAGCCATCTCACCAGCCCAAGTTTTTGAATGTTTTATAGTAATTATACTGTATGCTACATGTGATGGGTAGGTAGCTTCTTTTCCCTTAATTTGTATTTTCTAATTTTTGAAACTGGTTTTCTTTTTTAGTTTGTATTTGTTTATACAACAAGAACCTCTACATATATGTAAGCTCAAAATTGTAAGACAAGATGCTTTTAGAGATCTAAGACTCAAGTCTTCATTATTTATCATCTACACTAACAAAATTGTGATAGGTTATATTGAATATTTCTGCTTTGCTTCATTTATTCAAAACATGTTATGAAATTTAATGGTAATAAATCTTTCCTCCATCACACATGGAGACAATTTCATGCATACTTATTTGAATTTGGTGTTTGTCTCATTCATGATAAAAAAAATCCATACAGAAAATTGGAGTAGATATTCTTTACCTCAACTCAATAAAAACCATTTATGAAAAACCAACAGCCATCATCATACTAAATGGAAAAAACCAAAATCCTTAACTTTAAACTCAGGAACAAGACACGGATGTCCACTGACACCACTCCCATTGAACATAATTCTGGAAATATTAACCAGAGTAATTAGACAAGAGAGAAATTAAAGGAACAATGATTGGAAAGGGAGCAGTGGAATTATTATTTGCAGAACACATGATACTGTACATAGAAGACTGCAAAATCTCCACCAAGAGACTTGTAGATTAAATAACCCAATTCAGTAGTGTGTCAGGGTAAAAAGTCAACACTCAAAAATCAATAGCATTTATATACACAAAAACACCAAAAGAGAAAATGGGGAAACCATGCCTTTCACAATAACATTCCCCAAAAATGAAATGCTTAGGAAGCATCTTGCAAAGGAAGGAAAAGATTTATACAATGAAAATTACAGGACTTTGAGAAAAGAGATCAAAGATTTCAGAAAATGGAAAGATATTCCTTGCACACGGATAAGAAGAACCAACATTGTGAAAATGGCCATCCTCCCAAAACTGTTATACAGATTCAATGCCATCTCAATGAAAATACCATCAGTATACCTCACAGGTCTAGAGAAAACAATCCTGAAGTTCATTTGGAATCAAAAGAGACCTAGAAAAGTAAAAGCAATCCTGAATAACAAAAGCAAGAAAGGAGGCATAACAATTCCTGACTTGAAATTATTCTACAAAGCTATTGTGATAAAATCAGCATGGTACTGGCAAAAAAAAAAAAAAAAAGAAAAGAAAAGAAAGAAGGAAACAGACCTGAAGTGCAATGGCACAGATTAGAAGATGTAGAAACAACTACAAATACACTCAACCACCTTAAGTTTGACAGAGGGGTCACACACATTCACAGGGAGAACGATAGCCTCTTTAATAAATGCTATTGGAAAAAAAAGAACTGGCTTTCCACATGATGTAGGCTAAAATTAGACCCACGTCTATCACAATGAATTAAATTAAATTCAAAATAGATCAAAGACTTAGATATCAAAGCAGAAACACTAAAACTTCTAGAAAGAAAAAGTAGAAATCTTAAAGGCATAGGTGTAGGTAGATAGTGCATGAACAAAACCCAAACTGCATGGGAAATATTTTAAAGACTCAACAACCAGGATCTCATCTTTTTGAAAAGTTTCTGCACTTTGAAAGAAATCACCACCGAAGTAAAAAGAAAATACACAAATTCTAGATAGAGAGCCTCTATCTAGAATATACAAAGAATCAAAAAATAGGCACCCAAAATTCAAAGACCCAATGAAAAAATGAGCATCTCAGATGAATACACTCTTCTGAGATTAAGAAATACAATCGGCAAATAAATATATGGAAAAAAGTTCAACATCATTGGTTCCATCTTTATCCAGAAAGAATGGCTGTCATAAAGAAGTCAACCAATAACAAATACTGGAGAGATTGTGGGGAAAAAGGAACACCTCTTTACTGCTGGTGGGAGTGAAGACTCATACAAACACGATGGCAATCAGTGTAGAAATTTCTCAAAATAGTAAGATTGGAGATCCCCTTCAAGCCAGCTATTCCCCTTCTAGGTGCTTTTCCAGAAGAACTGAAAACATCATGCCACAGTAGTATGTGTGAACCCAATGATTATAGCAGCATAATTTGTTAGATGTAGTATTATTACACAATGGAGTATTATTAAACTATAATAAAGATAAATTCAAGGCTTTTTATAGGTAAATGGATGTAACTAGAGACCATCCTGATGAGTGAAATAAATCAGACTCGCATATGCAAATATCATATTGTCTCACTAGTGTAAGAAACTGAAAGAGTAATTAAAATCTGAAAGGTACAATAGATCCTGTGAAAGAGAGAATCTGCTCAGAGTGAAGGCAAAACTGGAACGAGGTAAAGGACAGGAAAGGAGGGAAGAGGGAGAAAAACATATTTATGTATGTATGCAGGATGACCTGGATAACTGTCCTGCTGATTTCTCCTGTTCTACAGAGGCAAGCAGTCGATACTTAAATTTTTCTCTTTTTTTTCATGTCATTTTAATTTCTTATAACTTTTTCTCCTCCAATTTTGCATGCTATATCTGTAACCTGCGTAACTAATTTGAACACACCATGCAATACAGCAACCATTTTTGAATTACTTTGGAATTGATTGTTTAAGTTCTGCATCATTTCTAATTTTTTTCATAATTTTGTATTTTCTTTAGATGATGATGGCGATGATGATGATAATAATAATAACAATATTTGTTCCCATATAGCGATCCAACTTGCAGAGCATAATTTATGGATTGCCTGATCAAGCCTGCTGCTCTGTATGTACATCTCCACCCTACGTTAATGTCTCAAGCACCTGTGGATCTTTCTGGATTTTCCACTGTGTCCCACATATTTTTCTTCTCTAGCTTCAATGCTTACTTCTTTTCAGAACTTACATTTCCTACTCTAGAGAATATAGCTTCCTAGTTGGCTTTTCTTAGTTGTTGTTGACATTTTCATTTAAATGTTTTTGACATTTTGTCTTGTCACATTCTCCGCTGTGACAGTAATGCTTTCTTCCCACACATTCAAACCATGAGCTTCCCTACATAATATGATAAAAAAACATTTAAAAATTAGATTATATTTTAAAAAATAGGATAAAGAATTCTATGCTTCTCATGTACAGGATCTCAGAACAAATCCTGAGGGCATTTCACTGACCTTCTCAGACCAAAAAGCTACAACTCTTGTTGCATAGGTCTTGCTTTACCTTGGTCTTAACCATCCAGTAGAAAAGTATGAAGTCGAAATATAAGAAATAAAGCCATGCTGTTAAGTTGAGCTGTGGGGGACTCAGGTCAAAAATTTCTGACATTGCCAGTTAAACAGAAGACCCAATGCTATTATGGGCTACTGGACTCTTTTAGAATATTTTGCTGAGTTTACACACCTATAATATTCAATAACGGAACTTAGAAAAAATGGGGTATACCGATGAATGTCCATTTTGTATCTGTGTATTCAAAGAGGTTGGGATAGATATATAGTTGCTTTCTCTTAATGAATAGAATGATTTGTTCTAATGGTGTTTGTAAATAGGATCACAAGTCCGCATCTTGTACAGCAATTAACCACTAAGAAGAATATATGCAATGTATTATTTGTTGAAACTGTACTTCCGATTTGATTTGAAACTGTCTCATTGCTGTTTATCAATAAAACTTTGAAAAAAAAAACCCATGAGCTTCCTTCCTGCTCAGGAATTTTCAGGCTCCAGGTAGCAGTGGACGATGGCCTGGGAGGTCATTCTTCACAGCCCCTCGGCCTCTGCCCTCTGGCTGCTCCTGCCCCCGCCCCCTCTCCCAGTACACACGGGCCCTTGGGGCAGACGATGAACAGCCCAAACTCTTCACCTGTCTGACTTTCCGGAATGCACTGCAGGAAAGGTGAACTGCATGACAGAGGCCAAAGCTATGACTGTTAGGCAAGGTTTTTCAACACTCTATTATGGATCTTTTAAAACATATATTTAATTTATTAATAAATATGGTGGAGAAAATCTGGATAATCACCTTTAAATTCTGTCAATTTTTTCATTATGCTAGTTGGATTATCTGGCTTTCTGCAAATGAGTCCAAATGCAATGCAGAAGGCAATGCACTTTCTGAGAGGATGGATGTGTTCCACAGATGTCGGGACACCTGCCCCAATGTGAAACCAGAGGAGAGGCAGGGCAGTGTGGGTAGTGGAGGTGGTCAAAATGATGGAAATATGTTAGATGCATGTGTGAATCTGTCAAAATGAAATCTATTAGTGTGTACGAACAATATACTCCACTACAAAGAAAGGTGGGGAAAAAATTGCCTAGTTTGCCTAGGTGCCTGTTTTTTGTACAAACATTAAGCATGTACCAAATATTTCTTGGAAATGAAAACTTGATATTTTTTAAATAATCTTGTAAGCATTATGGAAGATTAATTTGACTTGAATATCAAGCAAACGCTAATTAAATTGACTAGTGCACGTGCGTACAGGGCAGTTTTACTCTGCACAGCGTCACCTGCATCAGCATCATCGAATCCAGTTTCTTTTAATAACGTGGATACAGGGATTATCCAATGTGCGGTTGGTGGCTGCGCCAGGCTCTACTCACACATGTGACTACACCGGGATAATAAAGAAGAATTTTCATCTAGTGACAAAAACATGACGGCAGCATGAAGAAAGGAATCTACCCTGTAACGAAGTCATTGTTCCCACAAGGGACAGGGCCCTACGTCTCAGCCCCTGAGGATTGAATCTAGGGCAGGATAGAGCTGTGACAAGCAAGCACGGGGAACAGAAAGGAGAAAAGAGGGTGCCCCTATTTTTCGACTTACCTCTCAACGTGTGCACATTCAGTCAGCCTCAGTCCACAGCTCTCAGGGCCCCAGGCTTCTCTTCCTCTGGTGAGAACCACAGGGCGGCGCTGCAGGACCAGATTGAGACAAAGAGGCAGGAGCTCCTCCCAAACACCGCCCCTCTGGTCACCAGTTCCTCAGGTACTGCTCATGTCTGTCACTCAAGTCAGGAAGCCCAGTGCCAATTTGCTCTTGTGGGGATCCCGTCATGTTGAGTAGGATTTATGTTTGTAGAGAGCTTTCTGTTCTTCTCATCTGATCTCTCTTTGTAAGAAGCAACATAAGCAGCCATGCTGTGGGCTGGGGCCCTGCTTCTAGCTTTCCTGCCAGCTGGTAAGTGGGGGGCATAGTTGCTCTTGAGATATTTTTCCCCTAGCCATGCCAAAGAATGCCATTAACTCTAATTCATTATTTTGTGCTGTTTCCCCAGCAGGCAGTCAAACATCTTCCAACATGGAAGGGGGAATGGTCTCAGTCACCAGGAATCCTGGGTCACATGTGACAATCAGTTGTGACCTGCGTGCAGGAAGAAGCTACACTCACTGGTACCGATTTCAGGAGGGTCAGGCCCCCCAGCTCCTCCTCTATTATGATGTCTCCAGCTCCAAGGCTGTGCTGGATTCGGGCCTCAGACCAGGAAAATTCAATGCTTACCAAGTTTCAGAGTTTAGCAATAAACTTATAGTACAAAATTTGGAAGAAGGTGATGCCGGTGTGTACTACTGTGCAGTGTGGACAGTCACAGTGCTTCGCACCTGCTCTGTGCTACGCCGAAAAGTCTGCTTGTGGCTGCTCCTGGTGCACAGGCTAGATGGGCCCCCAGCTGACTTTCAGTCCTGATAGCTAGTATATTGTCATCAGCTTCCAGTTGATGGGTGGACGGAGTGTCTAATTCGTATATACCTTTGTCAATGTTTCTGTGATAATCACCTCGGAATGATTCTAATAAGAGAAGAAATTTTCAGAAACAGATAATTCAGCAGTGTTATAGAGGTATACATGGAAAATACTTTTGTATCCACATACTCTCATAAATACTCATGAATATGTATAAGGGAGCATCCTAATTTTGTTTTTTATGGTTGTTTGAGTTACTAACAACGGTAATCTCACATACACTCAGTTATTTCTAAAAATGACAGCATCAGCTTAGGCTCCTTCTCAGATCCCAGGATGGCCAGGAGCCTGCTGTCTCAGGCTCAACATGTAGTCCCCAGCATTCACATGACATGTCCCCACCCTCAGCTCCAAGATCTTCACTCAGGATCTTCCTGATCCGCATCTGTTACTCCAACCTCTGCATGGCCCCTTCAGGGGCTGAGTTCTGGATCCTCCCGAGTTGTCTCCCCTGGAGAACAGGCCACCCCCTCATCCAAGTCTTATGTCTCTCCCATAGACCAGAAGGACTACATTTGAGTCCTCCAAACCCCTCCTGAAGGCTGAGTGTTCACACACGACTCCCTGCCTATGGACTGTTTTCACTTACTGATTCCCTAACATTGCTGTAAACATGTCCAATGCAGGCAAATAAAACTGACATACTCGCTGAGAAATGATCAAAGACACCATCCAATGGACAGAGAAGAGGGAATAAGTCACAAAACCGAGGCTGTGACACTAGGAATAGGCAGATTTTATTAGAACACATGGCTGGTCATCCAGCAGTTGCTAAATCTCTAATGAAGAATCATTCGATGATAAGACCGTATTAGCAACTGTGAGACGCACTTGTGAATACCAATGATACAAAATACAACTTATTTCTACAATAAAATGTGTGCTTATTGGCTTTTATTCTGAAAGTAATATTTTCTTTTGCTGAGCAAAGAAAGGTAGAAGAAAATAGTATGAAAAGAAAAAACAATTCTCTCCTCTTTCTAATAGTTCATACCTCACTGTTTATTTAGCTGATTTTCCAATCCTCGGTTGCACTCTAGAGACATTTGCAAAGCTGTGACTTTTTCATTGGTATAATGCTAAAGTTGAATAGTCCTTCACTAAGCAAGTCTATTTTCTGGGACTGAAACTGGAACCTTTCTTCCCACTGAGCTACATTTCCAGTCTTTAAACAAATATTTCTAACTTTTAAGACAGGCTCTTGCTAGTTCTCCGGTTGCTCAGGCTGGCCTCCAAATTTCCTTCCTCCTATCTCGGCCACCCAGAGTTCGGAGATCCCAGGTGTGTCCCACTGTGGGAACTCATATAGGCTTATTGTGTGCTCTGGGTTGGCCACTTGTCTTGCTCCTCAGGACCTGGACTGGGTCGGTGCTTTGCCGCTCTCCACGGGATAGCTGGACAGTTCTCAGCCCCTTCCTGTGAGCCCTCGTGTTTCAGCCTGAGATGAAGTTTGGGGTGGTGGGCGTTGGTGTTGGCACAGCCTGCTGCATGCCAACCAGGGACTGTGGGCCCCACAGTCTTCTCACCTGCACACAGAGGCAATCCACAGGTCTAGCTGCCACCCTGTGTCCAGAGCAGAAGCTCATGGCAGGTTTGACCTGTGTCATGCAGGTGTGGTGGCACACAGACCAGTAATGGCGCTCACCGGGAGAAGACCACAGAGGAGCAGAAATCATGGAAGACTGATATCTAAGCCAACTCTTTCCTGAAATCAACTAAGTGATCTTCCTGAAATAGAACAATCTCAAAGGATCTCCTGAAAGATTGTAAGAACAAAAAAGATGACAAAGGATATAACTTTTACTCGGCAAATCGACTGATGATTCTAGTATTATACAGATCAGAGAAGAGCTCTGTGTTTTGATGACCCAGCTGAAGCTCTAGAAATGATAGACCTCTGTGAGGGACCCGAGATGCCATTGCTCTGTGGACACCCCAGGAACCCCCTCCCCGTGCTGCCCTGGGCCCTGCTGAGGCTTGCTCAGCTGAAGGCCTCCTCAGCTTTTCCCCTGGGCGCTTAGCCTGAAAAGTTAGGAAGTTATGACTACCCATAGTCATCAGCTCTTCACTCACAGATGGGGAGCATTTGTTCCCCTATTGTTAGAAGTGACTGAAATATTTTTTTCAAAAGAAATGGCCTTTCATCTGATATTTTTGTTCTGGCTAATATGAATTATCAATTTCAAATTAGAGACTGTTGGAGAACTGACTGGGCCCTGGGGTGCCAGGCTCACTCTCGCACTGACATGAATGTGCGGTTGGTTGGAGGGGTCCAGCTGGATCACCAAGCACGTGGTGTCATGCCTTGGGTGGGCATCACTTGCTGTCCTTTTCTCCTCTGATCTGCCTTCCGGCTCTGGCCACAGTAACATGAGTGGCTCTGTGGTACCCTGTGCTTCCACCATGATGTTCCTGCCTTTGACCAAGCTGACCATGTGCTGACACTTCTACCAAATAAACCATTTTATGCCTTAAGTGACATGCATCAGGTGTCTTGTCCCAGTCACAGAAAATTTGATAATATATTAATTTTCGTTAGTTGATATTAGATAACTATCATTAAAGCAAAGGGAAAAATTATTTACGCAAAAGAAAATGAGATATATTTCTAGTATTGTGTATCCAAAAAGAATTTTTCATATATATTCAGGTATGCAAAAAAATCAGGCTTTTCAGGATATGATATTTATTTTAACAAAAAAAAATCTTCGTTTAAAGTGATTCACAGAGAAATAACTAGAACCCTGAGAAACAAAGGCTAACTAAAACCATAAGGAACATGAAATTCAGACACTAACCTCCGAGCAGTCTGTATAGCTGTGTCCTGTGCAGTATTTGGAACTGAAAGTGTACTGAGATAGTGAACTTTTGTTCTCTACTTAGGCAAGGCTTCAAATCTGGAGTTTATATGTTTTCTGAAGGAGGTCAAGATCTTTCTGCTGGGGGGAGCGGTGGCTGGGGAGATAGTTCAGTGGAATAAGTGCTTTCCTGGCAAGCACAAGGGCCTGAGTTCAATCCTTGTTTCTGGGAGAAAAAAAAAAAGATCTTCGGGAATAGTTAACTTAGTTTGCGTTGCCCTGTGGCTGTCCTGCTCCTGATGGGGAGCAACCTGGTCATCCAGGATTTCGTTGTCCCCTTTGCAGTAAGGGAGGTCACATCCTGGGACTCAAGCACAGTGGGGGGAGCAGGAGGAGTCCCAGCAGGAGCTGCACATGCCAGCACTCATCCCAGGAGAGGCTGAGGGACAGACGGAGGCAGCGCTCACCTGAGTCTGCTGCAGGGGAGGAAGTGGGGCCTCAGAGCCTACAGCTGGGACTAGGGACAGCAGAATTTAATGCTGTTAAGTCTTCTATAAAGCTATTACCAAGCAAGAGAACATTACATCATTAAATACGTTTGTAACCAAGACATAATATCTTATGTGCAATATCAGGAAAATGCATAGAATGCTCTAAAACTATTCTTAAAATTCACAAAAAGTTATTCTTAAAATTTCAGAGAAGTTCATTGCCCCTTTAAAAATTCTTCCATTGATATATTCACATGTTTTATGTGTGCTTATATTTTATATACAAAAACCGCAGATAGATGGATAGATAGATAGATAGATAGATAGATAGATAGATAGATAGATAGTTAGATAGATGGAATCAACTCAGGATCTTACTCTTGGCAGGCCAGTGCTGTGCCATTGAGCTATCTTCCCAGCAAATACTGCATATTTAAAAGCACAAAGCTCAAGAAGAAGCATCGTGACCACTTATTAAGACAAGTATGTAAAGTACTGTTACCTCTCCAAATCCCATCCTTGGCCTCTCCTCCTAAAGCAAATTCACAGTGACCTAAGAGGAGGCACTGAGGGCCCCCTACAAGGAGAGACCCATGTACTCTTCCTAGTTTTTCCTATCCAGTAGTGAGAAGGGTCTGAAACAGAATGTCTGGCCAAACTCTCTGCCACAGGAGGACCTCAAGGTGACCTTGACCTTGGCTTCACGATCCATACTCAAGCTGTCATGACCAGGTCTGGACCAGCTGTAGTTGGGCAAAATATCACAATATAGCCTCATAAAGTTAACAAACTTTCAAGTAGTTACAATGATCCGAAGTCCAATTGTATCATCAGTCTTAAAAACAAACAAACAAAAAAGGGCAAGCAAAAAAGCTCAGCAGATTGAAGTGCCTGCTTAGGCAGATGCAGCAGCTGGGTTCAATCCCTGGCTTGTCATGCCAGCCCTGCCCTCAGGGTGCTCTGAGATGGTGATTAAGACTGGGCATGATGGCATGCACCTGTAATCCCAACTTTTGGGAGGCTGAACACAGGCAGATCTACATAGTGTGACCCTATAGACCCTATACTAAAACAAACAAATAAATAAATAAATAAATAAATACAAACGAAAAACAGATCACAGACCATCTCTACCCATCAATTCTTTCTATCCTGTACAGATTTGTTTGGGGCTTTGTGACCATCCCCTGAGAATTCAGCTCATAGAACATCTAGCACATTCTCCACCGATGACTGGATGCTGAAATGCTGTGAATTCCGTCCTGTCCTTTCTGGTACTTTTGTCTTGAATGGTTCACAATTACTGGAAATCTCAGGAAAATGTAGAAATATCAGTAGTAAAAAAAAAATCTCAGGAAAATGAAATCATGCACTTTGCCTTCCTTCTATATAATTAGGCAGATTTAGCTACATAGAGCTCACCCGGAGACCCAAGTGCACCATACATGAAGCCATGTGAAACACTTACGGTACTATGGGTGCGATTATTTTTGTCTAGGTTTCATTTGATGGATCCTTCTCTCTCTCTCAGCTCTAACACAGAGGCTGGTCTCCAAGGAGCACTGCAGGTCCACAGGCTGCAGCTGAGGCCTAGCAGCACTGAGGGCTGGACGAAGTAGCTCCAGGTCGGGAAGTAAGGACTCATGGGCTCTTACGAGATGCAAGTGTTCATTATCACAGCTCCAATGAGTTCTTAGTCCTTCAGGATAGGATTTGTGGCTAGGACAGGGCACAGTCCTTCGAGTGCAGGCCTTGATCGCCTTGTGCTTGCAGAGCTTAGAAAAAAAAATCTAAAGTCCTTTATGAGAGAATCAGATAATTTAAAGAAAAGACGCCATCTACTTCCTGAAGCTTTAGAGAAAACAAAAGGTAACATCCGTCATTTAAAATCAAAGAAACAATTTTATGTTTCTTTTGTGATTGGTGGTTCAAAATTTACCAACTTTTAAAGAATACTGAGTCAAAATGTTAAAAGTAAAACCATGAAATCCCTTCCCCACCTACTTCCAAAGAAGGTGGAAATCCATGTAGAGTCCTGACTACAGAAATTCTTCTCTCACTGACGCCTTGACCTTCTTTCTGCATAGCAGCAGTGTCCCAGGGCACCTAATGAAGACCCTGATACAACTGTGGTGCACTGTAATGAAGACACTTGGGGGCTCTTTGGTTCAATATGGATACAGCTTGCTAATTGCAAAGAGCAGCTGCTTTGATGCCCATGGCTGTGGGCTTTAAGTGCCGGTGGTTCCAGCCCTCAGTGTGCCAGCTCAAAGCTGTGTGTGTTGGTGCCGAGTTGTAGCTCTTACTCTTGCATCCTAAGTTTGAGTGGGAGCATCTACCAAGCATCTTCAGTCTTCCTTCCTTGCTCCTTAGCGGCTAAATCCCCAAGCTCCTTGAAGGCTTTCTGGAGTTCCTCTTGCAGCCTCTGTCATCACTCTGGGGCTCTTCTGCAGGTAACCTAAGTCCCTAGGTAGCTGCTAGCCTTGGCAGTTTGTTACTCTGCTGCTTGCTGGAGCCACAGGGTTGGGGCATAAGCGGTTGGTCTGTGTCTGAAGCTGCAGCCTGGGCACCTACAAGTGTTTCTCTGAGTGATGAAGGATGTGAGGGCGAAACCCCATGCTCTGTTTCCTGCTGGCCCTGGGTCCTAGTCCCACTTTCTCCTCTGCAGGAGACTCAGGTGAGCAATGCCATTGCCAGTCCTTCTGTCTCTCCTGCAGCAAGCACTAACAGTTGCTGCCCCTGCCTGCTGCAGCTCATCCTGGGGGCCTCCCACAGGCTTGCAAGTCTGGTCAGCCAAGGATGTGGCCTCCCTCACTGCAAAGGGACAACAGAAGCCCAGATGGTCAGGTCAGGTCCCGTCAGGAGCAGGACAGCCACCGGGCTATGTGAGCGAAGGTGGACCTTGAATTCTTTCAGAAAATATGTAAATTCCAGACCTGAAGCTTTGCCTAAACAGAAAACAGAAGTTCATTAAACTTCCAAATTTTCACTATTCTGATAATTTTCAAAAATGTTTGCTTGGGCTGGCCAGATAGCTCAGCAGACTAAAATGCCTGCTTAGGCAGGTGCAGTGACTAAAGTTTGATCCCCAGAGTTCTGTGCTGGCTCTGCCCCCAAGGCACCCTGAGATGGTGACTGAGACTGGGCATGGGGACTCACACCTGTAATCCCAGCACTTGGGAGGCTGCAAACAAGAGGATCACTACGAGTCTGATCTATGTAGTAAGACCCTGTACCAAACACATTAAAGAAAAACTTTGCTTTATTTCCCGTTTAGATACAAATGGAGACCTTGCATCTCACAGCTTGTACCACATGTTAGCAAGAAAAAGGAAATCCAGCATTTGTAGAATGTCAGCTAAAAGCTGCTTTTGTGAAGGTCCATGTGGGTGGACACTGGCACCACCAGAAGCCAGGGCAGCCTTCAGCAAGAATGCTTCCCATCTGCCCATCTAGCAGAGCACTGACAGCACAAGGCACTTGCAATCCAAGGTTGTACTGCATATTTATTCTGCACACAGAATTTGACTTGCTGCTCGGAAGAGAAGAAATGACTTGCAAGGTAGCTTTGTCTCTGTGTTTGGTATCCTTATTATTTTTTTTTTCTGATTCGAAATTTTAATATGCAGTAGCAACCAGAATTTCAGGCCAGAAGGCTGATGGCATTCTGACAGCACTCTTGGCTTGTATGGGACAAGACTTTGACTCCTTCTTTCTTTGGAGCAGGAGGAAGGAAGGGAGGGTGAGAGGAGGAAGCGGGATACCCAGTAGTCCTCACACCAGAACTCTGGTAGCAGCTTCCTGTCCTCCTTCAGAGCCGGCCTTAAGTGTGATGACCGCATCAGCCATCTGAACACACAGAGTCACAGCTATTCCCGGTGGGGTTTAGTTAACGATGAAAGCTACGGGTGAGGTGACCAGGCGGCCAGCTACTCTCACAGAGGAGGCGTTGTCATGCAGGAGGTCCCAGAGACCCACGACTGCCCTCGAGGAGCCCGGAGGCTCTCTGTATATAGTGCAGTGTGCCTGGTATCCTTGATGTTCATGTTCTCAGACCAAGAACATCACAGCGTCACCTCAGGTTGACTGTAAATCATTTTTCTTCAAAAGGGCTCGGTTGTTATTATTATGTGGACGACAGTGGCAACAATACTTCTCACCTCGATCATTCCTATGAGCTCAGCCGTGTCTGCTGCAGATGCCTTGATCCAGCCCGTCCAGCTGCGGTGCTCAGAAAGTCACCGCAGCGCCACCTTTCCCCATGCTCTGGTTATACATGACCCTACAGGTACTTAAGTTAGAGTACTACTTAAGTGGAACCCAAAGGCGAGCGTGTCTGGTGCAGCCCTTGTTCCGTTCTGTTCTGTTCTGTTCCATTCCGTTCCATTCTGTTCCTTTCCATTCCGTTCTGTTCTGTCGTCATGGCAACTTATGCTTCTGGATTTTGTGAGAACCTTTGAATGGAGGGTTTGTGGCTTCTTACGACCCCTAAGTTTCCTCATAGATTGACTCACAGACCGTTTTGTACTAAAGCCTCAAAAGAAAAGGGAAATAGGGAATAAAACAGGAAGATGGATTAGCTGCCTACTTTGCTAAGTTACAGGGAAAGGGGCTCTTCAGTTCACCCTTCCTTTCTTTCTTTCAAGGGGAAGTTTGGCAAGAGAGGCAACATTGAAATGGGTGATAAAAATGATTCGAGTATGTTGTGAATCTATCCAGTTTTGCACCAACTTATATCTCCAACACCAGTTTATATCTTTTTTTAAAAAAATTCATGCATTTCTTCTTTATGTTACTTACTTTCCTGATCTTGCATAAGTTTCAGTCCACACACACCATTCTTTACACAAGACAGATAGTACCATGATCTCAGAAGATACTGTACTAAGTTTACTTGCTTATCAAAACTCAAGGGCAGTGTTTGGGAGAAGCCAGCCCTCTTCACTCTCAAGCAGATTCTTCTCCTTAGACATTGTACTGACTTTCTTTTAAATTTGATGACCTTCTAATATTTTAGGGCTTTGTTAGCACTTTGGTTATACATGACCCTACAGGTACTTAAGTTAGAGTACTACTTAAGTGGAACCCAAAGGCAAGCATGTCTGGTACAGCCCTTGTTCCATTCTGTTCTGTTCTGTTCCTTTCCATTTCGTTCCGTTCCATTCCATTCCATTCCATTCCGTTCCGTTCCGTTCTGTTCCGTTCCATTCCATTCTATTCCATTCTGTTCTGTTCTCTTTTGCATTTGGAAACCAGGGAAGGTTTGTCTTTCTGTTATAAATAGGGATACACGAAAGACACTGCTGTGTAGTAGAACCTTTCTTGGAGAATTAAAACTCTATACTTATCTCCAGAATCTCTTTTGTACTTTCCTTCTCCCTGTCCCAGGATGACAAGCTCCCATCCCAGGTTTCTGGTTGTGAAAGGAAAGAAAATTTATGAAACCAAGAATTGAATGTGATCCATACATTTATTTCTTTTAGTTTCACCTGTAGATGATTATCACCTTTAAAGGCCATGCAGGAAACAGAATAGAGAATTCAAATGGAGCTGGAATTTGAGTTTAAAGTTTCAAAGTTCTGAATCCTGTTCATTTAACTATTTCACACTGTAGTCAAGAACAAGGTGTGGCAGGGGCAGGTCTGTGATCCACTTGTATGAGATGCGGAAATTGCACCTCCAATGGCTATATTAGACATTTAGGGTTTCTTCAAGAGACTTCCAGAGATTAATAAACTAAATAAAAATCAGGGCTTCGTGTGTGAGTACGAGGCAGAACAAACACATGTTCTGGCCAACTTAGGAGCTCTTATCTAAAAACAAAAAAAATATATAAGGATTGGTAGTACAGTACTTGATTAGTAAGTACTTACTTGCCCTGGGTTCAATTCCCAGTAGGACTAAATAAATGAATAGCAAAAGAATAAGCTATAAGTGGAATAGTTTATTTGCAAATTCTAATAAGCAGTGCACCAGTTCGTGCTGCTTGTGAGCCAAGTATCAGTAGAGAAAATTGCCAATGACATCATACACATTTTTCAAAATTAATAGGAAAGTACAGGAAAATCTTGGATTGAAGGTAACTTGTTCTATAAGATGAGCAACATTTCTAATAAATTTTAACTCCATAAATGAGCTATGACTTGCAATATGAGTAGCACTTGAATGCTACATGATCTCAACTGAGCCATTGGTTCTCTCTC
>NW_004524607.1:7501464-7511327 GCF_000260255.1 Octodon degus
TCTCTCTCTCTCTGATGGAATTGTGGGTGATCATTTCCCAACAGCAGTTATGCAGGAGGCCTCTGAAGAAATGAAAAAGAAAAAGTCAGAAGAATCGCTCCCTTCAAATAAGATTAGGAAGATGTATATAACATGGAAAGAATGCAAATTTTTGCTGAGAAACACCACCCAAATAAGGCTGTAGCAGTGGGAGCAATGAGTCTGTTTAACAACAACGCAATGTGTCATTTCCATGAAATCCTCAGAATGAGGCAAAAGTGTCATGGGGTAGGTTCTTTGTCAAATTTGCATGCAAAGAAAGATTCTACTGAGCCAATAGATAACAGTGATTCTTCAGTGATAGTGAAGGTCATCCTACATAATTGCTCACCTTTCTCTTGTCCCGCTTCCACCAGCCAGAAAGGTTTTCAATGGTAAGTGTGGGTGAATTTGTTTATATTTTTTATTGTTTCACATAATATGGTTTTGTAATCATTTCTATATAAATATCTTTAGGTTGTAGAATGAATCATCTGTTTCCATTGTTTCTTAGAAGAAGGTAGTCTCCAGTGTAGTCTTTAGTGTTATTCTGTAGTTCTTATTTAAACAAATATGGTTTATGTACATTGACATCGACATGTGCAGAAATATGAGAAAATAAGCAGTGTGATCACAAATTATGGTGTGTCTACATTGAAAATTATTTCATTAAAGGATACACTGCCACTAATCTCTATCAAAATATTCCCCCACTCGGATACACTTATGCCATCATGCTCATCACTTTCTGAAGCCACTGTTTGAAAGTCTTCCTTCCTGACTGTCTTCAGGTAGCACCTTTGGGGCTGCCATGACATTCTCAATAAATTCAAAACATTGAGAGCAATAAAGGTCAAATAAAATATTATGGTGTGTCCATACCCACCTTCACTGGATCTGGCTCCTCATGACTGCCAGCTCTTCACTGAAGTCAAAACAACCACGAAAGGAAAAGATTTTGAATGGGTTCGTAGCATCCAGGCAGCCACTCAGAGTCCATTTGAAGATACTGCCAAAGAGAATTTCTAGAGCTTCCTGAGAGAGTGGCCAGGGTGATGAGACAAGTGTGAGTGAACGGGGGGAGGAAGAGATCGATGGTGCCTAATGGCTACGTGACTTTTATTCTTAACTTTTTATAAATATAAGCATTCTACTGTAACTTATGATCACATCTCCTATGAATGACATCTATTTGTATTACATAGAGCATGCCAATCTGTTTTAGAACAATGGGCTCATTATGCTATTCAATGTCACTCCTGGAACCCTGGATGAGACAAGTGTGAGTGAACGGGGGGAGGAAGAGATCGATGGTGCCTAATGGCTACGTGACTTTTATTCTTAACTTTTTATAAATATAAGCATTCTACTGTAACTTATGATCACATCTCCTACGAATGACATCTATTTGTATTACATAGAGCATGCCAATCTGTTTTAGAACAATGGGCTCATTATGCTATTCAATGTCACTCCTGGAACCC
Organism: Octodon degus; assembly: GCF_000260255.1. Taxonomy (NCBI): domain Eukaryota; kingdom Metazoa; phylum Chordata; class Mammalia; order Rodentia; family Octodontidae; genus Octodon; species Octodon degus. Next base: position 7,502,967 of record NW_004524607.1, read on the forward strand.
TGTAATAGATTATCTATCTATCTATCTATCTATCTATCTATCTATCTATCTATCTATCTATCTATCTATCTATCTATCTATCTATCTATTATCTATCAATTATCTACCTATGTATCTATTTAAATGAAATAAAAAATTTACTGGCACTTGCCCTGATTTCTCCTAGATGACAATATTAATCCCACAAAAAATTTGAAAATTAGAAATTTCATATTTTATCATTTACTTTCTTTATCATTTTACTTCTCCCAATCATTTTAACTTTGGAATTTTCCTAGCTTGGTGTAGTAAATTGAGAATTTCTACCCAAAGTAGATGATTGATAACTGAAGTTAATAGATCATTTTCTTGTTGCCACATAAGAACAGGAAATTACCAATCTTGGTTATTAAATTATTATAATTAGAAGTTGCAATGATATATGCTCAGAAATACTTCAACTAAAGAACTTCATTTATCCATGTGTCTGTCATTGGCATGACTAAGGAAAGCAAGATATAAATTCATCCAGTTTCGCTTTTTAAATCATAAAAACAAGCCTCAATTCAAGTTTTGTCCAGTGAACCCACCATGTGACTCAGTCTGTCTTCTTGTTCCCAGAAAGAATTTCACTTCTATGACAATAAGTACCATCTGCTGACAGTGATGAAAATACTAAGGGATTTCAATAGTCTTCACAATTGTTCTCTCTATGAATAGATTTCAATATTATTCACAAATATGTTCTCTCTATGAATTATTTTCTCCATATTTTTATGCTTTATTTGTACAAAAGCACCATATGACTTATTGCTTTATACTTTATGTGAATTTATATTTTGTATATTATCTTTTATAAAAGTACAATATAGTTTATAAGGTATGCCTTATTTGTACAAAGTACAAATGTCCTCTCTCCTTCAACCCCTCTGACTGTGCTCTGGATACTGGCCCCACTATTCTCCCATGTAAATTAATTAACTGTCTCTTTACATTACGTTTCTTCATTAATAGTATGGGGCCATCTGTAATACAACTCACAGAAGAATTATTGAGACTTTAAACAAAATGTGCAGAAGAAACATTTACATGAGCACATGGTGCACCAATGATGTCCCTGAACAGATATTAGTTTTATTATTAGAAATGCCTCATGTCCACCAAAATCAAACACCAGATAGTCATGTTTATGAATCAGGGATAATGAAGATGTGGGAGATGTAGAAAGTCATATCTACTTTCCTCTGCTTAGAGGTGAAATTTCCCTGAATCAAGCTCCTGCAGATGTGGACTCTAGAGTTGGATGGGTGCTTTGTGGATCCAACACTTTAGGTCAGCAGTGGATGCCAAAGCCTGTAAGGCAAACAGATTTCTGTAACAAATTTCATTGGTCAAGCATCTGTAGGTCACCTATTTGTGTAGTAAGCACTGTGCTCGGAGCTGTGAATGTAGAGAAAAAGCATATAAATTTGTTATTGCCCTAGAGCAGTGGTAGCAAATCTATGACATGCGTGTTGTTCTTCTTTTAAGACAAAAGATTTTAATGAATGAGATGTTTCTTGAAAGAAAAAAATCAAGTTAGCACAGTATATAGACACCCATGTTTATTATAGAAATATCCACAATATCCAAACTATAGTAACACCCTGTCTGTCAATGGAAAAATGAATAGAGAAATACTGTATATACACACACAATAGAATATTACTTAGACACTAAAAGGGAAACAAAATTCTTTGCTCATAAGATGGATGGAACTGTAGGTCATCACATGTAGAGAAATAACAGTATGTTGCATGTTTTCTTATGTATGTGGAAACTCCAATAAAAATACTAAAGAGAGAGACATAGACATAGACGGAGGCAGAGAAAACATGAAAACAGAAGAACTTGTAGTAGGGGAGAGAAAGTGAGCAAAGGGAAATTTGGCAGGAAGGGCTAGGGAGAAATGGGTGGCTAAAATGATTCAAATAAGGCATGAATGTGCCAAATTGAAGCTCATCAATCTGTATAAATGACATCTATCAATATGTAAGTGTAGTAACTTTATGTATAAATATGACATGTGAGCAACATTGATAAAATTTGATAATGACCACTTAGTTATGGAATTGTAAGACATTTTTAGAATCTATCTCTTTTGTATCTCTGTTGACAAATTGTATATAATTCTACATGCGCCCATGTAAACACACCTTCATGCACATACAATGGTAGGAATATTCCTTGTTGTCATTCTTTGCAATTGTAATCACTACTAATCTCACAGAAGCCCATTTGAAGGATGAAAGTGGCAACTTGCATTAGTCTTGTACTACAGCACTTATTCTTCTCCCAGTCATCTTAACTTTTGTACTTCCCTGGCTTGAGGTAGAAAAGCTGGAGAACATGATGTTCCAGGACAGGCTGGACAGCACCTCCCACAGCACCTAGCACAGCACGGATCACTGGCCTGGTCTCAGCTTTTATTAATATTAATGTTTATATCCCAAAGCACCTCACCTCCAGAAAAGTCATGTGCACAAATTTGGAGATTAAGGGGACACCACAATCTTTAAAGAATGCCCCAAATATGTCTCAGAGCACAATCATAGACAAAAATACTGTTACAAAAAAAAAAAAAATCAAGTCAGAACAAAATCAGATAATAGCACAAACTGAGAACCTTAAATGTACTTTTCCTTATCATCTTATTCCCAGAAAGAGTGGCATTAGCATGCTTAATGGTGGCAATAACAAAGACAGTTCTTAAGAATCGCAAGAACACTAGGGGATTCTCATAATGGCCACAAAAGTTGAATTATGTTCTTCTAATCAGTTATTTTCATTCATAAAATTCAACTTTTTATAACTAACCATAGTAGATGACTGAAGTTTAGCGAACTATATTGAGTAAAAATGACTATATTTAGAGCTGCAGGGCTCCTGTTTTTAATGTTTATGTTGGACTGTGAATATAGTTCAATGGCATAGTGCTGCTTAGTGTGTGACTGGCCTTGGGTTCTACTCCTAATATTGCAAAAATAATAAGCAAAGTTTTAAAAGGACTGTTCCTGACTCTATAGCTGAAAACTATGTATATTTATATGTATTCATACCCACTTACACTTTCAAATAAGGGGCTATATTTTCTTCTTTCTTTATATCGTTAATGGAATCAATCCCAGAAGAACCATTCTGAAAGATAAAAATGATAAATTTTAACATGAGTTGTCCTTTATAGCTCATGATGTAACACTCTTCCACTCCTGGTCATGTCAGTTGTTGAAAAATTTGGCTACAGGTAGAAAATCCAGAGACTGAATATTGCAGACTAGACTTGAGGACTTTCAAAATTTATATTTTTTTGTAGTTCATCATTAATAAGTAACACGTCTGCTATAAATTTTTTTCAGATAAGTAGAGCTGTGACTTGGCCTATATTTCTATCATCAGAAAGAATTATGCTAAAATGCCCAGTCTCTAGGACAAGAAAAGCTCATTTGGTAAAAATAATTAATATTAGAAGACTCCCTACTACAGCGCATAAGCTTTTTCTCCTTTCAGTCTTCATCAAGTTGTCCAGCACACATGGCACTTAGATGACTTAAATAAGACAAGAAGCACTTCTCATAGTATGTTGGATATAATGGCCATACCAAAGGTTTAGCTTTTATTAAACACTGGCTAACTTTTCTGTTGCCTTCCAATAGATTGGACACACACACACACACACACACACACACACACACACACACGTCAAATAACAAGCAGGAAATCCTCTGATATCCAAAAAATTTATAGCCTTCATATTTTTTTTCACTTGCTATATACCTTTTACAACAAACTCGACAGCCACTGCTTAGACTTTAAGGTGGGCTTTATCTTTCCTTTCTTTTAAATCTTTCTCAGATTGTTACTTTGTGATTTTTTTAATCTTTTTTGAGACACGTTCTCATTATGCAGTTCAGGCTATTCTTGTGTTCACTTTGTGGGCCATGATGGTCTTGAACTGACAACAATCCTCCAGCCTCAGCCTCCCGAGTGCTAGGATTACAGTTGTGCACCACCATGTGCAGCCTGTACTTTGTAAATCTGACCAACTGCCAGTAAACTTACCTCTGAGTAAGTTTGAATCAGTGTTCTTATCTTAAACCAACAAAGACCAGAGAAAGGAGCTAATTAACCCTGCAACTGTAATTTAAGAATTTAGAACACACAAGAAGTATTTTATGTATGTAACTCACACTGGGAATCAAAAATATATCTACCAGCTAGCTAAAGTTTGAAATTTGATTTCTCCTATAAACCTTCCTTAGGCCCAACAGGACTTTGGCCATTCAGCCCTGGGCTGGAGTTCTTCCAGCCTGCAGACAACTGTGAGCAGCACCAAGCTGGTGATGACCAGCAAGAGCTGGCCTTGGGGCTCCCGAGGCCAGGAGGAGACCCTGCACTGTGTCTCATTCTGTGCTTACTCTGTATTTACTGAAAAGATGACCCCTGTTTCAACCCTCCTGTCTTGGAAGGCCCTCATGGGCTTGAGTCTTGGCCTTGTGCCTCCTCCCTAGGTGGCCACTCAGGTGCACTGTTGGTCTTGGTCCCTGTTCCAGCTGATTGTTGTCATCACCCATTCTCATACTGTGCTTCTTTTCAGCTCTGTCAGCCTGCCTCCCCCCTGACCCCCAGATATCCCAGCACACTTAAGCTAATCAGCTTTTTGTCTTTGCCTGTTAAGGCACAAATCATTTTTTAAAAATTACTTTCTTTTGCCAACTGATTAGACCAAGTCCTTCTTGCAGTTCCCAGCAGAGGCCAGGTGATCACACACACACACACACACACACACACACACACACACACACACGTCTTCCCTTTTCTAGTTGTTTCATCCAGTGTCAGATTCTCAAGTCTCTCTCCCTGTGGGAAACTCTTCAAGTCTGACAGACTGAGAGCTCTCCTTGCTGTGAGCCACGTTTGCATCCTACATAGCACTCTTGGTGCAGGCATGTCTCACAACAGTTTGAGGCTTGCCTGGGTATTGCTCTCAGTGTGGGCCTGCCTCACAAGCTGTTAGAAAACAACTCTCTCTTCGGGTCTCCCCTGCCTTCCACTTGGGGTTGTAGGTTTCATCTGACCCAGTCCATGTCAGATTTTTTTTCGGTCCTAATGGGAAGGGTCCCTTTGGGCTCCCAAAACCTTATCACAGTGCTATAGCACACTGCTGTTCCAGAATTGTCCTCATTCCCCTCAGGTTTCATTTGTGCTGATAAGGGTAGATTCTCTGGGCTATGGGATTTCAATTTTTCATGCATATTATTTTATTAAGTGACTAAGGAACTGACAGTGCCTGGCTTTGCACTAGTTTTTTGCAGTGCTGTTTCATGCTCCTCACTTGAGCATGGCACAAGCCCCAGAAAGGTAGCCTGATGGGGGCTGGAGGCGTGGGCTCTGGACTCACAGCACCTGAGTTTCAGTCATGGGCTGAAATTGTCTGGCTGATCTTGGATGTCTGCATTCCCTGTCGCATAAGGTCTTCCTAGGAATTGAAATTTCCTGGTTCCAGAGCTGGGGTGGATGAGTTAGTGTTTCACACAGGCAATGTTTCAGCAGCCCAGGAATGTGGTCATATCTGTCATAGAAATCATGGGTGCCATATCCATGTCCACAAGAGCACCAGTGATGATCTCCATTATGTGTTTGTAAGAAAGCACAGGAGGGGTGGGATAGGGACTTAGCTGCTTGATCCCCAGGCAATGCTGGCCACCCCAAGAGGCCTTAATAAAGGTAAAATCACCCACCGGTAGTATTAATGTCCTACTGAGGTTGCTACTCTTTATGAATTAATTATAATGTAAAGCTATTTCTCTCTAACCCCATATTATCTGTTGCATTTATACACATAATTTACAAAGCAGTATGTCTTCCTTATAGTCACTCTTAACTACAGAAACAAAACAAACCCCAAATCATGTACTCCTTACTTACTAGAGGCATCCTCTGATGAATCAGAGAAAAATTCCCTAAGGACTTATGATTTCATCATACATTTTTTTGCTCCACATCACCAATTTCATTTACCTTTCTTCTTTGGTTAAAATAATTCATTCTGGAATCACTGTAATTGCTTCCCTTGCTATAAAGTGTGTGTGTGTGTGTGTGTGTGTGTGTGTGTGTGTGTGTGTGTGTGATGGTTGAGTGGCTGCATCGACTGTGTAAGAAAAACTCAACTAACTTGGCTCAGCAATTCCATACTCTTGGGTTTGGAAGACCTGCCTGGGGAATTGCCACCTGCATGGTACAAAGAGGAAATGAAGAAGGCCAGATGGGCTTTTGCTTCTTTGGAACAGCTCTAGTCTTTGCCTTCAGTTTGGGCAGCATCTCCTGGTTCCAGCACTGGCCTGGATAGTTTTCAGCTTCTGGCCTGGACCCTCAGCTTTCCAGCTTGGAGTTTGGCCACCCATTGCAATCCTCCAGCCTTCTGATAAGGATTCTCCCAGGGCACTGCAGTGACCTTCAGACTTCTGACTGTAGCCTTCATTCTCCAGTGTGCAGAAGCCTTCTGCACTCTTCCACATCCAACACTGATGGCCTTTGTAAGCCAATCTTATAAATTCTTATATATATTTGCATATCTTGTACTGTATCTGTCTCTCTAGAAAACACTGACTAGTACTGTGTATATAGGTGACCTGCAACTAAACTTGGGGGCCCACAACAGAAGGTTGTCAGTGAGCCTCACACATAGTAAGAAATAGACACATAATGGTGTATATGATGCTCAACATCCAGATCCTCCCATACCCAGAATAGGCTCGGAGGGCTTCAGAGTCACCCTAAGGGGAATTCTGGGGTAGCCAGGTGTGTCACTGAGGCAGGAAGTGGTTTATGGATTCTTCTTGGACCATAACATCTCTACCACTGCACAGCTGCCAGATTCAGGCCAACGAGGTATTGTGGGAGGAGCACCCAGGACCAGGAGTCACACTGCACAGCAAGGTAGAGTGCTGGCTACTTCATACCCCTATCATGAGCTTTATAATTTTTGCCTTTTATTTTAAGGAATGAGACATAAACTTTTCTCCTGTTTTGGAGCTTCATGATGATTTAATGCATGTGTGATGCATCAAATCACTGTGATTTTTAAATCAGGGTAAATATGACTCTGCATCTCAAACATTCATCTTTTATGAAACATTCAAAATCCTTTCTCCTACATTTTGAAGTACTAGGCAACATATTAGTTTCATGTATTCTTTCCTCCCACATTAGCTCAGTTAAACCATCTTTTTTAGACAGATACCCTACCTGCTATGGTAACAAGTCCCCCTTAAATCATCCTTAGAAGAAAGTGTACAAATTAAATCATTTCGGATTCTTCTGCAAACTGTAAGTCCAGTCACCGACACCCTAAAGATGCTCTGATAGCAGTCACTTACGCAGTGCTCCCTGGGTGCCAGGTCACGGTTCAAGCATGTGATAACTCCCTTAAGTGTCACAAACACACTGTGAGTCCTGCATATCGTCTCTCTCCTATGGGAGGAAACGCTGAGCTGAGAAATTCCCACAGCTGCAGGGCTCATAAGAAATGAAGCTGGGATTTGAGCTGAAGCAGTCTGGCTGCAGGAGCTGTGTTCTTGCGTTATACATTACTTCATCTTAGAGTCGGAGCAGGTCATTCTTAAGGGAAATCACCTTCCCCACTGGACTCATGCTGGTGAAGGGAACCCTCCTGATTTGTGCCTGGATTTCTTCTTCTGGAGCCTGTGCTGTTAATCAGTTACTACAGGAAAACCTGCTCATAACTCTTCTGGTTGGGAAGACTTTTACACACTGACCTCCTGCCCACAAGTAAGGTTGCTATGAATCAAGAGTCTGGAACATGATTGGATGAAATGAATGCCGGCCCACCTGGCTGCGTGCACAGGTGCTCCTGGGAAAATGTGGGAATATTTATCCAACTCCACATGGGGACACGTATCTCTCAGTCAGTATGTAGCTAAGAAATTCTGTATATGCTCAGCTATAGCAAAGCAAAATTATGAGAGAAAATCTAGATGTTTATAAATCAACATGTTCATAAATCTACATGTTCTACTCTCTGGCAGCAATTCACAAAATTTCCCCATTATTCTTTTTACTCTTTTGGAGCTCTTCACAGGACACTTGAAGGGTTTTGATTTTTGTTTTTGTCCCTCTTGAAGCCTCAGATGATATTATTCAGGCAGAATTGCAGAAACTCAACATTCTCTGAGTGATGGTCCCTTAACCTATCTTTCTGTTTGCTTTTTTATTTTGTTTGAATATTAGCAAAACCAACCACTTCCAAATGTCAAGCCTTCCACATGTTAACCACTTCATTTTTATTGCTTTTTATGTTCATGACACCATAACAACCAGATCTTA
>NW_004524607.1:7512707-7514929 GCF_000260255.1 Octodon degus
GGATGCAATGTCACCTAGCCCAAAGACAGCCCCAGGGTGTTCTTCTGCCACTGCATTTAACGTTGGGACAATGACAGGTCCTCAAGGCTCTCAGTATGCAAATCTGCCAAATGAAAACCAGGATTCCACTGTGGTTTAACTTAGTATCATTTTGAGGACTGTCTTGCCTTTCTCTTATTCTACCAGAAGGTAAACATTCCTCAAGCGCTTTACACCCATTTAGTGTCCTTTGTACATCTGTTTGTGTCCTTTGTATGCTTTATCTATTGAGCACTAAGTAATATTACTAACAAGTATGTCACCTCTTTCCTCTTTGACTAAGTATTTCTGCAGGGAAAGCTACGGAGGACAATGATGGATAGAAGCAAGATGGGTGAAAAATTAAGTGTGTAATTTTCTACTTTTTAAATGACTCCTTTAAAATAAAACACTTGTATATATTAAAAGTAAAACACTATCTTAATGGAAATCAGCAAGTTTATATTTGTTTATTTACAATATGTTCAGTTTCTGTAAAACAACTTCTTGTAGAAACTAAGTAGAAGTTTTTATTGGTAACAAAACAGGACCAACTAGACTAAAGAAACGAAAATGTAACTGAGATGACTCCCTGATTCTTCTGAACTAATCAGACCTCCTTAGGCCAACTCCTGTTCCCTGTGCAGAAAGTGCAGCTATTTCTGCACTTTACAAATGCACAGCACCAGACAGGAAACTGTCGAATCACCCAGAGCTTTGTGCAGCTGATGTCACAGGCGGGGCCGCTGGCAGTGTTCCCAGGGGCTCTGAACTCTCAGCACCTTCCTCCTCCATGCACCTAGGCTGCCCTGAACTACAGCAGCACAGAACAGAGCCCTGCGCTGATGGGGACACAATGGGTGACAGGCAGTACTGGTGTCACTGATGGTTCGTTGCTTTCTCAGGCTTGTTTTGTTTATTGCTCTGTCACATGTGGTTGATTCTTGGAAAAGGCTCAAAGTCAAACTGGCCCCTACTGGTTGGGGCAACTCAAGGGGTGTTGGGGGTGTTAGAAGGGAAAGCGAGGGCAGTTAAACCACAGCCAACCTGGCTCACTTTCAAAAGGTCACAGCTCATGAATGCAAAGGAAATACCCAACTCCACACATGTGTGACAGCCATCTACCTTCCTCCCCATGCTCTGGGTGGCAGGGTACTCTGCATGGGACACAGGAAGGACATTAACTGCTGTGGGCTGGGAACCTAATGACCATTCCTGTGTAGACACCGATCCTCCTCTCACTGCACTGACCCTGTGCTGGATGAAGAAGCAGGAAGGATGTCAGAGGCCCGAAGTCACCTAGAACATTCATTGTTTTTCTTGAGCATTTGATGTTCGGATGCTGGTGCCATTTGGCTTCGTGCTCTCAGTGCCGTCTTAATGGCTCCCTGTTCTACACACACAGAGCATACATAGTATTAGCATAAACAGCCACTGAGGCCAGCAACAGTGATGAGCTTCAGGAGACCAGAGAGGTGGGGCTCTGAGCCCAACTGTAATTTTAAGCCATCTGGCGAGTAAGCTGAAGTCCCTCCACCAGGAAGCAATGACTTCAGAGAGAACACGAGGAAGGTTTAATAGAGGATGTAAACATCAGGTCAGGGGGTGATTGGTGTCCGTCAGAGGGTTCCTCCTCAAAGCTAGGAGAGAAATCATGATCACAGCCCAAAAGGAAGCACTGTATGTGTAGTGCTTACATAATCACTTTAGGTGTTTACAGAATGACTTACTGAGACATTGAGATCTGTACTCAGACAGCCAGCTTCTGAGTAAGACTTGGATGCTTCCTCAAGGCCCAGCCATATCCTATGAGGAAGGTACCTTATGGAGGTGGACTGAATACTTAGACTTCCAGCTTGCTTTTCATCCATGTGCTGGGTGCGCATGCCGTGCAGCTCCTGAGCCATCCTCTCCTGCACCCAAGAGGATGAATCCAAAGTGTTTCAGCACAGGGAGAACCAAAAAAACCCTTCAGATATCACAGTGGAAAAGGCAACACAGAGATGCAAATCCTCTAAGGACCCAGGAGGATGAATAATGGAGTGACAAAGACCTTAAGGAAGCCATCATGACTTATGACCTTGGGAAGAGGGGGAAGGAAGAGAGGCAAGAGACAAACAGGAAGTGAAATAGGTAGGACAGTACCCAGAGAGAAAGAGAGAGAGAGAGAGAGAGAGAGAGAGAGAGAGAGAGAGAGAGAGAGA
>NW_004524607.1:7515029-7530224 GCF_000260255.1 Octodon degus
AGAGACAGAGACAGAGAGACAGACAGACAGACAGAGACAGACAGACAGACAGAGACAGAGAGACTGAGAGACAGAGAGAAAGAGAATAAGGAGGTACAAAGATAGAAATTGAGAGGTGGAAGCCTAAAGACTGATATGAAGAGAAGCAGTGACAACTCAGAGCAAGGGAAAAGGAGAATTAAAGTTGGAAATGGAGATCACATCAAGAAGTAGAAAAACAGGCAGGGGAGATAGCCCAGTAGAATAAGTGCTTGCCTGGCAAGCGCAAGAGTCTGAGATCAAATCCCCAGTTCCGCAAAAAAAAAAAAAAAAAAAAAAAAAAAAAAGAAAGAAAGAAAGAAAGAAAGAAGAAAGAAAGAAAGAAAGGAAAAGAAAAGAAATAGAGCAATACATATACAACATACACAATACAATACATATACAAAATAGAAAATGAAAAGTACATACAGAGACAGAGAGATTGAGGAATATAAATGAAAGAAAAAAATCAGTGGACAGGAAGAGAAGTAGAATTGTGGAAAAATAGCTGGAGCACGAATGTGTGAGGAACCTTAAAATCAATTGTTTTCTTATTTTTTTTAAATACATTTTTATCTCTTGTACTCAGGATCAAACTCAGGAACTTGCACTTGTTAGGCAGTCGCTAGAAATCAATTCTTGATAGTGGCACAGGGAGTTGTACAATGGTAGTTTACTAATTTTAATGTTTTTCATACATTTAGTGGTCATAATAATTCCATAAAGAACTTTGCTTCTTCACTACTGGCATCCTGAAACACAGTTGGGACAAAAGCAGCAAGGTAATTGTTTGATTGATAATCTTATCTCTATGTTCAGAGCAAGGTGATACCTTTGGAGCCGTTAGCAACTGCTGGTGTCCCTTTGTCCTTCAGTTTTCTGAGTGAATATTTATATTTCTTAAAGTGTTTGCCTAAGTATCTTTGTTGCCTTCCATATCCCATGGACGTCCAGTGCGGAGCACTCAGTGGGCTCGGTGTTGCTGCCCCAGCTGTCAGCCACGTGCTCTCTAGTGTCAGGTGCATAAAGTGCTCTGGGTTGGTCTTCTACCGCTCCCCAGTCTTGCAGTCAGCCATTACTCAGCTGGCTAGTACTGTAGGGAGAGGGGCTTTCAGATGCCACAGTATAGAAGTAGCAGTCCTTCTATACTAACTAAAGCATTGGCGCATTGTAGATTTTACTTTAGGTAGCCAACAATTAAATAAAAAAAATCATTTGACTTAAAGTATAGATGTGAAGGATTTTATTAATTTTTTTAGATGGTTCCTTTTTTTTTTTCAATCTTGCATTAAAAGCTGGGCTCCTAGCAGTATCAGCTCAAAGATAAATGTAAACAATACCAAAATGCTGCTAATAGTACTTGGTTCATTGGGTACATTTAAGATTTTTAGTTCTCTCTCTCTCTCTCTCTCTCTCTCTCTCTCTCTCTCTCTCTCTCTCTCTCTCTCCTCTCTCCTTTGTTTCATTCATTTTTTCTTTTGTCTTTAGGCTTCCAAGCAAGCTACTGTTCAGAGGTAATTATACTCTACGTGTGCTGCAGAAACAGCTCAACAGTCTAAGTGCCTGCCTAGGCAAGCGCGAGAACCTGAGTTTGATTCCTGGCACCACGTGCCATGCTGGCACCACCGGGGTGTGCTGAGCTACCCACAGAGATCGATCGGATCTGGTAGCACATGCCTGTAATCCAGCACTGGGAAGGCTGCAACAGGAGGATCAGTATGAGTCCAAGCTGGGTAGTGAGACTCTGTGCCAAATACATTTTTCTTTCTTTCTTTCTTTCTTTCTTTCTTTCTTTCTTTCTTTCTTTCTTTCTTTCTTTCTTTCTTTCTTTTTTTTTCTTTCTTTTTTTTTTCTTTTTTGTGGTACCAGGGATTGAACTCAGGACACTGCACTTGCCAGGCAAGCACTTATTCTACTGAGCTCTCTCCTCGGGTCCTAAATACATAAAATTAAAAAAAAAATTATATTCTATGCTACCTTTGATGTATAGATAGCTTCACTGATGTAGTTTGTAGTTTTTAGTTTTTGAAACTGGTTTCCTTTAGTATGTATTTGCAGTCAGCTACTGCATTTAGTTTGTATTTTAGTTTATACTTTTGTATTTGTTTATACAATGAAAACCTCTACATATATCCAATGCAAAAATTATAAAGCATGATCTTTTAAGAGACGTTTAGACTGCCTTGTTTTGCATTATTTTTCAGCTTCATGAGCAAAATCTTAATTACTTGTGTGTAATATTTTTACTTTGCTTTCTTTCATTCAAAACATGTCATTCAATTGGATAGTAATAATTTTTCCCTGCACCACCTATGGAGAACATATTATACATATTTATCTAAATTTGGTGTTTGTATTTTGGACCTGAGGCATTTGATTTTATAAATTTTAATCATTTTTTTATTTTCCAGCAACCAGATTTTATGTTTTAACTAAAATAATGCACACACCTCAAAACTATAAATGCAGAAATCCAGACAATTGGTGTTTTCATTGTTTTATTCATTTATTATTAGAGTATGTGTCATGCATACATCTGAAATCTGTATATAGCAATTACTGTACTAGAGGAAATAGTAGTGAAGAATGTTAAGTGTAGGTTATCTGTCCCTGGTAGCTGCTCTGCTGCACACTCCAGCTATCCCATCCCATTTAATCTTTACGTGTACCACTTGAGGCTTCAAGTACCGCTGACCTTAGCAAATGAGAAACTCAGGTTGATGGGATGAACTGACTTTGCTAAGGCTCTAAACTATGAAGTGATGGAGAGCCTACACCAGGGCTATGACCTTGACAGAAAAGGTGTTCATTCCACTTGCATTTTGTTACCTACAACGAGGGCTGCTGTGATTTCACAAATGTGATTTTCATTTATATTTCCTCTTCAATGAATACCTCTTTTAGTCTCCTAGTCCATTTTCTATTGTGATATTCATTTTTATTAGTTTGTAATTGGCCTCAAACATTTTAGAGACATTAACCTTCTAGCCAATATGTAGAAAAGACATTACCTCATTACCTATTTCGTGAAGGTGTCGGTAACTAGAAATTCAAGTGTTTTTCCTCCTAAAATCTACCAGTTTTCTCTTATGGCCCCTATTCTTGGTGGTGTATCTCACCTGTAATTTGTATGTAATTTGTGAATGATAAATCTGAATGCTTTATGCTCACATTTTGATTACACCTAAATGCTGAACCGTTCATTCAAGAGTATGTGTTCTCCTATAGTGAGCCAATTGCCAGAGGAGAATTTATTGAACACCTAGTCAGCCTGGCTGCTCTGAATATACAGCTTCATTCTATAGTAATGTCTCACACACCTGTGGATCTTTCTGGATTTTTCCACAGTGTCCCACAGATCTTTCTCCTCTAGCCCCAGTGTTGTCTTCTTCTAAGTGCTTAACTTTCATAATCTGCTGGAGATAGCTTCCTATTTGATATTTTAGTTGTTTGTTTGGACTTTTTGGGGACATTTTTATTTAAATGCTTTTGACATTTTGTCTTGTCATACTTCAGTGTGACAGCAATACTTTCCTCCCTCACTTATAAACCATGAGCCCCTTCCCAGTAAGAACTTTCCTGGTGAGAGGTAGCAGTGCCTGAGGACCTGTGAGACCATCTGCACGTGGCCTGGAGACCTGCTCTCTGGTGTTCCTGCATTAACTCCTATCCCTTGTTAGTTGCCCAGATGATAGTTCCAGTTCCAGCTCCTGCTCGTTTGGTTTCTTAGAAAGCCTGACCACTATGATGCACATTTTAAGACTGAATCCCCAGTCGACAAGCTATCCTGCCTCTGTACTTCCTCCTTGTTTAACCCGTTTAAGCGACTGACTACCAGAAAACAGGGCCTGATATTTTGGAAATGGCCTTGTTCAGTACACTTTGGTGTAAATAAATCTGCCTCCAAGTGATGGGTTCCATTTTGGAGTTTCTCTTCACTGTTAAAACCGCAGCAAAGGATGAATTACACAAATGTCAGGGACAGCTTTACACATTCCATTATGGATTGTCTAAATACATGTTTTAATTTATCAACAATTGTGATGGGATAAAATCTGCACAACCACTTTTAAGTTCTATTATTACTCAGTTATACTAGTTTGATCGTCTGTCTTTGCGTCCTTGAATCTAAATGAAATGCAGAAGTCAGGACACGCTGAGGGTACTGGGCGAAGGGCGGGATGGATGTGTTACACCCACATGCCTTGACACCTGCTCAGATGTGAAGCTAGAGGAGAGACAGAGCAATGTGTGTAATGGAGGGGGTTGAAACGATCCAAATGTTAGATGAGTGTGTGAATCTGTCAAAATGAAATCTATTAATGTGCATAAACAACATAACCTGATATAAGAAAGATGTAAAAACAAAATAAATACAAGTTTCCCAGGTACATTTGTATGAACATTAAGTATATATCAAATATTTCTCAGAACCAAATACTTTGTATTTTTAAAGGAAACCTTGCAAGCCCTCTTGAAGATCGTTTTGACTAGAGGATAGAGAAACTAAAAAATTGACTCGTCACATGCGCATAGGTCAGCTTCATCGCTTTGCACAGTGTCTCGTGGGTCACCACCGTTGATTCGAGTTTCTTTCAATTAGATGGATACAGGGATCGCCTGATATATGGCTATCGACTGCCCCACACTGTACTCACAGATGTGACTGTACGTCAGGATGACAAAGAATTTTCATCTCACCATGGCAGCATTAACAAAGGAATGGTAAAGCTGTCACCGTTCCCACAAGAGCCAGGGCCCTGTTTTTCAGACCCACCTCCCAACGTGTTCAGACTCCGTCAGCCTCTGTCCAGAGCTCTCGGCCCCAGGCTTCTCTCCCTCTGGTGAGGACTTGCTCCTGGCCACCACAGGGGGACGCTGCAGGAGCGCGCAGAGGCAGAGAGGCAGGGGGGCTCCTCCCAAGCACCGCCCCTGGGGGGGGGGTCACCAAATGGGCTGTCTTTTAGACAGTTCCACAGCGACTGATCTTGCCAGTGACTTAGTCAGGAGCACCAGTGCCAACTCCCTGTTGTAGAGATCCCTTCATGTTTAGTAGTTTGGAGAGGGCTTTCTGTTCGCATCTGGTCTCTCTCCTATAAGGCCAGGAGAAGCAGCCATGCTGTGGGCTGGGGCCCTGCTGCTAGCTCTCCTGCCGGCTGGTAAGCGCGTGGTTATTTCCCCCACCCCCGGAAATGCCAAAGAATACCATTAACTCTTCTTCATTATTTTGTGCTGTTTCCCTGGCAGGCAGGCAGACAACTCACAACAGAGAAGGGGGAATTGTCTCAGTCACCAAGAAACGTGGGTCGCATTTGACAATCACTTGTGACCTGCGTGCAGGAAAGAGCTATGTCCACTGGTACAGATTTCAGGAGGGGCAGGCCCCCCAGCGCCTGCTCTATTATGGCTTCTCCAAGACTGTGCTGGACTCGGGGCTCCGACCAGGGAAATACAATGCTTACCAAGCTGCAGAGCATATCAATACATTTGTAGTACGGAGTGTGGAAGAAGGTGATGCCGGTGTGTACTACTGCGCAGTGTGGACCGGCACAGTGCTTCACACCTGCTCTATGCGACGCTGAAAAGTCTGCTTTTGGCTGCTCCTGGTGAACAGGATAGATCGCCCCCCGGCTCACTTCCTCCCTTAATACCCCCTATGACGCGATCCACTTCCGCTTGAGTGTTTAATTTGTATATTGTTTTTGCCAGAAGCAGTGTTTTTAAACAATAGCTTCTTCTTAATTTCAATAAGAGGAAAATTTTTAATAACTGTTTAATTCAATAATATTACAGAGGTATAAATTAAAAGTGAAACTTTCGTAGCCACCTACCATCGTGAATATCGATAAGGGAGCATCCTGCTTTTGGTGCTCTAGGCTTGTCTATGTCATTGATAATCTTCTTCTCAGGTATGTCCAATTAGTTCTAAAAGTCACAGCATAAGCTTAGGCTCCTTCTCAGATCCCAGGTTGGCGGTTGGCCAGCAACCCACTGTCTAAGTTAGAGGCAACAAGAAAAGCAGGGGTCACAGGACGAGTTCCCACCCTCAGCTCCCAGGTCTTCACTCGGGCTCTTCCTGATCTGCATCTGCAGCTCCCGCCTCTGCGTGGCCCCACCACGGGGCTGAGTTCTTGTCCTCCAGCGTGATCTGCCCTAGAGAACAGCCTGCCCCCTCACAACAACTTTATGTCTCTCTATGCCACGTGAACGTGTGGACCGGAACCCTCCCAACCCCTCACCTGGACTAAGTACTTGACCTCTTGCCTAAGGGCTGTTTAAATTTACTTTCCCGTATCTTTGTTTTAAACATTTCATATCTAGACTAACACAATGCAGAGCATCATTGGGAGCCCAGAGGCACCCTTCAAGGGAGAGAGGTAGAAGGAAAAGATATCACCATACAGAGTGCCTGGCTCTAGAAATGGGCAGATATTACTAAAGGTTTGGCTGGTGGTCACCAGAAGCTGTGAAATTTCTAATGAGGAATAATTACTCAATAATAAGACCATAATACCAACTGGGAGAAACACGTGTGAGTTCTCATGACACAAAATACAGTTCATTTTGACAACAAAATGTGCGATTAATACAGTTTCTTTCACCCAAAGTAATATTTTCTTGTTGCTAATCATATAAAGAAGCAACTTCTAGAGGAATATAAGAGGCAAAAAATCCTCCCATCTTCCTATTAGCCCATAGCTCACTGTCTAGGAAGCTGATTTTCCCATCCAGGCATTTGCAAAGCTGTCACTTCTTAAAGGGTGCAGCGACAGAGCTAACTAGTCCTTCACTAGGCAATTCTATTTGGTTTGTTTCTGGGACTGAACGTAGAACCTTCTCACTGAGCTATATTCTCAGTCTTTAAAAATAAATATTCAAATTTTAAAGACAAGGTCTTGCTAATTCTCTGGTTGCTCAGGCTGGGGCTCCAAATGTCCATCCTCCTGTCCCAGCCACCCAGACTGCAGAGATCACAGGTGTGTCCCACCGTGGAAACTCATATTGGGCTTTGCCTACACTCTGGGTTGGCCGCTTTTCTTGCTCCTCAGGACCTGGACTGAGCCAGAAGACCAGGGACTTGTGGAATGCACAGCCTTCTCATCTCCACACACAAAGGGATTCCACAAGTCTGGCTGCCACCACGTGCCCAGAGCAGAAGCCCATGGCAGGTATGACCTGTGTCATGTAGGTGTGGTGGCACAGAGACCAGTAATGGCTCTCACCTGGAGAAGACCCAAAACCCAAAAATATGGCCAACCAACAACTAAGCCAGATGATTTTGATGAAATAGCAATAACATAAATGGTTCTCTCCAAATATTCTAAGAACCAATGAGATAACAAAGGATGTAACTTTTACTGGGGCTAATGGACTGATGATTGTGGGGTCGTCGACATCTGACCAATGCTCCGTAAATTGATGACCAAGATAAAACTTCAGAGATGACTGAGCTGGGTGAGAGGCCTGAGATCCATTGCTTTGGACATCCCAGGACCCCCTCCCCATGCTGCCCTGGCTCCTGCTCAGGTTCCCTCAACCGCAGGCCTCCTCAGCTTTCTCCCTGGGCCCTCAGCCTGGGAAGATGGGAATTTAAGACTACACATATTCATCAGCTCTTCACTCTGGGATGGGTATTTGTTGATAAAATACCCTATTGATAAAACTGACTGAAGGATTTTTTTTTAAACAAACAATCTTTATTCTTGATATTTTGTGCCAGTTAATCTTGTTACATGCAGCATGTCCACAGCCTGCGCCTGAAGCGTGGCAGGCCTGAAGGCTGGACCAGGTAGCTTCAGGGGACAAGGGTGGGATCACAGGCATCTTGTGGGATACAAGTGCTCATTGGTGAGTTGTTGGGCTGCCCAGACAGGACCTGTGGCCATGAAGAACAATGCTGTTCCACAAACAGGCCTTGAACACCCTCTGCTTGCAGAGCTTGAAAAAAAAGTCGAAATACCATTCATGAGAGGATCAGACATTTTAAAGGAAAGACAATGTCTTATTAATGAATCTATACAGAAAAGAAAGGCAACATCACTCACTTTACATCACAGAGCCAACAATATTATGTTTATGCTTAGGAGCTGGAAAATTGATGACGTTTGAAGAATACTGCAAGAAAATGCTAAAAGTAAAACTAAAAAATTCTTATCTTATCTACATTCAAACAAGGTGGAAATATATGTAGAGAGTCCTGACTACAGAAATTCTTCTCCCACTGTCACCTTGGCCTTCTTTCCACGCAGCAGCAGTGTCCAGGGGCACCTAATGAAGACCCCCACACAACTGCAGTCCACTGTAATGAACACACTTGAGGGCTTTTTGGTTCAATGCAGATGCAGCTCGCTCATTGCAAAGAGCCACTCCTCTGATGCCTGTGGCTAGGGGCTCTAAGTGCCAATGGCTCCAGCCCTCAGTGCGCCAGCTCAGAACTGTGGGTGCCTCCACCTCTCGGTGCCCAGCGTGGCAGCTCTTACTGTTGCATTCTAAATTGTAACAGTTTTGGAGTAATTACATTGCCCGCTACCCGTGATGGGTAGGTAGCTTCTTTCCTTTTAGTCCTTAGCTTTTAATTTTGAAACTGGTTTTCTTTTTCAATTTGTACTGAAACAATGAGAACTTCTACCTATGTGCAAAAGTCAAAAATATAAGGCAGGATGTTTTTAGAGATTATAGACTCGATTCTTCATTATTTGTCATCTACACTAACAAAATTATAGTCAGTTATATTGAATTTTTTACTTTGCTTCATTGATTCAAAACATGTTGTTCAAATTAATATGATAAATCTATCCACTACTACTTTCAGATAATATGTTATGCATATTTATTTAAATTTGATGTTTGAAACTTGTGATCAGAAGCATTAAGTTCTATAAATTTTAATCATCATTTCATTTTCTAGCAACCGGATTTCACACTTTAATTTAAATAATGCACACACATTATTTAAATATTTTCACACACAACATAATTCATACAATTAATACTTTTAATGTTTTTATTCATTTATTATTTAGAATGTGCATAATTGATCCAGTATTTCTGAAATTTGTATACAACAATTACTCTGGTAATAGAAATTATAACGAAGAATGATAAATTACGTTCTCTCTGCCTCATAGGTGGTGTGCTGAGCACTCTAGCTATATAATCTCATTTAATCTCTATGAATACTGCTTGAGGGTTCCAGTAGCACTGAGCACAGCAGATTAGAAACTGAGGTTGATGGGATGAACTGACATTGCCAAGGCGGTAAAATACAAGGGCTAGCCCAGTGCTGTGGTCTTAAAATGAGATGTGTTCATTCAATTTGATTTTTCTTAACTGTAACAAGGGCTAAAGTAATTTCACAAATGTGGTTGTCATTTATAGTTCCTATTGAATGAATGTCACCTTTATATGAACTACCCATTATTCTATTAGAAGATTTATTTTTTTCTTAGTTTGTACGTGGTCTCACACACATTGGCCATGCAGACAACAAGCAGGAAAGATATTTCCTCATTATCTCTTTTTTGACCAATTCAGTGAGTAGAAATATGCATTTTTTCCTCATAAAATCAACCAGTTTTCCTTTACAGCCCCTGTTCTTAGTAAACTATCTCACCCATAACTTTTTGCAATTTATGAATGATAAACCTGAATGCTTTGTACTTACAGTTTGATGACACCTCAGCACTATTTGCAAGTGGGGAAGTGTTCATTCCAGAGTATGTCTTCCCATATAGTGAGCCAGTCACCAGAGGAGGATGCATGGAACACCTCGTCAGCCTGGCTGCTCTGTGTGTGCAGGCTCACCCTCCTTTAAAGTCTCATGCACCTGTGGATCTTTCTGGATTTTCCTCAGTGTCCCACAGGTCTTTCTCCTCTAGCCCCAGTGCTGGCTTCCCTTAAGTGCTTAGCTTTCATACTCTGTTAGGGTAGCTTCCTACTCGACATGTTGGTTGTGTGTTTTTCACATTTTTGTTTTGTCATTCTCTACTGTGACAGCAACACTCTCTTCTCTGATTCCAGCCTGAGCCTCTGTCCCAGGCCGGACCCTCCTGGCTCCAGGTAGCAGTGGGTGTGGACCTGGGAGATCCTCCTGCACATGGCCTGGGGCTCTGCTATCTAGCTTCTGTGGCATTACCCCCTGTCCCTGCATACATGGTCCCTTGGGGCAGAGGATGAGCAGCCCAAATATCTTACTTATCTGACTTCCCAGGGTTCATTGCTTCAAAAGATGAATTACTTGAGTGAGACCAAAAACAGTAACTGTCAGGAACAGTTTTTCAACATTCCATTATTGAAAATGTAAGCATATATTTAAATTATGAATAAATTTGGTGGAAGAAAATCTGGGCCGTCACCTTACAGTGCTACCTTTATTTCATTACACCAGTTTGATCATCAATCTTTCCATCAGTTTGATCATCAATCTTTCCATCAATGGATCCAAATGAAATGCAGCAGTATACTTCTGGGGGTACAGGGTAGTGAGGAGTGGAAGTGATCAAAACTAGTCCGTGCATTGAACATCTCATCAATGAGAAGTAAGGGGGGATGTTAGAAAAGAGAGGGTAGAGCAAGTTGTGAAAGCAATGGAAATATTTAATGTACACATATGAAGCTGTCAAAATGAAATCCACCAATCTCTATAATCAGTAGCACTAATGAAAAGATGTGGAAAAATAAATACAGCATGCATATATCAATTTGTATTTGTGAAAAACGTTGTGTGTGGAAAATATTTCTTGGAGTGGCACATTGTAAATTTTTTAAACTACATCTTGCTTTCCTATGTGATGATCATTTTGACTAGGTGAAGACGACTGTTGAAACAGTTGACCCGGACCTGTTGACATATGTCTCTTTCGCTTTGGCCCAGTGTCACAAGCAGCCAACATCAATGACTTTATTTCCCTTAGTAAACTGGAGTCAGGGATTATCAGGGTCTCTGTTTGTAGCTGCCCAAGTCTGTACACAGATATAAGTTAGAGTGTTCGCGGTCAGTAATGAAGAGCTTTCATCTCAGGACAAGAACACGGTGGAAGAATTAACACAGACTGAACGCAGACAAGTCAGGGTTCTCCCAGGGGACTGGCTTGTGCTACCCAGGCTCAGCCTCTCTCCGGGTTCACAGAGCCGGCCTCTCTGCAGAGCGCTCAGGGCCCCGGGCTTCCCTTCCTCTGGTGAGGACGTGCGCCCGGCGGCCACAGGGAGGCGCTGCAGAGCAGGCAGGGGCTCCTCTCAGGCCGCGCCCCTCTGGCCAGCAGCTGGGCTGTCTTCTAAGAAAGTTCCTCAGCTGGTGCTCCAGCCTGCCACTCAGTCAGGAAGACCAGCGCCAGCTCAATCTTGCAGGGATCCCTTCATGTGGAGTAGGATTTGTGTTTGGAGAGGGCTTTGGTTCTTCTCAGCTGGTTCCTCTCCTTGTAAGGCCCAGGAGAAGCAGCCATGCTGTGGGCTGTGGCCCTGCTTCTGGCTCTCCTGCCTCCTGGTAAGTGTGCAGCTGCCTGTGAGGCCCATTTTTCCCCCCGAGCCATGTGAAAGGATGCCACTAACTCTTCTTCACTGTTCTGTGCTGTTTCTCCAGCAGGCAGTCAAACATCTTCCAACGTGGAAGAGGGAATGACGGTGATGAACAGGCCGCGCGGGTCCTATGTGGAAATCACTTGCACTATCCATATAAAAACCAACTACATCCACTGGTACCGATTTCAAGAGGGGACAGTGCCACGACGCTTGCTCTATTATGATTTCTCCAATTCCAAAGCTGTGTTGGACTCAGGACTTCCGAAAGGGAAATTCGATGCTTATGTAGGTACAGCAAAGAACAGTAAATTCGTAGTGCGGAATGTGGAAGCGAGCGACTCTGGGGTGTACTACTGCGCAGCCTGGACTGGCACGGTGTTTCACGCCTGTGTGACTCTACACTGAAAAGCTGGCTGCGGCTGCTCCTGTGCCCAGGACAGCACAGTCCCCGGCTCACTTCCTGCCCCCACTTCACCGTGGTGTGATCGGCTGACACTCATAAATATCTGTCAAGGACCCTGCTCTTTCTGATCAGGTTCTCCCAGGTCACTAACAATGGTCATGTCCTGTGTGCCCCACTTATTCCATTTGTTTGAAGCGACAGAGTCAGCTGCGGCTCCTTCCCAGGCCCCAGGGCAGCTCTGAGCCTGTTCTTCCAGGCCAAGGCGGCTCCTGCAGACCCAGAGGTCACGTTACCAGGTTCTGCCTCCCAGATCTTCTCTCAGGGTCTGCCTGATCCACTCTGCCTCCCCACCCTCTGCATGGCCACCCCAGGGGCCTGAGTTCTGGGTGCCCTGGAATGGTTAGTTTCTTCTAGGGTGGGTACAGGAGGATACAAGAGAGTCCTTCTTTCCCCTCACCAAATTTTATATCTCTTCAGCAGACCAAGAGGGTCTTGATGGACCTCCAAAGCCCTCCTGAGGGCTAAAAAGTTAGAACCTTCTACTATTGAGTGTATCTGCAGCAGAATTTCCCCTAATACTGTTTTATGTTTATCTAACCTCGACTAATGGGTTTCATAGTCCCATGGGGAGAAGACCAGAGAAGCTCACTGACCTCAAGAAGGAAGTGAAGGGTGGTAGAGCAAATGTCACTGAAAAGAACGTGGTTTGAGCTGTGGGTGGATTTCATGACAATTGATGTCTTATGATTGTCTGCAGGTGTGAAATCTCTACTGAGGGATTACTGCATAATAAAGCCACAAGAACAACTCGGAGAAACACTTGTGAATGCTGACAACACATAATGCAATTCATTTTCTCAACACTGTAGGTGCTTATGGGTTTTTATTTCCCAACGTAATGTTTTTCCTATTGCTGAGCAGCTGAAAAAATAGAGGAAAATAAGAGGCAAAAACATTTATCCATCTGCCCACCAGTCCATGGCTCACAGTCTACTCAGCCAATTTTCCTGACAAGGGTCGCAATTTGACTTAGCAGTCATTTCCTAAAGCTCATCACAGACAGTGTAACTGACTGCTAGAGTAATTTCTCACTAAAACATTATTTTAGCTTTTTGTTTCTTTTTTATTGCAGTCTTTGGAATTGAACCTGGAGCTTTCACACTGAACTGTATCGCTAAATCTTTTTTAATTATTATTATTTTATTTTTAGATGGGATTTTGGTAAAACACTACGTTGCCCTAAATAGTCTTGAACTTGCTGTCCTCTGGCTTCAGACTCCCAGAATTCTGGGATTAAAGGTATGTGGCTCCCTAACCCCCCATAGTGAGGCTTCTTGTGTGCCCTGGGTTGTCTGCTTTTCTTGCCCCTCAGGACTCTCACTGATCCTCTCTTTTGCTGTTTTCTACTACATGTCAGAGCTTTCTGTTCTGAACTTCCTGTCTTTCACAGACTCTGTCTTGATCCCTATGTGTCAGCCTGGGGAGAACATTGGTGTGGTAGTGGTTGGTGTTGGTAGAGCCAGCCCAATGGAGACAAGGAACCTGCGGAATCCACACACTTCCACCACACTCCTAAAGGGGTCCATTGCCCATGCAGCTACTGTGGGTCCTCTGTGTGAGGGGTCATAATGGGTTTGACCTGTGTCATGCAGGTGTACTGGCACAGAAGCCAGTGATGGCACTCACCTGGAGAAGACCACAAGGGACAGGAAGTCCTGGCAGACTGGCAACTTGGAACAACTCTCCCTTGAGATCAACTGAATAGTCTTCATGGAGTCACAGAAATAGAAAGAATCTTCCTAGAGAGTCTAAGAGCTAATAGGATAACAAAATATGCAACTTTTACTTGAGCAAAAGAACTGATTAGTCTGGGGTCATACAGCCAGGGCACTGCACTGTGTGCTGCTGGCTTTCAGAAATGCCTGATCTGGGCACAAGGTCCTATGATCACGTCTCTCTTCAGACACCCTAGAAAACCCCTCTGTATCTGGCCTGGCATCCCTGACGTTCCCACAGCTGAAAGCTCTTCACTCTTCTTCCTAGGCCCTGAGCTTAGCCAGATAGGACTTGAGGACTACAATTATTCGTCAGCTCTTCCCTCTGAGAATGGGAATGTTTTTCCTTATTTCACAGATTGATTAAAGAATTGGTTTCAAAAAACATCCTTTATTTCTTGAACATTTTGATTTTTTATAAACACATGTACGACTTGATTATGAATTTAACCAGAGATTTCTGGAGAGGGGAGTAGATGTCAGAAGGCTATGCTCCTCAGTGGACAAATGCGCTGATACCTGTGGCTGAATATTCTTTTCAGATGTGGAGCCCAACTGCGGCAGGTAGGTCACTAAGTCCTGCTTTCTTCAGAGCGT
Organism: Octodon degus; assembly: GCF_000260255.1. Classification (NCBI taxonomy): domain Eukaryota; kingdom Metazoa; phylum Chordata; class Mammalia; order Rodentia; family Octodontidae; genus Octodon; species Octodon degus. Next base: position 7,529,340 of record NW_004524607.1, read on the forward strand.
GTGTCTCTCACTGTCACTCCTCCCCAAGCCCTGATTCCTGGGCACCAGAAAGTGAGCAACTTTGCTCTCCCATGTGATTCTGCCATGCTGTTGCTGGATTGGATCCAGCCGACCGTAGGATGAAAAGATGAGCCATATAAACCATTTCTTCCCTATGTTGTGTGCAGCACATCTTTGGTCTCAGTAACAGGAGATTTCATCAATATAGTATTGTTTCATTTTTAGTTGTAGCTAGGTTAAATATGAAGAGAAAATACTATTTTGGTGTAGGGATCTGTTTGTTTCTTGGTGTGATCCATTGCATCCCGGGGAGAAATGGCAGCAAGAATGAGGAAAAAATAGACAAGAAGACCAGAGCTGGGTCAGGTGGTGGCCCCTCTGCCTGGCTGGCAATACTACCCCCAACAACAGGAGGACATTTATTTATGCCTTAGAAAAGTTACAAGATACAATGTGACCTAACTACTAATAGCCCATATTGTCCAGGAAGGGTGTGTTTCTCAAGAATGAGAGAACTTGACAGTTTTAGGCAATGAGGCTTCATCCTACCCTCCCACATATGATCAATTTACAGTTTCAGCAGCTCCTAACACTTTAGTAGCAGAAAAAGAACATTCATTTCCACTTCTGTGTGCCTAGACAAAATTTTTCGTACATACTCCAGTACTGTCAAACTCCAAATCAGGTTTCTGAAGTTCTGCTATTTATTTTTAACAAAAACAGAAATCCTTGTTTAAAATTACTTACAGAGTAAGAACTGAAAAAAAAAATGAGCTACACAAAATTCTGTGTCCTATCCTTTAGTCCTAAAAGTAACTAGATAAATGAAGACACAGTAACCTCATCGTAGCCCCCGTGGCCTATCAATTCACTGGAACAAGATAA
>NW_004524607.1:7530584-7545625 GCF_000260255.1 Octodon degus
CAGTAGTCATGAACCATCCAGGGCAAAACTGCGGGGTAGGACAGGATGGAATTCATATCAGTGCTGCTCCCACTCACTGCTAGGCTACACTACATATTCCTTGAGCTCAGCTTTCTGAAGTTCTTCACAAAGCTCTGCAAATAAATCAATGTATGGAAAAAAAAAGAATTGCTATGAGAGAGCCTGGGATTTGTTCAAAAAAAGAAAGTTGATGTCATTTTACTGGGACTTTGGTGCCATTTTGAGTACTTTTAGAATTTATTAACTTTTGCAAATGCATTGTGACATTTAAGGCCAATTATCTCTGTCCTAGACCTACTGCCCAATCTAGCAGACTTGTGAGGACATACTGAGCAGAAATCCTGAAGCCCAGGAGAAGGTCACACTGAGCACCCCTCCTGGAAGAGGACTTTTCTGGACGTTCTGACCCAGGAGGAACATTTAAGAAGACCACAGAGGTCTTTCCTAGGTGAGGCCCTCAGCAGGGTCTCTCTGCTCTTATGAATGTGTTTCAGCATGAAGTGCCTGATACACAGAGAGGGTTTTGCTTTAGTAGAAGTGCTACATAAGACAGCAATTACAACAGAATAAAATATACAGACTATGTATTTCCAAAGAATAAGCCTCAATACACACTTCAATTACTTATTAAGTCTAGGATGGTAGATAGAGTTGGAAGAGCAGACTAATATGTGAACACCCTTCCCAGTTATGACATTGATTAGGACTTCATCTCAGGAGGCCAGAAGCGCTACAATAGAAACAAGGTAGGAAGTAGAGACTCTGAAAGCAAGGGCTGATGATCCGCATGCATCAGTGTGTACAAGAATGCACTGCAAATGCTGAAAAGTGATGAGGATTTTAATTGTTACCTCTTTGTAGCTCAGTTACTAAGATTCTTCTCCAGTGAACATCTATTTCCCCAGGTACTGGCTATATGGTATGGCGTAAATCATCCCTTTCCTCACTACTCTTGTCTGGCACAGGGAGATAGTGACAACCCTACCTCTCAGAATTGGTAAGAAAGACAGTGTCTGAAATCATGCATAAAATCTTTGGGAGTCCTCAGGAGAAAATAGATTTAACATTAGTTATGAAGAGTATAAATATAAAAGGAATAATACACATTATTTAAAATATTGGGAAGCTGGAGGGAGGGGAAAGAAAGGAATGATAAAAGGAATTAAGGTGCATTGTGTACTTGTACCAATTCCATACAAGGAATGGGAATATATTGTAATGCAAACAGGTACTAATAGAAAAAGTAAAGTTGTTTTTCTGTTTATTTTTAATCCTGTTTTTAAAAGTGGTGAGGATGCGGCATAGTTGTCTCATCTAGTGCCCTTCAAAGCTTTGTGGAGCAGTAATGAGGGACCCACAGAGAAAATGCGCAGAATCTCCATCAGCCTTTCAGACATCAAAGTGCAGGGTAAATGCAGGGCAAGAGACCCATGATTCCTAGTGCATTTGAAGGAGAAAGTCCATGCAGCCTTGAAAATCCATGTCATGCAAATGTATTGACGCAGGTAGAAAATTGTCTCCACATAACACAAAGAAAAGCTGGAGAAGTATATGACAACTTCTTGTAATGCTATTGATGGCTTTTTTTAGAAAAGGGCAGCAAAATTCTCAAACTTTTAAGAATCTTTTCCTAAGGGAATACGTGGTTTTGATATATTCTGCACAGTTTTAATTTTCTATATGAAATACTAAGATTTTATGATTAAGAATATTAACAAAGTAATTTTGTCTTGCTGGATAACAGGATCAATAGCATAAATATACAGCTACTTTCTCTTAGTTCAATGAAAAGAAAGTTTTGAACTAAGTGTCCAGACAAGATATCATGTCTGCATCTTGTACTATGAATAACTACTACAAAGACAACAATATGCAATGCATTAATTATTATAACTGTCCTACTAACCTGTTTTGAAACTTTCTCATTGCTGCTTCTTTCTCAATAAAATTATTGAAAAAAGAAAGAAAAGAAAAGGCAGCAGACTTTGGTGTCATCTACTTGCTACTGATTTTATAGGCAGAATGCAAAAGTGTAGAGTTTGGGAGACTTCCACTTAGATTTCTGAAGAAAGTCTGGGAAGTTAGGCAACGTTTTTCTGAGACGGCAGTATGTGAAGATGTGAGAAAGAAGTCAAAGGTGCAGTAGAGACCCCAGAATTTGAAGATAAGAACATGTAACATGTGATTATAAAAGCCTTTGGCAGTGAACAAAGCCATCCTAAAGGCCCGCATGAGGGCTTAAACAGTAATCCCACAGGGCAGAACTGCCCAAGTCTTTTGGCGCTCACATTTTTGCTCCAGGTGTTGGACACAAACATAGAGAATTTAAATTTTGTTCTTGTAGGCTTTCTAACTTGTTTTGGTCCCACTTATTTCTATCTTCCTATGTTTTTTTCTTTTGGAATTGCAGTGTTTACTCTATCCAATTTATGTCAACAGCATTTAACCTTTTTGATTTTTAAAGGGGCTCACAGTTCAAGGTTTGCCTTGAGTCTTAAAAAATGTTTGAGACATGAAGTTTTCAACAAGTCTAGAACCATTAAAAGAGTTTAGAAGGGCCGGCTAAATAGCTCAGTGTGTTAAAGTGCCTGCTTACGCAGTCTCAGAGGGCAAAGGTTTGATCCCCAGGCTGCCATGGCAGCCCTGTCCCTGGGGTGGGCTGAGACAGTGATTGATACTGGGTATGGTGGTGCATGTTGTAATCCCAGCTCTTGGGAAGCTGAAAACAGAAGAATCACTACAAGTTCAATCTGTGTAGTGAGACCATGTACATCCTGCACTAAATACCAAAAAAAAAATAATAATAATAAAAGTTTAGAGATGGGATAAATGTATTTTGCATAGTGAAATACATATAAGTCTTTTGGGGACTTGGGCAAAATGCCATGTTTCAGACCTGAAATATTCCTATACAGTCTCATCTGTTCGAAAGTAATTTAAATCAGAGCCAACTCTACTGGTCAGAGGATGCATCACTAGTGAGCTCAGCAGTTGACAGAACAGTATTTGGAAGCTTAAAACTTGAATTCAAATTCTAGATTAAGTAGAGTAATCTAGCTCTCAATATCCCAAATGAATATTCATTGGTATAATCATTAATAGGAGAACTCTTAGTGAAAGATGGGAACAAGGCCTGTTTTATGGCAGTTCTCATAATTATACATATTTTTTTTCTTTTTCATGGCCAGAGAGCCTGGGACTAGGGCTTATTATTCTGAAAGAGATAGAAAGGAGATTCTGTAGCTGAGTGTAGCAAGTCATTCCTCCAGGATAGACTCTTCCACACAGCAGTATCTTTCCTGTATCTCTATTCAAAAAAGTAAACATTTCACATTTGTTAGAAAGAAATAGAGACTTGCCCAGGTATACTTGTCTATGGGTTCAGTATAAGCCAAGTAGTTTCTGTATCACCTTCAACCTCCAAAGACTAGAAGGATCATCAAATACAGAAGGATGACAGACAGTAAAAACACTAGAAGTATCTGTTTCAGAATGAACTCAGCAGGCTTCTTCTAAACACTGCCCTTCAGTTTTTACAAACAAGAAAATTCATTACTTTCCAATGATCCATTACACTATGAAAAAACATACTTTATGTTTATATGATGCATGTGTAAAGTCAAAATTATGCCAGACTGCAGACATAAATAGCTCAGAGAAGAAATATGTGATTTTTAAAAATCTTTTGCACACATTACATAATGCATTTATTGTGGTTCAGGGAACTGTCTGCTCATGTTTCTAACTGGAAGGCACTCACAGATAAGCTTTTATTAAAAACCATAAATATTTTTAAAAGATAAGCCAATGCAAAAAAAAAGAGTCGTACCATTTTGATTCAAGATGGCAACCAAACCTTGAAATGAAAAATGACGTATCACTTTGCATCATTTTTATAGTCTAATAAATCATTCAATGATGGTCAACTGTGAATGTTTTCATTGTAAAGCCTGGAACAGTGAGACACACTCTTAGTGAAATTCAAAATTGTTCTTCATATCTGCTGAGTTCTACAGATATATTTATTACATCTTTATCCTCTTTAAAGATGGATTTAACTTGTCTCTAGTGGCATCTCAGGTTCTGTTGAGTGGAGTGTGCTCTGCGTGCCTAGCACAAACAAGACTGAGAATTGAGGGGCTGGAGAGATGGCTCAGTAGAATAAGTGCTTCCCTGGCAAGCACAAGGGCTTGAGTTCAATCCCCAGTTCTGCAAAAAAGAAAAAAACAAGAGAGAGAGAGAATTGAAAACATGGATTTGTATACACATGTAAGCGAGCTCCATTTCTTCTTAGGGAGTTAATAGTCTGAATCTGAAATTGTTCATCAGGGATAGAGAAAATGATCCAGTTTTGAGCACTTAGCTTGTTCCAATCTCTGTTTTCAATGCATGGTTTCATCTGAACCTTACAGAGTCCTAAGAAATGGATCTCATCAACTCCAACTCATGGATTAGGAAACCACGGTTGTGAGAAGTGTGAGCACCCAAGCTTGCCTCACCAGGAAGCACTGTTGTCTGAACCTGATCTTTCTCATGTAAGTCTTTTTCATCCCACTCAACCTCCTAAGATGGCAACCTAAATTAATTTTGTGGTACTGCAGATGAAACTTGGGACCTTGCACTTACCAGGCAGGCGCTTATGCTGCTGAGCTATATTCCAGCCCCGGTAATGTAAATTCTTTCCTGAGAATCTTCTTTAAATTCAAATGAACCTGTTACTGTTCCTTGCAACAGCCACTCTGAAGTCTCCATCATTACAGCATCAAACACAGGTCTTTGCGGCCTGTTGTGACAATCGCCTCCAGCACAGGTCTGCATCACCAGAGGTGCTCTGCTGGGAAGCTCCTCCCTCCAGGCTACTCCGAAATCCCCCCACCAAAGTGCTCCTTAATGATGGTATTTATTTATTTACAAATGTACATCTACTTGAAAGTAGGACTTTCCACACACTTTGTCAAAATCAATGTACTTAGTGAGGCTTCCTCGGGCCCACTCCTAACCTGTGCCCCTCTGCACAGTGATGCGGCCGTTCTCCTAGACACACATGGAGTTTGGCAATGGTGTTTTCATTTTTATTTCTTTGGAATCCACTTTAAAAGGGATAAGTTAGATATCTTCTCAAAGCTAGTGCTTATTTACTGCAAGTTTTAAAAGAATCTACCATTTCTTTGCAGTTTAAAAATGCTTCATCAGGGGCTGGGGAGATGGCTCAGTGGAATAAGCGCTACCTGGCAAGCGCAAGGATCTGAGTTCAATCCCCAGTTCCACAAAAAAAAAAAAAAGAAAAGAAAAAGGATGCTTCATCATATTTTAACTATTTAGATATATTTAGTTTTTTCTTTATTCTTTTATTTTACCATTTTATTATTTCTATACCACTGGCATATTATATTGTTAGTTTTGTAATGAGCACTAAGATCTGCTATGCCACACGTCCACTCATTACTATTTTTTAAATTTTTTATATTATGGCAAATTTATGGATCTGTATATAATTTAAGATCAACTTATGTAGCCTACTTCTAAGCTCATGTCTCAAAGTAACTAAGTAAATAAAAAAATAAAATACAATGGATTCCTACTAAAATTACAGTAAATTTATATAAAAACCTATAACGTATCAGTATTTTTATACTAGATTTTTCTTCATAAATATATTTATTCATGTTTCACTGGAAACCACTGGCAAAACTTCATTTTATGCTATTAATTTGTTATTTTCCTATAATTTAATAAGACATTATATAATCCATTGTCATTCATTTTATTTTATTACTTAAATCCTCACAGCTCTGGAAATATAGATATTCTTAGGGTTTCTGACTATATCCCTCTTGGTGTAAGAAAAACTGTGGCCAGAAGGGACTGAGTTGGCATCAGTCACAGGTACCAAGCCTGCAAAGGGGAACCGACAGTTCATGTAAATACAACTCATCTCATTTAAGAAAATATTTTAAATAAATAATAAATAATATTTTGATAGTAACAAATTTTTGCAAACATAGTTTTTATCCCATTTTCATGTCCTCTCCAGTTGGGCTGGTGTAGCTGAGAGTTACTCTGAATGAACTGTCGTCTACCACTGCTCCACTCAATTCTCCAAGCACAGGGTCAGAGGCCACATCTGCTTTGAGGACTTTCACCAGGGAAGAGTGGGCTTGGAGTGGCCTTCAGGGTCACCGGGGAGGCTGTGCCCTCACCTGTTCCCACCTGCGGATCTGGGTGATTCCGCCAACTTTCTTCTTCTGCACCCTGGGATATGAGACGAAAGATCACAAAACTGCTTCCAGGGCATGTTTCCAGCAACTTATCACAAGCCTAGAACTTTTTCCACATCCTAACTTAAATAAGGAATCTGTAATTCCACAGGACATAGAATTCTACATTTTATTCTGTTATACCAAAAAAAAGTCATCACAAACTTATTTTGACATCTGGCATTGTACCAGTAGTGAGTCTTTATGCTTCATGGTAAGTGTGGCTTTGTTTAAGTGGCAACCTTCATTGACATTCTCAACTGTTTCACACAATTTCATTTTCAGTTACTAAAGAGCTTCCTCTTTTCAAAGATTTATTCCTGAATTAATAACAGAGGGGTCCTGGTGTTTGTGAGAACATAAACCCCTTTCCTTTGATAGGATGTCTGAGCAGTTTCAACACCACAGAACACCTGGAAATGCAAAACAAAAACAAACAAAAGAAAAAATATATACACAACACACAAGACTGTTCAGAATACCTTTGCTGATAACTAAGACAAGTATTTGGTTGACCAAATGGTCTAGATCTCTCCTTTTCCTGATCTAACTATTTCTTCTTTCTTTCTTTCTTTCTTTCTTTCTTTCTTTCTTTCTTTCTTTCTTTCTTTCTTTCTTTCTTTCTTCCTTCTTTCTTTCTTTCTTTCTTTCTTTTCTTTCTTTTCTTTCTTTTCTTTTCTCTTTTTTTTGCCTTTTCCACAGTCACTGCCTTCATTAAAAAAGAGTTTAAGAAGGTAGTTTATCAGAAAAATTTAAAACTCTCAGAAGTTACAACACCCATTTTCAAAGATGTTCAGAGGAACCCAGAAGGTCGCTAGCAGGAGAGATTTATAGTTCTGGACAAATGGACCAAGATAATCACCGGAGGGCCTAAGTTCACAGTAACTCCCCTTGGTAAGTACCTTTTTGCTATTTTTATTCCTGTAGTGAAAAACTGACATATATTTAGGAGAAAAAAAATCATTTACTATAAAACTTCTCTGATGTGTTCTGGGTCTTAGAGCATGAACTAAACATTATCATTGAGTGTAGCCATTGTAAAACAATTTAGACATCTCCTATCAAGAGAAATTTTATTTTATTTTATTTTTTTAGAACAGAATACATTTATTGGGAGAAAGAAAGCTCCTGGCCTAGAGAGGGACAGAAAGGGGGCCTAAGTGTTTTGTCCCCCAGGAATTGTATTTTTAAAAGGATTGGCTTTATAATCAATCCTGATTTCCATTCTTACAACCATAGGAAGACAACATAATGCGTATCACATGGAATATATGCTTACCAAATGCTATAATACATGTTTATTATTACTGGGGCTTCTAGGAATTAAAGAAATCTTAAATAACTAAAATTATACTTTAGGTCAAGAACTGACTTAATATATGAAAAAACATTTGGGAGAAGAGACGTAGAATTTTCTTGCAACTCCTCAGAAAAGATAAGACCAGATTTCCCAATGTGTGTGAGGTGAGAAAGCAGACATAACGCACACCGACCAGGCCGAGGGCTCCATCGTTTATTTCCCAGCCACACTCAGGTCTGTTTCATTTTATTTGAGCTTTGTCCTTGTTTAACGTTGGCAGAACCAACTGCTCTTTTATGAATGCGCTGGAAAGTGCACAAGGAAATTTTTGACAGGTTTTTTAAGAGTCGGTAAATATATCAATAAAGGGACGGCAAAATCATCACAGCTGGGAAGCCGGCACCACACTCAAGCACAGGCAACTTTCTCTCAGTTCTATAGTGCAGAGTGGCCACAGCAAGCAGGAACGCAGGTGCTGGAGGCTGCAGGGAAGATGCCCACTCCGGGATACTGGAATGGTCCCTGGTGTGAGCAATGGCACCTCTGCAGAGGCCAGGGGCTGTGGTCCAGGTGGCTTAGGGCACATCTGTCCCTGACCCTGCATGGGGGAGAGCAGCAAAGAATTCACAGCCACCTCCAGGGATAGATGGAAGAGCTGCCCTTGTTTGTTACTTCTTTCTTGGAAAGTTTGTAAAATCTTTGGATGTCATATTTTATTTTATTCTAAGAGTGCTCAGTGAGGAAAGCAAAATGATCTGCTAGCCTCGGCATTTGGTCACAGGATTAAATGTTTGCTTTTGCTCCAGAATGCATGTCTAAAGTCAAAACACTTCAGCAGTTTGTTTTTCTTTAGTAGCTTTGCATGGACAAGGGAGACCATCTCCCGAGAGCTATTCTAGCCCACTGGGTCCACAGAAGTGAAAGTTTTGAAAGACTTTTATAAAGCCAATACAATATTGAAAAATCAAATATCTATCACTCTATATCTATCTGTCTGTCTGTCTGTCTGTCTGTTTGTCTGTCTGTCTGTATCACTTTCCTTAGTGGTTGCGATTGTAGAAAGAAATTAACTTTTAAATTGAATTATAAAATACATAAAAGTAATCAAGAATTCTTAGACACACTTTTATTTTGTTATAGATCCATCCAGTTGTTGTATCTATGTGCATCTTATTTTTGTTTTACTAAATTAAAAGCACAGGGGCTGGGGAGATGGCTCAGTACAATAAGCGCTTCCCTGGCAAGCGCAGGGGTCTGAGTTCAATCCCCGGTTCTGCGAACAAATAAATAAATAAATAGCACAATAGATAGGCAATAATGAATATGATTTTTTCTTACTTTACACTATTTTACAAACATTGTTCACAGATGTCTATATATTATTCACTGTTTTGAAACTTCTCATTTTTAGCTGATTTACACAATGAAGATAATGAGCTATATCTCATGTGAATGTTGTAAGGATTAACTGAAATTAAGGGACCAGGGAGATGGCTCAGTGGAATAAGCACTTCCCTGGCAAGCACAAGGGTCTGAGTTCAATCCCCGGTTCTGCCAGAAAAAAAAAAGAAAGAAAAGAAAGAAAGAAAGAAAGGAAGAAAGAAAGAAAGAAAGAAAGAAAGAAAGAAAGAAAGAAAGAAAGAAAGAAACTAAATACATACGTGAACTATCCTAATAGCTGCTAGTTGACAAGTGATTCAATTTTAATTCCTTCTCCACTCGATTTGCTACCCATTCAAACCTATATAAATTCAGAAATACTGATAGATTTATGAATCACCACGTAATCAGGAGCTCACTGTTGAATAAATGATTGTACCTGCAACACGCCTTTTTATTTCCAATACTAATAGTATTTGCTTACAAAAGTTATTAGGTTCTAATGCCATGATCTCAAATATTATCTAGTTGAATACAAAATTATCCTTGCGTGGTAGTTGACTATATAGGTTAAAAAAGCCAATATTTTCTCCATACCTTGGTTATATAAACTTATGAAAGCATAAACAACATGGTTACATTTCTATCTGGAATGCTTAATTTTAATTGACTTATACCTATCCACTTAAAAATTGTATCAAAACAAATATCAACTAAGCTGCGTTCTTTTTCCTTAAATTTCATTTAAAAATTTAAATGTTTTTTTATCAATTGAAACAAATCCCAAAAAAGATACAAATATTTTAAAAATATAATGGAAAGCAAGCATAAAAAAATAGATTGAAACGAAAATTATGCAAAAGACAGCACAGACAACAGAACGTGCAAACACTACATTAATTTGGTTCTATTCAATTTGTACTTCCAAGTAAACAAGGATTACAGTGATTATATAATGATAAAGGAGGCTGCCTTTTCACAAAAGCTAACAGTTCTTCATACATATTTCATTATCATATGATTTCCCCCTCAGTTTCTTGTTTTTGCTTTATGTAGCTAGTTGCCTTGCTTATTGAAATTTCATTAATATTTTTCCCCAGTATCTTTCTACGTTACTTCAGTTGAGTGTCCACTGAGAATCCCCTCATGGTGGTGGCAGCGGATGGTTTTTTTCCCAATTTCAATTATTCACTTACAAAACAAATGGAAAACACTTTTTTATTCATTATCATTGCATTTATGTCTGAAGTGAACATAAACTGTACAGACTTAAATCCCAAGTAATAATACCAGATACATGGTCAATCCTTTTTTCCTTTTATCAGTGCTATCTCTAAATGCGATCATCTCAGGCTGATTTTGTGCCCAAGTTGTATTTTTTGGGTTAGAGTGCTGGAAGGACACCTTTGCGTAGAAGAGGCTATGCACAGACTGTACAGTGAAGCCATCCCTGTATTGTCAACGATAATTCAGGGACATAAAGCCTCATCTTATGTTCTGACACTATCAATCTGCTTAAATTCAGCATGTTTAAAACAAGCAAACAAACATAACACCTACCCCTTTCACTGTGGCAATTAACTTGATCCCAAGTTAATTAATTAATCAATCATAATAAATTCAGCATGTCTGAGATTTTACCAACAGCGCCAAGATCAGTAGACACATCTTCCATCCCATTTCCTTATTTGACTTAAAGCTCACAGCATGATAAATACCTGAGATCAGAACAGAAGCTTGCTAGAATGCACACAATCGGGCTCATGTATTTAAGTTCTATTTTAGAACCAATTGAGAAGACCTAGGGTCAAGCACACAAACATAGTAAGGTCACCAAAAAAAAAAGCTCTATGGAAAAATGAAAGAAAATGGGGGTTATTTAGCAAGAAACAGTAAAATTCTGTGCTCAAAGTTGAAATAAAGGTGTGGAGGAATATATAATAGGACTTACTGATAAGAAGAGACACACACTACATTTTTGATTCTAATGTTTTTCCATTATAAAGTTAGAAAAGGACTTCCCCATGATTCCTACGGGAAGCAATTGGTAAGTGTAGTCTGGAAAGTGCCTTCAGCATTCCCTTTGGGGAATAGAGCACGTGATCCTCAAAGAAGCCGTCGCATGTCACCATGTCAGGAGAGCAAGGGGCCTCTTGTCATTAATGTCACACACAGATGGAGACTTCAGCATACAGGTAGAGCCAGGCAGCCAGCACTCAGTCCTGTGGGTATGCTTGAGGACCAGGCCTCTGTAGTCCCTCTTCTTGGAAGGGTCAGACCAGGAGTCGCATACCTGGTTGGCCATATGCAGACTGTAGTCAGAAGAGGTAGGCTGAGGACACAGGAGCAGGATCCCCACTCTCATTGCCACGGATGGAGGTATAAGGCCACAGCGCTGAATACCTGTGAGGACAGGCCAGGCCTGGCCCTAGGAGAGTCAATGTTTATTACAGCACCGTTCGTCATAGCTACATCCTATATGTCTGCGAACAGTTGAATAGATAAATAATATCTTGTACTTACACCCTGTGGAGCACTGTTCTGTCATAAAGAAGAATAAATTTGAAACATCTGTGGGAAAATGGGTCGCCTTGAGATGAGAATGTGAAGTAAAATAAACCAGACATGAAGTTTAAGTATCACTTGGTTTTCTTTTATGAGAAACCCAAGGTATAAATACAGAACAAAATAAAAGGTAGATAACAGAAAGCAGAGAGATGGGTCTTTCTCAGATGGGAAAAGAAGAGAGAGAGGAGGAATGAATAGGAAAAGGGATGAAAAGAAGAGTTAAACTGTGTGATGCCCCCTCATGAACCCCACACAAGAGCTTGTAGACACTTTGCACTGCAAACATGCCCTGGTTTGCAAAAATGCCATTTCGGAGCTCAGAGAGAAAACTAACTGATAATATCAATGATGCCAATAAATTACTCTTGTGTCTCTACAGCATTTTTAATCCAACTGCATCATGATTGGTTTTACTTTTGCTTCTGTGCTGGTAGCCATGTTGAGGTGATTTATTAATATTTTTTAAAGATAAGCAAAGTGTTAAAAACTTCAGTGATTTGATTTACTCAGCCATCTAACATTTTCTGAACAAAATAAAGCAGAATCAGAAACCTGGGCTCTGTGGAATTCCAAGCCACCTGAGCTAACAGGATCTGAAAACCTCAGGGACGCTAGACCAGTGTAAGGTTTTTGATAGGGGTCCTGCCACTGTGTGTCTTATAGTCTAACGAAAACCTTTGGCAAAGGAACAAAACTTGTCGTCACAGGTATGTATCACGGTAACCCATTTACAAGGTAACAGAGTAAAGACAAGATAGTCCTATTGAAAATGTAGAATGGCTAGAAAAAATGGAGACTATGAGGGAAAATCATTGTAAAAATCTTAGGAGTGATGGTAATAGAAATCCTTATATAAAGATATGCGGGCTGGGGAGATATCTTGGTGTTCTAAGCACCTGCCTGGCAAGGACATGGACCCAGGTTCAAGCCATGGTACTGCATACTGTGCTAGCCCTGGAACCCCAGGTGTGCCGTGCTGACCACTGAAGCCGGGTGTGATAGGCATATCTATAATCGCAGCACTGGGGAGACTGAGACAGGAGGATCACTATGAGTCCAAACTGCATAGCAAGATCCTATACCAAATGCACAAATAAATAAAAGATTACAACATTTTTTAAAGAAAGAAATGCATTGACAATGGCTTTCTGTATATATGAACTGCTATACAGTGATCCCATGTAATGTATGTGATGAAATCATTGATGTATTAACTCTGGGACATGGTTCTTCGTTATGGATTAAATCTGTGGTGGATTCAGTAGAGCAAGGCACTCCCTTTCCCTCATAGCCAAATTCACTGTGGGAGAGTCTGAATGTGGCTGGTAAGAAGACCTCCAGCTTGAGCTCCATCATTAATAGGTTAATGCACATAAATGATTATTTTTTGGGCTCAGTTTCCTACTCCACAAAATGGGTCAATACTGTGAATTCAGCAAAATTATATGAGAATTAAATATGATCATGTAAATAAATGAAGTTGTTGGTATGCTGCCCAATGTGTATTCTAGTTTAAAAGCTAAGAAAGAGTATTTGACCTAGTCTAGAGAGTGGTTTTCAGCCAAAATGCAGAGAAGAAATTCTCTACAGGATTGAGCTGTACTTATAACTGCTAGAATGCCTGGTATCTTCACTTCTGCACCAAATAGGAGTCGGGAGGTATTTGCATCTCTTTAGATAATTCATCAAATGTCAGAAAATGAAGATACAATGTGCTTTTCAAAACTGTTACTGCTCTATGCACTGTAAGTCTTCATCTTTTGTGCCAATTGACAATGGTCAAAGCATCAATAGTCACTGTTCCCTAAATTTTGAGCCAATGAGATTAGGCTTCTCCCCATATTTGAGAGAAAAGAACTTCAAGCTCATGTAGAAAATAGTCAAGCTATAAAGCCATTAAGTGTGGTAGGAAAGTTTTCATAAATCTGAAATGCATATTTAAATATTATAGAAGTTCAATTATTTGATGAAAGCATAGAGAACACTGGAATAAATCATGTGTAGCTTCTCAGTATAATACATTCAATAGACATAGTCACTGATATTTGGCAAATTTATATACAATTCATATTCCTGCCTCTTAAAGTATAAACAGATCATTTATCTCAAAATATATTGTTTGATTAGGAAAATAAATACAGATAATGAGGTGGGCAGATTTAGCTGTGGTTAGAATAAATAAAATATATGGTAGCTGTTCAATTCAATAGTCAGATAAAGTAGTACCCTGTCAGTCTATGCATAGTAAAAAAAAAAAAAGTCAACCATAGGGGAAAAAATCTATTTATTTAAATTTAGAAATCATGCTAAAATGATCTTGCAGTACAAAAAAAATAAAAATCCAAAATATAGATACTAATCATGCATGGTCAAATATACTATTGAATGTTCAGCTGACTATTGCACTGGAAAGATGCAAGTTAAAAACTCATTTTATCCTCAAAAGCATGAAACTTTAATCTTTCTAAGGAAGAGATAAACAAGAGGCAATATAACCTTCAAGTGAAAAGCAAATTAGAAAGCTCCAATGGTTGTAAGTCATTAGACTAAAAATGAGTATGTAGCCATTTAAGATTTGAGATACATATTGTGCGTCTTGATAAACACACAGTGTTTGGTTTGTTACACATTTTGACATTGTGTCTGCTTATAACTCCTGAATCGTAAATGTTAATCTTGCAGCCATTATGTATACACTTTATTCAGTAGGAATGATAAAGAGAACAGAGCAACTCTGACCTGAAAGAGATAAGCAGTGTTTGGGGTAAATACTGATTTTGAGAGAGGTGCTGAGAGTCTGGATGGATGTGCAGTTGTGTATAGACCTTGGGGTCAATTCGTGTTAAATAGAGTATGAAATATATATCTCTGGTGTATGGCAGGTGACACGAACTTCAAAAGAATTTCCAAACTAAAATATGTATTTAGTGGACATCAAGGAAGCAAAATGAATTTTGGGTAACAGTACTTCCTGTTAAGAATAATACAAAAGCATTGTAAAAATAATCAATAAGATTTTTATTAGAACTCTCGACAATGTTGCTATTTTGCTTCTGTGATATAGTAGGAACTGCAGCTTTAAACAGTGCCTAACCCGAGTGCCGGAGGAGTTCAGAGGTGAAAGTGCGGTGTGTCACAGCAGAGTTTAACTGGTAGAACTCTAGAAATGTTGACCTAAGTATGAGTTCATATTTGAGGCAAGGAGATCAATTTGCTAGATTGCAGGTATCTTTGGGATGAGATTCTCATACAAAGATGTGATAGCATATTTCTTCAAAACTAAAAGCTAAAAACTTCCCTTGGTTATCATTTCCACAACAAAAGACAGAGTGCCTCCTAGAATCAGCCACATGAATTTGGGTTAAATATGGCGGCAGGACGTGAGGATGACAGTTCTTGGCCAGAACAAAGGACAAAGGGTGGGAAAGCAATTCTTTTTAGAAGAAACCACAGATCCACATCTCTAAAAATACCATCCAAGTAACGCCTCCTGCCCTTTCACTGACACCCACTGT
>NW_004524607.1:7547135-7592107 GCF_000260255.1 Octodon degus
CTCCCTAGCACTGCCAAAATTTTTGTTCTAATCAGAAAAATGAAAGACTCCTTTATCTGTATGTCTCGACTCTATCTAACTAGCTGGCCGTATATATTCATTTATGCACATACACTCATTCACGTATTTTTCATAATAGGCATGAATAACTGACTACTACTTGGTCTCCTTTCTTGTAGTTGTGTCCAGTATTAATCCTAGAGAAGCCAACCTGAAAGATGAAAGCACGAAATTCCCAGGTATGTCTGCCTGTACCTTACAGTAGTGTATTTTTATAATTCCTCCTGATCATCTAATTTACATTTTTCTGGTTTTAGCTGAAAAGTCAGCCTGACTACAGATTTTGGAATTCACTATAAATGACATTTTAAATTAATTCATTATTTCCTACAAGTCACGGTAGATAAGGTTCATTCTCACCTCAGATTTTATTGAAAAAAACAGAAAAATAATAGTCTTTTCTTTCTCTTATCAGAAAGAATTGTGGTAAAATGGTCAGTGTCTAGATTTTTTAACAAAAGGCCATTTACTAAGAATAATTAAGATACTAGAAGATTCTCACTATGCTCTTTTAACTTAGTACTTCACTCATAACCTGGAGCTGGGTACAACTCACTTAGGTGTTACTGGGGAGGGAAAAAAGAATAGCCAAATGAAGCAGGTAGCACAGTGCCTGGCCCAGGAGTGGCCAATCAACACAGATTAGCTTTAAGTCATATTAACTGAACGTCTCTGCTGTGTCTCCATCACAAATTTTATACACACGCACATCTTCACACAGTGACCAGCCCTAGGTGAGAATAACTGACGCGTGTTTGCTCTCCCCCCTTGTAGCTGTCAATACTACTGAACCGAGGATGTCCTTGCAAGATGCAAATGGTGAGTTTCCCTCTCATTACCTTCCAGTCACGTTTCCACTTTTTTCCTTCTTGCTAATCTCACCTTGAGCTGCCTTGGCTTAAACCAGTGAAATGAGGCTGGCTAGCTCCTGCCAAACAGTGTCTCGTGTAAATTAATGCTTCGCTTCTATTTTCACAGGGTAAACTAGTGACTTCCTTGGGGCATACACCCCCCAGCCTGTAAGAACAGGGAGGCTTCATGCATTCTCATGTGTATCACTTCTAACAAATAAGGAAAGCAAAGTAGTGAGTGAGACCTGGATGAACATTTTTTTAAGTCACTAGGAAGGTGAACTGGCCCAGAGCGCTGTGTGTCCGGAAGGCTGCGGGAGGTGTGCTGCTTGGCTTTCCTGGTTCACCATAATGATGCTTCTCTCTCCTGCACAGTCATTGTCATCCCTTATAGGGGGGGAAAATGAGCTAAAGTTAATGGAGTCCTTTTCACACTCTACACAGCCGGATCAGGAGTTTCATTTCCTTACCCTTCCCTACTCGTGCTGTGTTCTTCTTCCACTATGATGGAGACCAGAGAAGAAACTCCATGGCCAAGGGCCCGGGACAGGATGGACATGTGATGCATGGTAGTGCATGGCTTCTGAGCCACACATTGGGTGCAGCCATGTCTCTTAATTATCAGTGGTGGGAACACAGGAGAGTGAAGTCATTTGTGAGTAATAATACCTTGCGCATCTGGCAGCCAAAGGAATTGCACTGAACTCAGTTACTGGAGAGATCAGGGTCCACATGTCCAAAGTCCAGCATAGTGACCCATTTAGTAGGCTCTGAATCAGAACTGGTTTCTGGCCCTTCCTGCATGGACCAGGCATGTGAGTTGAGCACTGCCTCTGCCCTTCCGAGCTTTCCTCTGTTTCCTGTCTGTTTGCAATGTTCCTGCAGTGCTGGGCATCAGCTGCTATGTGAGGCAGTTAGGCAGGAGGTAACACTTTCTTAACCAAGGGCAGAGAGTTAGGAATGGATTCACTAAGATTCCCTTCTACTCAAGAGTCGGTGATTCACCAATTCCAACTCTGAACATGAACTATGTAAAACGGAAATTTCCCCAGGGAGAGAACTGGCCTGGGATGAATCGTGCAGCCACTGTGACCCACTGTCATTGTCTTTAATCATGATGTGACATCACATATTTCTGTCCTGTTTCTCTACATCTCGTATCATAGGCAGTATGCCATCACTCAGATGCTTCCATGCTAGCAATTCATCGTTATATTTATGCTTGTGTTACATTTGAAGATTAAGAACAGATAAGAATAGGTATTTTTAGTAATGTAGTTTGGGGTCAAGATCTGGGGCTTGCACTTAGTAATGGATGATATCAGAAAAAATCACTTCTTACTGTGCCCTCACTTTGACTGCAAAATGTAAATGAAAAGTAGTCTCTTCTCTTTCTCTTCTCTTCTCTTCTCTTCTCTTCTCTTCTCTTCTCTTCTCTTCTCTTCTTTCTCTTCTTTCTCTTCTCTTCCTCTTCTCTTCTTTCTCTTCTCTTCTCTTCTCTTCTCTTCTCTTCCCTTCCCTTCCCTCCTTCCCTTCTCTCTCTCTCTCTCTCTCTCTCTCTCTCTCTCTCTCTCTCTCTCCTTCCCTCCCTCCCTCCCTCCCTTGCTTGTTCTTTTATAGATTGTTTTTTTAATTTTTTTGTGGAACTATAGATTGTTATAAACATTGCTTAACATTTATATTTGAAACTCTCAAAATGCTATTTGGCATTTGCTCAATGGTTCATAAATATTATCTCTACGAGTTACTTAGATATATGTTAGTATTGAAAAAAAATTCTCCAGCCAAGTTACCACACGCAGTTTTCCTCATTGGGCTCATTTACTGACTATGGGTCTATTTAATATTAAGAAAGTTCTAGGGGGCTGGAGAGATGGCTCAGTGGTCTAAAGCACCTACTTGAAACAAGCTTGGCAAAGCACAGGGACCTCGGTTCGATCCTCCAGCACCACATGCCAGCCAGCCCGCCCCCTGGTGGGCTGAGCTGGCCACACACACACAATAAATAAATGTAATAAATAAATAAATAAATAAATAAAAAAATTTTAAAAAAAAGAAAGTTCTAGGTAATTCAGTAGAGGTTATTAATTAAGTTTAATTGCAAACTGAATCTTGTGCTTGGTGGTCCTGGTGAGAGTGGTAGACTCTGACCTTTGGGTTTGTGTATGAAAGGTAGCATGACTTCAGTGCATGCACTAGAAATTGACACCTATGACACTTCCCTATGATGTACCTCATGCTGTCACATGTGGAGCTGAAACTCATGACCTGACTTCTCTTAGATTTGCTGAGCCTACAGAACACCAGCACCTTTGCCTACTACACCTACCTCCTGCTCCTGCTCAAGGGCGCCCTTCATGGGGCCCTAGTCACCTTCTGTCTGTGCAGGAGGTCTGCTGTCTGCTGTGATGGGAAGAGCACCTGACAGATGAAGTCACATGGGACCATGATGAACCCATCATTTGTTTCCTGTCCCCAGTGGCATCTGCTGTGGGTCTACCAAGCTTGATGGGCTCTGGCTTCGAAAGGCCACATGTGCATTATTCTGTCATTGCAGAACAAGTGCTCCCCCAAAAAGTGGGCAAACTCTGCAACTTCTCTCTGATGGAAGAAAGTGTGCCCACGGAGGACCTAAGCCCCATCCCTCCACAGCCCCACAATCCTTCGAGCCATCCTGGGTCCTCAGAGCCTCTGTGTGCATACCCCGCTGCTCTGGTCAGGGTCATCCCTGGAAACCTCCATTCAACCCACCCTCACATGGTCCTCTTCATGGTTGAACTATGCTTTGAGATTCATAATAAACACAATAAAAAGCACACCAAAAGTCTTCTTTCAGTCATTTGTATTTCAGTTTGTTGAAATTTAGTTGAAATTCAAAGTGAGAAATAGCATAACTGAACCATGATATTCAGAGCTCATGGCTACCCAGGCTCCAATGCCACATGGCCTGTCTGTCCCTGAGATGGAGGTCATGACTCCTTCGTTGGGGCACTGACTCCAATAGATGCCACACCCTGTTGAAGATGACCCTTGTCACTGTTTTTTTCAAGGTCACCAAGTTTAGGTTCAAGGTCTGAAATGGTCAATGGCACTAGAGAAACTTCAAGGATGACTTGAGCCATAGGTGCTCAGCTCCACACTAGTGTCCACAGCATCCTGTGTCTCAAACATCACAAAGTCTCCGCTTAGAGGCAGCAACCCCAAGGAGGTGGTGTGACAGAGGGTTGAACCCATGAAAGAGCAGGGTTTCACTCTTGGGTCTGAAATGTATGATCAGTGTAGCTTCCTGTCACATACTTGACCTCTTTTTACCATAATTTCCTTATGTAAAAGAAAGTTAGCATGCCCTGTCTGCTGGGGGCATGTGGAACAGATCAGATGAAAATGCTTGACACAGGCTAATCCTCCAGAGCCTTGGTGTGTACTTGACACTACTGTAGAAATCACGGATCCACAGTCACACATGCTTCAAGCTCCAAGCTTGAGCTACATTCTGACCTGTGTGAAGAGAGGATGGGTAGGAAGAAAGAGGGACCAAGCTTTGACTCTTTTGCAATCCACAGTCCTCTGAGAATTCTTCTAGATAGATACAATGATGGTCTGGTTGATAGATTGTCAAAATTAGCCTAACTTCTAACAATATATATAGAGAGAGAGCTAGTGGAGAGATTGACCTCCTTACCTGCCCGTATTTCCTCTCCTGCACCTGCACTTTTCTTCAGTTACAAGACTTTAGGCTAGCCTGCTGTTCAGTGTTTTTGTTGGGAAGACTTTGAGCAGGACTCATGCTCACAGCAGGAGGTAGATGCTCTGAATACCAGCCCAGCAGGCAGCACGCCTAAGTGTCCTGTGGAAGAAGGCAGCATGTGTTTGCCCAATTCCACAGGGAGACATTCACATCTCAATGGTTACTGTACAGCTAGAGGGCGCCTTGTCCTCAGCTGTGAGGAAACAAACAAACAAACAAACGCACTAAAGAAAATCATAATTACTCAAAACTTCTGTGTAACGATTCTCATAATTTTCCCTTCATTCTTTAGGATTCTTTTCAAAGCAGACTTAATTTTGAAAGGTTTTTTGATTACCAAGTGGGGCATAATTCATAATAATTTATTTACTCAATTATATTCATCAAAGCCCTATATAATTACTTACAGACAATTCTGAATAATAAGATAGAATGTGAGGAAAAAGATATGATTCACCCAAAAGTCTAGAAACACAACATTTTCATGAGCTATAAAAGTTTACGTGGCTGGAATCCTGTTTTTCATCATGTTGTCAGGCTGTTTGTTTGTTTGCCTTTGTTTTGTTTGAATAGAAGATACTGCTTAGTAGCACTGGGACTTCTACAAGGCAGTTTGTGTCCTTTGCAGTGTCCTCTCTGCACAGCACAGACAGATGTTCATGCCACTGAGACAACCAGGTCTCAGGAGCACCATGCCAGAGGAAGCCCAAATGTTAAGCTTGCTCAGTGCAGAACACAGAGTCGGCCTCAGTGGTGATGCACCCAGCAACAAATAGCCACTCAGCCATAATTTAATACATTCAATGTTAAATACAAAAAGTCCCAGCACTCACATGATTCAAGTTCTAACTTAGACTTACTGTTGAATCTGCTCAGTCATTGGCTCTTCTTCTACTGGGAGCCACTGAGGCACAGCCTAACCCAGGCCAACTCTAGGAGCTTCAAAGGAAACCCTTCCAGTAATTTGGATGCACTTCCAGTGCAGAGATCAACAAGTGACTGAAATAGCGCCTGACCTCCAGCGTGGCTGTCTCCTGTGGGAAGTCACCGGAAGCCATCACAGACAGAGCACACTGCCCAGGCATGGGGACTGCTTACCCGGACATGGCTCTCAGCATCTCAGGAGTCAACTCACTCAGGAACAAAATGCATGTGCTGAAATGGACATGCAAGGATGTGCATTTGCTATAACACATGCTGAATTGCCCTCAAATATTCCAAAGAACCAATAAAAATTAATAAAGAATCACATGAGTAAAAATCAAACTGCTCTAATTTCTGCAAAAATGAACCTGCATACATACATATATGTATGTGTGTATTTGTGTGTGTGTGTGTGTGTGTGTACATATCTTCCCATTTCCATTTCTTACATGTTATGGTACACAATATGCTTCGCCTGAGCTTCTTTTTTCATTTACAAATCTGAGAGCTCTGTTAATGTCAGCGTATAGAAACATTCATTTCACTGGAAAATAAAAAATGTTTCACTTTCTTAGCTCCCACCAAAGGATCCCTGATATATTTCCTTTAGTTTGCTGCACTAGCAGTGAGGCAATACACATGGCATTAGCTGCCACTTTGAATACGTGGATTGGTGGCTTTGATAGCAATTCTCTCTTCCCCACTCCCTGAGCTCTCTTCCCATCATGTGTGAATCATGGAGAGCTGTCACACCCCAGGAGGATGCTAACCTGACAAGAGAAAAATAGGATCCCTTTGCTGGTTTCATTTCCTTTTCTTGCATGACAACAGATACATGCATTTCCATACATGTAATGTCTGTTCCTAATTCTTTACAACATTTATTTGTGTCCATTGACCATTTTGTTTATTGAGTAAAAATACTAATGAGCATGACACTTATTTTCCCTGTGCCTTTGCAATCACATAGGGAAAACTGAAATAGAGTAAAATAGACCTTTGAAAATGAGGGATTTTGTAGCCTTAGGGTACTTTTTCAAATCCCTCCCAGTACAGTGTAAACCAGACCTGTTCTCCCTTCAGCTGAATGCAGCTCTGCTGAAACAAGGGACAAACACCACACCCAGAGGACAAGACGTAGACATGAAATCTTATCTAAACAATAACAGTACAAACCTTCCTTCTCATTGAACTAAGAGAAAGTAGCTGTATATCTATCCTACCTTGTATATACATCTTGTCCTCTGAATAACTACTATGAAGACAACAATATGTAATGTATTATTTATTGTAACTATCATACTAACCTGTTTTGAAACTGTTTCATTGCTACTTTATCTTTTTTCCCCATTAAAATGAATAAAAGATTTTAAAAAACACCACACCCAGCTGAGGGGAGTATTGGGAGACTGGGCCCTGTGGGTTTATTTCAACAAGGGAAGAAGAATGTCAAGAAAGGCTGATAGATTAAACAGTCAGGGTAGTTCCTGATCCCTTTTTCTTGATGTATTCTCCTTTTGTTCTCTGTAATAAAAACCCGCACAAACCAGAACATGATCAAGCCCATATTTAAGGCAAAGTTCTTGCCTGATTTAGAGCTGAGTTTGAACAACCTTTGCTTCTTTCCACTTGTATAAACTGTCTTGTGTTTTGGGGAAGTGACAACTTGTATGGACCTTAACCTTGGTCACAAAGATATAAAAAGTTTAACATACAGTGAGTGAAAACACTGATATATATTTTTCTGCTTTTCTTAATCCCTGAAGAAATCTAGAAAAGTTGAAACTTTTATATATTAAAACTAAAACAATGTCTTACATAGCAGTAGGAAGTTGTGTGTGTGTGTGTGTGTGTTGTGTGTGTGTGTGTGAATATGTTGACAATTGATTCCGTTTCTGAGAAAGAGCTTCTTTTAGAAACCAAGGAGAGGTTTCTATTTAGAAACAAGATAAGACCAAACAGGCTGAAGAACCTTCAAATGTAATTGAGATCCATTTCTTGGTTCTCCTGGTCAATCAAACAGACCTCCTTCGACCAATTCCTGCCCTCTACGCAGAAAGTGCAGCTATTTTTACACTGCAAATGCACAGCACCAGACAGAAAAGAGTCACATCACCCAGAGTTTTGTGGGCCTGATGTCACAAGCAGGTCCTGGAGCAGGGTCCCCTGGGGGCTCAGACCTCTCAGCACCTTCCTTCTCCATCCACCTGGGCTGCCCTGAACTTCAACAGCACAGAGCAGAGCCCTGGGAGGAGGGGACACAGTGGGTGACAGGTAGCACTGGTGTGGCCTCTGGGCCTTCACTTTCTCAGGCTTGTTCTGTTTCTGTGCTCTGTCGCATGTGGTTGATTCTTGGAAGAGGCTCAAAGTCAAACCGGCCCCTACTGGTTGGGGCTGCATTAGGGGTGGTGAGGGTGTTAGAAGGGAAAGCGAGGGCAGTTAAACCACAGCCAACCTGGCTCACTTTCAAAAGGTCACAGCTCATGAGTGCAACCGAAACACCTAACTCCACACATGTGCAACTGCCGTCAACCTTTCTCCCCACACTGTGGGTGGCTGGGCCCCCTGCATGGGACACTGAAGAGCATTAACTGCTGCGGGGGTTAGGAGCCTGATGTCCACAAACACGTAGACTCAACCCTTTCTATTGCTGTCTGACATCACTCTGGAGAAAGCAGTATTACTGGTCAGGGCTGGGTCCGGCCTGAATCTAGCTAGGGTGTGTGAGTAGGGACTGATTGCCCTCCCCCTAGTGGTGAAAGATGAGAAAAATTGAAAGATGAGATAGTTTGATCAAATTGGAGAGGCAGCAAGACTGCCCTGCTCTTGGAACACATAGTGATCATATCATAGGGATACATGTGTGCCTATGTTTATAGCAGCACAATTAGTGATAGCCAAATCCTGGAAACAACCAAGATGCCCGTCACCTGAGGAAGGGATGAAAAAGATGTGGTATTTTTATATAATGGAGTATTACTCAGCTATAAAGAATGATAAACTTGAAGCATTTATGTTTATGTGAATGCCACTTGAAGACATAAGTGAAATAAACCAGACCCACATGTGTAAATATTGCATAGTCTCCCTAGTATAAAAACTCAAAAGAAGAAATACAAGTAGAAAGGCATAACACAATTAAAAGAAAAACAAGAACTTGAGGATTAGACAATGAAGGGAGAGCAAGGAAAAAAGCTAGGAAACAGGACGGGGCATAGCCATATATTTATATGTACAGGATGGGTAAGGCAATGATCCTGAGGATCTTCAGAAGGTTTTCTAAGCTAGCAGTTGATTTGTAGGATTCTCACCCTGACTAACTATATATGCTGATACCTATGAACTAAGCAGCTGCATTGAATATAGCAATGCGTAATAGTAGGGTCATGCTTGGTGTGCCTGTCTTTCTGGTCCTCTGAATACGTGCTGCTTGTCATGACACACTGGTTGCTGCCGTGCTGTCTCTCGGGCAGATGTTTGTTTAGAAAGGAAGGGGGTGGTGAATGAAGGCAGGAGACAGAAAAAGGGTGTTGCAGGCCTGTCCTGCTACAATACTATATATGGTTAGATTTCTAAACTTCTGTATAAAAATATGTAATTGTTTATTCTTGTTTTTTAATATATTTTAATTTTTTTAAAAAAACAGGGAACACATAGAAGTATTCCAACTTGTAGCAGGTGTAGAACAACTGCCAAGAAATATTAATCAATGTTTGCTGAACTTTGACCAGAGGGCTAGAAGTACTGAATCCTTCCTGGAGTCAGTCCTGGGGGTTTATTCTTCCACAAGGGTGTGTGGAGAAGCAGCAATCTCTTGAAATTAATAAAAAAAAATCTATATTTTAAGATTCTGCTTAGCTTTCTCAGCGACAGCTGGATGTGTACAGCTCCAAGCTCATCTAGAACATTCTAGCAACTCCTGTGCATTGTTGGGATCCTTGTGGCACATGACCCATGCCCATGAGCCCATTAGCCAAGGTAGAGTTGACTGTGAGCAACACTGTGTGCCTGCAGAGCCTGAGATATGGAAGCCCCGAGCTCATCTGTGCAACTACATCATACATTGTATGATGTCTCTCTAAGGTGACAACAGGACTAGAGACCCACACAAACAAGGCTTAATAGACAAAATTAATATTAAGTAAATGAATGACTAGTATCATTCACCAATGTGAGCCTGAAGAACCCACCCCCACAGTGCCTGGACAAGGGCAGAGCGGGTGTCCGGGATCCTGGGCTCAGTGTGCCCAGTCCCAAGGACCACTGTCTGGTGCTGACACCTTTGCTTTAGGCTTTCATTATCTCACATCATGACACCAACCGATTGCATACATCTTCCCCTTTGCTGAGTGATTAGAGATCCCTTCTCCCACCGTGCGTAGGGAATGCTCTTCAGAGGTTAAACTGAAGCCCTAGACATCACCCATGTCGGTGTGCACTTGGTGCCACTCCTGAGACAAGAGAACTATCTCTGTGATAACATCACAGGCCCCGAGCCTTGCTCCCAAATTCCAGACCCTGGAGAGCTTCCTCAGCCCCTGCACATAGGACACTTCCCCTGGTCAGCCCCCAGCTGCCATGGTTTTCACAGCCCTGGTGCTGAGGTCCAGCCACTCTCAGAAAAAGCACGGCTGGGGGCGGGACCCACACAAACAAACGTTCAGGTTCCGCCCACATCAGCATCACTGCAACTGACACAAGGAAGCTGCGATTAAATGACATAAGGGACAAAGATGGAAAATGAGCAGGCCTTCTGCTTCTGAGAGAGGCAGGTGAATATTCATGCTCTTGGGCCAGGGATAGCCCCAGGGGCACAGCACCTGCCTGGCAAGAGCAAGGTCCTGAATTTGATTCCTGATACCAAAAATAAATTAAAGTAAAATTAAACGAAATAATAACTCTTAGTATTCAACTCATTTTAATTCAAACTATCTAAACAGGGTGGAAAATTGGTAGCAATGGTTCCATAGTAGTTTTGTGGGTTCATAGAATGTAGAACACATAGAATATGTTAGAGCCTTATCTCAGAGAAACATTTGACTTCATGGCCAAAATCATAAAACATAAGTTGATAGTCTACACATATTCACAGTATCTCCATGGTTCCCTTCCATAATCTAACCCAAGTCTTCTTTCATGCCTTTACCACGCATGACCAACATTACAGTTAATGCTGTTTTACATTAACTGTTAATACAGGCTTTAAAAACCATTACACTGTGTCCTCACCTGCCTCATTCTCCAGTTCTGGCGCTGTATGACTTCTGGCCTTCTCCGAAAGTCAAAATTGACATGAAGTTCAACAGTTTGAATCTAGTCAGGACCTCAAGGCAGCCAGCACAACACAATTGAAGGTATGCGCAAGAAGACTTTCCAAAGTGTTCCAGAAAATGACATGAATGAAGAGATGGTGTGTTCAAGGCAAGGGGGATATGTTACATTAAGGAGAATCAGTACAATGTGTCTTTTACTATAATTAATTTTTAAAAATTATACATTCACTATATATTTTAATCTCCCTATGTTTTAATCATTATTTTCTGGCATCTGAGTTTTAATCTTTACTTACAAAGTTATCCACACATCAAGACTGTAATAAAGAAGACTGGGTGTGGTGGCACATGCCTATAATCCCAGAGCTTGAGAGGCTGTAAACAAGAGGATCACTACAAGTCCAATCTGTGTAGTGAGACCCTGTAGACCCTGTACTAACATAAAAAAGATTATAAGAAGGAAATGCACACTATTGTGACTTTAGTGTTTTATTCATGTATCATTTACTACTTATATTATTAGTTTATATGAAAATTCTACATGAAGAGAGTATAGTGATAATTGATATGACATTAGAAACAGTACACATTTAGAAGACCAAGATGACAGGTACTTAAGTATGATTTTTGTATTACACATTGCTGTCCTCGATGTAGTTGCTTAGATTGCAGATATCAGCATACAGTTTGTCAAGGGGAAAATTCTACACATTAACTAATATTTTGAAAAAAAACTGATGAAAATTTTTAGTGCAATCACCTCAGCCATCCTGTATATATACTTGCATGTTCTCCTCCCCCTGCCTTTTATCCTATTTTTTCTCCTTTCTCTCATCTTCATTGTTTAATCTTTAAGTTCCATTTCTTTATATTCAATCATTATGTTCAATCTTATATAACTATATCTGTTAATCTGAGCAACAGATTTGATGATAAAAATAGATAATATATCAACCATTATTAATCAGCTATTCTTGTTCCGAAAAATCTGTAACATATGTATTGTTGAATGTTACCCTGTTTCTGATTTTTGTTCTTGCTTTTGTCTTTTACTTCACAAAATGAAATAATAAAATTAAATTTAATAAAAAAGAAAATTCTACATGATAATTGCTGTAGTCATACAAGTAATACTAAGGAATGAAGACTATACATGCTTTTTCTGTAGTAGTTACTGTCATACACATTCTACATATTTTATCTCCTTTAATCTTTGCATGCACCCGGTTAAGATTTCACATACCTGTGAAACTCATAGACAATGAAGAAAGGGGCAGGGGGGTGGGATGACCCAACTTTCCCAAAGTTATTGAACTTGAAGTGGTAGCAACTTTATCACCCACACTGTGCTTTGAAAATGAAAGGCGATTATTCCATTTGCATTTTCTTAGTTATCGTGAGATCTACTGTTACTTCACAAGTTACAGAACTCCTAACTCTCTTGCAGTTTGTAAGCAACTTGCCAGTGTTAAAGTCCAATGCTTTCTCCTCTTAGTTTGCTGCACCTGTGTCTCTATTTGTAGGTGACAAGACAGTAATTTAATACAGTTGGTCCCATAAGTGAAGAAATGACTACATTTTTGAGTAATTATTGCCTGGCTGCTTTGAAATTAGGACTTGCTCCTCTGTCAAAATCTTACACCCCTGTGGATTTCTTTCTGGATTTTCCATTGCACCCCAGAGTTCTTTCTCTTCTTGTGCCAGTATTGACCTATTTCCATACTGTTGCTTGTATATCCTAGTGGAATCAGTATGCTTTGGACACTTTCTTCCCACTCTCAGGAGCAAACAGGACCTCCTCCCTCACTTTCCAACCATGAGCCCAGGTCCCAGGAGGGAGCTGCCCAGCTCCAGGCAGCAGCATGTGAGGACCACAGGATGGACCTGCACGTGGCCTGGGCCTCTGCTCTCTGCCTCGCTGGCCTTAGGCCCCTGTCCCTGCACACGTGGCCCTCACGGCAGAGGCTGGGCAGCCCCACTTGCTTACCTATCCGACTCCCAGAAGTCAGTGCAGCAGAAGGTGAATGATCTGACAGAGGCCAACATAACGATCATCAGGGGCTGTTTTCCCACATTTCACTGTGAATCTTTTGAACACACATCTATTTTAGGTACCAATGTGATGATAATGTGATGAGAGAAAATCTAGTGAGCACCGCTTAAATCCTGTACCCCTTCACTGCCTTGGTTGGCTCAGCTATCTTTTCATCAGTCGGTTCAAATCAAATGCAGACATCAGCATAGTTTCCAAAGGTCAGCCTGGCAGATCCAATTCAGAAGCCCCACTCCATTTGACTTTAGAAAATAAATACCTCCCAAGTATAACTGTCTCAAATATTGGGGCTGGGGAGATGGCTCAGTAGAATAAGCGCTTGCCTGACAAGTGCAAGGGCCTAAGTTCAATCCCCGGTTCTGCAAAAAAAAGGTATGAAATATTACAAGATATATATATATATATATATATATATATTCATTCTTCCAAATCTATCTAAAGCAGGCTTTTGACTTGAGGATAAAGAGAGATCTCCCAAAGGGATTTGTGCGCCATTGTGCCCATGTTAATCGCCCCTGGAGGAGGGCCAAATGTAGCCAACATCTGGATCCTACTTCCTTCTAGTAATTCAAGTTCAGGAATTAGCAGATTTTTCTGTTAGTGGCAGCCTCTGAGACTATTCACAGATATAAGTGAAGTGGTTTAAGATTAGTACAAGAATTTTCATCTCAGCACAAGAACATAGCAGTCGCATTACCACAGAGAACCTCTGCACTGCGGGCAAGTCACTGTCCCCTCAAGGAAGGGGCCCCTGTCCTCCACCTTGCCTACCAGCATATCCACACCCAGCCAGCCTCAGCCCTGCGCGCTCAGAGTACTCGGTCTCTCTTCCTCCGCTGAGGACTTGCTCCGGTACGCCACAGGGGGGCGCTGCGGGAGCGAGCAGAGTCACAGAGGCCAGGCTGCTCCCAGGCACCGCCCCCTGATCAGCAGCTGGGCGGGCTTCTCAACTCTCACCTCCCGCTCCTGCCTGTTTCTGGGTCAGGAAGACCAGTACCACCTCACTGCTGCAGGGATCCCTTCATGTGGGGAGGGACTTGGGTTTGGAGAGGGCTTTCTGTCCCTCTTCTCACCTGGTCCCTCGCCTTCTAAGCCCAGGAGAAGCGGCGGGGGCTGCAGCCCTGCTTTTAGCTTTCCAGCCTCCTGGCAAGTGTGTGGCCTAGCTGCCTGTGGGACTGTTCTTTCATTCCCCGCTAGGGGGCCTTATTTAAAATGTATTACCTCATTCACATTACTTGAGTTGTCTCTACAGGAGTCAGTCAGACATCTGATGTGGACGGAACAGTGATGTTAGTGACTGACTAGGCCACGTGGGTGCTGTGCGAAAGTCACTTGCCATGCGGGTGCAGTAATTAGCACAGGGAAGAAGGAACCACATCTCTGGAGTCTGAGCTGTGCGTATTTCTCCACGCGTTGCTCCAGATGTGTCCCTCGGCTGGTCCTCCCCAGAGCCCTGTCTTCTCCTTTCTGAAGACCAGCCCTGTATTCATGTCCTACTTATGCTCCGGTTCACGTAGATTCTTCTCTTACACACACGCGCGCGCGCGCGCACACACACACACACACACACACACACACTTCTCCATAACCATGTCAATTCCTTGTCATTCCTACCGTCTGTGTTTGCCAGAGATCATCTAGAGGCACCCCACACTTCTTAAGAATTTTCTCGGCATCTGGGACAGCACGGCGTGTTCTCCTCCTAGAGTCCCACTGCAGTCTGGGTCACGCTTTGATGCCTCTTTTTACAGAGAAGAGGAAAGAAGATAAATAACCATACCAAGTCTCCACACTGCTCCTGCGGTTTCAGCGCAACGGGTGTCTTCCGGAAGGTCTTCACGTGACGAGCTTCGATGCTGGCTCAGATAGGAAGGCAGTAGTGTGGATTTAGTGGATCACCTTTCTGTGCCTCCATCCCTCACCAAAATGAGACCAGGATACAGAGGGCCAATAGGCAGATTAAGCCTGCTGTCCTGCGATAGGCCTCAAGAAATCTGAGTACAAAGGACAAAGGGCTGACAAGCTCTGCTCTCCTGACATCAGAGGCCTGGCAACATTAGCACCCACTAACTTTCATTTGTGCACAATAATGAAGTTTGAAAATGGCCACAGATGGCACCTGCCAATGACAAATTGCCTCTTCCATGTGTTTGCTAAAATCTCCCACCAAAGCTGCATATGAGCCGTTCTTTTGAGGCACCTCCGCAGCTCCTGCCTTGGAGCCCTGTCAGCTAGCAAGAGTTTGTCTTTGTTCTCTCTGGTAAACCACACCTGGGTCATTTGCAACTGCTCTTCCTGGATCTGACTCTTTGCTGCCCAGAGAACAAGGACTCACAGGGAGGAGTAAATTAATTATAAAATCAAGAAGTACCCTCACTCCCCTGTTATCCTAAAGTGTCTAAGTAAAGCAGCAGATAGGTCTCCAGCTGGACCTGGCTTATGTCTTAACTGTTTCTCTGTGGACATGTCCAATCTTTTATTTTTTATTTTTTTTATTTTAGGGAAGGGTCTACGGGGTGTTCAGGGTCTCACTACTAGATCAGACTCATAGTGATCCACCTGTTTACAGTCTCCCACGGGCTGGGATTACAGGTGCGTGCCACCACGCCCAGTCTCAATTGCTGTTTTAGCATGGCTGGTTCAGGGATTGAACCTCAGGCCCTGCGCCTGCTTGCAGGCGGGCATGTTCAATCTTTGACAAATCACTTAAAATAATACCCTCCCTCCCCCGTTTCTAAGAATAATAAATTGACCTCACTCCATTATTTTCAGGATGTAGTAAAATTAAAGACCACACAGCAATCTCAGCATTGCCCAGCTCCTGCTCAGCCAATGGGAGCAGGGCAGGAAGAGACCCTGGAAGACTCCCCACAACTGCCACTGTCATTATTCTGCCCGTGTGCTGGGAGCCATGATCTTCTATTCTCCCTTCCATCACTATGTCATGATATTTCTATTGGACAGAACTGAGCTAGACACTTACTTGCAATTAGGACTGCAGAAACATCCCAGCACCTCTAGGATAGTGGTGGCAGATGTTCCACAGCTTTCAGTGACACAAACAGCTCTCTGTGGCACCCGTGGAAGGGCTTTGCCACCACTGCTCTAGCTCAATAAATTACGGAAAAATAAATACAACTCTTTACCAAAACAAAGAAGATATACAGAAATTTAAAATGGAAATCTGAAAAATACATGCAATAATAGTGAAAAACATACTCTATAACCATTCTCTACTTAAGGGACTTTTTTTCTAAATAAGTCCTAGATAATAAATATACTTGAGCCAAAGTTCTAGGACTGAACTCCTTGGAAGAACGACAGCCGTTGGCCATATGTAAGCAGAAGGTGTATTTCAATAAAGCTTTATTAGAACAAAACAACTCAATGTGCCTCACTGTCTATGATTTGATACCTCTCACTACAGAACACAATACTAAGAATTTAGCATTCCAAAATGAATTGTAAATGCAATATGTTTACATCAGAAATGAAGTAAGAACAGTAAAAATAATGATTGGGCAGATGTTTCTTAGAGCTTTCTGGGTTCACACCCTACCACCCTGTGCATCCAGATCTTTGTCCCTCTTCCCTGCAGCCCTTCCCCTGACTCCATTTTCCTCCACACTCACCTTCTTGCACCAGGAAACCAGTCAGTTGCTCAGGTCCTCACCTGTCCTATCCCACCCACCAAGCTCTGGTACAGGACAGTGGGAAAACCTGCAAGTCCCCTGGGCACTGCTCCCAGGTCAGGAGGCAGAGCCATGCTGAGCTACTTGGCCCGGCTAGGGGCCTCTTGTCTTCAGCTGAGGCTGACTTCTAGCAGGGTGAAGTCTGTGGAGAAACCACCAGGATTTGGGGTCACCTCACTGCCTTCTCCCTGCAGCTGTCCATCTACTCTTCATTCTGGAGAGGCCAGCTGAGGTCCTGGGGTACACAGGAAGCCTGATCAAGCTAGTGCCAGGTCAGCCAAAGGCACCCAGGCAGAGTGATGACATAGACCCTGGAAGAGTCATACACTCCCTTTTCCTCACCTTCCCTTTGGTCATCACCCAACGTAGGGTGTGGACCCCTCCAGGTTCCTCTGGTCATCAGCTAACTACCAAATCATGTGGTTATAATTTCTGTAATAAAATGAAGTCATGCAAATAAAATATCTCTATGTTACCTAACTTCATGTCAAGCAGTCAGCTTCATCAATAGAAAAACAAATGAAAACACAGACTGGAAAAACAGCATTCCAAATTCTCCAGCATCACCCAGAAACCCTCCACCACATTTTGCATGGAAAAATGGTGAGAGAAAAGTGCTCATTCTGGTCTTGGTTGAATTTAAGCAACTTCTCATTTGCTGATTCAGTGTATACAAGCCTTGATCTTCATAAAACCAATACAAGAAAAACAATTGAAAATTGAAAGTATACATAACTCAGAAGGAAATGGATTCATCAGATTTCTTAAATCATTTTCTCTCTCAGCTTCTGTGCTCATGGCCTGACATTTACAATTCAGAGATGCCTGGGCCCTGAAGGAGCCCTAGATCCCCACCACTCAGGAAAGCCTGAGACAAGGCCAAGACTACCCGGCTTGTGTGAGAAGAGAGTGAGGGCTGGAGCTGACTCCATAGTGTTTGGGGCTGTTCCTTACTTTCTGTTTCTCCCAGAGGTAACAAACCTATGGTCACAGGGCACAGAGGCCCTGTCCCCCCCCAGCTCTCTCTGTGTTCTGTGACCTGGCTGGTGATGAGGAGTAGCCCCTAGAAGGACCAATCTTCACAGTTATCTCCTTACAGGACCACACTCTCCACTGTCCCTGAGAGGAGATTCTGTCCCAGCTGTGACCTTTACCTCCACAAACTCTTCCTTGCTCATTTATGAGCTGTGGTTCCTGTTCCCGTGGACATCAGCTCTCATCCCACCTCAAGAGGACACCACAGCAACATGTGGTTCTCTTCACAAGCCATAGCATGCCATGTGAATCTTTACCTTTCAAATGCTAGATTAGCAAATTCTTGAGTGAAAAGCAGAGATTACTTAGAGATTGGGATGATATGCTACTTAAGTGAAGTCAACCTCATTGCATAAATATTCATTTCTAAGAAGTTTTCCTAACTTCTCATTGCCACTCCTTGGGACCATCTTGCTTTCTATTGTTCCCTGAGGGACAGCAGTGTGACAAGAGCAAGCTGCTGTGCTTCTGCACTGATCTTGGCATAAGCATTGAAGGTTGCAAAACATGGTGTGACAGGAACCACTTCTATCTCTGAGGGAGGCTGTGTATTGGGCACTTTGCTGAACACTCTACCTGGGACTTACTCATGCTTCACAGATACCTAGTAAGGTGGCCTTGATTTTATATTCACTGCATAGATGAGAAAACAAAAGGAGAGGGAGTTACTCAAAGGTCCAGCCTTTGTAAGCCCACAGTGTTCATCTCAAATCTGCTGCAAACAAGCTTGAAATCTTGAGCCATTTCTTGACCTGCTTCCAAGGCAGCCCCTCAGACATTACAGCCCGTTTTTTGGAACTCAGTATGTACATGGACACAGAGTGTTTCATACATATGCGCCATATGGTCTTTTAGAAAAGTGCTTTATGAGGTAGTCTTTCACTGACATCAGAATAAAGAGAAATCCTTGCATGTCCACTATTCCACACACTCCTTTAGCCTTTCATTGATTCTAAACACCAGAATATAAAAGAAAAAAATGTTGTTAGTTCCCTGTGGATGGCTCTCAAAGGAGGTAAGTAAGAGGAAAACTCACTTGCCTATTCTGGGGCAGGAAGGGGTAAGTGAGTACAATGCCACAGGGTGCCACTAAGAAGTGACAAGAGGCCCCTCCAACCCTGACCTGCTGGGGAGGGAAACTACCTGGGAGACAGTGCTGGAGATGGATGCACAGAAGCACAGGGGTCGGTCAGGAATGAGACACAGCAGTTGGGGCAGGGAAATTTCCAGGCATCTGTAAATGCAGATCACGAGATGCTGGGCAGATGGTGGCAGTCGCTGGACAGGTGAGGAGGAAGAGGTCACATTATAACGGGCTTCATAACACACTCACTCAGGACTTTCACCTCAGCACAACTGGAGGAAGAATGCCAGGCTGGGAAGCAAGCAGCTGAGATCGGTCCCTCCGTGTTAGAACGTGGGTGGGAAAGGCTGGGCTTGGAGTTTGGGGAAGAGGCTTGGGAAGGCCAGGAATGAGTCTTTCACTGGGGCAGAATGACAGGAAGCGAAGTGTGGTACTAATTCAGAGGGGAGGCTGACACTGACAAAGGATCTACAAAGTGCAGTACAGAGTTACAGGATAAATCTTGAGGGGATTTGACAGATGTGGTCAGATACAAAAGTTATATTTCTTGTTATATAGGTCTTGCCTTGGTATTAACCATCCAGTAGAAAAGTATAAAAATGAGGTATATAAAGTAAATCCATATTAATATGCTGAGCTATAAAAGGCTCTAGTCAACAACTTCTGCGGACAACCCCCTACTATTGTGGACTATTGGACTGTGTTGGATTGTTTTGCTGAATTCAAGCACCTATAATATTTAGATGCCAATAGAATACCCATCTCTGACAGGACTGAACTGAACAGGGGGATACAGAGGAAGGACCATTTTGTATTTGTATATACAGAATAGTTAGGATAGATGTACGGTTGCTTTCGCTTGGTTCAGGGAGAGGACGGATTTGTAGTTGTAGTGTTTGGAAGGGATGTCCTGGCTGCTTCTTGTGCTGTGGATGACCGCTGAGAGGATAACAATGTGCAATGTATTAATTATTGAAAATGTCTTATTAATCAGCTTGGGAAGTGTCTCATTGATATTTGCTTCTCAATAAAATTTTTAAAAAAACTAATTCAGGGGCTGGAGAGATGGCTCAGTGGTCTAAAGCACCTACTTGGAACAAGCTTAGCAAAGCATCAGGGACCGCGGTTCAATCCCCCAGCACCACATGCCAGCCAGCCCCGCCCCGTGGTGGGCTGAGCTGGCCACACACACACACCTCTCTCTCTCTCTCTCTCTCTCTCTCTCTCTCTCAAATAAATAAAAAAAAAATTAAAAAAAAACTAATTCAGAGGGGAGAATTGAGGCCGACTCTCAGATCCTTCGCTTGAATAAAGTGTGGAGCAATGACAAATTCTTACTTAAGAGGTCTTTCTCCCAAGGCCTGAGCTATCACTGACTACACACACATCCTTGTGAAGTGTTGTTAGACACACTTAACGTTGTCTGCAGTCAGCTGGATTTGTGCACACAGAGCCCAGGAGATAGATATGGGACTTATATGACATATAATGGTCCCCTCAGCACTTCCCTCTTCCACTCTAGGATAATTAAACCCAAGATCAGGGAAGTGACCACTCAGAACAGGTAAACTGAGAACAGAAATCTTGAGAACAACAACTTCTGAGTTGTGGATTGAGGACAAGCAGTTAATCAAAATACCCTAGGGTATATCAAATGTCTTGGATTAGTGGCAGAAAAGCAGAAATTAAGTGTGAGGCAGCTGGGGTTCAGGGAACAGAGCTTGGGCTCGATAGAAAGGCATAGTCCATGTGGCTGGGAAGAGACAGACCCAAACTTAGACAAGTAAAAACTCCTGAAGAGGATGCTTAGACAAAATCTCAAGAGCCACTGGGCTCCGTATTATGTGAATGACAGGCACCTCAGCACAGGGGCCTCTAGGCCAAAGAAAAAAAGGATTAGACCCAATCTCAAGAGCCACTGGGCTCTGTATTATGTGGATGACAGGCAGCTCAGCACAGGGGCCTCTAGACCAAAGAAACCAAGGCTTAGCCTAGAGAGAAATCAGCTCTTCATGGGTGACTCACAGAACCTGGCCCTGACACCACCTCCTAGTCTGCCTGACAGCTTGCTGGGGATTCATTCAGTAAACAGTAATGAATACAAAGACAGAAGACTGTGGTGGGAAGCCATAAGATCTCTGCTACATAGCTGTCTGTGTGGGTGTTATGTCCTTGTGTCTGTCCCAAAGAGCTGAGCCCAGAGCTTTGCACTCGGGGTGACTTCCAGGAGTGGCCCACACAGATGGCCACCCACCAGTCCTCGGGTGGCTGTCTATACCTTATAGTCCCATGCAGAGTGGTGACCCTGTTTAAGTCTTCACACAGAGCAGCGGTACTGAGAGGGTGGGGCCCCTCTGAGAGGAGGACGGGCTCTCACTTCACCAGCATGGATGGGGAGAGGCGTCTGACCCTCTTCTCACAGGCGGCTCATCTATCTGTCCACACAGCAAACAGCAACCCTGGCCATGATTATGGCCTTTTTGTTGTTCTCTTCCCTAAATATTGTTCACTGGTATTCTCTAATCTTGTATATGTTTAAAATTCCACATTTTCCCTCCATCTACCACCACACCTCTATGTCTTTTCCCCAGTGTGCGTTCTTGGTGCCTGTTATTTGGAGGAACCACAAAATCCCATTAATAAACCACCCGAGCACGTCTGCCGTGAGCGGTGTCTGCAGTGCCCATTTCTGGATGCTTACGCACGGGTTTCCTTGCAGCCTTATCCTGGCTGAGCCCCGAAGCGCAGGTGGTTTGTGCAATCCACCCCACAAGGGAATCTGGCAACATGTAAAATAACTGAAAACACTTCTGTTTGTCAAAATTGCATGTGAGCACCGCTAGCCTGTGGAGGGTATAAGCCCGGGTTGCTGCACCAAACGGCTCCACTGCTCTCTCCCACCATGACCAATAACCATGCAGCCCAAACGCCAGGTGATTTTGCGATTTTACGCCAGCAATTCACTAAGCAACCTCTTCATTAGTTAATAGACATAGTTTCTCAGCTGACATAGCAGTTGGACCTAGTGATGTTTATGATGTACAGTGTGACATTTTGATACACATATACAGTATACTGATCAGATTGACATATCTGATATTTCAGAAATTTGCCACTTATTCTGGAGATATTTACATTCACCACATACTATTTGAAAAATAATGGATTGTTCACAGCAATTCTCAGGCACACTACAGAACATTAAGAGCTGTTCCTCCTAGCCACCTGCATCCTGTACCCACTAGTATCTGGTCTCCTTTCTTGCCTTCCTTCTTCCTCCCTGGCTTCTGAACCATTATCCCGTTCTCTATTTCTGTGAGATCAACTTTTAAGCTTCCACAGAGTAATGGAAGCACGAACACCTGGGAAGTAACAGGCTGCTAGAAAGAAGAGCTGTGCACTTGTCTTTCTTCATCTGACTTATTTCACGTAACACAATGTCTTCCAGCTCCAACCTTGTGGCTGCAAAAGTTATATCTTCACTCATTTTTGTGGCTGAAGAGTATTCCCCGGTGTGTCTATACCACGTACTCTGTGTCTGCTCATCCATTGTTGGCACTGCTATCAATAGTGCTACAATGAACAGGTCAGTGTAGATGTCTCTTTGAAATGCTGATTTCTATTCTTTTATCTATATGCTCAATGCTGAGGCAATCTTGCTTCTCCCCATAAATACATAGAGAAAAAAAAATAAGTAAATGAAACAACAAAGGAAAGTCTCCTCTGTGCACAACTTCATATACAAAGCTTTCTAAAACAAAAGACTATGATTGCTCTGAATTTTTGTATTTACAAGTTCTGTGACATTGAATGATCATTTGACAAATGTAGATTATCAGAAAGCCCTCCCTACAGAGCAGTTCAAAAGGTGAAATTCAGTAATATAAAAGAAAACCTACAATGCTTGAAGAGCAAAGTCTTTGATGATTGTGAGATCTTATGTTAATCTTGAGGCTATGCTCCTATGTTAAATGTAATGACAGTTGGAGAGGAATCATCTACATGTCTGTGAGGCATGTGATGGCCCAGAGGGAGGAGAAGGTCATTCTCATGTTGCGCTGTGTTATGTCTCCAGCACCTGCATCCTAGTTCCTGTTAGAGGCAACCAAGATACAAACAAAATATAATTTCTCTGAGTCTTATCCTGCTTTTTTAAAACCCCAGTTTCTTTTAAAAAATACTCCTGTGCTTGGCACCATTAAATTATGTCACTAGAGTAGGTTGGCATCTGTTGCATATATTTCTCGTTGAAATATTAAGAACAAATTTCTTACCTAAATTCTGCATCAAGAGCAAATCATAAAACATTAGATATGGAGAAAAAACACAGAGGTCCCACCAAATGTTTTATTTGGTGTAAAATTAAAAGGGAGAGAGGGTGGGAAGTCTAAATAAACATTTGTGCCCCAGCTCATATGAACCCATTTATATCATGGGTGCCTTTCTAGACAGTTAACCCATGCACCCCATCTGTCCAGTTCCTGTGGAATAGGAAACCCCAGATCTACTCCTCAATGCAGCAGATCATGAAGAACCCCAGGAAATCACCTGACCTTCCACTTCTTCATAAGCCCAGGACAGCCCCACCCTCCCACCACTGACCTGAGGCCTCCAGCTCTCAGGTCCTCAGCAGCTCACCTGCTCCCTGGGAAGACAGCCTGGAAGACAGGATGCCACTCCTGATCGCAGTCCTCCTGTCCTTTCTCTGGGCTTGTGAGTCATTTTCAGTCACTTTCATACAAAAAAGAAAATGGAACCATGATTATTTTTTCTCTTCTTCTCATTGCATTTACTGATGGAACTCTCTCTTCCTTGTTTCAAGTTGCACTGGGGCAGCTGGAGCAGCCTGAAATAGTCATTTCCAGGGCAACAGACAAGAGTGCCAGCATGGCTTGTAAGGCTTCTATCAGAGGCTTCGGAAGTAAAACAATATACTGGTACCGACAGAAACCAAATGAAGGCTTAAAACACCTCCTGTATGTTTCAGGTAGCACTAATAAAGTTAACTTTGGTGGAAAGAAGAACAAATTTGAGGCAAGTAAGAGTTCAAAAACTTCCACTTCAGCCTTGAAAATAAACTTCCTAGAGAAAGGAGATGAGGCTGTGTACTACTGTGCTTACTGGACTGGTGGTGGCACAGCGCTAGAGTTATAAGAATGATCTACACAAGAAATACCTCCAAGTCTGTGCCAACCCACATCCTTCACATTTGGGCAACCCCATGCCACTCTGCCCCTCCCCATACCCACTTCCACAGCTTCCCAGGAAGACTCCTGGATTTTATACTCCCAGCAAGAAACATAAGAAATCAGCAATTATTGTCCACATATGGATGACAGCATTATTTCTATAGCATTGTTCTATGTGTGGACTCTACAGTAGTGAATGGATGGCTCACATGGAGCCAGGTATTTGTTACCTGACTTGAAGATTTCCTTTGGCTGAAAGCTTTGGAATGAAAGCAGAAGTCACAAATATGTCAGGAAGGCAGCACACACATTCCAGAGATATCTTCTGGTACTGCTATTTTCCCATTTCATTCATGGAGAATAGG
The DNA here is from genome assembly GCF_000260255.1 of Octodon degus. NCBI lineage: Eukaryota > Metazoa > Chordata > Mammalia > Rodentia > Octodontidae > Octodon > Octodon degus. Next base: position 7,571,410 of record NW_004524607.1, read on the forward strand.
GGTTTGCTGAGTCAGAATGATCTTTTGCAATAGTTGCATGTCATTCAGCAGTAGAATGTAGTCATCCTGAAGAGCTTAGTGACCATTTTACCTGTACGTAATCAACAAGTTGATTGGGAGATAGGAAACCCAAGTGCTAACCCTGTGTCTGGGACCAGGGGGCAGCTTGGTGCACACCTAGTGCTCCTGGCTAGGCCAGATAAAACCCAGCTCCACTCACCAGCTGTGCTTAAGAACTCACCAAATTTCCAGAATAAGAAGATCAAAAAATAAAGAAGATCAAATAGATGAAGAGTATGACAAAGGCTGCTGTATGCGTGTGCAGAGGAAGCAGAGAAATATCCCTCACAAATGAACAAAGAAAAAATGATGATAGTCAACCATGTCACTAGTTTTACTTTAATGCTGTGACAAGTAGTAGGAAGCTTGAGAACTTTTAAAGTGCAAAGAAGAGAAAAACATTAAAAACAAAACTAAAATATTCCTTTCCCATGTACTTTTTCCAGGGAGTCTGCTTTTAAATCAGGTGAAAATTAATGAGGAAAAATTCGTCTATCAGAAATTTTTCTCAGGGGCTGGGGAGATAGTTCAGTAGAATAAGCACTTGCCTGACAAGCTCAAGGGCCTGAGTTCAATCCCTAGTTCCGAAAAAAAATTTTTTTCTCATACTGATTTATTATTAGTATGAACATCCTACCACATACCAACAATATACAGAGTTTACCTAGTAACACTGAAAGAAATGGAAAATACTTTTCACAAATCAGTTGGGGTCCTTTGACTCAATTTTGATAGCAATCTTGAATTTGGTAAGTGTAACCTCCTAGAGTTTAGTAGCTCTAGGCTTTGAGAGCCAGAGTCTGACAACTGTAAACTCTGAATTATAAGTGCACTTTGGATCTTGTTGTTACAGCTCTTATTGCTATAGCTCTGGCTTTTAGCACCTCCAGGCAGCTCCTAGCTGCCCTTGTCAGCTCCTCAGCCTACACCACCATTGACAGTCTTCTGGAGCCCTTCCAGCAGCTTCCCACATCTGCCTCGGGGGATCTTCAGCTGTCTCCAATTATCTCCTAGGTATCCAGCACTCTTGGCTGTCTGTGAGTCTGTTGTCCTCTGGACCTTTTCGGGAGCCCTTGACTACTTGTATATTTAAGTCTCATAGGCCTTAGTATTTCCTCCTCTTCCTTAGTGCAATACACATATACAATACAGTGCTCTGACTGGAATAATTTTTTTTTTTTTTTGTGGTACCAGGGATTGAACTCAGGACCTTGCACTTGTCAGGAAATGGAATAATTGACATATCTGTTAATTCAGAAATTCACCATTTGTTTACGCTGGGGATATTTCAATTCTCCTCATACTATTTCAAAATATTGAATTGATAGTCAACAGCAGTTATCATACGTGCTATAAAACACTAAGAATTGCTCCTCCCACCCTCCTACACCCTGTACCCACTCAGCACCCTGTCTCCTTTCTTCCCTTCCTCTCTCCCTTCCCAGGCTCTGGTAACCATTATTCAATTCTCTATTTCTGCGTGATCAACTTTTAAGCTTCCACACAGTAATGGAAACACGAATGCCTTGTAAATAACAGTTTGATGTAAAGAAGAGCGACACATTTGTCTTTCTTTGCCTGTCTTACTTCACGTGACAAAAGGTTTTCCAGTTACAACCATATGGCTGTACTTGCCATAACTTCATTCACTGTGGTGCTGGAAGAGTTGCCCCATGTGTCTACACTATGTCTTCTTTGTCTGTTTATCCCTTGTTGGAAACCAAGGTTAATTGAATATCATGACTGCTCTGATTAGTGCTATAATAAACAGATGAATGCTAATATCTCTTTGAAATGCTGATTTCTATTCTTCAATCTGTATGCCTAATACAGAGGCGATCCTATTTCTACCCATAAATACATACAGGGAATAAAAAGAAATATAAAAACAAATGAAAGCATCTACTGTAGATATCTTAATGTCACAGAGCATATAGATTTCTAAGACAAAAGACTGTGATTTCTCTGAACATTTTATCTACAAGTTCTGTCATATTGAATTATTTGTCAAATGTAGACTTTCATAGAACCTTCCTTACAGAGCAATTCAAAAGGTGAAATTCCATAATATAAGGGAACACCTGCAGTGCTTGAAGAATAGCAAGTATGTGACTATTGTGAACTCATATTAAACTTCAGGCTACCATTCCATGATAAACATAAGAATAATTTGAGAGTAATCATCTACAAGTTCCTGAGGAATTTTCATGTGCCAGGGAGGAGAAGCTGCTTCCCACATTTTGCCATGTTATTTCTCAGCACCTGCATCCTAGTTCCTGTTAGAAGCAATCAGGATAAAGATGAAATATAATTTCTCTGAATTATCCTGCTTTGTGACAACCTCAAATTACTTAAAAAGAACTCCTGTGCATCACACAATTGAATAATGTCAGTGGAGTATGTTGGCAACTGACTCCTTTTTTCTTGTTGAAAAACTAAGAACAGATTTCTTACCTAACTTCAGAATTGAGAAAATCACAGAATATTAGATATGGGAATAAAACACAGTAGATGTGTCCTCAAAGGTAGCAAATATGCCTCCTTTGGTATGAAATTGAAGGGGGAAAAGGTGAGTGGTCTAAAGAACCATCTGCGCCCCAGCTCAAATGAACCCATTTATATCATGAGTGTCTTTCCAAATAGCTAACCCATGCACCCCATCTGTCCAGCTCCTGTGGAACAGGAAACCCTAGTACTGCTCCTCAGTGCAACAGATCATGAAGAACCCCAGGAAATCACCTGACCTTCCACTTCTTCATAAGCCCAGGACAGCCCCACCCTCTCACCACTGACCTGAGGCCTCCAGTTCTCAGGTCCTCAGAAGCTCACCTGCTCCCCGGGAAGCTAGCCTGGAACACAGGATGCCACTCCTGATCGCAGTCCTCCTCTCTGCTCTCTGGGTTTGTAAGTCATTTTTCAGTCACTTCCATCCAAAAAATATGATGAAACCATGATATTTTTCTCTTCTTCTCTTCGCATTTACTCATGGAACTCTCTCTTCTTTGTTTCAAGTTGCACTAGGGCAGCTAGAGCAGCCTGAAGTAGTCATTTCCAGAGCAACAGACAAGAGTGCCAGCATGGCTTGTAAGGCTTCTTTCTCAGGTTTTGCAACTACAGCAATACACTGGTACCGACAGAAACCAAATGAAGGCTTAGAACACCTCCTGTATGCTTGGGTTAGCACTAGCAAAGCTAGCTTTGGTGGAAAGAAAAACAAATTTGAAGCAAGTAAGAATACAAAAGCTTCCACTTCAACCTTGAAAATAAACTTCCTAGAGAAAGGAGATGAGGCCGTGTACTATTGTGCTTACTGGATTGGTAGCAGCACAGCATTAGAGCTACAAGAATAATCAACACAAGAAATACCTCCAAGTCTGTGCCAAGCCACATCCTTCACATATGGGCAAGCCCAGTGCCCCTCTGCCCCTCCCCATACCCACTTCTGCAGCTGCCTGGGGAGACTCATGGACTTCATTATCCTGGCAAGAAACATAAGAAATCAACAATCATTAACCACATATGGCTGACATAGCATTATATTTTACACCATTGTTCCATGTGTGAACTCTGCAAATACAGGATAGATGGTTCACAAGGAGTCCAGCTATTTGTTACTTGACTTTAACAAATTTCCTAGAGATGAAAACTTCAGAAGGAGATCAGGAGAGGCAAATATGTCAGGAAAGCAGCATACACATTGCAGAGTTATCTTCTGGTACTGCTGTTTTCCCATCTCATTTATGGGAAATGGGGGTTTTCTGAGCCAGACTGATATTTGTAATAGTTTTATGTCTTTCAACAGTAGGATGTAAGCATCTTTTTTTTTTTTTTTTTTGAGGAACCGGGACTTGAACTCAGGCCCTTGAGCTTGCCAGGGAAGCATTTATTCCACTGAGCCATTCCCTGGCCCCAGTGCAAACATCTTGAAGAAACCTAGTGATCATTTCATCTGTAAGTGATCAATAAGTTGATTGGGAGATAGGAAACTAAAGTGCTAACCCTGTTTGGGGGAGTAGGATGTCTCTTGGTGCACACCTGGGGCTCCTGGAAGGAACAGACCAAACCCAGATCCACTCACCGGCTGTGCATAAGAATTTCACAAAAAAATCGTCAATAAAATCAAGCAGAAGAAAAGAGTAACAAAAGCTGTTGCATGCATGTGCAGAGGAAACAGAAATATCACTGAAAATGAGCAAAGAAGAAATAATAATAGACATCTATGTCAACTGTTTTAATGTTGTGATAAGTAGTTGGAAGCTTGAGAACTTTTAATGTGCAAAAAGAAATTACAAAATAACTACAAATTGTCCTTTCCCATGTACTTTTTCTATGGAGTCTGCTTTAAACAAAGTGGAAATTAATGGGGAAAATTTATTCCTCAGAAATTTTTCACATGCTGATACATTTATTAATACAAACATTCCATCACATAGTTCACCTGAAAGAAATGGAAAATATTTGTCACAAATCACTTGGAATTCTTTGACTCAATTTTGATAGTGATCTTGACTTAGAAAAATACAACTGCTAGCATTTATTAGCTCTAGGATTTTCAAGTCAATGTCTCACAAATCTGAACTTTGAATTGCAAGTGCACTTTTGCTCCTACTCTTACAGCTCTTACTGTGATGGCTCTGGATTTTTAGCACCTCCTGACAGCTCCTACCTGTCATTTTCAGCTCCTGAGCCAATACCACCTTCAACGGTTTTCTGGAGGCCTTCCAGAAGCTTCCAGCATCTCTCTTGGGCAATCCTCAGCTGTTGTCCAATTATCTCTGCAGGTATCCAACACTCTTGGCTCTTTGCACATCTACTGCTCTCTGGACCTTTTCAGGAGCCCTTGACTGCATTTCACATTCAGGTCTAAAAGGTCTTAGTGTTTCTTGCTCTTTCTTAGTCCTATGTTCTTAGCCTACTTACCATGGTTGGATCTAACACTCCCCACTCCAAAGGCACATAGGCTCTGAAGTAGAGTTTTTGGAAGGCAATGATGTCATGGTGACATCAAACACTTCAAGGAATTAATCCCTTCATGAGATTATAGGTAAGTTTAATGTTAGGAAGTGTAGCTCAGTTAGAGGTAGTCAACATTAGAAGCATGACATTAAGAATTCCATTGAAAGATGGCAAAACTACTTGAACAAAACAGAAGACAGAATTTAAGATATTGAAGATAGCATTGCAGCTAGTGAATACGAAAGGAAGGATCCCTTAAAAATAATGAGAATCTAGAAAATAACAATACAACAGTTGTGAGATGATGCAAATAATATAAGGCATCAATGAAAGAGCTGAAGTTAACACAAATGACACAAAAATACTGTTTCTGGAAGTAGTAGTAGAAAATTTCCCATGCATGGGAAAAGAATCTGGTATACAGGTAACTGAGGCATATAGAACTCCATCCTGCTATAATGAAAATGAATCTTCACCTAGACACAAAATAATAAAGAATCTACAAATTGAGCAAAACTACAGAATATTAAAAGTTGTTACAAAGAGGAAGCAGATCACTTATAATGGAAAGCCCATTAGAATCATGGTAGATTTCTCAACACAGACCATCAAATCAAGAAGAACTTGGAGTGAGATATTTCAGGTCCTGAAAGAAAGCAGCTTCCAAACCAGACTGATGTACCCTGCAAGACTATTTATCAGATTTCATGGAGAGATAAGATATTTTCATGACAAATAACAACTGAAGAAATTCATGACAACCAAACCAATCCTACAAAGAATACTGACAGATATTTTAGAAAGAGACAAAGGTGATCACAATTCAAGAACAATCAAAGAGAAACACCAAGAAGAGCAAGCATTTAAGTAAAGGGGAAAAGTAGAGATCATGTGGTGGGAAAGCAACATACCAAAGATAAGTCAATACATATTTGTTATAACTGTCGATGTAAATGGCCTCAATTCACCAATCAAAAAAAGGAGACAGGCAGAGGAATCAAGAAACAAAATCCAACAATATCCAGGATAAAAGAGACACATTTATTTATTTATTTATTTATTTATTTATTTATTTATTTATTTATTTATGGAACTGGGGATTGAACTCAGACCCTTGCCCTTGCACTTGCCAGGGAAGAGCTTATTCCACTGAGTCATATCCCCAGCCCATGTGCTGTTTTTTTGTTGTTGTTGTTTTGGTTTTTTTTTTGTTTTTTTGAAAAGAGACACATTTAACTCAGAAATAAATTAATAGGGCTGAACATCAAAGGATGTAAAACAATATTCCATGTGACAGTAGCACAAAAAAACAGGGGTAGCTGATCTGCTTGCTGACAATGTCAACTTCAAACCAAACATGAGTAAGAGATAAAGAAGTTCATTACATACTTGTTAGGGGAAAACTGCAGGAAGAAGATATAACAGTTATAAATATGTATATGCACCTGATGTAAGAACACCAAACTATATAAGACAAATTTTAACAGACATGAAAAATCTAATAAGCAACAGCACTATTATACTGGGGGATTTTAACATTCTATTGACAAAAAGATATACATCAACTATGTAAACAATAAAGAAACAGAACTAAATCAAACTTGTGAAGAAATAGGTTTAGTAGACATTTATAGAGTGCTCCATCCAACAGCATCAGAATACATATTCTTCTCAGCTGTTCTCCAAAATAGACCATGTGTTAGCACACAGACCATGCTTAAGTAAATGCAAAGGAATCAAAATTATCCCATGCATTTTATCTGATCATGGTGCAATGAAACAGAAAATTATTGACAAAAGAAACAATAAAAACTCTACAAACACATGGAAACTAAATAATACTCTCCTGAACAATCAATGAGTCACAGACAAAATTAAGGAAGAAACTAAACAATATTTACAATCAAAGGAAACGGTGGGTTGCAAAGAAAGCTGTCTTAAGCAGCAAATTTATAGTGATAAATTCTCACATCAGGAAAACAGAATAAACCCAAATAAGCAATCTTATTCTACACTTCAAACTCCTAGAAAAAGAAGAGCAAGTCAATCTCAAAGTCTAAAGAAAGTAGGAAAGTATAAAGATCAGAGCAGAAATAAATGCAATGGAGACAAAGAAAACAATACAAAGAATTAATGAGTCAAAAGTTGGTTGTTTGAAAGAATAAGTAAAATTGATGCTCCCCCAGCCAATCTCATCAAAAAAGGAAAGAAAAAATTCAAATTCATGCAATGAATAATGAAAATGGTAAAATCACTACAGAACTTATAGAAATTCAGAAGATCATCAATATTTACTTCCAAAATCTTTACTCTCACAGGATGTAAAATACAAAAGAAATGGACAGATTCCTAGATATATGTCAACTACCAAAGCTGAATCAAGATGATATAAAACTTCAGTATAACCAAATATCAGTCAATGAAACTGAAAATGTAATTTAAAAAAACCCTACCAATAAAGAAAATCCCAGGTCCTGATAGATGCACAACTGAATTCTACAAGAAATTTAGAGAGGATCTAAATGCCAACTCTTTTCAAATTCTTGAATTAAATAAAGAAACTCATTCTTTATTTGAAAGAGTATATGAATTCTCCCAAACTCATTCCTGGAAACAAGTATTTTTGGATATCAAATCCAGAGACAGATTAAACCAAAAAAGAGAATTATAGGTTAATCTCCGTAATGAATGTACATGCCAAAATGCTCAATAAAATACTACCAAACAGAATGCAGCAAATCATCAAAACAAAGTGCATTCATCGCATGAATGCAGGGATAGTTTAATATATGCAAATCCATAATTGTAATATACCACATCAACATAGCCAAACACAAAAATCACATGATGATCTCAATAGATGTAGGAAAAGCTTTTGATGAAGCCCAATACTCATTCATGATAAGAACCCTACAGAAAATCAGAATTGATGATCTTTATCTCAACCTAAACAAAGCCATCCATAAAACCAACAGCCAACATCATACTAAATGAACAAAAATTGAAAGCCTCTCCTTTGAAATTAGGAACAAGACAAGGATGACCACTGTCACCACCCCTGTTCAATATAGTTCTGAAAACAATAGCCACAGCACTTAGACAAGAGAGAGAAATAAAAGGAATAATGATTAGAAAAGATGAAATGAAATTATCATTATTTGCAGATAACATGATACTTTACATAGAAGACCACAAATACTCCTTTAAGAGAATTGCAGATTTAATAACCAAATTCAATATTATAGCAGCACACAAAGTCAACATTCAAAACTCAATAGCATTTCTATATACAAACAATGAACACGCCAAAAGAAAAAAATTAGGGAAACCATGCCTTTCACAATCAAAACAAAAAAATGAAATATGTAGTAATCAATCTCACAAAGAAAGTAAAAGATGTGTAGAGGTAAAATTATGATACTCTAAAAAAAAGTGATCAAAGAGGATTTCAGATAATGGGAAGATATTCCTTGCTCCTAGATAGGAAGGACCAACATTGTGAAAATGGCCATAGTTCCAAAATTGTTATACAGATTCAATGCAATCCCAATTAAAATGCCATTAGTATACCTGACAGATTATAGAAAAAGCATACCTAAAATTCATCTGGAACTGGAAGAGCCCTAGAATAGCAAAAGCAATTCTGAGTAACAAAGTCGAGGCAGAAGGCATTACAATCTCTGACTTGAAATTATACTACAAAGCAACCCTGATAAAATCAGCATGGTACTAGCAGGAAAGTATAAAGATCAGGAAAGTAAAAAGACACCTGAAGATCAATGGAACAGATTAGAAGATGCAGACAAACTACAAACACATTCAGCCTCCTTATCTTAGACAAAGGAGCCAAACATCTTCACTGGAAGAAACATAGTCTGTTTAATAAATAGCTCCAGAAATACTGGCTTTCCACATGGAGAAGGCTTAAAATACATCCATGCCTATTACCATACACAAAAGCAAAGTCAAAATGGATCAAGGATTTAAATATTAAATGGAAATACTAAATCTTCTGGAAGAGAAAGTAGGCAGAAATGCTAAGGGCATAGGTGTAGGTAGTGAGTTCATGAACAAAAATCAAACTGCATGGAAAATATTTCAGAGAATCACCAATTGGGATTGCATCTTTTAAAAAACTTTTTGCACATCAGATCCCCAACAGAGTAAAAAGATAATCCACTAATTGGGAAAAAATTATAGTGAACTGCCCTTCAGACAAAGGACTCCTATCTAGAACATATAAAGCATTCAAAAATCAGGCCTCCAAAATTCAAAGAATTTTCCCCTTACACTAGAGGGAAAAAGTTGTGTATTTGTCACAGACACTCTCATGACCTAAAATGTTTACTAACTGCCTCTCTAAAGAAAATATTTTATGTAAGAATTTATGTAATTCTCAACGTTAATGACTGACTTTTTTTGAAATTTCCCTAATTTTAATATTTCCTTACTGACCTCTTAGACATTTTCCTTCTGATATTAACTATGTGGCATTGGACAAATTACTTCTGATACCTTTGATTCACTTTCCTCATGTTAAAAAAATGATAATTTTCTTTGAACATACATTGAGAGGAGTAACAACACATCAGATATTAATTCCTTATATTAGCATCTCAGATGGTAAAATTTCTGAGAGCAGTCTGTTACTGTGTTGTTAGAAAACCACTTCCCTGGGCTGTGCTGATGAAGCACCTGGGCCATGTTTCCTGCCTTCCACGGGTGTCAGCTATGCATTCAGACTCAAGGGCACTCAGCCATTGCAGATCCTTGGCCCTGCAGGTCATCCTGGGGGCCTCATTCTTTGCTTGTGAGTAAAATCAGCTAAGAATGTCACCTCCCTCTCTGGAAAGGGGGCAAGGGAAGCCTGGATGGTCAGGTCAATCATCAGGTGCAGGACAGCCACAGGGACATAAAAATCAAGCTAACAAATCTTATGAGAATCTTGAATACTTTAGGAAGGAAATGTAAGCTTCAGGTCCCACACTGTATAAAAAGAAAGCAAAAGCATGAACAAATATATACAATTTTAATGAACTTCAAATACCACAATTTTGATATTTTGTTTTTAAAAAAAACATCACTGACATGGGGACCTGTTACTGTGTCTGCTGAGACACACTGTGTCAAAATGCTGTGTTGTCCCCATCAGATAACCCTCACAGGTAGGTGGCACCTGTGCAAACAAGCACCCTCTACTTCCATCTTGCAGAGGGACCTTACTGTGACCCACAGAGCTCTTGATGGTCCCAGGGAAAAATGGCATGCAGACTTAGAAAAACATGAAAACTGAGGTCAGGGGGAGCCTTCTTTCCAAATGAGGGAAAAGTAACTGCCCAAGAACTATAGTGTGACTGATGAAAATGCTAGAGTTTTTTGCTCTGTTTTTAAAACTGAGGTGGAGCTAGAGTTATCAACTAAGCTGGGTTGCCAAAGACTCTAGAAGTCCAATGCACTACCCACTGTGCCATGGAGCCATCTTGCCAAAGACTCTGTAAGGTCTAACTGGAAGATCGTAGGGCCACGGTCAGCAAATCCTGATGCAATTGCACCACTGAAGCATCTAGGCTCGAATGGGGCCTAGGAAGGAAATATAAACCTCAGGTCCCACACTGTATAAAGAGAAAACAGGGGGCTGGGGAGATGGCTCAGTGGAATAAGTGCTTCCCTAGCAAGCGCAAGGGTCTGAGTTCAATCCCTGCTTCGGCCAAAAAAAAAGGAGAAAACAAAGGTTCCAGCATGCACTGTCCTCCAAGCACAGTAAAGTGCAGCTTGAATTATGAAAACCCTTAGAGTTATGAACAGGACAAAAGTGGAAAGTAATGAGAAACAAAGATTTTCTTCTAATAAGTTGCTGCAGCAAAACGAGGATTAATACTTCTTAAGCATCTCTAGACACATTGAGGTTATGTGTGTTTAGAAGCTATTCAGCTGGAAGCTTTGGCCTCTAGCTCGTTTCTAAAATGCACTTTCTCGTGCATGAGACTGTAGAATTCATGACTGATGAGCATAAAGTTTCAATATGAATATATGTTACATAACGTTCAAGTAAGTGTAAGTACATCTAGTTTCTCACATGCTTATCGTTCTTATGATAAAAATTCCAGGATACTGAGTTCAATCCCCAGTACCACAAAAACAAACAAACAAAGATCCAGATCTTGCATAATAATGTAAATTATTGTCTTATGTTACTTTTCTCTCATGCTGAAACAAAATACTCAACACTTACAAGTTAAAGGAGTGAAGATTTATGTAGCTCACAGCTTGTAGCAATCTCAGTCCATAATTAGCTGGCTTTAAGGCAGGATGGCAGGGCAGAGGGGCAAATAATTCATAGTGATGGAAGGCAGCAAAAGTAACAAGAGAAGAGAGAAATGCTCTGAAAACCCTGCTCTCCACATGACCGCATAAATCTTTAAGAAGACATTCAACACACAAACCACAACATTCCACCTGCGACCGACCCCCCAAAGAGTCAGGCACATCCCTTTATGGGAAAGGCATTTAGTCCATCTGTAAGAGTTTCCAAAGTCCTTATAGTTTCAGCGCTGCTGAGAAGTCGAAGTCCCAAGTCTCCTCTGAGTTTTAAGGCAAATTCTTAGCTGTAAGTCCATGTACAGATGAAAAGAGAATGAAACACTCCCAACATTCAACAACACAAAATAGACATTTCCATTCCAAAAGTTAAATACAGGGGGATACAAGGCAATGGGACCAAAGCAAGTCCATAATCCAACAGGGAGAAATTAAGTTCTGTAGTTCTATGTGCAGCACATGAAGCAATCTGTGGCAAGTTGTGAACTCCAAAGGCCTTGCATGGCTCTAGCCCTATAGCACTGCTGGTGGTTGTAGCTTCCATGGCTTCCCTCTTAAGCTCTCTTTGCTCCATTCTTGAGGCTTTCCTTGAATGATACATGTTTCTGGCTTTTCCAAACTTCTGCAGTCTCCACTGCACTCTTAGCTTCACACTGACATCTTCACACATTGTCCTCTCAGGGGCACAGTACCTGGCCTCCCAGGCCTTCTTCTTAAATCTGTGTGGGTGGCTGACCCTACAACTCTTGCATTCTGCATGCATATAGAACCAGCACTATGTGGATGATGCCAAGATCTGCTGGAAGAAGTAACAGTAGCCAGGCTTCCCTGTCTCTTGCCTGTAGTCATGAAGAGCCCAAATCACTGAACACTGAATTAAATTCAGGGGAACAAAGTTCCTAGGCCAGCACCATTCTGGAGCATGGGGCTGTGCAGCTGTCTTCTCAAAGCAGAGCCTTTCACTCATGACTGCAAGAGGCTTTAGGTGAACATCCAGACACAACCCATAGCAATTATTATCTGCACTCTGCTTACTCTTGTTTTGGAGTACTATGTACTACCACACTGTTTCTTGGAATGTGAAAATAAGGAATTTCAACTGCTGTCTTTATTCATCTGTTTCTTTATTTGCAGTACCAGGGATTGGACATAGAGGTGGTTTACTATTGAGCTATGTTCTCAGCCCTCTTCTTTTATTTCCTCATGTGTATACAAAGTCTAGCTAAGTTTCCCTATTTGCAATTTTCCTGTCTCAGCCTCTTAAGTAATTAGGAACATAGGCATGTGTCACCATGCCTGTCCTCTTTTTTATTTGGTTTGATAACCCTGTAATTCTCAGAAACAAACCCTCAATATCTTATATGACTAGGGGAGATTCAGACTCTGTATTTTATACAGATCTCATGTTTGCCTGGAAACTCTCTGCTCCACCTTCTGTCTGATTCCAGCCACTATGAAGCAGGTGGAAAGAATAGGAGCTGGGATGTTGCAGACTCCCAGCATAGTCTCTCATCTGATGTTCAAGAATTATAACCACTTATGGGTGAAGTTGAAAAAGATAGATATGTGGACAGCACATGATATTATGAATTTTCTTTCCTCCATGACTAGTTAGCCCAGGAGTAGGACTTTTTATTCAGGAAGAGGGAGAAAGGAGGTTTTAGAGTTGGGTGAGTGTTAGTTCCCCAAAATAGATTCTACCACACATTTATTGCCTTTCACGAATCCGTGTTCAGAACAACAAAAAAAAAAATACACATTTTGTCTACCAAAAGAAACATGTGCTCCATGGGTGTGGTTGACTATGGGTGCTGTATAAATCAAGACATATCTATAGGTGGAGGGCCATGATGAACACCCAATGTGGAAGAAACCCCGTGTGAATAGATCATCAATCTCAGAAGGACAATTAATGGGAAAACTGCTTATCAGGAGAACTTACCTGAAGGTGAAGTAACCTAGCCTCTCCCATAGTACTCTACAATGATCCACCGCAGTTCTCTGTAGCACATATCTGATATTACATAAGGGATGGCATATGTGAAATCAAAATTATGCCAGTCTGTGGCAGTAAGTGGTTGATAGAAGAAATGAATGAATTTTATCTCTTGCACATGTCACAACATGTATTTATTGTGGTATAAAAATAATCTGTTCCTTTTTCAGCTCTAAAGAGTAACTTACAGGTGGAGCAGATTGCATTGAAAGTCATCAACATTTCTACAAGATGAACTAGTGTGAAAAAATGTGTATATTATTACTTTTGTCAAGATGGTAACTCTATTAGGGTTCTCTAGAGGAATAGAATCAATAGAAAATACATGTACAGGGCCGGTGAGATAGCTCAGCTGACTAAAGTGCCTACTTAGGCAAGCTTATGCAAATGCACAGACCAAGGTTGGATCCCTACATGCTGTGCCAGCCCCAGCCCCAGGGCAGGCTGAGCTGGCCATAGTCCGGGCATAGTGGTGCATGCCTGTAATCCCAGAGCTGGGGAGGTTGAAAGCAGGAGGATCACTACAATTCCTAGCTGCATGGTGAGACCCTGCAACAATCAAATACATTTTTTTAAAAGAGAGAGAAAAGAAAATACATGTAAAATTAGTAAAGAAGATTTATTAGGTAACCTGAAAGGATCCTCATCAGAAGAGTCCATAATGGATATCTATGTGACTGGAAGTGGAAGATCCTGTTGCTGCCCCATCAGGAAGATAGAAACCCAGGAAAGGATAGATCAAGGATGCAACACCAGAGACTGAGAGGCTGAGAGTCCCTGGAGAATTTCCAGTAGGAGCTGAAGAAACTGGCCCTGGAGATGGATGCCCAAAGTCCTAAGAACTCATTGCCCTGGGATCTACTCTTCCTCCCTGAAGCATTCAGTTAGTGCTCCTTGTGTATCCTTTTAAAAATATTTATTTGAAAATGCACATTTAGGGCTGGGGAGATAGCTCAGTATAAGTGCTCAGAATAAGCACTTACCTGGCAAGCACAAGGTCCTGAGTTCAATCCTCAGTACTGAAAAAAAAATGCACATTTATTTGAAAGTGAAAATTCTCCATGTTGTTTCTGTTTGTTTGTTTGTTTGTTTGTTTGTTTTTGCGGAACCGAGGATTGAACTCAGGACCTTGCGCTTGCCAGAGAAGCACTTATTTCACTGAGCCATCTCCCTGGCTCCTTGTTTTTTTGTTTTGTTTTGTTTTGTTTTTGTCCATGTTGTTTCTTAAAGATTAATGTGCTTAGTGAGTTTCTGCCCCTTTCCCACCTTATGCTCCTCTAACCAATAGATGCAGAGGTTCTTGTATATGTCCTTCCTGACACACATGTAGCTTCGTGATTGCTATTTCACTTTTGTTCAGTCTTGCTGTACAGTCCAGGTTGGCCTTGAACTCACTCTGTAGCCAATGGTGGCCTCAAACTCATAGCCATCATCCTGCTTCTACCTGTTGAGGGCTGGCATTAGAGACATGCACCTCCATGTCCAGCTGCAGCTTTAATTTCAATCTGTTTGAGGGGTCAGCCAAATAGCTCAGGGGATTAAAGCGCCTGTAAGCAGGCATAGGGGCTGGAGTTTGATCCCCAGACTTGCCATGCTGGCCCCACCCCCGGGGCACGATGAGATGGCAATTCAGACTGGGTGTGGTGGTGCGCCCTGTAATCCTAGCTCTTGGGAGGCTGTAAACAGGCAGATCATTACAAGTCTGATCTAGTAGTAGTGAGACCCTGAGCACCCTGTAGGCCCTTTGCTAAAATAAAAAAACTGTTTGAAAATAGTTTTTTCTAACAGATAATCATTGTCTAATTACAGTTATAAAATGACCTGTCATTCCCCTACAATTAAAAATGCCATAAATATTTTGAATCTCTATACACTTTGGCATATTTTAGTTATATTTGTGCTTTTTAGTTATTCTAGTATGCTTACATCATTGACCTACTAATCAGTAGCTTTATAACAAGTACTAAAATCTATATGCCTAAAAAAATAAATAAATAAAAATAAATAAAATCTATGTGCCAAATATCTATTCACTTTTTTTAAAAAAATAATGATTTCTATTCTGTTATGTTTATGTATCCCTATAGAATTTTAAATTCACTTACCTGCCCACCACCAACACTCACACCCCAGAACAAAAATTTAAAATTCTGGTTATGATTCTGATCGAAATGGCAGTCAGTGTGTGTGTGAATTCAGAGGGCATTGGCCACTCTGTGATGGTAGTTTTTTCCACAGGTCCTCTGGCAGGTCAGTTCTGGGAATCACTTTCTCTCGTCTCTGAGATAAGTCACATATAAACACAGAACTGTTTCCAAGGGCCTTTATCTTTTAGTATATCAGAGGACTGGAATGTTTCCCACTTTCTAGTTTTAACAAGGAGTCTACAATTTTAGAAGAGCTAGACTTCTGCAATTTTATCCTGTTATTCCAGGGAAGATAACTAGGTCATCACAGAGCTTATTTGTTCACTTGGGACTGCTCCTCTAAATAATCATCATGTGACTTTGTGGAAAGTGGAGACCATATTTCACATTTCTGAAATATGTGGGCACATTCACATTTTCAGTTACTAAAGGGAAGCACTTCTTTTTTTCAGAAATATATTGCTAAGGTGCTGATGAAAAGTTAGGTGTTGGTGAGAAGAGGCAGCTCCCTGTTCTGATGCAAAACAAAGCAGTTTCAACACAAAGGAACACCTGGAAATCTTTTTCAAAGGCTTAGTTCTCAGAACTCTTCTTCTGGGAGCTTAGAAAAGCAGTTGGTGGGCACGAAGCCATCTCTCTTCTTTTTCTGATCTTATTCTTGTTATTTTCTTTTGACACCTTCTAATAACTACTTCTTTGGCGGGAAACAGTTTATGAGCCCCATTCTTAGGAATCCCTCAACTGACTACACGCCATAAAACATGTGTTCAAGGGCTTCCAAGTCACCCCAAGAGGGAAAGGGCCAGGGCAAAGTTATGAAACTGGCAGCCATGGCGTCAAGCCCTGGAGATGCTGAAATTTTGGAGACTTCATGTGCTGTGTGATTGGCCAGGCAAGATCACCGTATCTGCATGAGAGGCTCAGCTCATGGAGTTGCCTCCTGGTAAGCTATGTGCTATTGCTGCTGCCCTCCCAGTAATGAAGGAGAACAGGATGCTTTTCGAAACAACAATATGCAATCAGCCTTATCTGACTCTGCTGTGCTGCTCATTTGAGAACAGGAATAGCAATAACAGTGGATGTGGAACCCAAACATCTTTGAAAGTGTGTTGTTTTTTTTTTCATCCCTGTAAGAAAGCAATTTAAAATTCTGCATTCAGAAGCACCTATTCGCAAATGATGCAGTCAAGCTAGAAATTAAAATATTTTGAGGACTATTTTTACAGAGCCCTGGTATAAGTTCTTACTTTGAGGTCAGTTTTGCCAGTCTTTTAAGTGAGAATCGTCAAAGTAGAGTTCAATAATTCTTTCTGTATTGTGAAATATGATATACTGCTCCTTCCTCCTAATAATTTGCAAAACCTGTACTCTTCATTTTAATTCAATCTCTAGTTATTACATGTGTAAATCATTATGTTAAATTACTGTAAAATATTGAGAATGTCTAATTCATAATTCTCTAACTCCTTCAGGGTTAGGCCATGATTAGTTAAAATTTGTGCTATTCTGACAGTCTTAATAATGACAGAAGACGGTCAAGTTTATAGAAATTTACAACTTCCATGAACTATTTCAGTACAAGGGTTATGGAAAGAGTCTGTGAGGATTTCTGACCTCATGTTCTCATTCGTTCTCCCAGCGAAGGTTCACTGAAGTCAGCTCCTTCTGAATCCTTCAGTTCCTTCTGGTGATAAAGCAGGGGACAAGAAATGTGTCCAACACCCCAAAGCTTCCAGGCCATGGAATGCTATTGTACATCCTGCTTGGACTGAGTCTACCGGTTCTTGAGTCTGTTTTTGCTAGAAATGCAGGCAGTCTTGGCTCTTTAAGTTGAGTGGTAGTCATTCTTGTAAAATCCATGCACAGTATGAGTATTGCTAAGCACAAAACCCAACATTCCTGAAAAATATAACACTCAGATCTAATGTAATTATGTGTCAGCTTTGTCTTTGTTTAATGTCAGTGTAGACAATTTCTAGGGTTTTTTAAAAATAAATATTGAAAAATAAAAGCAAAAACCAAAATGAGGCTTTAGAAAGGGTTTAAAGGCAATGAATAATTGAATGGCAGAACCATCAAGGCTTTGGTTCTGACACAAGGTACACCATTACTTTCACAGGTGAGTTCTTTCCATTCTGCAGGGGGCAGTAAGGAGGGGCAGTAGTGGCCCAGGTGGTCCAAGCCTCAGGGCAAGGGCTGGCTCAACTTCTTGGAATCTCTCCTGGCTTGGTCCCTTATTACAGTGAGATGTCCTGATAGGCCAGGTGACATGGCTGTAACTACTAATTTCTAAAAAGATTTCAATTTACAAGTTGTTCAGATAGAAAGTGAAATATAGAGTGAACATTGTCTTGGGCATGCACTTGGGAAATCAAGTTAAGCAGCTGCCTAGCAAACCCACTGCTCACCACCATGGCCTCAGTACTGTGGGCTTCACAGCATCAATGTCAGGCACAGATGGGGAACTCAGCACTTAGGGTCAGGCAGAGAGCCCTTAGTGATCAAACTAAGTGGCCAAACATTTTGCAAGGCAGGTCTGGTCATTTCTCTGCCGTTTCTGAAGTTATTCTGCCTGGACGAGCCAGACCAGGAGTTGCAATCTGGGCTTTGGCATGAACTGACCAAAGTCATTTGGAGGCTGAACTTTTGGCATGAAGCTTGAGATTCACATGTGTTGATCTGCTAGTTGGACAAGAGCCATTAGTTTAGAAGACACAAGTGAAGCATTTCTACAAAGTGACTGTATGTATTAGGCATTAGCCAGGGCTCCCTTTGATTGTTTTAGATGGTCAGCAAAAACAGATGAGAGCCTATTAAAGCTTGCATGTGCATGTGTAAAAACTGTATTTCTTGTGATGATGCAAATGGAGAGCTCAGGAACCACACCTCCCACCTGAATTGCCAGGGATCTAACTGCAGCTCCCCAATGCGGAAAGTATGGACAAGATTTGATCCTATGAGAATAAAATACTTGGAACACACAGAGCACAAAACTGCTAATAATAACGCAAGTAAAGATAAGAAAAATCCTCTGGTATTCCACTAATACTTTTAGTCAAATTGCTTTTTACTTGTTTGATTTTGGTTTCATTTTACTGTGGGTAACAACGTTGAGTTGATTTATAGTGACATCGTTATTTTAAGATGAATAAAGCACAGAAACGTTCAGTTTTGGGATACATTCAGCAGCTGCACTTGTTGTGAACAAAATAAACCAGGACAGAACCCTGGTCTCTGTAGAACCCCAGGGCATTATGTGGGCACTAAAACGTAAAGAATTAATCTAATCTAAGGTTTTTGCTATGTGTGGAATCACTGTGGTACGATCAGAAAATCTTCGGTGGAGGAACGAAACTGGTTGTGACAGGTGCGTATTGTTAGCATGCATTTCCTAAGGCAATAGAGGAGAAGGAGGAAAAGGTCTTATTGGAATAATAGTCACAATGTTCAGAAGAAAGGGGAATGTGAGGGAAATTTGACAGGTAAATGTTAGGAGAGGTTTTAATGTAGAATCTTATTCTAAAGGATAGCAGATTCAGCATTACGTCGACCATCTGATAGGATTTGGCCACAGGTCCACGTGAACGCCTATAAAGTAAGTGCTCGCATATAATGTACATAATGGTATCACTGAAATGTTTGACTCTGGGACAGAGTTCATTGTCACAGATAAGCCTGTCACGCACTCAGTAGAGCAGACTCCGTTCCCTCTTCTCGTGGTAAAGGGCATGGTGGAAGAGTCTGGGCTTTGCAGGACAGCAGATCAGCAGTTCCCACTCCACCACGTACAGTGTAAGGAACTTGGCTGGTTGTTTCCTACCCTATACAGTGGACAGCAGCATGAGTCCACAGGAGTATACGAGAATTAACTGTGCTAATGTGAATAAAGTCTTTGGCTCATTGTCCAGTACATCACAGGGGCCCAGTAGCTGTTCTTTTGTATCACATGTAAAAGGAGAATTGTCTCTACTATGTGTTTTCAGGCAACTATATTTACCACAAAGCACAATTTTCCTGAAGATTAAACTGTATTTGCCACTGTTCAAGTGACAGATCACCTTAGCCTCTACTCACATGAAGAGTTAGAGCTGGGAGTCTTCCTTCTCTTTAAGGGGTGTTTTCTTCTTATGGCAAGGAAGAATTAACTAAAAAATTTTTAGGAAAAAATTTTGTCTGTATTGTTCTTTAAATTTTTATTTTTATCCTAATTGTTAATGCCTCTAATATCAATACTAATAGTTCTAAAATTTGTAGCTTCTCGGATTAGGTGTTTGCAGACAGGACGGTCAAATTCATATAGGAATTCATCAACTTAAAATAAAATATAGCTGAAAACTTGTCATAAATCTTAACTATTTTAGGTGCATCCATTTGATGAAAGAAATAGATATAACATGAAATAGGTTTAATTACTTGATGAAAAAAGAAAGAAAACGTAGAGGACACAAATTATTCTCATAGATGGATATGAAATATCAGTTTTCAATAAATAACATTATATTTGGTAAATTTACATAAAGTTCAGATTGCTGCATTTTAAAATGCTAACTCAGAAATTTGATACAAAATGCATTGAATGATTAGACAAATGATATGCATTAATAAACTGAATAGTTTCATGTTTTAAAAAAAATAGATGACAGCTATTCAATTAATTACTCAAATAAAACAGAATCCTGACAGCTAATTGTTATTAATAAATCAATTATGAAAAGTAATCAGTGCAGATAATTAACAGTGTCATTTACAAAGACAATGTAATAATAAACTACAGTATATACAGTAATGATATATAATCAGGTTTAATAAAGCTTAGGTAACTATATGACTGAAAAGTTATAGAAATTTAGGTATTATTTTGTCCTTGAGGCATGGACAATAAGTATTTTTTCTAATAAAAAACAAGAGACAATGGATGAGGTACTACTGTACAGAAATTTTTCTATTTTGTCACTTGATTTCAACTTCTTTTTTATAAGTATAAAGCATTTTGATGAAAAACATCATGTATTAAGATAAACATTAGATGTACTACTTTGGTTTACACTAAAATATCAAATAAAATTAAAAATTAAGCATTGCCTTTTATAATATGCTTAAAAACATATATAAAGTGAAAGATAGAAGAAATATAAGTATCTTACATTTTTCAGTAAAAGCAAGATGTATAAATTTAAACAGACAAATCATCTAATGATATTTATACCATGGTGAAAAATAT
>NW_004524607.1:7592207-7595943 GCF_000260255.1 Octodon degus
TTGTGCTTGCCAGGGAAGCACTTATTCCACCAAGCCATCACCCTGGCCCCTACCAAGGCATCACCCCAGCCCCTACCAAGGCATCACCCTAGCCCCTAACATTATAATTTTATTAATTTTATAAAAAAGCAGAAGTGTTGATGCTACAGGTAGAAATGATCAAGAAGTTTTGTTCTTTCTTCCCAAATATGAAACTCACTATTCCTAGTATATTGTGCATTGATTCATTATACAAACTTCAAATTATCACCCCCCACATTGGCTTGACGTTTGAGTTTCGATTTGAAGCTTTATCAGAAGCATCCTGACATTTATAATAAGTCACTGGATTGAAAATAAAAGCACAAATAGCTAGTATTCAAGAAGACCTGATGTATCTTTATATTCATGTGATCCTTTGTCATGTATTTTGTCATTATATTTGCGAGAAATTCAGGACATACATTATACCAAATATGTATACACTTTACTCAGAAGGTTGAGACAGAGAAAAAAAGGAGCTTAGAAAGAGATGGGTAGGACATAGAGTTGATATATATTTTGGGAAAAATACTGAGAATCAAAATATGGATTTGGCCAGGGCGATAGCTCAGTGGCATAAGTGTCTGCCTGGCAAGTGCAAGGTCCTGAGCTCAATCTCTGACACAAAATAAGTATCAACATATAGATTTTCATATATTCATAGCTCTGCTCCCTGAGTGAGATAGATAGTACTTCAGTAAATAAAGTAAGAAAAACATGAATATGTTGTATCTTTTTGGGTGATTGAAGTTTAAGTGAAATTACAACATGAAGTGGGCTTTTGGTGAACATTTTCTAAACAAAGTAAAATTTGGAAATATACATTAAAGGGCAAGACTAAAATAAGAGCATTTCTGAAAATTAAAACAAGTTAAAAGAGTTTGTGAATGTCAGTATTTTTATTCTAAATTTGAATTACTATAATTATATCAAAGGTTCAGCTTTCCTGCTGCCCAACGCAATGATCCAGAGTATTTTAGATGTGAGAGTGAGATTCCCTAAAGCTAGAGTGAATCAGCCAAGTCCAGCAACTTGAGCAGCGTAGATGCAACCCTGCATTTGAAGCTAGGTGGTCAGCTTGAGGCGCTGAAACTACGGGTGGAGCAGATTCCCATGGAAACAGGCGTCTGTGTACAGTTGCCAGTAACAACAAGCTGGCCTTTATCCCTGTGATGCACAAGACACACAGGGTGCAGCCTGGAACTAACTCAATGAAAAGAGGGTTTCACAGGATGCAGAGCAGGAGAATGTGAGTTACTTGGCCAGAGAATGTAAGTGGAGAAGGATGGGAAAGAGAAGTTCCTTAGAATCAACCTCAGAGCCTCATCAGCAGAGAGCTCATCCAAGTGACTGGTCTTCTCTCCCTTGAGTGTCACTGTGAAAATATGCTCCGTATGAAGAAGATGGTAAAGTAAGGGGGTAAACTAGACCACAGAGTAGGAAGCTTTGGTATGAGGAAATTAAATTTGTATTCAATCATCATATGAGGAAGAAGGGCATGACAATTTCCATCCAGGTTTTGAGGCAGAAAATCCGTGACTCTTAAACATCTAGGGACCTCGTCATCCTCCTTACACATCTGTCCAGTGAGGACAGTAATCAATTCTCTGGAAACCCACGGGGAAGAAAAGCCATGACGCTACTAATTCTTTGGCAGTTTGTCTTCTGTTTTCTGCGTATTAGTTTTTTCAAAGCACACAGTGCTTGTGTTTCTCTAATAGTTCTCTTTATTGATTCTCCATTTCTGTCCAGATAAAGACTTTGAAGGAGACATTTCCCCCAAGCCTATCATTTTTCTTCCTTCAGTGGCTGAAACAAATTTCCATAAGGCTGGGACATATCTCTGTCTTCTGGAGAACTTTTTTCCAGATGTTGTCAAGGTATATTGGAAAGAAAAAGGTGGGGATACAGTTCTGGAATCCTATCAGGGAGATACGATGAAGATCAATGACACTTATATGAAATTCAGCTGGTTAAGCGTGACTGGAGACTCAATGGATAAAGAGCACAAATGTATTGTGACTCACCAGAATAACAGAGGAGGAGTTGATCAGGAGATTCTGTTTCCAGCCATAGAAAAAGGTATGTGTACATAAATGTGAATATTACCCTCAGAAAACTTATTTGAAAGAGAACATACCACATTTCTTATTAAGTATTAATAGTAAATATAATTCTTTTTTAAATATCATCAAATTTAATGGTAGCATTTTATGAAATTTTCCCATAAAATTAATATGGTAAAAGTTTGAGAAAACAAATGAAAAATTTTGGTTAAACTTCATCAACTTCAGTTTCACCATTCGAAACATTGAGGTTTTTTAGAATTGTTGTTTGAATCAAATAAAGTATCGTATTTTGGATGCACCTAGCAATGAAGTACAGGATAAATGTTAGTCAGAAGTTTCTACTTTTGATAACTCTATTTGGTTTAGGAAGAAAGAGAAATACATATCTTTAGGGATAATTTATCTAGTAAGCAAAGTCATTCACTTCTACCTTGATATGCTCCATGCTTAATCTACAGACAAAGAGTTATTTAAAAAATGGCACTCAGACTAAAGATTCTGAAGCTGGTCTTACAAAAAGTGAGAGTAATGCTGGCACAGTACTTTGGTGGTGGTGTGGACATTTTCTGATTTTTATTTCAGGATTGGACACAAGCAAAGATTGGTGAGGCTAATGTGTCTGAGCAGATTTCCCGTCCCCAAGATGGGTGGATTCTTGCCCTTGGTAAAACCAGCCACACTAACACTGTACTGCTGGCCTCTGCTGGGCCTAAATGGGAATAAGCATGGGGAGGGCAGGATGAGTTAGTGTCCCTGGGACGCTGGATGTACTACAGAAAAGAGAAAAGGATATTTTACTCATCACTGAGAGTCAGGAGCAGGTTAGGCCAGTGTCCACAAGGAGACCATCTCATGTAGTGAAGTACGTGTCTGTAGGGCAGACAGAGGGCAGGATACGCAGAGGGCCCAGCAGGGCCCAGTAACTTACACTGCATCCCAACTAGAGCGTTAAAACATTGCCGAGTAACAGGGAAGGCAAATACCCAAGAGATGAGGCTATGAAACTGCTCCACTGAAGTGTCCAGTTAGATCTTGATGCTTTTAACAAAACAAAGATATACATTCCAGGGTAATGGCTATCATGTGGAGATAAGTTATAGTTTTACGATGTTTTTCTTGACATTAAATCTAAAATAAGTGTCTTTCCTATGCTTTTCATGGCAATCAAGTAGAGTAAGTCTTTCTTATTAATGCCACTAAACAGAAAATTTATAATGCTGCTGTCAGGGATTTTTTAAATCAAAAGTATACTTAGCATACTTATAAATACTTAGCATAAATCTACATTCTATTATTCACATCTGTAATTTATTCTTTTTCCTCATTTCTTGGCAATAATAATCATTCATTTTTAGTGAAAAAAGTTCCCTGCAGAGAAAAATAGATTTTACAGATCCAGTAAAGTCAGTTCTTAAAATTTTAATCAAAGCATAATCATATTAATATTTTAATCTGTGAGCCTTACTCAAAAACCTCACCATCCGATCCATTTTTAATAATTTACCATTCAATAAATTTGCAAAACAGAAGCATATTCATATGAAAAGGAACACTTCTAGCAGAAAAAGAGTAAACCCAAAAAATAGTTAAGCTTCTAGTTTTTATCCATTCATTTATAAATATTAATATTCATAATACTTTTTCTT
>NW_004524607.1:7596668-7604885 GCF_000260255.1 Octodon degus
TACGTATGAACAGGTGGCACTGAGAGAAAGCATGATTTGGAAAGGTATGACCACTGGCCTACATGTACATGGGAAATCTCTCTAGATCAGCCTCCTTCAGGTGCTGGTTCTGGGATTGGACAGCCTCTTTAGGGGAGTAGGGAGGAGGATGCTTTCGTTACTTGCTTTCTTTTTCATTTTATTTTTTACTTCCTGTTGTCTTCCCTCCTTCTTGGCTACCCCATCCTCAGAAACCTTCCCATCTCTGCATGTCAGCAGTGCATGCTGAAGGCTGTACCACAGCCAGTTCTCTTAAGTTTTCCATTGACTGAGCATTTGCATAGCGCCTATTTTGGAAGCAGGCACTGTAGGAGCTATCTGTATAGAGGAAAAGCAGGTAATCATGGCTATGATACTCCAATTGTCAAGAAAGAAAGACAAATTAACATTCGTGAAGTTCAAAATCTTGGATATTATAATCCAGTTTCAAAGTAAAAAACTAAGTTACCTTCACGAACATAAACTTTTCCTGTGCAGAAACATAATATAAAAATAATATCTACTGATATCTATAGAGTAAGACCAATTATTTCTGGAATTGTGGAACTTATCTTTTAATGACTGTCTCTTCATTATCTCTGCTGACAGATTATATATACATATCTACATACATATATGAATATGTAATACACATTCCTGCTGTTAAAAATAGGCATGGTTGACTATTGCTTGTTCTTATTCCTTTCAGTTGGCACCAATATTAATCCCACAGGAGCAGGTTTGAAAGAAGAAGATGGTAAGTTTCAGTGTATGTTTCCTTCCATCTTGTAATACCACACTTTTTTTTTTAATCCAGCTTCTGGACTTCCCTGGATGTAGGTAAAAATATCAGAACTGGATATCCCTGAATAGACTATGTGGTACTGTAATCTGCCTTTGCCTTGGTATCATGTTGCCAAAACGAATTACTCTTCTTAGGATAAGACTATCCTAAATCGGAGAATGCAATGATACATTCTGAACTATTTCTACCCGATGATTTCCTTCATTCTTGTATCCATTGGGGAGCATGATATAAAGTCCTTTCTAGTTTTGCTCTTCAAACAAGAGAAGTGTAATTTTTTTTCTCAGGTTTTATTCAGAAATCTAGAGATAAGTCTTAACCTAACTTTCTATTCTTAGAATTTCATTAAAATGCTCAGCTATTGTAATAATGAGAGTCCATAAACTAAGAATAATTAAGTCCTAGGAAAAGCATTTTCCTTAGTGTCAACAGTGGTGAAAATAGTACATTGACTATTTACTTTCTATAATTTTCTAAAGATCATTTTTACAAAGACTTTTATAGCTGTTATCTCCTTTAAATCACCATAGTGTCCTTTGAGTTCAGGTCTGACATTCGCTGGGCATGGATTATCTATAATGCTTACCCTTCTTTCCTCATTCATTATATGAACCATACACAAATGCCTCAGATACTACTGAGGGAATTAAACAAATTGATGCAAATGCAGCATTTAACCAGTGCTTGGTGCAGCAATGATCATTGAGTAGGTTTCTGCTTTTGCTAGTATTAAGGTTGTTGTGTCCACAAATTCTTGGTCTCCAAAGTCTCACATGCCCACACTGAAGCTACTGGGGGCATGCATGATATGGACAGATAGGGCTGCTTTCTCTGCTTAGATGTAAAGCTTGCCTAAATGACACTCGTAATGTGCATGGCTATTCATTGGGATGAGACACCTTCCCTCCTTAAGCCTTATTTCTTGTTCAGATCATGGGTTTATCCAGAGCACAGCTCACTTAATGTTACTGGTGAAGCAAGCAACGTGATGCAGGTGGAGCATTTAGCAAAGAACCGAGCCAAACAATGATCACTGGATAGGAATCATCTTTTTTGAATATTGTTGTCTTTATGTCCACAAACACCTCCTCTGGAAAAAAATCTATGCATATGAGTCAGTGACATTGGAAATACATATGACGTGGAAAATTAGGCTTGCTTTCTTCTATCTTGAATTAGACTAGATCAAAGTATGATTATTTTGTCCCTTCTTGGATCAGAGAGATTCACTTTAGTAGAAACACCTGATTTCAGTGGAATGTAGAAAACTAAAAGCAGCTCAATTTTCTTTTATTTTCAATCAATCATGGATTTGAGCAGCTCCTGCTTTGTGGGAAGCACTGTACTAGATGCTGTAAATGCAGAAGAATGATGCACATTCTTGGATATTACAATCTAGTTTTGCTAACAAAGGAAAATATGTATCCCTCAGTAACTTCAGTATGTTCTTATCAGCAATATAAATAGCATGTAGGAATTACATAGAATGAGATCATCATATTTGGAACTGTGAGGCTTCCATTTTTAATGAGGGTCTCAGGCTGGGATTTGGGTCAGTGGTAGAGTGCTTTCCTAGTGTCTCCAAGGTCCTAGATTTGAATCCAAGCGGGGAGAAGAGGAGGCTCTCCTGTCTCTGCATTAGAAGAAAGAAAGAAGAAAGAAAGAAAGAAAGAAAGAAAGAAAGAAAGAAAGAAAGAAAGAAAGAAAGATATATATATGTATATATATATATATATATATATTATCATCTGAATGAGGAATTGACTCTTTCTTGCTCTCATTTGCTTTAGTTGTCAGTATTACCCCAGATCCTGAAAATTTTCAGAAAAGCAAAGTTGGTAAGTTTTTGTATCTCTGCTTTTGTCTCATGGTGCAGCATTTTGTTTTAGCTCCTGACTACCTTAACTGCAAACTTCCCTGGCCTCAGGTAGAAAAGCCAGACCCCTGCCTATTTCAGAACAGAGTGAGGGCATCGTTTCCCAGGAGTCATCCTTTTAAGTATAACTCCCACTTCAGGTTTTATCACAGAAATAGACACGTGACTTGTTTAATCTGTCTTTGGAAAGACTCATACTGAAATGTTCAGCCTCTAAAGTAAAAATAAATGTCCATTTGCTAAAGATAACCAACATACTAGGAGACTTTCTCATACGGGCTCTAAATTCAGTTCTTCATTCAAACACAGGGCTGATCAATAATGCACCTATCATTGGGGAAGTAAAGTTGCTAATTTAGCACATAGCACAGTGTCTGGCTCAGTAGTTATGACACAACAGGGGTTACCTCTTGTTAAAATTGAATATCTCTTCTGTTTTCTGTGCAGATTTCACACATGCACACACATAAGACACATGCACACACATATACCCACTGTCAAATAATGGGCAGGAGTAATTGACTGGACTGTTCTTATTGTCATTTCCTCTAGATGTCAATAGTACTGATCCTGAAGCTTTGCTGAAAGGTGAAAATGGTAAGTTTTCATGTCATTGTCTCCTGCTGTGGCACTGTTTTCATGCAATCATCTTAATTCTGTATGTCCTTCACTTATGGTAGGAAAATCAAAGTGGTTGTATATTGGCAAATAGATTGACATTTCGAATTAGTCCATTTCTGTTGTGTCATATTATCATAAGAAAAATCTGGTTTTCATAAGGCATAACTATAAATTAAAAGATACAGTGACATGCCCTGAACTGCTTCAGCAAAGGGAATGCATTTAACTATATGTCTATGTGACACTGTGAAGTCAAATTACTTAGGCTTCTATTCCTCCTTTGAGATAGAGTCATAGAACAAGAAATCCCCAGGGAAATGCCGTGAAACATGATGGACATGTGGCGGGGTGGGAAGCGTATGGCTTCTGAGCCGCAGATGCTGCAGCTCAGCTGTCTCAATGGTCAGCTGTAGGAACATGGGGAGTGACATCACTTGTGAGCAATGAATTGAGAATAATTACATGAAACTCACAGTGTTGAAGCTCTAAGGCCCAGATGATAAATGTCTGTCAGAGATCTACTTGGTAGGCTTAGGATCAGTGCTTGACTCTGCCTTTCACTCTCTACGTACACACCAGGAACTTGAGCTGAATCATCAGACCCACACTGTTGACCTTTCCTCTGGTTCTAGTGTCCACAGAGCTATACACTTCTACTGCCACATCAGGCAAAGAAGGCAGTAATGCTCCCTGATGAAGAGTAAGGAGGTCGGACCATATTTCCAGAGGAGTTCCCTTCTTACATCAAGGGCTAGTGATGCATGAGCTCTGAAGAGGGAGGAGGTCATGTAAAATAGAAATTTCTATAGAGAGAAGCTTGGTATTGTGACTTCTCATGCAGTCACGGTAGCCCACTGTCAATGGCTCTAATCATGACTTGACATCCCATATTATTTGCAAAAATTCAAAGAATCTTGACTTCAATTACCCAATAACATAATACCACCCAGAAGAGGAATTTGGTAAAGACAGAGCAGTGCGCCACTGTCACCAACCAGCTTCCTTAATTTAAATTAACAGCACCAAACATCCTTGTATTGCCCTGCTGCTCTAGATCTTCTGATATGTGCCAAGTGTAAGGGTCAGATTCTCCTAAACAAGAACTCATCTTGGTATAGCTGCCTGATCTTTGTAGGTCTTGTTAGTTAGCTGAACTGGGAGATATAGAATCTGAGTGTTTCTAATAGCGTATTGCTGGGGTGAGAATCTGGGGCTGCCACTTTAGAGATGCATGATATCTGGTCAATCATCTTTTTCTGCATTTTATTTGCTTTTTTTGAAAAAATATACATGCAATTCATTCTCTCTTATAGGTTGTTGTAACAATTAATGTAAAATTTCACATACAAAATGTCAGGGGTTATTATATATTATTTCTATTACTTAAAGACATTTTGAGGACAAAGACATTCTACACAAGTGCCTTTTATTCCAAACTAAAGCATGCACTGAAAATGCAACATTATGTTTTTAATATTAAGAGGCTTTTAGACAGTTCAATCAAGGTTGTTAATGGAGTTGAGTTACAAGCTGAATCTCACCCTTAGTCATTGTAGTGGGCAGGGCAGATGTTGACCTTTGGAATTGGATGTGGTGGGTGGTGTCACTTCAACACCTTGTGATATCTCCTTATTGTGTGTCCCATGTTGTCACAGCACAGTAAAATTCATGACCCCACTTCTTTTAGGTTTGCTGGGCCTGCAGCTCACCAGCACCTCTGCCTACTACACCTACCTCCTGCTGCTGCTCAAGAGCGCCCTCCACGGGACCATCCTTACTTTCTGTCTCTGCAGAAGGTCAGCTGTCTGCCAGCACAGGAAGAGCACCTGAGAAATGGAGACACGCGGGCCCATGGTGTCCCTGCTGCTTCCTGTTCCCAGCAGCACCTGCTGAGAGTCTGCTGGAGCAGCCTCCTTAAGGCCACGTGGACATATAGAGCAAGTTTCCCAAACAGCAGGCAAACTCCACAACTTCATGCTATCACAACACGACACAGCCCAAGGTGCCTGAGACCCTTTACCCCATAATTTCTACAGCTCCTCCATCCAGCTTGGATCCTGACAGAGTCAGTGTCCAGCTCTCACCAGCTCTGGCCTGCCCCTCTGTGAGCATGGAATAATAACCCCTGGAAATCACCACTCTACCCACCCTGCCTCAGCCTTCTTTGTTTTTGAAGTGCATTTTGATAGTCACAATACTAATAAATATTTTTTAATTCAGATTTTGTCCATGCATGCATTCATTTAATGAAATTTCAATTCAAGGTGAGAAACAGCATTCAGACTGACCCATGTCATGCTAGTAAGGTTGCAGCACTACATTTCTGTCTCTGTCCTGAGAGGTGGTTATGTCCTTGTCCCCAGGAATTGCCTTCAAGAGAAGACACAATCAAGTGAAAATAAGCACAGCGCTGCTCTCCTCAAGGTTAGCAGATTTAGCTTCATTTAGCCTGAAACTTCCTATGCCAAAAGAAGAGTGTAGCATGTCTGGCAGTACTGGGTCCATCTGGCATTCATAACAGCCTATATCCTGAACCTCAAAAGTCCCTGGAGATAGGCTCTAGCCCCCCCGAGTAGCAGTGTACTGGAGAATGTGAATACATGGACTCTGGACCCAAGGGTATGTGTTTCAGTCCTGAGTTCAAAATTCAGTATCTGGGTGACCTCTGACATTAGCATTATCTGTGTCAAAATTTCCTCCTCTAGAATAAAGTTAGGCATGTCTCCTGGGATCATGAGGATCAGAAGACTTACTCCTGCCTGCCACAAACAATCCTTAACATATCATCGTGTTCGCAACTCCTCTGTAGGATGTGGGGATTCTGTGTGCACAAAGACAAAATACAGAAGATGACCTCTGTTCTTAGCATTTGGCAAGCAGGATGACTAGAAAAGAATAGCGACTTAGCTTCTCCCATTCCCCAGAGAGTCCATGATTCTGGTCAAGCTCCTCAAAGAAGATACAATTATTGACCATAGCTCACAGATTGGAAAAATCAATCTACCTGCTAAAGACATTATATTTAAGTAGTGATCATAACTTAAAACCAGGTCTCTAAGAATACAACATACGTATCTTTCCCTATCTGTGTATATACATATATAATTCTCCTAATGCCACGTATCTGTCCCTTCTCCCCTAATGTCATGTATATTTCCTTTCATTTAGGTCAATTATGAAAACAAAAATATATGTTGCTTTCTTATTGAGGGATGCTTCCAATAACTCAGCGAGAATTTCCTCAGAGTTAGGAGTGTATCTCTGTTTCCTCCTCCTGCACACACCAGGCCTCTGCTCATCACTAATTTCACATTTGGTAAAACTATGACCTACCTTGAAGTTATTATAAATATCCCCTGTACTATAGATACAGGGAGAAATCCTGCCTTGCTCTCGCTGTCCATGCAAGAGTCACCAATACACAACTGCTCATTTCCAGAGAGCAGCAAAGCAGCGAAAGGTGAACCTCAGACACAGGGCGAACTTGCACCATGCCCTCGGCTGTGGTCAGCACTCTGAGACCCAACTCCACCCAGGGACATTCTGCTAGGGTCAGGTGCATTTCTGGGGTAGGAGCTGGCTTCCTTAATGGTCCAGGACTTCATCACCAGAGCACACCTGCTCCAAGAGGGAAGCAACCCAGCGGAGGGGGGGGGCCTCAAGCCCAGGAGTCACATGCCATAGGCAGAGCCAGCCCTGGAGCTCAGCTGCTTTCTTCTATCTGTACCATTTATCTTTTTTTTAGGCACACAAAATTTTCATACATTTATGGAATCTTGTGTTGATTTGATGTTTGCACATATCACGTCATGCTTAAATCAGAATAAGCTTATCTTTCTCCTCATTCATTTCTTTTCCAGGAAAGCCTTTCTCCTATATTATTTGTAAAATATTTATTTATTTATTTGGTAAAGTTCTTGCTCCACAGCTCTAACTCATAGTGATCCTCTTGTCTCAGCCTCCCCAGCACTGGGATTACAGGCATGTGACACCACACTTAGTTTTGGTGGCTGGCAAGGTGCACTCCTGGTTCTGGGGCTGGCACAGCATGTAGTGCCTCATATCAAACCCAGGTCCTTGTGCTTGCCAGGTGTAACTTAGACTGCCAAGCTATCTCCCTAGCCTCCTATTTTTAAAATAAAACAACACAGCATATTTTATTTTCTATATTTATTCCCATCTGCTTAAATCTATCCAGTTTTAGAAAAATGTATCCAAATTAAATATTTTCAGCTTCCTAAACAAAGTAACATATCCAGTGGTTGAATTTAATGAATTAATAACAGCAATCATTTGTGTAGCATTTTCTGTGCCCTGTGTGGGTTTAAGTGTATTTTGAGTCATTTAATTCTCACAAGCACACTCTGAGTTGTATATAGTTGTCTCTATTCTATAAAAGGAGAAATTGAATTGAGGAATTTCCTCAAGTTATACAGCTAATAAGAAACAGAGCTGAAACTGATCCTGAGTTGCTTGGCTTCAGAGCTCTGCTCTTGTCCTTTGCATTACCTGTTCCTGTAGTGAGCAAAACGTTTTACTGTCCACTAAATTTTCCTTCCTCATCAGATGCAGGAAATTTTCCTTCCTCATCAGATGCAGCTCTGGTGAGCAGAATGGCCTCTTAGCCTGCCCGACCTATGCATATTTGTTCTCTGGTCCAGCTGCTGTTCCTACGGTCACAAGGCTGTAGACAATGTCTTGAACTGGGGAAACTTTTACACACTGTTCTCCCACCAACGAGACGACTTCTATGACTCAAGTCCGTGGTGTGTTTTTGGATGGAATAAATATGAGAACAGCCAGCTGCATTTCTAGCCTGAAGCAAAGATTTACACAATTCCACATGAAGCCATTCTATCTCAGTCCTCACAGAGATAAAATACTCCATACACTTTAT
>NW_004524607.1:7604985-7615296 GCF_000260255.1 Octodon degus
TATATTTATCAAACTGCATGTTTCTGAATTATTAAAAAAGGCAAGTTTCTATGCAACAATTTTCAACACATTCTCATTCATAAACTTTCTTCACTACCTTGCAATTACTTTCCAAATAGACTTCCTTTTCTTTAAGTTTAGTGTGTGTGTGTGTGTGTGTGTGTGTGTGTGTTTGTGTAAGAGGCAATTAACACTAATTGATTTTTAATACTATATTCTATGCAACAATTTTCAACACATTCTCATTCATAAACTTTCTTCACTACCTTGCAATTATTTTCCAAATAGACTTCCTTTTCTTTAAGTTTAGTGTGTGTGTGTGTGTGTGTGTGTGTGTTTGTGTAAGAGGCAATTAACACTAATTGATTTTTAATACTATATTAATCAAAACCCTATGTAATCACTAATTAGAAATTGTGATTATTAGACATCACCAAAGAGACTACACCAAGGCAACGTAACTCAGCCCAAGGGCTAGAAATCCAACAATTTTATGAGCCAGGCGAACTTATGTGACTGAGATCATGGTTTGCATTGTATTCTCACAGGCTATTTATTTGCTTGATTTTGTGTTTTGTTTGACTAATATCTACACTTAGAGCTTCAGCACTGCCAAGCACTCTGTCATTTCTAATGGTCTCAGCTGCACAGTACAGACACCGTGTTCATGTCACTGTGACAAGCAGGTCTCAGAGACCTCACGTCAATCACTGTTAAGCCCTAGTGTTAAATTTATGTTCAAAGTTAAACACAGACTAAGTCCGTGTGGTGAGCATGGGCACATCATACAAGTTGGCCACACTATTAAACATGTTAAATGTCAAAACTCCCAGAGTCCATGTAGTTCTGTTGAACTTAAGACCTAGTACTCTCTACTACACTAATGGCTCTTCCTCTCTGTCTAGGATCCCTCGGCTGTCACTCAGGCCAGACCTTGGCACAGGCCACCTGTAGAGACTTTAACAACTCTTTATTTCTATCAAGGTTGAGACTAAGAAGTGATTGAACTAGCATGTGACTTCCAGCATGGCTGTCCCGGATGGGAAGGCACCAGGAGCCATCAGAGGCAGAGCACACTGCCCAGGCACTGGACATGCTCCACATGGATGGGGCTCTCAGCATCTCAGCCATCCTCTCACTCAGGAAACAAAGTGTATGTTGTAAAATGATGTCAAGAATATTCATTTGCTGTAGTGGTACACAGACCAGCTGCAAGTGAACCCAGATGTCCAGTGAGAAAGGGGAATGGCCTATCACAGAGCCATAGGGAACTCAAAATACACATAAATTGTTTAAGTAATTGGAAACTAATCAGGACCTAGGCTTGAAACTTAACATGCACAGCATGGACTTTCTGGAATTGTTAAGTGATATGCTGACCTGATTTAAAAATTTAAAAATTAAAACACTCTAGGGCTAGGAAGATAGTTCAGCAGTCTACGCACCTTCCTGGCAAGTGCAAGGACCCAGGCTCGATCCCTGGTACTGCATGCCAAGCTGGCCCTGCTCCAAGCTGACCACCAAAACCAGGCATGGCGGTTCACACCTATAATCCCAGCACTGTGGAGGCTGAGACAGGAAGATCACTATGCGTCTGAGCTGCGCAGTGTGACCTTGTACCAAATAAATAAATAATAAATAAATAAATAAATAAATAAATCTTTTTAAAAAATTAAAACACTCTAGTTTCAATTTCTGCAAATACAGATGCAGATATAGATATAGATATCCCCATTTCTCTTTCTTATACAAAGATAGCATTAGATACATATCATTTGGGACTTCTCTTTTCATTTATAAATCCTAGAGCACATTTAAAGTCAGCGTTATGGACACATTTGAACACATATAAGATATTTTCCTGGTGAACATAAAAGACAGTATTTCATTAGTTCCCCTCTAATAGATTTTGGGTATATTTCTAATAATTTGTTGCTACCAAAAAAAAACTGGGAAAACAATGACCTTTATGTCAGTTTAAGTGTGTGCACTGGTGATTTAGTGGGGCCACCACTCTGACACTCAGAGGGAGCCGCATTCAGCTCTCTATGCAAGGGCAGCCTGACCAAGACAGCCAAGAGGGTCACGTGCATAGACAGGGTGTGGGACAGCAGCCTTTGGAACACGGGACAGGGACGGGATGTTCAGAACAGAAACAGCTGAATGCAAAGCAGCGGAAGGCTTGGGGCACAGCCTTGTCAGAGAAACTAAGAATATAGCACAAGAGGGCTGCCACGAGGAGGCAGACAATTGGCGAGCGGCGTCACAGAGGCACGTTCCGCCAGACTGAGGCTGTGTTTATTTCTGAGTCCTTCATGTCACGGGAGGCCTTTGGGTGGTGACATGATCCATTGTGCATTTTCAGGAATACTGGCAAAGCCTGTAAGACCCCAGCAGCTGTGACAGGGCTGTCGCACCGGAGCCAGGCTCCAGTCAGAGCTCCACACTGATCCTGTGAAGTGCTGGGTGAGGGCTCCTGTTCTCTCTGCCTCTGCCTCCTCAGGTCCACTCTGGGGATAATGAAAGTCTCATACAGCAGAATTGTGAAGGGAGTAACTGAGACAATGCCCAAAACATCCCAAAAGCAGAGCCTGGCATATATAAAATGTGAGCAACTTTGAAAGTATTTTTTATTGTGAAAATACATTTACATAAATGTAATCTATTGATTGTTGCAAGTGTGCCACTCAGTGGCATCAAGTGCAAAGGTTATCAACATCCACCTCCAGAACCTCCTCCTTCTCTGGTAGTTGCTATTTTAATCTGACTATACTATTACCTCATCAAAGTAGAATCATAAATAACTATGCTTTTAGCCTGCCTTGTTT
This sequence comes from Octodon degus, assembly GCF_000260255.1. Lineage (NCBI taxonomy): Eukaryota > Metazoa > Chordata > Mammalia > Rodentia > Octodontidae > Octodon > Octodon degus. The sequence goes on from NW_004524607.1 coordinate 7,607,814, forward strand.
TGCTTAGTATAATGTATATAAGGTCCACATACATTACAGAATGTACCAGAACCTCACTTGCTTTTCAGGGATGAGTAGTATTCTACTGGATGCATTTACCACACTGTGTTTCTCCAGTCACTTGCTGATGGTCATTGACCTTGTTCCATTGATGGTTCTTCCTCATAATGCTGATGTCTGTGAGCAGGGCGTATACTTATCTGCTTGTATTCCTGCCTTCACTGCTGTGCCCAGAGCTGCAAATGCTAGGAGGTATGGTAATTCTCTGCTTAATATTTGAGGAGACACTGAAGTCCTCTCTCCAGGTAGCACACCATGCTACATTCTCACCTGCAGTGCACAGGGGTTACAATTTCTCCACACCTTCACCAAAAAGACAGACAGACAGACAGACAGACAGACAGACAGACAGACAGACAACAATGGCAAGTGATTTAAAATTCCTACAAAAATAAAGTGACTAAGCTTCGTGAGCTTGCCGTACCATGTTCATTACTGAGTGGAGACCACCCCAGACAGGTACAGATGACTAACCTAGCAGGTGGAGGCCGTGCCCAGATCCTAATGTAAAACCACCCAGGTCAGGCTTCACATTAATTTTTCAGGATCACAAATAGAGCGACACCAAAAGGGAATGGAATTTTCCTCCTGCTACCATAAAAATAGAGTATGGCTTGGGTGGGTAATGAAACGAAAGACAGTGAGCTCAGAGCCCAAGGGGGAACATGGGCGCCAGATTTGCATCCCACTGCGAGGAAGTTTGCCATTTGCTTTCAGTTTCATCCATCTAAGGTGAGACATAAAACTTGAAATCCTGACGGACCTATCAAAATAAGGGTAGCCATTCTATGTCTCCTCCTCCAAGCATGTTCTATGCCTTTCCGATCACATGGGACAGAGAAGAGGAAGCACAAGACTGAGAAGCCTGAGCCAGCGTTCCCTTGAAGCCGAGTAAATGATAATAGTACAACACAATCTTCCTAGAGTTTTAAGCACCAGTACAATAACCACCTATGTTACTTACTTTCACACTCTGGCAAAGGAACTGATGACTGTAGTGACATTTAGATGTGGGTGTTGCTGAGCAATCTGTACTCTCAGAAGGACTTCTGTGGGCGTAGGGCTGAGACACCCATCTCTCTGCTGACACCAAGGAGGTCCCCAGCCTGTCATGGCTAGGAACTTTCCGCTCCTTAGCTTTCTTCCTGGACACATGGCCTGGGCTGGTAGGACTTCCTGGCTATGAATTTTTATCAGTTCCTTACTCAGAAATGTAAATTTGTTCCCCCATTTCCCAGATTGGTGGCAGGATGTCTAAACAATGAATATTTTATTTCTTGATGATTTTGACTTTGCTGAAGTTGTTTTTCCTTTCCTAGCATAAATTGGATAAATATAGTTGAAATTAATGAAAAGACTTAGTACTACAGTAACAAGAAGGAAGTACACATATTCACCAAAGAACAAATACACTTAGGTATTGACTTACTCCAGTTGAGGTTTTCAGTGATCTGATATTTAACTGGGAGAAAAATAACCTCTATTCAAAGTCCCTTATAGGTAAAGAATTGCAAATATGGAGTATATAAAAACCTGGCTCTTCCCCTTTTGTTCTTAATATAAAATTCAACGGAAATGAAGACCTATGGGCCTAATACTGGCCTGTGGGAATTCACTGTGTCAGAGCCAAGATAATGAACATTTGCATCATTTATTGTAGCTGTGACCTCATGCTTCCCAACGGAAGCTGCCTCGTCCAGCCCTGCTCCCTGCTGGGCCTCAGCCCCAATCTGCTGTACTTCCTGCCTTCCTCAGGCTGACACCTCCATAAGAGAGAAGGCTGGGTGGCTATCAATAGCACTCCTGCAAAGTCAGTACTGAGTGCAGGAGGAGATAGCTCAGCCTCTGAGCACCTGCCTGGCAAGCACAAGGACCCAAGTTCAATTCCTGGTCCAGCATGTCATGCTGACCCCAGAACCCCAGGCCCACCCATGCAGGCCTCAAAACTGGATGTAGTAGTACAGAGCTGTAATCAAAGCATTGAGGAGGCTGAGGCAGCAGGAACACTACAAATCCGAACTGCATGGTGAGACCCTGGAACAAATAAATAGATCAATAAAAAAAGAAGTCTGCATTGTCCTTGCAGATGACTAACTTGATACCAGTTCCTATGGGCTTGGGTGGCTCCTGAGACTCTGGACATGCTGCCCCTGTCTGCATATCCGAGAGAGAGGATGAGGGCCATGACTTGTTTTCCTAGACATTTCTAGTAAAGGTGAAATACTCAGGGTGGAAGTGCTGGAAAGGACAAGATGGAGTTCAAATCCAGTCAGCCACCATTCTCTGCCATGTGGTTTGCTAATTGTATTTTTTTTTTAACTTTTTTTTTTTTTTTTAATTTTATTTATGTATGTTTGTGGCCAGCTCAGCCCACCAGGGGGCAGGGCTGGCTGGCATGTGGTGATGGGGGATTGAACAGTGGCCCTGTGCTTTGACTAAGCTTGTTTTAAGTAGGTGCTTTAGACCACTGAGCCATCTCACCAGCCCGCTAATTGTATTTTGTTTTCAGTGCCTCGGTGGATCATCACAAATCTCTACCCATAAAGCCATTCAGATATAAATTGAACAAATACTTAGAGTTGGTCCCTGACCTGGTTAAACAAAATGTTCATGGCATTTCAGTTATACCCTTGGATCACTTTGAATACCCTGAGAGTTTATGAATTTTAAAAGAATACACTGTTTATATGCATTGCTATAATTAAATAATACAAATTTCTGTCAACTGTTTTATTTTATTGTGCTGTCCAAAAATAAATTTCAGTCATCTAAATGTCTGAGTCTTGAGACCAGAGAAAAACACAAAGATAGCCACAGGGACAGAATACAAAAACTGGGTTTTAAGATTTCTACAGCAATATTTCTACAGTACAAAATCACAGAGGAAATTACTGAGTGGGTAAGAAAACCTCCCTGCCAAACTCAGATGGACCCTAGGACACCATGGATCTCTCCTTAGTTAATGTGCTTTTGGATCTGCCAGCTCCTATGAGCCAGAAAACACCAAACTGCTCAGAGGATCATGAAGAGCCCCAGGAAATCACCTGATCTTCCACTTCCTCATAAGCCCAGGACAGCCCTGCCTGCCTTCCACTGACCTGAGGCTCCCAGCTCACAGGGCCCTCACCGTCTCACCTGCTCCCTGGGACCCAGGCTGGCACATGGGATGCTGCTCCTGAACGCAGTCCTCCTCTCCTCCCTCTGGGCTTGTGAGTCATTTCCAATCATTTCCTTCTACAGGAGAGAATGAAGCCATGCTCTCCTGTTACTTATTCATGTATTATTTGTTTATGAGGATTTCTCTTCTCTGCTTGCAGTTGGAATGGGGCAGTTGGAGCAACCCGAAATATCAATTTCCAGAGCAAGAGACGAGAGTATCCAAATACCTTGTAAGGCGTCCATCAGCAACTTTAAAAATGTAGATATACACTGGTACCGACAAAAACTAAACCAAGGATTTGAGCACCTAATGTATGTCCGGACAGCCTATAATCAGCGTCCTTTAGGAGGAGTGAACAAGAAACTTGAGACAAGTAAAAATTTTGACACTTCCACATCAAACTTAAAAATAAATTTCCTAAAGAAAGAAGATGAGGCCACATATTATTGCACCTACTGGGACTCGCACAGTGTTCGAGCTGCCAGAACAACCTCCACAAGAACAGCTCCTGGTCTGCGCCCACCACATCCTTCCAGGCAGTCACCACATCACTGCTCAGGAAGGTGCAGCCTGGGCTCCCTCCCTGCAGCCCTTCTGCAGGGAGACTGGGATTCTGCCTTCCCAGGAAGACGCACAGAAGTTATGACACAAAGTATGGATGACTTGGCAGTATTTCCTCCTAAATTAGCCTATGCAGAACTCTGAAAACACCAGGGGGAGGGCTCCCAGTGCAATCCAGCTGTGTGTTAGCTAACTGCACAAAGATTTCTGTTAACTGAATGGATAGGTAAGGACTCCATGCTAAGCAAGAGGAGTACACAGTGCAGAGAGATGGCCTGCTACAGTAATATTCCCATTTCACTTAAAGGCATTGGAAGTTTTCAGAAGCCTTTCATAGTTATGATCTTTCATAGTAATATAGAATGATCTTCATAGTAGTTTTACAACTCTCATTAGCATCCTGAGCCATCCTAAAGAATCCTTGTGAGCACACATCTATCAGTCAACCTAGGTACCAAAGCAGAAATCCTGTGCCTCATGATAAATAGGATACAGCCAGTCTAAACTCAGGGCTTAGGGCTGGGACAGAACAAGCTCTGCTCCAGGGACAGGCCCTGAAGACCTCGTGTTCAGAACTTTGCCCCTGCAAAAAAAAAAAAAAAAAAAAAAAAAAAAAAAAAAAAAAAAAAAAGAATGAAGAATCCTGAAAATGAGGATCAGACAGTTAATTGGAAGTTAATACCTGATAACTGTGTCTACAGAAAAAACAAAGGTAACAGCACTCACAGATCAACAAAATAAAAACAACTATAGCCAATGATTTTATGTGTATTCTGTGATTAGGAGTTGGATGGTTGAGTAGTTTCAGGGACTAGGAGGACAAGATGTTAAAAATATAAAAATTCATCTTTCCCATTCTTAAATTCTACCTTCAAACATGGGGGAAATTAATAAGGAAAAAATTCAGACTTCAGAAATTTCTCTTATGCTAAGCATTTATTAATATGGGCATCGCAGCACATAGCAGCCACATGTGCAGGGTCCCTGCAGGTCCTGTGATCACCGGAACTCATGCATACTCCATTTCCACCCTCTCAAGGGCAGACTGCACCATGAAGCACAGAGATGCTATGGGTCCAGACCAGGGTGCACAGGGGAACTTAGGGCACCTTCCTAGGGGCAGAAGAGGAGGACACTGGGTCTTACACCACAACCAAGATGACGCTGGCTCCTAGTGACTGTGGTGGGAATACGGGAGCCTCTGGAGGAGTCTCAAGAGAGGACATAGAGGGGGCAAAGCCAGCCAGAGAATACAGTACTAGTCCTTTCCAGAAAGAAGGACATAAAAAGATGGACTCAGCATCTCATTGTGTCTATGCCATGGGTTTACCAGATCCTCCCTCCCACTGAATCCTTCAAGGAGCAGTTTAGAACTCCACCAGGGAGGCTGCCACAAGGTCACTGTGGGAGGTGAAGGCACCTAGGTTACTGTAATGAACCCTGTAATGGAGACCTTGTGATGCACTCAAGTGAGAGACAGAAGGGACAGGGACACCTTATCTATGTGGTTTTAACACAACAAAATAGCATGTGGTCATTAAACATATTCTGCAAGAAGTGTAAGTATGACTGAAATTTTTCACTTAATTCCCAAGTAGTATTCAGTGACTCTCTGTTGTACATCTAGACCTCTCCTATTAACTCTATGACTAAAGAAATATTATTTCACAAATATTTCTGTCATTTCCTCACTCAAAGTGGAGGAACACACCAATAAGACTGCAAAGGAAATACTGAAATGAGTAACTCAAGTAATATGAACAAAATTCTAGCATAGGCTTGGCCCATGCCTATTATTCAATAACTGAGTCATCATTATACTGGTCATATAGGATTTTATTATATATGAGAAAATGAAATTATTTAGAATAATGCTATCCTTGAAATATTCCTTAAAACTCAATGTTCGTTTTTTTTTCAGCCAGAAGCATCTAGTGCACATGAGGTTGTTAAACATCCAGAAATCATTGTTTAGCCCCTGGGCATCCACAGAGGCTGGTTCTGACTTCCCAATATGCCTAGTCTCTCCAAGATCTTTACTCTGTATGGCAGGACTAAAGAGCTATACTTCTCCAGAGGATGGCCCACCGCTCAGGACAATTAAAAGTTGATCCCATTTCCAACAAGTAGTTTGCCTAGTACCATCTCCAGTTCCTGGAAAGAAATAACGAATGGCCCTTTGGTCTCTCCAAAGCCGAAGCGCATGGCCATCTCCTAATTAATTCATGAGCATTGTGTCCAGTGTACATGTTCTTTTACAAGGTATGTATCTTTTTACAAAGTATGATCAAAATTCAATAAATGCTGCCACCAAAGATCTTTCCGCAGAAAGGCAGGTTCCTGAAAACATTACAAGTGTCTTCACCTACATTAGTTGCTGACTCAGGCACCATGTGACTCCTGAGCCTGCCTCAAAGACATAGTAATGGTGACAGGTAAATGTTTTTAACTGATGCAGAACATCAAGGCAGCCACAGCAACAACTGAAGACACTCCCAAAAGAGGACTTCCACAACTGCTTCAGAGAGCAGCAAGATCCATGGGACAAATGTGTCCAATGTGAAGGTTCAGTGTTCTTAAGGAGATTAGCAGCAATAGGTATTTTTCTGTAAAAATTTTTTTTAGTATAACACACACTATTTCTAGGCATTTACAGAAAGAGATGAAGAGCACTAGAAGTAAAATCAAGACTAAATACAGTCTTTTTAAACTCATTTTCAATTTCTCTAACATAGGAGTTGGTGTATTTTGTTTTCTGTGAGGGTTAGACATTGAATAATTTTGGTTCTAAAGGTCGCATAGTTTTTGAGCCATCTGTTCCATGTGGCCATGGCAGGAGCCCAAAGTGCTGGCCACCTTGAAGTCTGGAGGGTTCTGGAGATGAGTGACAATTAGAGGCATCTGTGTGTGAGACTGCATAACAAGAGCTGTGGCCTTCTGTAGAGGGAAAAGACCCAGCCCCCTTAGTTTGGGTCTCACAAAGGTGAGCCTCAGGTGCTGAGGACAGCTGGGTCCTACGGAGGAGCTGGGACACCAGCAGGGCAGGGAGGATCAGCAGTGGGGGAAGGCTGCCCCGTGAGTGATCCTAACCAGCTGAAAAGGAAGAGGATGGGGCTGCATGAAGATTCAAAGTGAGGGAACAACTAGGCTCTCTGCCCTGTGTGTTGTCCCACTGACCATGAATAAAGATTATAACAAACAGTCAGTCCATGGACCCCTAAGCCATCAGACCAAGTGGCTGGTGAACCTTGGAATCTTGCACAACTTCAGAGCACTGCAAAGGAAGAACCACAGAGCTGGAAAGTATTCCTGATGTCATTCTAAGTGATAAAGGCAGAGTATGCAATGTTTATACACAGTAATTTGAAAAGCTCCCCAAGAGTTCATCTGTCAGAGTGCAGATAACACTACACTGTTATCACTAATTGTTTCTGTGTGATCATATTAAAAGTTTTGGGCTGGCCAAATAGCTCAGCAGATTAAAGTGCCTGCAAGCAGGCTCAGGGGCCAGGGGTTTGATCCCCAGGTCTGCTGTGCCAGCCTTGCCCCTGGGGCACGCTGAGACAGCAATTGAGACTGGGCGTGGGGGCACACATCTGTTATCCCAGCTCTTGGGAGGCAGTAAACAGGCAGATCACTACAAGTTCAATCTAGTAGTGAGACCCTGAACACCCTGTAGATCTTTCCCTAAAATACAAAAAA
>NW_004524607.1:7615446-7685569 GCF_000260255.1 Octodon degus
ATTTTTCAAAAGAGTATCAGTCCTTTCTGATAAACCTAGAAAATCATTTTTTCTAGCTTTTTAAAAATGTATCATACACTATTATTATTTAGGGCCATCTAAGTGAAAAGTCACTCCACATGATAGTGGGCCACTCACACCCATCGTGACCTAGAAAAGTTACTGGGGCTTTTCCTTCTGCTTTTGCAATTTTGAGAGGGCACGGGGTTAACAACCTCAAAGAGTGCTTCAGGAGATCTTATCTGAAATTTAACTGCACCCTGTTCAACGAGTCCCCGGCTTTCCTTTTATGACTCAGTCATTACAATGAGCCTTTTAAGACCAAATGGGATACTTAGGAAATCACCTCTTCATTGCCCTCAAACTTCAGAAAGATACAGCTTTCTTTCTGAATAACACTGATAGAAGAAACAACAGTAAAAGATTTAAATAAAACATTTTTCCTACAACAGGTTGCTGCGTTCTCCAGCAGAGTATGATAATGTCCAAGATACATAACTATACCAATTGATAACACTGATTAATCTGTGATATTTAAGCAAACTACTGACCTATAGAAAGTACCCACTATTGCATCAGACCATGGAAGTATTGTCTCATACGTTCCTATGCACCACGATGAAACTATCTTCCATAGTCATGAAAGCCATGCAAAGCTCTCTATGGGTCTCACATAATATGGCAAAAAAGTAAAACTCAGAGAATAAAATGAAGTCAAGAATAGCTACCTTTGAGCAATACCTCAGAATAATCAGGAGGGACCTCTTCTCAAAGGAAAGTCACATTGTACGAGGGTAACAAAGTTGTTCTGGATGAGTTGTAAGATCCAGGCATTGCTTACACCAAGCACATGCATCAAAAAATATCTGTGCCATACCTCATTGGGCAGGACGGTTCTTGGCCCACAAATAAGCATTTCCTATTCTGGTTTCTTCCCCTCAGAGCGCCCAATGCCACTGTATCCTAGGTCTTAATTCGAGCTCCCTTGTAGTGTCCATTCTGATTGGCCCCTGAAATGGATCCTTCATGGTTTATCAGGCGGAAGCAAGACCAACTTGACTCTCACACGAAGGCAGATAAGAAAGATAAGGCGTCTTTTCCCAGATCACCTTAATGTTTTCCTATCAGATAAGCCCACGTACTGCTGTGCCTTCTGGGGTTCAGGGTAACACAGAAGCAGAAGGAACCTGAGGAAAATCTTCCTATTCCTGTCAGCAGCATGGACATTCGTGCACCCCGAGCGACTCTTCAATGTGTCATTCATGGTTCACAAGGGTTGGATCTGGGCTGCTCCTTGGAACACATTTAGCTCTCACTGTCTGAGGAAGCTGGAGACCAGATTGGGCATGGGGCTTCTCCCAAACTAGTTAAACACAGAGGTGGTACCACACTCCCATATTTTAGTCACAGCCCAGGGCCTCTGGGGCATGTACTGTGGTCTGTGCTAAGTTTCTTTTAGCAACATCATATTGTTCAAAAGGGAGTGCTGACTACTCTGCCTTGTCTTCTCAAGTAATGTCCCAGCCGGGCTGATGTCGGGCCAGCACATAACAAACTCACTGCTAAGAGGAGATTGAAATTGGGCAGGGCGTGGGCTCCACATTCCAGCTACTCTGTGCTGCTTTCCAAGGGCTGTGCACTGCCTTTCATCTCTGTAGCTTCTTCTCCGCTCTGAACTCAATATTGCACCAGTTTCTTTGGAACGTTCTCCAACTAGAAGGGCATGGTGGGGTAGATATCAACCTCACCATGAGTGTGTGTGTAAACTCTTCACCAGTTTGACAAATATCTGCTGACCCACAGTCCAAATTTCATTCTCCTCAGTGTGATACCAGGGACCTGTGACAGCTTGATATTCACACATTTGGTGCAAATTTGTTAGTGCTGGCTGCTGCTCTGACATGTTAGTGATTCAGGATTATTCATGTGGTTCCACCAGCCATCTTTTGAAGAGAAGCAACCAAATCTATGCCACTGCTTTATAACCAAATGCTTCTCCACCTGAATTCTAAAAAAGTAGCCAAAACATAACAGTTGAATCTAATCCCAGTCCCTCAACCTTATCTGAAGTATTTTTGTCTTCAAACTTTCTTATGTCAGGAAGTAGTATGCTGTGTCATAAATCACAGGGACAAGGATATCTCATGACATTGATGGTGCTTCCCAGAACTTGCGTATTTCTACCCCCCTCTGGTAATAAGAGATAAGAGGAGATTCAAGTGTGATGTGAGATGTGAAAGAGGACAGATACTAGGAACTGTGGTTTAACTGCTAGAAAGTCAGGGACCAAATCCTCTGTGACATCACCCAAGATGACAGTTGGCTGATTAAAAGTCTAGGGATTCAGCACAGAGATTCCTACTCTCTAATTCTAAAGTCCTTTATACACTAGCAGGTGTGCAGAAATGAGCAACCCATGAGAACAATAGCCACGTGATTATGTCACTGAGGATCAAGGCTCAGATATTCCTGTGGGTCTAGTTTATCCTGAATATCTAGCAAACTTACACAACTCAGAAAAACACTGTAATCTAGTACTTTAAACTCAGAAAGAAAAAGAAAAGCTAATTTGAGGGATATAATTTGATATTCAGGTTAAATTAGACCTTAAACTAGATTGAGTACTGAGAGAGCCAATTGTTGCCTGGTTACACTATCTGTCCATGGATTTGGTAGTAAAATAATTTTAGCCAGGATATTTGATTATTTAGATTTCTAAGTACTTCATGTCCATTTGATAAACACAGTGTCCACCATGTAAAGTAAAAGCATTTTATAGTGCCCAAATAAATATTTTACTCTACAGATCACTAATAGGATTGGAACTGTGGTTTAAGGAAGCTTAAGAATAATCATTCCAAGGAAATCTATGGCCTGACATGAGCATCATTGTTTAACATGCCAAGACTTCCCTACCTGTTCTTGCTTTTAAAAGTGATTTATTAAGTTTATTTTATAAATGTTACATAAAACATAAAAATTATCCATGGTGGGGTCAGGGAGATGGATCAGTGGAATAAGCGCTTCCCTAGCAAGCACAAGGGCCTGAGTTCAATCCCCAGTTCTGTCAAAAAAAAAAAAAAAAAAAACAGGAAAAGAAAAAAAAAAGAAAGAAAGTTAGAGGAGAAGGAAGGGGCCAGGAAGATGGCTCAGTAGAATAAGCACTTGAACACTCACCTGGCAAGAGCAAGCACTTAGGTCTTTAAGGCTTTAGCATATATATATATATATATATATATATATATATATATATATATAATTATTACTAGTTATAGTCACTATGCCATACACTGTGTTCACAGGACCAGATACTGGTACATGGCTTTTACAACATGTACAAACCAATCATTTCATCTAGTTCTTATTCATTTTGATAACCTCTACAAGAGCGCAGAAAGCAACACCCAATGTCATATACAACCAGTGTAAGCACAGATCCTCTGTCTTTATATAGAAATGGTTCAGACATGGCAGTTGAATGGACAGGATCTAGGATCTTGTAAACTTGAACTCAAATGCCAGCTCAGCTTGAATTGTTTCCCATCTGACTTTTAATGTTCATAATGATTAACAGATGAAACTAAAAGAGATGAATTTGTTGACGATTTCTGATTGATGGTGTACCCTGTTATTAAGTTTCTTCCCTTTCAAGATAAGAAAGTCTTGTTATCCTTGAACAGAGAGAGAGAAGCAATAGATTTGGAAGCTGAAAGTAGTGTGCTAATTCCAAAAGAAAGATTCCTCCCTGCAGAAGTGTCATTCATGCATCACACTCAGAAGATTAAAAATAAACATTTTCAGCTTCTAAAAAGGACAAAATCAACACAGACATGTTTTCCTGTGAGTGCTGCAAAAATTATAAAGTATCTATAATACAGGAAGGGACATATGAAGAACCCAAAGTGTAGCAGAAGCCCTGAGAGACTAGAAGACCATCTGACTCAGAAGGATCCATGCCATTCTCTCCAGTGATGTAAAGTACAATTGCTAGAGAGAAGAGCTTGCTTGAAAGTGAAGTAACCAGGCTTCTTCCATGAAGTGTTGCTTGACTTTTTACAAATTACTAAGATTAATGCTGTCCAATGATCCACTGCTTTATGCTGAACACATCTGGTGATGGTTAAGTGATGGTAAGTATAAAATCAAAATTATGTCAGACTGTGAACGGGAGTGCTTTGTAGAACTACTTTGTGAGTTTTATCTCTTGTACACGCCACATGATATGCCTATTTTGCTCAAGGCAATGACCTCTTCAGATGCCTTACTGGAAGTCTCTGTAACTCATGATTGCACCATATTTCATTTAGTCATTAGATTATCAGCAAATCTGAAAACAATGTATACAACCCCATTTTGTTTGGAAACCAAAACTTGAAGTGAAAAATGAGCTGGATCTTCATACCTGTTTTTTAACCATTAACTTTAATTGTCAACCTAATTAGAATAAGAGAGCCTTGAAGATGTGATTGGATCATAGGGGTGTTATAGTCCATGGATTAATCCGCTGAAGTTTGTGGTTGGACAAGCTTTAAGGAAGGAGGGCTCCATGAGAGGCTGGTCCCAGAGGGCATGCCCGCGGAAGGCACAGCTCTCACTAACGCGAGAGTGCTCTGCTTCCCGGCTGACAGGAACTGAGCAGCTTGGCTCTGCTGTGGCCTTCCACCACGGTGTTAGGACTTCCTGGGAGCCCACCAACCATTGACTGAAGCCAAAACAAACCTTTTCGCCCAGAAGTAGTATATGTTGGGTATTTTGTCTTAATGAAAAAAAGATCAGAATAGAAAACAGGTACCAAAGAAGTGGAGAGGCTGCAGGAACTACATATGACTAGATGTTTGGGGAGCTTTTGGTAAAAGTTTGTGGGAGAAGTTTGTAAAGGTTTGGAGAAGTGAGGCAGAAAAACCTCAGAATGTTGTAAGTAGAGCTTGACGGGTAGTTTTGGTTAGAGCTCAGAAGATCAGAATGTAGAGCTAGGGTGGGAGCTCTGCAGCAGAGAACTCATCTAGCACATATGAGGACCTCAGTTCACTTCCCCAGCAGCAAAGAAGAGCAGAATGCAGATAGAAGTGTAGACAGTAAAGGCCAAGTTCATGCAGTTTCAATTGAGAATAGGGAATTCTGTTGGAAACTGGATTTGAGGAAATAGATATAACACAGTGGCTCCAAATTTTGCCTACATTTTTGTCACACTCTAAGACTTTGTGTGAGGTCGAATTTAAATGTGGAAGACTAGTTGACCAGGCAAAACAAATTTCAAGTCAGTTCAAAGTTCATGCAGTGCCATGACTAGTCTTGGCTGCTTTTTGCCTAATTTATATTGAGAAATGGGAGAGTAAGTGAACTGGAAAGTTTGAAAACCTTAACTTTCACATAAAATGGATTTACCTGGCAACCAAAGAAGGTGCAGTTTCTGGAGAGACTGTTACCATTAAAAAGAAAAACAAGCCAAGTATTTTTTACAGAGACACAAAGAAAGATTACTTGAGGGCCTCTCAGGAATCATAAAAACTGCCACCAAGTATGGGTTAGGGGTTTATGAATGCAAAATTTTCATTTCAGAAGAGAGTCCCTGGCGCCATGGTCAAGAAGGGTTGTTAGGGAACTAGTTCCCTGGGACTCAGTTCCACTGTGTTCAGCTGTCCAGGTACTCAGAGGTCCAAAGTGGACTGGCTACTGTTCAAGCTGCTGGCGGACTTGGGCTTCCTCCATGAGATTGGTTTTTCATACGTGTGAATGCAAAGGTTTTGAGGTCATGAAGGTTCCCACCTGAATTTCAAAGGAAAGTCTGGGAGGCTGGGCGAATCTGTATGACAAGGTCAGAATCTCTGCCAGAAGCCTATGAAAGGATGATACGTGCAGTTCTAAAGGTGAAGCTAAAAATGTAGAGAAGACCCCTGGAAGAGGAGGATGTCAGTTACATGAAACATCAGCCAAGGAAGGGCACAGGCAGTGAGTAGAACCAGTGTAAGAAATAGGTCTTATATATAGCTACGAAAAAATGCCATAGTTGTGGGTCTGCCCGAGCCCTTGCAACTCAAATCACTCTATCATGTGCCCTGGATGCCTCATATGCATTTAATATATACTCCTTTCTGGATTTTGGACTCACTTTAGTCCAATTCTTTTCTATTTCCCTTCTGGAATGGGATGTTTACTTTATGTCATTGTCTCGGAATAAGGTTAAGTTTAGATTGTTGTATTGTTTACAGCTAAGAGCTTGCCTTGAGCCTCAGAGGACATTTGTGCCACCTCTGTAGCCCTCTATGGCTCCCTTCCTCTCCCCATACTTAGGACCAGAGACCGTGTCTATTATTGAAACTGCCTGGGACAGAGTGGGTTTGGAGTGGACACAGGGCCACTGGGTCCTGTTCTTTTTGGTCCTCACAGTTGGACGCATCATCTGTACTCTGGGAGGACTTAGATGATTCTGGAAGTTTCTTGTTCTTAACTCAGAGATGAGTGACATGAGAACACAGAACTGATTCCAAGAAGCCTGGAGTTTTATTCACATTAGAATTTAAACAAGGAATCTGTCATTTCATAAGAGAAATAATTCTAAATGTTATTCTGTTATTCCAGAAAAAATAAGAAATGATCACATAACCAATTTCTTCTCATGGTTTTGACCTGATAATGAAGCTTTATGCTTCCTGGTAAATGTGGCTTTATTGAAAGTGGAGACTTTGGATCACATTTCTTAACTGTATCAGCACATTTTAATTGGAGTTACTAAAGAGCTTTTTCTTTTCAGAAATTTATTCCCAACTTGCTAAGGGAGAAGCCCTGGTGTTTGTGAGAACATAAAGCCCTCTCTTTTGATGCAATCTCTGTGAAGTTTCAACACAATTGAATACCTGGAAAATAAAAAAAAAAAAAACAACACTAAAAGCAAAACAAAAAAACCCCAACTTACTTCTCAAAATAATTTGGCTGGTGACTTAGAAAATGGGTTGACCAGCTGGATCAGGTGTTTGTTCTTTTTTCTTTTTTTCTTGCTTTTAATATTTTTATTTTCCCTAGTGTTTTCTAACAGTCATTGCCTCAGTGGAAATGCACAGTGTATAAGGTCAGATGATAAGGAAACGTACCAACTCGATTATGCTCTCACACTTATATTTAAGGACTTTCAAAGGAATACAGAAGACTATTAGTAGGGCAAGGTGATTAGACCGCTAATCACATCATGATGCTCAGGCAAAAGCTGAGATTCAACTGTAAAGAGTGTGATATTACAACCTGGATCAAGATATTTGCAAAAGGAATTAACCTCACCCTAACCACACCTGGTAAGGACAGTTTGCACTGTTACCCCAAGAGTGAAAGACTGACAGATGTTCTTTTATATTTTTATTTTTTGATACTGGGAATCAAACTTGGAACTTTGAGCTTGCCAGACTGATACTTGTACTGTGGAGCTATACTGCTAGCCCACATTTAAAAAACAACTTGCTGTTGCAGTAACAGATGTTCTTGAGAAAACAGTGATTTACCATCAACTTTATCTGAGCCTGACACATTCTTAGCTTCAGAGCATGCTCTGCTTATCAGTCATCCCTGAATGCTGTCACTTTGGACCAGCTTGGGAAATCTTCTGCCAAGGGCAGCTGGACTCCAAAAACAAATTGCTTCATATTCAGTGCAGATGTCTGTCCTTCATGTGTATGAATCACAAAACATCTATCCATCCCATGGAATATTATTTGTCAAGTGCTCAAATATATGATTATTATCATTGGTTCTTTTTCAAATTGAAGAAATGTTAAATAACTACAAACTGCACTGTAGGCCAAGAATTGACTTTATACATAAAAAGTTGTTAAAGGAGATTTAGAAGATTCTGGCAAATTCTGAGAAAGGAGAGAGCCAGGCTTTCAAACATATGTGATACAAGAGGACTGTAATACCAAAACTCCCTAGGTAGCTTGGGGCTTAAATTCCTTAAGTTTCTGATCATACTTAGATAAATTTGATTGTATTTGAGTTTATTTTTTAACATCAGAAGTGAAAAATTTTGATATTAAAAAAACAGACAGAATTTTGAAACGAGTGCAGACGAAACATTTCATAAAAGCTTTTAAGCAGCACTTAAATGAAGGGCATGATCATCCATTTTTGGTCCCGGCACAAAACCCCAGATAAGCTTCCTTTACAATCTGCCAGGTGCAGTGGGGAGGAGGAGAGGACTGCTGGTGCCCTGGACCGGCTCAAGTTCTTAGAATGGCACCGGGTTTGGTCCCTCAGCAAGCTGAGGACCTCTGTAGAGGTCAAGTGACTTAGCCCTGGTCCTAAGGGGCAGCGCTCCCCCTAACCTGGCAGGAGGACACCAGCACAGTTTAGAGCCCCCAGGATCTGTAGGGAGAGGATCTCTGCTGTAAAGATCTCATAAATTAGTTTGCATTCTGTACTTTGTTTGCTTGATTCTAAAAATAGTGGAGAAAACGGCACAACTGCTGAAGTTATCAGTTGGTCACAGAAAAAATTAAGTGTTTGGTTACTTTGACCCTAGGATGCTTCATATCAAGGGTCAAAACATTTCTTTTTGTGACTATATTCAAGAATGACAAAAGATTCATTTTTGTTTTTTTAAATTCAAATCAACAGTTCATTCACTTTATCCATTTTTAAATTACCCTTTAAAGATGCAGCTTTGCTTGAATGAGAGAGAACATTTCATCCAAGGGATGATTGCTTTGCTTTGGATCCAGTAAAATTGAAATTTTCAGAGATATTTTTCATTAAGTTGATACAGCACTGAAAGATGGAAATGAATTTTTTAAAAATTTCTTTAGTGGGTAAGATAATATGAACACATTAACTTATAAACTGAAAACTAAGTTCGATCTTTTCTAAAGTATTCAATTGTAGCAATAAAATTAATCGTGACACATATAATTCATAAATTCTGGAAAATAATTTTTAGGAGTACAGGGATAGATATAGTTTTGATTCTAAAAGATGATATTTGGGCTATGACTTTCTATTACCTATTCTTTAACAAGTAAATTTAGAGTCAACAGTGATTACTGTGTTAAAATATTTAGAGTTCTTGATAATTTTTTTTTTTTTTTTTTAAACCAGGGATTGAACCCAGGCCCTTGCGCTTGCCAGGGAGGCGCTTACTCTACGGAGTCAGGCCCTCCCGCCTGCCAGGCCGGGGCTTGTGCTGCTGTGCTGTCTCCCTAGCCCCTTTGCTAATCATTTAAAAAATGTAAAATACATGGAAAAAATTTAAAACCTTAAATTCATGTTGTCACTTATACCCATTATAAATTTGTTAGATTTTCATTCAAACAGTTTATCTATGTATCTTTGATTATTCATTAAAAAAATTTAAGAACACTTTAGGTATACAATAAGGAATCTCGCTGATTTGTATTTAACACTATTACATGGACATTCTTCTTCTCAGATGTCCTTAAAGTTATTCAATAATCGAGAAAGTTTTAGATTTTCTTATTTCTAGTTATGTGTTTAATAAAAATGTGATCTATATGGATTAATTGAAATTAAATTTGGAAATTACCTATCCTAATGGCTGGTAGTTGGTAGGAGATGGGATAGTAATTCTTTTCTACAATTCAAATTACCACTCACTACAGACCTATATGAATTCAGGAATAGAGATAAATTTATTAAACACCATGTAATCTAGAGTTCATATTAATGCAAATGGTCAGTATGTGCAACTTGCTTTTTATTTTTAAGTAATTGCTTCAAAATGTGATTCGCGAGTAATACGCATGACTTTACAATATTATAGACCTGAATACAATGTGATTCTTCATTTCCCTAGGGGCACCAATTTTTAAAAATTAAATATATTTTTGGGCCAGAGAGATAGCTTGGAAGTCTAAGCGCCTGCCTGGCAAGTGCAAGGACCCGAGTCCAATCCCCAGTACTGCATGCCCTGCTGGCCCAGTACCCAGCCAATCATCAAAACTGGGCGTGGTAGGGTGGGCCAAATAGCTCAGCGGATCAAAGCGCAGGCAAATAGGCACCCCCGGGGTGTGCTGAGACAGCAACTAAGACGGGGCGTGGTGGTGCGTCTCTGTAATCCCAGCTCTTGGGAGGCTGTAAACAGGTGGATCTAGTACTGAGACCTTGAACACCCTGTAGACCCTTCCTTTAAAAAAAAAAAAAAAAAAGCAAAAAACTGGGCACGGTGGCACAAGCCTGTAATCCCAGCATGTGGGAGGCTGAGACAGGAGGATCAATGTGAGTCTGAGCTACATAGTGAGACCCTGTACCAAATAAATCAATAAATAAATAAATAAATTTTAAAAATTAAATATATTTTCTTTTATCTTGTGTATATAAACTTTCAGACATAGCTAACAGACAAATACCTGCCTATAATAATCTTTTAAATTAATATGTTTAGATAATTAAAATTACTATTATTATTATATTTTATTTTTTTGCAGAACCGGTGATTGAACTCAGGCCCTTGCACTTGCCAGAGAAGTACTTATTCCACTGAGCCATCTCCCCGGCTCAATTAAAATTATTTTTTTAAAAAATATCAACTCAAATTATTGCCTTTTCCCCCTTAAATTTCATTAGACAATTTTCCCAAGCTTCACCTGCATCTACACTTGATCTTAGCCAAAAGGCAGAAAGTGATTCACCTTTATTGAAGCCATCACCCTAAGAGAGGCTTTCTAAGTCACTCAAGTCAGAGCATCCATTGGGAATCCCTGTATGGTATTTGGTGTCACTGGATATTTTAACTCTAAAACCAATTATCTAGATATATAACAAAAGAAAAGCATTTTTTATTAATTAATTATCATTCCACATAAGTATGAACTAAGTATAAATTACTTGAGACCAAGTAATAATTACCTAAGCCATGTTAAAATTCCTTTGATAATTTCTTATTTCGATGCTATGTTCAAATACCATTATTAACTGGGTATGTTTTAGGCTGATGTGTACCCAAGTTGCATTTTTAGATCAGAGTGCTGGAAAAACATCTTTTCATGAGGGGCTACACACAGAGTGTGTCAGGAAGCAACTGCGGCATCATACGGGATAATTTAAGGAAAGAAATCTTCATAATAAGGTCCTACACTCTCAGTCTATCTAAATTCATGTCTCTGATTACCACAAAGTTAGAATTTATGAACAGATTTTCTATCCCCTGGGCCTTATCTGAACTACATTTTACAAAAAAAAAAATGAACACCAGACACAAAAGACAAACCTGCTAAAAGGTGCACACTGTGGATCATTAATGAACCCTTTTTGAGAATATTTGAAAAGGCATAAAATAAAATATATAAGTGCACTCAGAGCATGAAATAAGAACAAAAGGCAAAAACTGTCAGGAAAGCGGAAGACAGCACACGTGATAAGTCTATTAAGAAAATCACATAGTAAAATTTCTTGCTGAAAAATGCAAGAAAAATGCAGTAGAATACAAACTTTTGATCATCTGATAAATGGTAACAAGCTTTCATATATATTTTTCATCCAAAAATTAGAAAACAAATTCAAAGAGATAAGTAAAGTGTGGAGTGGACATTATCTTCAACATTCATCTAGGAAAGTGAGAAAATGGTCTCTAAGCAAACTCAATTCACAGCACGATGGCATCAGTGCTGTGGGTCTATGTCCAATGTCGTACGTGGATGGGGGCTTCAGCACATAGGGTCATATAAATAACGTTGAAAGATCTAAGACATCTTTGAGAACCAGGTCTCCTGCAATTGATCTAATCATTCTGCCTAGGAAAGACTGAGATGGGAACTGCAAGCTTGGCTTCCGCATGAGCTGACAGAGTGCTGAACCTTTCTGGTGAAAGGTTGGAACTCACATGGGTTATGCTGCTAATTTGGAAAGAGCCATGGCTCTGAACTGCATGGGTAAAGTATTTCCACAGCCCTATTCTCATGGTGGCTCCAGTAGGGCTTCCTTTGATTATCTTAATGTGCAGAAAGGTAGGAGAGAGCCTGTTAAAACTTGCCTATGTAGAAGACTTATTTCTTGGGATGGTTTTGAGAATTCCAGGAAAATGAGAGTAACCCCAGCTGCTAACTCAGGACAGGTGAACATGCCTCCTACCTTCGGTGCTGTGAATCTAACTGCAATTCAGAATGTGGAGATTTCTAAGTAAAAGTGAGGTTTGTTCTATGAGATTAGAATGCTGGGTTGGACCAGTCAGGGTAAACTGTTAGTCATGACAGTGAGAATAGCAGTGTCCTCTAGTGTTCCATCAGTATTGTTAATCAAATTGCTCTTTACACCTTGTTTCACTCTGGTGTTACTTGGGAGTCAGTAGTGATGTTGAAATGATTTGTTCTAACATTCTTTTAAGACAAATAAAGTACAAAATCTTCAAATTTGGCCAGTGTATGCACTGGTACTGACCTGTGGATGAGTAAAATGGACCAGGACTGGAATCTTGGTGTTTACAGAACTCCAGGTAACTGTTTCCCCAGGATGGGAAGGACTCAGGGTTGCTAAACTATTTTCCAGTTTTTGATATGGGTTCAATCACTGTGGAATTATGCTAAGAAAGTCTTCGGTGGAGGAACAAAACTTGTTCTCATAGGTGAGTAACTGGAAAAGATATTTCCAAAGTGGTAGAGGGAAGAAAAAACTTGACTTTTTTGGAATTACAGCAGCATGTTTAGGAAAAAAAAGAGGAATTTGAAGGAAATTTGATGTACAGATCTTAGAGATTTTGATGCAAATGTACATATTGAAGGAAATTGTAGACAATGCTATACAAGCGAACATTAGGGTCTGGTTGTATGGTCATGTGAACTTCTATAAAGGGCTCACAGACAACATGTATAGCGATACCACTGCAATGTCTGATCCCTGGACAAAGTTCGCTATTTGATGTCTGCAGTAGATTCCTAAAGCAGACTCCCTCCCTTTTCTCACGGCCATGTGTGTTGCGAGTCTGAGTTTGCAGAGAGGCAGGGCTGGAACCCTGCCACCTGGACCACAGGCAGTTTAGAGCATGTGGGTCACCATTGAGATTTCTCAACTTGTTGTGAATCGAGGGCACATAACAATTGAGTGGACTACTGTGAACAAAGTTCTTGTAATGATGTCCAACATACAATAGGTGTCTGAAAAATGTTCTAATTGAAACATAGAGTGAATGTTTTATCCAATCTAGAGGACAGTTTTCAGCAAATGAATGTATAAAGAGGAAATTCTCTTTAGGATTCAGTTATCATTTTGGCTGCTCAAATGAAAGTTAATTTTAACATTTAGTTACACATAAAGAAATGGAAATCTGGACATACATGTTTCTCCTTGGAAGTTTTCCATCAGTTGGCAAAGAAAAAAAAATGAAACGATAAGATATATTTTTACAAATGGTCTTATTCTATATGCTATAAATCTCTATTCTTTATCTTAACTCTAAAACTAATGTTGATTGTCCTAAAATTTTTAGTCAATAAAATTAAGCATATCACTATATTATTCAGAAGAAAAAGCTATAAATTCAAACAGAAAATGTTCAAGTTAGAAAATCAATTAAATATAGGTGGAAACTAGGCATAAATTTGAACTACAGTGGGGGATATAGCTCAGTGGCACAGTGCCTGCCAGGCAAGTTCCTGAGTTTCATTTCTGGTATTGAAAAAAATCTGAAATATATATTTAAATACAAAATAGCTATAAGTATTTGGTAAAAGAAAAAACAAAACATAGGGCACACAAATTTTCATATGTAGTTTTGGAATGTCATACCTTCCTTCAAGAAAAACATGCCACTGATATTCGGTAAAGTTAAACAGAGTCTAAGTCTCTGTGTGTTAAAATACAAAGTTAGGGAAATTAACTCAGAACATATTGTGTAAGTAAATGAATGGACAGAGATGAGTCAGATAGGCATCCAATTTTATTTTAAATAAATAAAATCTAGGGTCGCTATTCTATTCATCATTGAAATGAGAGAATAGATGGCACTGTATACATCACAGAACAAACTTACCACAAAAAGCATTCTTAGTATAATATTTACAAGTCATGTTTGAGAAGACAATGCTGTATAAAAATCCAGAATGTAAGTACTAATCATATAAATCAAGCACACTAATGCTTAGCTAACTGTTTCAATGAGAACATTATGGAAGATCAAGAGTTATATTTTTCTCCAAAGTATGATACTTAAAAGATTATTTCTATGGAAAACAGACAAGAGGCAATGAAGAGTATACTACTGCACAGAAATACTTTCCAGTTCATCAATTGATTTTGGGTTTTTTAAATAATGAAAATAAAGCATTTGTGAAGAAATGTCTTCCTACATTAAAATTAGATTTAATATATTTACAGGCTAAAATTACACAAAACACAAATGAAAATTTAGTCCTTTTACGACATGGTTTTGAACTACAAATATTATATATAGCTGGAGAAATATAGACTTATTATTTGCATTAAAAGCAAGATGCAAATAAAATAAGCACATTACAACCAATTATCTTTATTAATGATCAGAAATATCCACAATGTACACTTATTCTATAAAACAAAAACCATGGGAGCTTTGCTGAAATAGGCAGAGAGCCTCAAAAACTTTTGCCCTTTCTTCTCAAATGAGAAACTCAATTCTTCTTTTCTCAAACATGTATCCACTGAATTCTTAAAATAACTTCAAATTAGTATTAAGAAAATATTGACAAAGCATGTGAATGTCTGTTGCATATCAAATTAGAAAACTTCAAACATTTATAATAAATCATTAGATTAAAAATGTGTAACCTAATGTAATGCCAGATACATGCGATGCAATTTTAAACACTGGTGAAGCTTTGTCTTATAGTTTGACTTTGTGTGTGCAACAAACTCTTGAACCAAACTTTTAACATTGATCCAGTTATACATACATTTCATTTAATGGGTTAGGGAAAGAAAATAAAAGAAGTCCCAAAATACAGCGCAGTCATGGGATAGATATTAATTTTGGGATGGTCAAAGTATGTATATGCAGCCCTGTGTACATCCTCTCCCTGCATAAGTGCCTGCCTAGCAAGCACAAGGTCGTGACTTTGATCCCCAGTATCCCCCCAACAAAAAGTGAGATTTTTGTGTAATAATAGAGATTACCTAGGACTTCAGAACTGGATATGGGATCTACATTTGGAGTTCAGAGATCAACCTGGTAGATTGTTAGCACATGAAGAGGCAAATTCTCATTAAAACAAATGACAGAGTGTTATTCTAGACAAAAAGAAACACCTACTTTTGGACATTTATTGCTATGAAATTAGATAAATTGGGGACATCCTAGGATCAGCTAAGTGAAGAGTGGATTGAACAGAACTGCAGAGCAGGAGGGTGTGAGTTACCTGGTCAAAGAGGACAGATGACGAAGCATGGGAAAGAGGAATTCTTTGTAAGGAAGCCTCCTCAGGACAGAGGTCATCAAGACTACCCATCCTCTTCCTGTATCCTGATATCCACCGTGAAAACAAAGGAGAAAATGAAGGAGATGCACAAATTTAGATAGGTTCATGAAGACTGGAAGCCTTGGTTATGAACAGTCAAACCTCATACATCTTAGTATGTGGAGAAAGGACAAAGGGCAGGTTTGCTTCAGGCTCTGCCACTTCATAGCAGTAACTTTTTGCAAGTTGCTCAAGCCCTCACACCTTTTTGTACATCTAAAAGGAGAATAACTGCACCCTTGCAATCCATTGGGGTGAAAGGTCACAGGGGGCAAACGATCAGCATCGCCCTGTCTCCCTATGGCTGTGCTTGAGGCTTTTCCAAATCATTCATTATTAAATCATTCATTATTTACATTTTTCTAATAATTCTCTTTATTGATGTTCCTTTTCTCCACAGATAAAAGTTACGGGGACATTTCCCCCAAGCCCACAATTTTTCTTCCTTCAGTTGCTGAAATAAATCTCCATAAGGCTGGGACCTATCTTTGTCTTCTGGAGAAATTTTTCCCTGATATTATTAAGGTATACTGGAAAGAAGAGGATGGGAATACGATTCTTAAATCCCAGCAAGGAGACACCATGAAGATGAAGGACACTTACTTGAAGCTTAGCTGGCTAACGGTGACCGGAGCTTCAATGGATAAAGAGCACAAATGCATTGTCAAACATGAGAAAAATCAAGGAAGGGTAGATCAAGAGATTCGTTTTCTTCCAGTGAACAAAGGCATGTGTCTATAAGTATAACCAAACTTATTTGAAAGGGAATACTCTACCTTTTCTATCAAAAACTAATGAAAAAGATACTATTCTTAAATTGTATTACATTTAATGGGAGCATAAATGTCCCACTAGTTTACTCACAGAAGGATAAACAGCAGAGGCTTTAGTGAAAATAAACTGAATATTTTACATAAACCTTTGCAGCTTCAGTTTCAGCATCTTGAATATTAAGATCATTGAAGTTTTTAATAGCTATCATGTGGACTGTTCAGTACAACATTTGTGATGGGACCTAGCAGTACAGGACTTCGTAAACACTGAAACAGAGTTTTTCATTTTCAATGATTTAGTTGACTTAGAAAAAAGAATACTTTCGTGTCTTGACAAGCATATGTACTCGGTCCTACAACACACAAAATTTAATCTGTAAATAGTCAATTTTTTTAACAAAATGGTGCTCAGTAGAGTACAAACTCAGTTCAACAGAATAATGATGACCGCTGCAATTTTATGGTGGTGTTGAATTTTTCTGATTTTTTAAAGCAGTGTTAGACAAGATTTCCTAAGTTAGGTGTGTGTGAGGTCAATGTATATTAAATTTTCCTTTCTCCCTGATGAATACTATTCTTGCCGCTACTAACTGCAGAAGCACATTTACTGTCCTACCAGTCTTCGCCAGATCTATCTGGGAATGTGGACAGTCTAGGATTTTGTGGCCTGGGGTAGATATATTGAAGTGAAGAGAGAATGATTTTTTCCTACCCATTCAAGAATGCATTACTGACATACAGTTAACTTCTAAGATTTTAGCTAATGTGAGTTGTGCTGCTATAAACAGGAACATGCATGCTATCTTTGTAACATGATGTCTTGAACTCAGGAAGTTATTTAGCAGGTGAATAGCTAGATCAAATAGAATGTTTAGTTTCAGGGTTTTGAGGAATCTTCATGCTGATTGCCATAATCATTGTACCACTTTACAAAACCATTAACAATGTAGGATTCCTTTTTCCTCCAGCATTTCTTGTTATTTGATTATTTCTTCTTTCTCTTCCTCTTCCTCTTCTTCTTCCCCTTCCCCTTCTCCTTCTTCCTCTTCCTCCTTCTCATCCTCCTCTTCTTTGTCCTCTTCCTCCTTTTCCTCCTCGTCCTCCTCATCATCCTTCTCCTTGTCCTCCTCATCCTCCTCATCCTCCTCGTCCTCGTCCTCCTTCTCCTCCTCCTCCTTTTCTTCTTCTTTTCATGTATTTAGTAGAGGGTCTCCAGGGTCTTACTACATAGGTCAGACTCGTGGTGATCCTCCTGTTTTCAGCCTCCAGGCGTTGGGAATACAGCGCCACCACGCCGTCTCAATCATGGTCTCAGTGTGCCCCAGAGGTGGAGCTTGCATGGCTTTTAGTGCTGGGGATCAAACCCTAACCCCTGTGCTCTACCTAAGCAAGTGCTTTAGTCTGCTGAACTATCTGGCTGGCCCTTTTGTTTTTTGATTTCTTAATGAAAGCCATGATTTTCTGGAATCTTAGTATTTTAATTTTCATTTCTCTAATGGCAAGAGATGATGCACATTTTTCCTTATATTATTGGCAAATACGTACTAATAAACAATTAAAATTAAAAAGAATCAGACCCATTTCCAAAAGGAATCTCAAAGAAACAGAAAGGAAGCAGTATCAAGGGACAAGTTTAACATGAAGAATGTGCCTAAGTATCTTTCCTGAAAGGATTTTTATAGCGACAGGAAAAAAAAAAAAAAAAAAACAAAAAAAAACAAAAAACAAAAAACAACTAGAAAGAATACTCAGTTCCATAGTAGCGAGTGTTATGTCAGAGAGAGGCTCTACTTTAAGAAGGTCCTGATGCTATCTTTTGGGGGCTTCTATTGACAACAAAGCTGACAAAGGTATTTCCATTAATGTGACCAATACAAGTTTCTAATGCCACTTCCTGTGTTTGTTTTGCTTTGTTTTTGATAAAAAGTAAAAAGTAACACATGAAACCACAAATAAATCAAGTGATTCTGAAGGGAGTTAAAACTAACTTGAGAACAAGATTTTCCTGTGTACCAGAATAATATATAGGATACAAAATTACAGACTGAGAGCAATTATTTCTGCAAGAGCAGAGATTATATTTTTAATGACTATTTCTCTGGTCCTTTTGTTGATAGATTTTATGTAGATAGTCAAATAGTGGCATGAATAATTGACCCCGTTTGCTCTTATTTCTTTTAGTTACCACTATTATTCCCAGAGAACCTCATTTGAAAGATAAAACTGGTAAGTTTGCTTCATTTAGCCTTATTATGCTACTATATCTTTCTGGTCATCTCCTCTTTGGAATTTGAGTTAAGGTAGAAAAATCAGAATGACTGAGGGATATTTTAAAATTAATGCCTATCTTCTTTGGCATCATGTTAACACAGTAAACTACTATCTTGGCATCAAAATAATATGAGAGGATATGTTCTGAACTATTTCAACCAATGAACTGCATTCACCCCTGAGTCTACTCTTCCTACTTCCTGGGCATAATAGGAGTTATTCTAGCTTTGTCTTTAATTGATCATAAATACAACTCTCACCTCAAGTTCTATTCAGTGAGCCTAAAGTGTGACTTGGCTTATCTACTTCCTGTGAAAATGACACTGGCACTGAAATACTCAGCTGCTACAATAAAAAGTGGTTAATGGCTACAAGCAATAAAAATACTAGTGGATATTTAGTTTACAGCAGTAGAACTATATTCTATCTTGTAATCGCTCACACTACCCTTTGAACACAGAAATTGAAATTCCATGGGTATGGTTTACCTTACCCTTGTTTTTCTCCTCAGCAACATGGAACCACCCAAAACCCATCTCTAAGTCTTGTTAAGGAATTAAACAAGGTGACCTAAAAGATACAACACAGTGTCTGGCCCAGCAATGTGCGTTCCACTGATGTTAGTGTCTGTTAATATCAATGGAGTATCTCTCCTGTGTTTGTCAGAAGATTTTACACACAACAACCACACACACACACACACACACACACACACACACACACACACAGAGTGCCAAATAATAGGTGGGAATAACTGAAAAGAACCTGTTCTCCTATCTTCTAGCTAGGAATACTACTGAAACAGAAGTTTGCATGAAAGACGGAAATGGTAAGTTTTATTGTCTACCCTCCTTTATGCTGTGCTTCAGCATTTTTTTCTCTCTTAATTGTCTTAACTTGAACTGCTACAGCTTAAGTGAAAAAAATCACAATGGCTAGATGCTTCAGGATAAATTGGATGACACTTTACATTTTTGCATCACTTCCTAGGCATCCTATTAACACTGTAAACTGCTAACCTGGGGATGCTATGACTTCAAGAAGAGGATACAAAGATATGCTCTGAACAATTTCAAAAACTATTTTAACTGCACTATTTCAACAAATGAACTTCACTCATTCATGTATCTTTTGCTTCTAATGACTTGAAAGAACAAGTTAGTTCTCGGTGTTTAAAAGTTGTCAGTTGCTAGTCCTGTGAGTTGCACTTACCAAGTACTTTTTTATATAACGACTTGGGCTGTGTCCTCTCTGGATCTTCCTGGTTAACCTCGTTTTCCTGTCTCATGGAACAATAGTTGCCACCCTGTTACAGATGAGCATAATGAGCTCCAACGAAGTCCCTTTTATGTGCTACATTGCTAGACTCGAAGTTTCCACTCAGGCCCTCAAGAGTTCATATCCTTCATTATTCCTTCTTTGTTCTTCCTCTATGAAGGAGTTGTAGAGCAAGAAATACCAAGGCTAAGCCTCCAAAGCAGGATGGACATGTGGCAGGTTGTAGGTGCCAAGAATTTTGAGCCCCATAGACTGGGTGCAGCTCAGGTTTCTTAATATGCAGCTGTAGGAACATGAAGGGAGGTCATGTGTGAGAACTCCACAACTGCTCAGCTACTGAGGAAACAAGGGCCTGGCCAGCACAGGATATCCATTAAGCTAGCTCAGGATAAGACCCAGTTTCTAGGCTTTCCTTTTTACATATTCCAAAAGAATAGAAATTGAAGCATTGACTTCCCCCTGCCACCTTTTCATCAGATTCCAGTATCCAAAGGACTCCGGACTTCAGCTGCTACCCAAGGCAGTGGGGAAGGCAGTAAATGCCACCTGACAAAGGGGAGGGGGTTAGGACCCACATTCATTGAGGACCCTTTCTACACCAAAGGCTAATGATTGGAATTCTGACTCTACGAAGATGGATGATGTAAAGTGATCATTTCCCCAGACAGATACTTGGCCTCGTGACTCAGGGCATCACAGTGAGCCCACTGTCACAGTCTTTGATTATGGACATCATGTGTCTCTTGTACAACTTCAAAGGTTATCAGCTGCTGTTACCCAGACAAGGGAGTGAGCCACAAACACTGAACATCTTATTAACCCCTTTTATCACGTTTTCTCTAATGCCCTCTTCTGCAATCTCCCACCCATTGTGTGGGGAACACCACCGAATTCCCATGGGCTGTACCTTGCTACAGATCCCACTGCCCAGTTGTGTAATGGTTCAGTTTTTAGTCACCGAATCAACTCTCAGGCTTAAACTTCTGATACTTTGTGCCTCTTCTGTACCCTCAGTCCCTCTGCAATATAGGAATAAAAACGATTTGTCTCTCCCATGGGTGGTTATGTAGATTAAATGAGATTTAAATACTTACATCAAAGCTTTCAGCATCCTATTTCCAAATGCCAGATGGTATAGTACTAGCAACAGTACTAGTATACTATTAGTTCATTAGTGGTTAATGACATGAATCTATAATTACTGCTTAGAGATACTGAAGCCCCCCCCCAAATCCTCCAGCCTATTTTCACAAAAGCTCCTACTGATCTCCATTAAAACTAAAGCCTTAAGTTTTTAGTATTAAAAAAAGTTCTAAATGAATTTAGCTTAAGTTGTTCCAGCTGAGTTGCAAGTGAACCTTACTCTTGGTGATCACTAGCCTTCGGATGTGAGGCGTTATGCCACTTCAGTGCATGTCATCAGAAATCAACACCTATGACCCCTACCTATGGTGTCCTGTGCTGTCACATGTGCAGCTGAAACTCAAGACCTGCCTTCTCTTAGGTTTGCTGGACTTGCAGCTCACCAGCACCTCTGCCTACTACACCTATCTCCAGCTGCTCCTCAAGAGCGCTCTCCAGGGGGTCCTCCTCACCTACTGGCTATACAGAAGACGCACTGTCTGCCGTGATGGGAAGAGCACCCAACAGAAGGCAGCATGCAGCGCCATGGCATCTCCAGTGTTTGCTGTCACCAGCAGCACTTGCTGAGGATCTGCCACGCCTGTTGGGCACAGCTCCTGAAGGCTATGTGCACTCTATTTTGTCATTATCGCCTAAGAGTTTCCCAAGCAGTGGGTAAAAACTGTAGCTCTGTCATGTGGTGCAGCCCACGGCACCCTGAGCCCCATTCTATGGTCCCTACACCCACTCCAGCCAGCCAGGTTCTCAGAGCCTCAATGTGCACAGCTTGCTGCCTATGGTCAGTACCACAGAGCCTGTGGCCCGGGTCATCCCCTAGAAGCCTCCACGCTACCCATCCTGACTCAGCCTCCGTGGTACTGATCTCTGCTTCGTCCATAGTAGACACAATAAATAAAAAGTCTTCTAAGTCTTCTTTGGGCCATGTGTGGTTTAATTTGACAAAATGGAATTGACACTGTAATCTGAGGAAGAGCATGACAAAAGAGCAACACCACATTTCTAGTTGTTACAGTGGCTCCAAAGATGAAGATGCCCATGTTACTGGTCTTTTAAAGGTCAACACATTTGGATCCAATTGGTAAAAGACTCTCCACACCAATAGGAAACTCTCTAATGTTAATGGTATTGTGTGCTCAGCTGTATAGCAGCATTTCATAGCACTGTGTTTCCTGCTTCTCACAACATCCTCGAGATCTGCATTAATCTTCTAGGTTCAGTGTGATGGAAGTGGTGAGCGCATGAACCCCGGACCCAAAGGACCTGGGCTTCAGTACTGGGTCTAGAATTTAGTATCTGGATGACATCAGTTACTTGAATTCTCTGTGCACTAACTTCTTCCCTGGAGAAAAAGTTAGCACACCCTGACTCCTGGAGTAGGGTGGATCAGATGAGCTAATCATGCTTGTGTAGTTATGTCCTTAATAGCACTGGTGTGTGCACCATGCTACTGTAGAGCTAGTGAACACCACACTGTCACACACGCAAAGCACCAACAATGCTCTTACTTCTGTGCAGAAGGGATGGGTGGGCTGGAACAGGGACTTAGCTCTACTGTACCAGGCTACCCATGATGCCCCATGAGCCCTCTGGGTTATGGCCCACTGTTTATGGATGGGGAAAAGTTACTGACTAAGGTCACTCGCTATGCATTTAAATCCAAGTCTCTCTGAACTCAAACTCTGTGCTTGTGTGGATGTGTGCACATCATTTATCTAATAGTGTCTTCCTTTCAGACATTTTTAACTGGGAGAAGAACAAACAACAAGCATGTACTGCACGCTTGCCTGTGTCATCCTCTAGTGACTCAGGGTCTTTACAAATTTGTGAGTGCATCTCCTCAAAGGGACTCTAGGCCACTGGTCTGTCACTTCCCCACTGTCTTGCTTTCTTGATAATTGCTCTCCATGGTGCGAGTAGAATAGAAAGTCTGCCTTCTGCTGTGAGTGTCCTTGTTGCACCACTGTCCATTTATGGAGAGCTGCAATGGACAGTGGCCCTCATGCCCAGTGGGCCTTTCACAATGCTCTCGGGTGTGGATGTGGGGTCAGTTCCCTGGCTCCTTGGTTTGACTCTACACCATCTGTTCTTCCTTTTCTAAACTGACACATGAAAACTGTCCAGTCTTGGGATTGCATCTAATACAGCACATACATACAACAGGTAATGCTTAAATCAGTATGAGCATGTCTGTCTCAACTAATCCACTT
Source organism: Octodon degus (assembly GCF_000260255.1). NCBI lineage: Eukaryota > Metazoa > Chordata > Mammalia > Rodentia > Octodontidae > Octodon > Octodon degus. The sequence goes on from NW_004524607.1 coordinate 7,638,538, forward strand.
CTTTGTGATTAAAAACAGTGAAAATCCTTTCTCCTGTTTCTGAAACATATACAGATTATCTATAGTTTATTCCCACATCGCTGAAGCTTATTAATCTTTAGAATAATGAGTTAAAATTATAATTTCACATTTCTGTGCAAAATTACTAATTCAGTGGCTGACACCCTGCTAAAGTATTAACAGCAACCACTTGTGCAGAGCTCTGTTTCAGTTACTGTTTTCATTGCATGCTACTCCATGTAATTCTAACACGCACCCCTGAGGTACATACAACCGCGAGTTCTGGGGAGCTGGGCCAGGGAGGCCTAAGGAATTTCCTTGTGCCTACAAAGCTACTTAGCAACAGTTCCGGGCTGTGAATGCAAGAAGCCCAGCTCAAGAGCTCTGTTCTTGTATTAAACATTATTTGACGCTAGAGTGGAAACATGCTACTCTTCTGGACAATGTCCTTCCTCCTTAGGCTCAGAATTGGTCGAGAAGGCAAAAGCCCTCCTGAACTGCCTGGACTGCTTCTCTCGACTCCCGCACCGTTCTTACAATGACAGGGCTGCAGCCAGTATCCACTGGGAAGACGTCTACACACTGCCCTCCCTCTCTCCACTGGACCTCTAGGACTGACGTCCACGACATTTGGATAAAATGAAAACCACAACAGCCAGCTGCAAGCACAAGTGTTCAGTGGGAAAGCGTGGCAAAGATTCACACAATTCCACTGGAAGATGTGCGTCTCAAAGCTCTTCCAGAGTAGACTGCTCCATATATAACACATCTAGAAGCAGATTCACTAAGGACATTCCACGTGTTCTCAACTATTAAGGAAAAAAAAAAAAAAGAAAAAGAAACTTTCCAAGCAATACTCATACATTACCTCATTCCAGATTATCTTTATACCAAAATTCTTTTGGTACAAAGGCTTCATTTGTTAAATCTTTTTGTCTATTAAACGGGTCATATTGCTAAGAGTTGATGTACCTCAATGTAATCAAATACCTAAGTAACTGCCAATGAGAAGCTTAGTAGTAACAACCAGAGATACCACACAGCATCTTATAATTCAACCAAAAAGGCTAGAAACTAAACATTTCTAAGTCCCACGAAAGGTTACACAACAGATTGCACAGTTCCCATCATGTTGCAAGGTTATTTCTTTGCTTTGTTTTATGTGGCTAATAGCCCACACCTACCACACAGTGAGCCTCAGGAATTCCACAAATGTTTGTGTTCTAGTATGGACAGTACAGTTCTGCTCATTTTGAAAAGATAACTAGGTCTCAGAGACCCAATGTTAAACATAGGAAAATCTTCAATGTAAAGAATGCCTACTATTAAACAGAGTGAGTCCCAGTAGTGAATATGATCAATAATATACAACAAATGAGCCACACTATTAATTGTGGGCAATGTTAAATACGCGAATTCCAGAGTCCACACCATTCCATGTTCTAGCTTAAGACCTGAGGCTCAACCTACTGTCTTGGTGGCTCGTAGTTGCCTTCTGGGAGCCTAGAGTCACAGAGGCATGGACCTTATCACAGGCCAACTCAGAAATATAGATATGAGACAAAAGCCTCATGTCCTGAGGGAACAGGGAACAATACACAAAGCCTGAGGAGAACCGTGGTCTCTCTTGTGAATTCTGGACAGCTGGGATCTAAGGCCGCAGATAACATCTTCTCCTGCTTGTTGCTTTATCCCTTGCTTGGGATGTCAATGGCTAGCACTGTGTAAAGTGAGAGTTAGGTAAGTGCTCAAGTCGACAGAGAGAGTAGTCTGTGTTCACCAAAGTAAGTATGCACATTCCTTAGCCTGCTTTTAGCCCTCAATAAATGTGAGACGTTTCTGTGACTCTGGGCTCACTTAGAGACTAGTCTCAGTGAGACCTTTCGAGCTGTATTCATTGGGTCTTCTCGTTTTTCTTTTAGTTCCAACGCGTAACATACAACAAATTCGTGACTGAGAGACCTCCTGACTCCCGCAGGGTTGCCCCAGATGGCGTCACCAGGAGCCACCACAGACAGCACACTGAGCAGGCGCAAGGCACGTGCCACACGGACAGGGCTCTCAGGGTCTAAGCCATCATCAGTTCACTCTGGAAATAGTGGCCGTCCTACAATGTCCGTGCAATGATGTCCATGCACTATAGCACCACATATGAGAGCCCAAGTCCAGCCAACTGCCAAAGAGAGAAGAGTAAAGGACGCCACCAAATCAGTAGGTATCTTTTTAAAAAAATTCATTAAAATGCAAAATAATCAGGATATGGTGCTGAAATATAATACGCATAATGTGAACTTGGTAGATGGCACATTCATGTGGCTACAAAAATTAAAACATGTATGTTTATATATCTCCATTTCATTTTCTTACACAAAGGTAGTATGTCCTATTCATTATTCCGCATTCCTTTCTTCATTTATAAATCCTAGAGTTCTTATGTCAGCACATTTAAACAGCCATAAGGTATTATAGTGAATAAAACATGTAGTATTTCATCAGTGCCCTCTAATAGATCTTTGACTTATTTCTAGTATTTTCATACTATATACAGAAAAAACATATGTAACCAACATACACTCCTTGGTTTTTCTGAACTGATCCGACCTTCTTAGGCCAGTTTCTGCTCTCTGCAGAATGCAGCTATTTCTGCACTGCAAATGCACAGCACCAACAGGAAAGGGTCACATCACCCAGAGCTTTGTGGGGCTGATGTCACAGCCAGGGTCCCCCGGGGGCTCAGACCTCTCAGCACCTTCCTTCTCCATCCACCTGGGCTGCCCTGAACTTCAGCAGCACAGAGCAGAGCCCTGGGAGGAGGGGACACAGTGGGTGACAGGTAGAACTGGTGTGGCCTCTGGGCCTTCACTTTCTCAGGCTTGTTCTGTTTCTGTGCTCTGTCGCATGTGGTTGATTCTTGGAAGAGGCTCAAAGTCAAACCGGCCCCTACTGGTTGAGGCTGCGCTAGGGGCAGGGAGGGTGTTAGAAGGGAAAGCGAGGGCAGTTAAACCACAGCCAACCTGGTTCACTTTCAAAAGGTCACAGCTAATGAAAGCAAAGGAAATACCTATTTTCATATAAGTGCGACCACCATCAACCTCCCCCCACCCCTGCAGGTTGCTGGGAGCCCTGCATGGGACACAGGAAATGCATTAGCTGCAGTGGGAGTTGGGGACCTGGTGGCTAGGACTGTGTAGATGCGGTGCCTTCTGTCATTTGTCCCAACCCTGTGCTGGAGGAAGGGTCTACAGCCCATGATTATCCAGAACATTCCACCAAGAGTCTGTTCCTACTGAGGTATTAGATTGCAGATATAGGTACCTTTTGTCTTAATTTTCTCAATATAGACAGAGTGGCACATGACTCGTGTTCACTACGATAGGTAGCCAGTCCTCCTGGCATCCAGGGCTGGCTTAGAAATGGCTTTCTGAACACAGAGGAGGAAGTACACAATTGCAACGTGCCATGAAGTCAGACAGTGAACACATAAAGTGGTTATCTCTGTGCTCCTTATGTGGTCAACACTGGACAGCTTGAACCCAGGGTCCCGGTCTCCCACTCTGCACCAGGTGTGGGCAGCATGTGTGTGGGATATTAGCCTTTTATGCTTCCACTGGTGAACAGGCCTTATCTAACTGACCCAAGTCATGCATTTACTAGATGTTACTGTCCTCTATTAAGCTTTGTTCAAATTGACTCAAATTATTTTGACTTGGTGGAGGAACTTCCTAGGGCTTTAACACACTGTGCATTTGGAGTGCCCCACAGGCATTACCCTGAGGCCCTGACCAGAAGCAGCGGAGGTGCTCAGGCCTCAGCCCCAATCCGACCTGGAAGAGTTGTTTCCCCACCTCTGCACCATAACAATCTTGCCCTGGTCAGACCCCAGCCTCCCGACGCTTCCCAGCCCCGGTGCTGAGGTCCAGCCACTCGGAGCACAGGCATAGCTGGGAATGGGATCTGCACAAATGCCCAGGATCCTCCCATACCGGCAGTTGCACGATTCACCAAAGTAAGTTTTACTTAAATAACAAGATGACTGGAGAGGAAGAACTAATGGATCTACCGCTTTTGTGAGAGCAGCGAGGTGAATATTCACTTATAAATAACACCTCTTGACATTATTCAATTTATTTAAATTCAAACTAGCTAAATAAGATGGAGAATAGATAGCAATGACTTTATAGTCCTTCAGCAGATTCCAAGTAAGAGGAGGCAGAATACTTAAAACCCTACCTCAAGAGAAAAAGATGATGAATACATGAAGTATGAAGGTACTGCCTGTCTCAACCCCTCCTCACCCACCCTTGTAACTCAAATACTACAGACTAAATACCAAATCAACAAAGAAAAACATAGCCAGCCTCTTTGATATGTTGGATTTTATTTTTTTTTTAATTATACAAAGAGCACGTGTGCATGAGTTAAAAAATACAAGGGAAATGTAGGGTGTTAAAAAAGAAATACAAAAGAAATCTGAAACATGAAACCAAAACATTCCATTCTGTGAAATGAAATAAAAAGCTATTCCACCGGCTAAAAAAGTGTTATTTCAATATATTACGAAGTCTTTTGATTCAGATACAGCACAAGACTTTCCTTCAGTTACTCCTTGAGAGATGTGACTGCGTCTCACTGGACAGAGGAACGCTAAGACAGGCAGGCGGCTGAGTGGTTCACAGGGGGCAATGTCCACGAGGTATCACCATAAATAAATCCTTAATTGGCTCTTCCACAAAGTCACCGTGTCAGCTTGCAAGGAGACCCATCCCACCTTGTCTCTCAGATGGCTTTCAGCAGGGGCTCTTCCCACTTAGAAAAAGAGGGAAGACACAGTGTTGACAGGCAAAGCCATGCTGCCTTACATTTTCATGTGTAGCTTAGCAGACGCACAAAGGACATTAGTGTGGCCACACGGGATTTTGTTTTTAAGCATTTTAGAATAAATTCAACTATCCAGGTGCCACATTTTTCTTCCTGTCTACACTGCTGCTGTGGAAAGAAGGAGCTGAGGCATGCTGGGATCACCCACGTAGGCATAGCACTCAACAGCCACGACCCTGGATGTCCCTGCCACGCGGCTCACCCCCGTGCCAGCTTTACCAGACTCATACTCCACCCACTACCTTTTTTGCTTACGGTAAAATAATTGAGAAGAGCTGCTGCTGCTTTGACATCTGGGTGTTTAGTTTCATAGTATCTGTAAAGTTGAAACGATTTTTCTTTGGTGGTCTGAGTGGTTTCACACCCACCATTCTACCATAAGCTTCTGATGAAGTGTTGGGAGCCTCTTGAGAAGCCCACTGTGCCCCTGGTGCCACACTGGGAGGAGCAGAGCCCGATTCCTACACGTAGCACCCTGTGTTAGTTATGCTTGCTTGCCTGCCTTCGGGGACACAGAGTAGCAGCGGTCCCACATCTCCTGGGACTGCTGTCCTCACAGCACCAACTGGTTAATGTTTCAAATCGAAACAGTGGCTGCCTGCAGGCATTCCGACTAAGCTAACAATATGTACTTTTCCTTATTCTTTGTAGATTTGGGACTCTGAAGTATTTTTTAGATCCTACTGATGTTACTTTTCTATAGAAAAAAATTGTAAGAAATCTGAAACTAACAACATGTGCCAATTCAATCTGTCATTACGACACTTCTGGCCATGTTCCTGCACTCATTCTTGAAGTTTACTGTCCGTCTGCTCAGAGGAGATGCTCCTTTTCTAGCTACAGGGTTGATTTCATTATCACTTACTTTTGTGAAGCTGAAGTCAGAGCTCCAGAAGTGCTTTCTCACTGTCCCGTTTCTCCTCAGCTTCTTCTTCGGATCCTGTGTGGTGGGAAAAAAGGGAAGCATGGGTCTCTTTCCAGCACTGGCACAAGCTGCTGCGCTATAATACACACGTGTGCAATTTTACACGAAAGTGTGTCTGTTCAATATTCAATAGATTTAATCAACCTCTTAATATGCTACTTATTTCTTGTCAGAGGAAAACTTTTAACATATTATCAGTTGTACTAGCTTGGCCAAATGGATTTCACTTACGTACTACTTAAATACTCATTTAACATGAATTATTTTTGCCTTCCTCAGCCTCTCTGCTGACAGCTTGTATTTTTAAGCCCAAATGATGAGCTCTTGCACAACAGATTTAATCCCTGCACTGAGAGCAGCTAAGAAGGCAGAGTCCGATGCTCACCCTCGGGCTGTGGCCCAGGACACCCACCTGCCGTTCTTCATCAGGGTCTCAGAAGCCCTGCGTTGCCCTTCCACTTCCAGTCACCAAACAAACATTCTGCTCTAGAAATCTCCCCTCACAACCATCCCTGAGAAAATACTACTTCTCATCTGTTATGTATGTTTTCCTCAGTAACGATTAGAAAATAAAGCTTCTATAAGTACCTGAGACCGTAAGAAAGGCTAAATAAGTACATTCCCATGGAATATCTTACATCCCTATAAAATTACAGTCATATTAGTATACAACAACATGGAAAATGCATTTGCACTAGAGCAAACTAAACATTAAATAAAGAAACAAATCTTTGTGTATCAAGATTATCTTTGACAGAAGAAGAAAGCAAACACACATGTGCAACAAGAAAGCACAAAAGATAATAATCACAAGATTTATACTTTTTTGTGAATGTTACAAAATGTTTGCAAGGAACCTATGGTGACTTACTAAGTTTTAAATTCCAGCTTTAAAGTCAGGGCATAAGTAATGTAGACAGTAAAGACAAGTGGCACAAATTACACATCCTAGACAAAGTAAGTTAAATTTTGAATGCCAATACTGATGAATACTTTGAAGGGCAAGCTTGTAATTTTGCTCATTCCCTATTTTCATAAAAGCACACATGGTTTTCCAAGTCAGCATAAAGAAAGAAGAAGGGGAATGAAAATGGAAGTAGACTACACCCAAAGGAGCAGCCAACCTCCGCCGCTGCTTCCCCCTGCCTGGCGCTGCTAAGAGCGCCCTGGGTGACAGCCGTGACCAACTGGGGATAGCGGCTGGTCAGAGCTGAAGATTGTGCCCCACACATTAATCTCTTGTGACACAGCTCAAGTGAAACTGCAGGTAAAAGAAATAGATGAAGGTAGAATGATTGGGCTGCTTTGTTTCCAGCCACTGAAGTGCCCAAATGATGGAAATGCAGGGTGGCTTGGCTGCTCACAGTATCTGACAGGCTGTGGGGAAGATGGCCGGGCCAAGCCTTCACCTCCAGGCTCACTGACCAGTGGGGCTGTAAGCATCAGTCACAAGGAGAAGTGTGTCTTGGGGTTACCGGGGAATGTAAATACAGCTATATCCTGAATGAAAACATAACTACAGGTACTGTCTACATATTTTAAAGAGACCTCTGGGTGTAGTCTAGTAAGGTGGTCAATAGGTCAATAAAACTTCTCCATGAGAGGCACTTCTACAAGTTGGGAAAGAGGACAACAGTAAGCATTTTAATCCTCCAGAATGACCCAATGCATACAATAACTGCAGACATGCTTAAATTTGAAAACACTGCAAAATTTAGGCAACAATAGGGTTACTGCTGCCGAAGCTGCCTCTTCCTTCCCCACCACCCACCAGCCCGCTCACAGGAGGCCCAGCAACACAGGTACTAGCTGAAGGACGCTCTCTCTGAAGCTGGAGCCGCACTCCTAGGCTATTGCTCTGCCGCCTAAGGTATTCATAGCTACAGCAAGCAGACGCCTGGCTGAATTCACTCTCCTATGCAAGGGAGAGACCCAAGAGAGCTCCAGCCGATCCTACATTCTGCTGTACATACACAGACACAGCGATCATATGAAAGGTCTCAGCAGAAAGTAGAAGCTGCAGAAAACTTGAAAATACCCTAATCTTGAAAGATAACACCCAAATCAGGTACATTTCCTCTTAGCAGGAAACACAAATCCTAATCCAGGAGTTTGAGTGTGGCCTCTGTTCAGACCTGGCTACCACTAATCTGTTACACAGGGCACTCCTGGAAAACTTGTCATTAAAAGAAAATGAAGATTTAAGAAGAAAAAAATTGACGACAAGAAAGTAGCCATATTAGTTGAGGGATATAATTTCATCGATAATTTATTAAACCAACTAATAGCAAGCCTCTTAAGATACCAAGAATTAGAGTTGCTACATATATTTTCCAACAAAATACTTTCAGAAAATCTAAGACATGTGCAATCAGAAAAATGTGATCATCCTAAGGGAGAAAAAAAAATCAAACAATCTCTGCATGTCTCCACAAACTTTATTTACCAAGGAAGAACATCAAAAAACTGGTTATAAATATCACCCTAAAACTATAGAAAATTTAAAAACTAAAGGAAAACATGACACAAATAAATGCAGCTTCATAGGAAGGAAAAAATTACAATAAACCAAAAATTCAGACAAGAAAGCCTGGAGTGAAAAAGCTGAGCATTCTAAAGCATTTGCAAGAAAGAGTCACGTCAACACTGAGGAGGGCAGAGGCACCTGTGCCCTCGAAGACTGCTAGGAATAACGCAACCTGACACACGCAGCGGGAGCAACAAAGCCTGAACGCAAAGTGAACAGAGTTCAAAGAGCTGCGAGCCAGCCTAGCAGACTGACACATGCGCACTGGGAGTGACAGAGAAAAAAACTATCAGTGAAATGGCCAAAGAGTGAAGAACCCAAATTTCCCAAGTCTTTGAATTTTTGAGATATCTCAATCTATACAATTCGTGTAAAAAGAACAGGAGGATGCCCAAGTACATCGTCGTCAGCTGCTGAAAACTGAGGGATGCATGAAGATGAAGCCACAGCATGCCAAAATTGATGAGCTGCCATTAAAACATTGTCACGGGAAATACAAGAGCTTTATCAGAGCAAAAGATTGCACACCAACTATGTAAAAAAAATCTATTTTTGAAAAGTAGAGTCAGCAAAACCCAATCTACAGTAAACCAAGAAAATCATAAAATTTGAAACAGGCCCATTTGTGGCCAACAGGTATTTAACAAATGTGCCAGGCCAGCTCAGTGGGGAGGCACTGTCTTTCAACTACAGCTGCTGGAACAACCAAGAATCCAAAAGCAAGAGAACGAAGTCAGTTCCTACCTCGCTGGCACATGAAATTAATTCAATATATACCATGAACTTAAAGAAAAAGTATAAAACGTTGTAGACAAAATCACAGGAGAAAACTGTAATGCTATAGTTTAGATATGGCCTCATATACCATCTCTAAAAGAATGAATTCATTAACTAGATTGAATAAACATTGAAAGCCTGTGTTTCAGAAGATCATATATAGAAATGCAAAGGAACTACAAACCGGGGCAAGTGTCGGCAAATCATACAACTGATGCAGAAGTTTCTACAGTGCACACAGTTATTATGATTGAATAAGAAGGCAAGGCAGACAAATGGGGAGGACCTTCAAACTTCTCTGCAAAGATGATTTATGAATAGCATGCAAGACAGACATGGAAATGATGCCTATTGTGAGATGTCCTGTCAGAGGGGCTGTACTCAGAAAGACAGCTGCGAGTGCTGGTGAGGCCAGGATCAGGCGAAAGCCTACTGACGTCACAGGAGGAACTACAAGAGGACAGGCATTTTTCAAAGAACAGCTTAGCATTTTTTTTTTTTTTTAAAGTTTAAGAGAAACTTATATGATGCAGCAAACCTTCTCTAAGAAACCTAACTCAGGAAAAATAAAAATACAGATCCAAAAAATATATGACAATGCTCACAGGCTCGGTTACTCATTTTTTTTTTTTTTTTTTTTTGGAACCAGGGATTGAACTCAGGACCTTGCACTTGCCAGCCAAGCACTTATTCTACTGAGACATCTCTCCGGCCCTAGGCTCAGTTACTTGTAACAATTAAAAGCTACAAACAATTCCAGTGTCCAAATACTGGCAGCTATCAGTGTTGTGTGTGCATGGAGAAAAAGCACCCACAGAGAGAAGGGAGCAAGCTTCTACCATGTGCTGCACACCAACCTTCAAGCAAAGGAAGCCGAGCACAAAAAAATTAATACAAAATGTCCAGAAAATGTACATTTGTAAAGACAGAAAGCAAATTAGATTAACTAAGTAGACTTTAAAATACCTGTTACTGACTAACTCTGGTAGTTGGCAACTAATTCTCAAAATCTGAAACAAAGGGTGTAAAAATATCCTGTTTTAAATCTATTGTTTTAAAAAAGTGATCACATGATTACTCATCTCATCAAACAATGGTTCCATAAAATTTCCGTAAATAACAGAAACGAGCAGGCCAGACACAGGCAGACAGCAGGCGCATCACTCCGGAGGGCAGAGCGCCGAGCTGCTGCTCCACAGTCCGGCTCTTCTGGCGTCAGCCAGGCGCTCCCCAGCGAGAAGGCGAGGCGCTGCCCTGTGCTTGCCGCACACTGGATCCTGTCCGCTTCTGAGCACACAGGAGTGTCCCTTCAGTCGCCCAAAGAACCGCGCTTCCTTTTGCTGCCATTTCGCACCCAGGCTTACGGGGCGCCAGAAGGCCCATACGCAGCCTACAACACACGCCTTTACAGCGCCAACCATAATCTGCTAATACGTGCTCACTTCCTAACTTCTCAAAGGTCAGCACTGAGGGGAAAATGCCAACATTTTTACTTCTTATTTGATTTAACTATTTATTTTATCTTATTCATTCTTTCTTTGTTCCTTACCCTTCAGGAGTTCTAAATCCACTGAGCAAGGTGTATGTGGCACTGGGGAAACAAGCAGGGAAAAGCAGGCGAGGCCTGGCAGATGCCCACAGGGCCAGACAGAGCCGGATCAGGGCAAAGGCAGTCCACAACTCCAGCTACCGAAGGCGGGCATTCAGCTGCCTGGCATAACAAGAAATGTACGCTCTACAGGAGAGTCCTCTGGTCTAGACGCATGAATCCAGCAATAATTTTCAATTTTTAATTCTAAGCAGCTGAAAGTTCAGATATGCAAACACAGTATACAACAAAGCAGCGCTCTGAGTAGTCCTCTGCCCACCCTGCCAGTCTGCTCAGGCAAGGCTGCCACCCAGTGGAACACCAGGACAGCGTCTTGTTCTGCGCACCCAAATGAGATGGTGATGCCCCGGAGGACCACTAGGTGGCGGCAAACACCACAGACAAGGAAGCCCAGGGCTGCAGGAAGAGAAAGCTTGATGGAGGACTGCTTTGGGTGAAACTCCCCATGTTATCATTAATTAGCCTGCTGACCTGAGCTTCTAATTAAGAACGCTGAGTATTACCGAGAAACTGTATCTCACACACACAAACACACACACACACACACACACACAGAGATAAACAGTGGATTAGTCTTGGAAAGTCAAAAAATTACGAGCTAAATTTTGAAGCTTTTTCTTTTTAAAAAACGACCGCTATGGCATTTAAATAAAGTTAGAGTTAGCAGGAAGGTTAGCACATCACCTAATTTCTACTGTCTGAGAAATAGATTTCCTGGCAATCCACACCCATGCTCCACAGGGCCTGCGGCTTTACATTTCAGGCTCCTCACGGATGTCCAAGATAGGAGCTCCGTCGAGTTCCTCTAACACAGGTATTTCAGTGATGTGCCCTCCATCACTCTCAGGGCTCTTTCTCCCTGGATTCCATTTTATGATACCATGTGTTTAAAATTCTCCCTAGGTGTAGTCATCGGCATACAATGACACAGCCTCTAACCCAAGGTGACATCCCAGTGGTACAAACAGACCTGGTCTCTGCTGAAGGTAATGGGTGGCACAGGATGCCAGTGCTATGGAAAAGGTCCTCAAGTACCAAAAACCCCTCCGAGGGTGTCAGTCTAACAACCTGGCAATGTGGCACACAGATGCAAAATAAAGACAGAGAGAGAAAGTTCTGCACTGGAGGAGTGCTGGGATCAACAATGTTCTCCGTGGAGCTAAAGGCCAGAGATCCAAAACCTCATGCTATTATTGGTATCCATCAGGGAGGTGGGTGGGGATCCTGGCAGAGCACAAGCGAAGAAAATCTTTGTACACACTAGCTGTAAGGAGAAACAGAGGCTCTCCAATTCTCCAATCAGCAATACAACAGCAGCCTGACGTACTCGAGGCTGGCACCTTTACTGCCAGGAAAGTGTAATTCTGATTACTCAGCTGAGAAGTTACCTCATGTCTTAGTCCTGGAATCTCACAGGCTCTTGCTCAAGTTCCCATGTGGGTTGGGGGGATGGATGAACAGACTCTCACCCTTGTGCTGCAATGGGACAGGCTGGCTTCTCAGAGGACTCAGTAGCATTCTTTTAGCCAATCAAGGGAACATGTGTTTCAGTAGAGCCAGCTCTGCATGTATCAGTGAACAGGGCTGAAGCAAAAGCAGGGGAAGACTGAGGCAAGGGGCTTCGCTTCTCAGGAGAGCACAGTTTGGCAGTCTCCCACACCCAGACCATGCCAGGGCAGCCATAAAGATGGCCAAGAGGGATGCATGCATAGCCAGGGTGTAGGGCAGCAGCCTTCAAAACACAGGACTGGACGGGGTATTCAGAACAGGAACAGCCACAGGGGCCAGGGAGATAGCTCAGTAGAATGAGTGCTTGCCTGGCAAGCACAAGGGCTTGAGTTCAATCCCCAGTTCTGCAAAAAAAACAAACAAACAAACAAACAAAAAAAAAAACCACTACTGGAACAGTCAAATACAAAGCAGCGGAAGGCTTGGGGCACAGCCTTTTCAGAGCAACTAGGAGTATGACACAAGGCAGCCACATGGAAGGGGACAAATGGCCAGTGGAGTCACAGAGGCATGTTCTGCCAGGCTGAGGCTGTTTATTTCTGAGCTCTTCATGTCATGGGAGGCCCTTGGGTGGGGGATGACATGATCCATTGTGCATTTTCATAAATAGTGGCAAAGCCTGTGAGACCTCAGCAGCTGTGACAGCTGTGATGGGGCTGCCACACCGCAGCCAAGCTCCAGTGGAGCTCCACCTGAGCCTGTGAGGGCTCCTGTTCTCTCTGCCTCTGCCTCCTCGGGTCCACACTGTGAATCTCACAATCAGGTTCACAAGGACGCACCGCCACATCTTCCTGAGCCTGCCTGTACACTGGATGGCACTCGGTAACGGCATTTGCTGTCATCAGATCACATCTGTAAAGACACTCAGCTGCGAGGGCTTCCAGAACCGCCTCAGACAGTGGTAGAAATGATGGGAGGGCAAACGCACTGTAGTGCAGGGGAACATTCTGAGGGGCACTCCGGCAGTGTGCCTTTTACTTTAATAAATTTTAATTTAAGCAGATAAGTACACGTGATATATTTCGATCACGCCCTGGATCTTCATAACCCAGTACATGAAATGTTAGAAACAGAAGAGAGAGGGCGAGGGAGGAAGTGTAGGGGTTTAAATGACAAACAACACAAATGCTAACCACAATGTTTACCTGCTTCAGACTCAGGAGGGGAATAAAACTGGCCATCTGAAAGACCCGCAGGGATGAGTGCAGCCCTCTCTGAGGCGTCCTGAACAAACAGGAGTCCTGGAAGAGAAGAATTACAGTGACTCAGTTCCTACTACATCTCCTCATAAGAGTAAGTACAATATGATACTGTTAGTTTAAAGAAAGTCTAAGAAGAAGAAAAAAAAAAAAAGCAGACCAAATATCTTTCAACCAAAAAACAAAAGGATCCATTAACAATCCACTACAATAATTTAGTAGTTTAAAAATTGCTACATGAGGGGCCGGGGAGATAGCTCAGTAGAGTAAGCACTTGCCTGGCAAGTGCAAGGACCTGAGTTCAATCTCCAGTTCCACAAGAAAAAAAATAAAAAATAAAAATAAAGAAAAAATGCTACATGTTATCGTGAGGATTCATAAACTTAGTATTTATAGCATCTTTCCCTTGGGAATTTCCTTCACCTACAAATATCAACATCAAACTCAAAACTGAAACACAAGGTGAAATAAAACTCCACCTCAGGGCCGGTGAGCTAGCTCAGCAGACTAAGGCCTGCTTCGGCAAGCACAGGCACCAGGGTTTGATCCCTGGTTCCACATGCTAGCTGGCCCCACCCTGGCGCATGCTGAGCCAGAGAAGAAGTTCAGGAGTGGTGGCGCACGCCTGCAATCCCAGCACTGGGGAGGCTGAAAACGGAGGACCACTATGAGTTGGAGCTGTATAGTGAGACCCTGTACCAAATACATAATGAAAACAAAACAACTACAGCTCATATAAAAAGTGGCCAGTCAGCTTTTGGTTGAAGAAATGCCACATGCCATGGAATACCTAAGCGGCCATTATAAATACATACAGAACAAAGAAGGTGATAAAGAAATATTTACATTAAAAAAACGAAAAAGCTGAAAGAGGGAAATCCCAGGATCTCACACCGTATCGGCAAGGCCATCGGCACTACGCCACTGGCCAAAGGCTGGTTTCAGCCAGGCTACCATCCGAAGAAGTGCAGACCAGAGAGCAGAGGACAGGCGGTGCGTCAGCTACTGCTGGCACCAGGCAGTGCTGTTTGCGAGATTTTCATGAGTTGTGCTCTGATGCTGACCACTGTTTAATCAAACAACCACTAGACTCTTAGTCACACTAACAGCTGATAGGCCACGGCTAAAGTTCAGCCTGCTGATCGGGCACAGTAAAAGGACTTCCATTACCTTTACCCGTACCGTTTCCACATTATGCTTCTATCAAGGAAAGAGGTACAGGGGAGTAGAAATGTTTTAGAACAATAATGTGTTTTTAAGATCTACTCTGAATTTTGCTTCTTTTTTTAAAATACAGATTTCTCTTCAGTAAAAGAGATTTTTGCAAAATAAAACTACATGCAAGAAACTTCTGGTCTCATTTTTTGTGAGGCCATAAACATGTTTAACTTCCCACAGGACACAAGACTTTGTCCCATGAGGCAGAGAAATAAGAGTCAGGCAATGGAAAGGGCACCGAGGTGACACTCCTGGGCACTGAACAGGCATCTGAGCTGAGCTGGGCTCGCTCACCTCTGCAGGAGGGGGCTGGGCCTGTGGCACCTACTAAGCACCATGAGAAGCTCAGCCCAAGAAGCAACCACACAGCTCCACCCATCATTTGGCTCTCCTGGTTGCATCCTGGGACAGCAGAGCCAAGAGGGGACGTGACGGCAGCCTTGGCAGAACTTGGTCCAGCTGTCACTCCACCACCCAGAAGAGGACAGCGGAGGGCTAAGAAAGCTGAGTGCTGCGCTGGCTAGGGCCTTACTCCTTCGGACTTCCAAGTCCAGCCGTTGGAAGGTAACTGATTACAGCCCTTCCCCAGCCCCTACCTGAGGTGTGCACAGCTATGACACTCTGCAAAACCACTACCTTGTATTTAAAACTGCTACTCTTCCTTCCTGAAAACGGGTCGCATTTTCTCTGCCTCTGTAACAGCAGTGCTGTGACACGCACCAAAGGCTTTGAGTCCTAAGAGGCTTAACAGTATCATCAGCACTCATCTCTGAAGGGAACTTTCTGTTCCTCACAAGCAGCATCCAGGCTTCTGCCCACAGGAGGAGGAGCTGCTTCCCCCGCTGTCCTCTCAACCTCTCATCCCTCCAGGCACTTCTCTCCTTGTGCCAGTGAGTGCCTCACTCTGCCCACCTGCAGCCGATCCCTCCCTCCGCTTGACACCTGGCCAGTCCTAGGAGGCCAGAAACTTACTGTTTTCCTCTTCTGCTTCTTGAGGTAAGACTTTGAAATCCAGGAACCAAGTCTCAATCCAGGCGAGGATGAATGAAATGATAGGCAGCACATAGCCAAATGCTCCTTGGGAGAAAAGCTGGAAAGCAGATGTGACAGAGAAGGAGGGTGGTCACTACCAGCTCACACTGGAAACTGAGGCGATGGTGCAAGCGACAGTGCAGGACCATACCTTTGAGAGGATCACTTTCGCTAGTAGAAAGGCACTGGTCACTGCTGTCGTCAACTGCAAGACACATAATGCACTTTCACTCAAATTAGATGTTCCCACTGTGAGGAGCCCTCCTGCACCCCGGGGACTGAAGGAGCCACAGTAGATGGTGTCTCAAGCACCTCTTCCAGCCTGGCTTTTCCCACTGCTCGGTCTCTGTCCCCGCTCAGACGGGGCGCTGTGATAGTCCTTCTCCACACTTTGGAAGCTAATGCGTTAGAACCTGTGCTTGATGCATCATGAGGTACAGGATGCTAACAGACTGAAGCGAGCGCACAGGGGAAGGGCCCACCGAGGGGTGAGGACAGGCTCTCCCTGGGGGTTAGAAAGCCCAAAGAGTCGTACAGGGCTAGTCCCTGTCACTCCCCGCTCCACTGGTATTTTAGCATGGCAAAACCTCGGCCAAGTGAATCTCAATCGCTGCCACGACTGACAGAGAACAGAGCGTGTAAGTATTAAGTAGACACAGGTACAAATACACACACACACACACACACACACACACACACACACACACACGGACTACTACTATCCTTCTCATTTTGATATATCTGAAGTACCTTAAATTTACATCAATTCACTGTCCGGGCTGACACTAAATGTTTGCAGGTATCAGGTGATTTCTTCCTAGACTTTCTCTGCAAGTGGCTCTAAAACAAATCAATAACCATACAATGGATCTGCCCCAACAGAGTTATCCTTCAGACAATCCGGACACAGACACGGAAGCTGTTTTCTTGTAATTCTCAGGGAAAGCTTGTATGTCACCCTCTGTTCTACAACAAGCACTGAGACAAGGCCTGACAGACGCCAATCTACATCACGGACACTGGAATAGAGTATCTGAAATGCAGGCCGCTGCAGAACCCTCGCAAGACGCGATCTTCAGCCAGTGTGATGTGGACAGAGAAGACTCAAGAAAGAGACACAAGCCCGCTCAGACTGTGGGCCAGGCCCTCAGAGCGACAGCTTCCAGAGTCACAGAGGGCAGGCCTCTGGGTGAGCGGGGGACGCTCTGCACACACAGCCCAGGCAGAAGCGGCCAGGTGGACGAGGTCTTCAGAGGGGAGCACAGCCCCATCCCTGAGGGACTCCGCGCCCAGGAGCTCCCCATTCCCTGTCCCACCCTGCATCTGCCACATGAGGGCTTTAGAGGGGCCCAACAGTCCAGGCAGACTGGCTGGTAAGCGTTTCAATCTCTTTGCGTTTACTGAGGATGAACATGGGTGCCCAGGCTCTGCGCTGCGTGCCAGAAAAGAGATGACTGGAGATATTGCTGCCCCGAACGAGCCAGGAAAGGAGGGAAGGAGACAGGTACAGGAGCACAGGAGTATCTACCCTGCAATCGGGGCAGGGCACTGATCATCACAGACTAAATCACAAACAAGTCACTGCACAGCATCAAGCAAACGGACTCTCAGGTCACTCTGTGACTGAGGTACGGCTCTCAGCTCTGCTCTGTGCAAGAAGCAGAGGCTGGGTGGCCGCCCAGCCCATCCTCTCCAAAGGGTTGCTCAACTCCTCATGAGGCCTAGTGTCCTGGAAACCAGGCAGCCAGTGGTTCGCGCGGGAGAGAAGCTGGGTGCCAGGCCTGAAGTGAGGGGCGAAGGGGGCCAGGCCGGGCTTGGCCCGCACTCCTCCCCACTCACCGCTATTGCCCACCAGTGGCGCAGTTTGCACACAGCGTACGCCAGGATCAGCACTTTGAACCGGAAGACTGCCAAGAGCTGAGGGAAGCAATACGAACACAAAGACAAGTTATTTCAAATACATTCAAAATAGAAGTGATTCAGCTTTCTGAGCTTGCCAGGCCATCTTCACATTCTGACTTGAGTGGACACAGCCTCCGACGGGGACTGGCGCCGAGGCCAGCACTGGGGTCCTGACCCAGAACCCAGCCTAAGCCACCCAAGCTGGGCTTCCCCCGAGTTCTCAGTGATGACCAGTGGAACACCACCAACATGAACAGGATTTTTCTCACAAAATCGTAAATGCAGGTGAATCCTCCTTGCTATAATTATGACATTTCTGTGAGTTCTATTTCAGCCACAAGTGTGTGCATGCGCACACACTCTCCACAGGGAACAGCTTTTCCCTTGGCCTTCCCTGAGGCCCTGCACAGCTTTCCTGATGACAGCACACAGTGCTCTGGGGCAGGGGCCTGCGCAGGATGGAGGACAAGTCGGAGACAGAGCAGCAAGGTGGGCACTGCAGGGACCAGCCTGTACCGAACCTGGGTCCTTTCAGAGGGCCTGTGCCTTCGGCTTTCAGGCTCCTCACATCTGAAGATAAGAAATTGAAAATACTTACGAATATGTCAAAGTAAGAAGAGTAGTAGTCATACTGCACCACCTCCTTCTCCAGCGTGTTCTCAATGCCTCCATTCACCTAGGAAAGAGGAAGCAGCAGAGGGGGACAGATTTACAGGGGAAAATAAAACAAGATTAAGGTTTCCTGCTTCCCTGCCTACCTCCTCCAAACCCAGGAGTGTTCAGATCTGGGAGAAAAGACCTTACTTTCAACAGAGAGGGGCTGAACAACATGTTTGACTTCTTCAGTTCTTTCACTCACTCATTCAATAGATGAATGTATGGTGGAAAATCATGCAGTTCATATTTTGGCACATTAACATGATACAAAAAATAAGATAGTTTTCACTTCTACAGATTTGTATATCTGCTCACTCACCATTTTATATTGCGCAAGGCCAGGGCTCCCTAATCCAAACCAAATATCTATGAGGGCAGCAGGCATGATGGAAGGACAGAAGTGGTTTGCTGTCTTTATATGCTAGTGGCATTTTAAAATTTTGCATGCTTATCAATTTAAATACAGGACTTGGATAAGAGCACTGGCAACAGACTAAACCCATGACTGATTATACACGACAAAATTACAATGAATGATAAGGCTCCAACTTGGTAAGACAGACTTTCTACTCTCTCCAGATTCTGTCAGCAAAGTGAATGTCAAATTGCCAAGTTCAAAACTACAAATAACATCACCGGAACTGTTGCTTTGTTTTTTAGTGCTATCAGGGATTAAACCCAGGACCCTTCCAAAGAGCTACACCTTCAGCTCCTTTTGAGACAGGGTCTCCCTAAGTTACTAAGCTGCCCAAGCTGGGCTCAAAGTTGGGACCCTCCTGCCTTAGCCACCCAGAGTGCAGGGTTTTTAGGTGACCACCACCGTGCCTAGCTGAGAATACTTCTTAAGAAATCAGGGCTAGCCAAATAGCTGAGCAGATTAAAATGTCTGCTTAGGCAGACACAGAGTCCTGGGTTCAATTCCTGCGACTGCCATCCGGGCCCACCCCTGGGGTGTGCTGAGATGGCGACTGAAACTAGGCATGGTGGTGTACGCCTGTAATCCTAGTGCTTGGGAGGCTGAAAACAGGAGGATCACTACGAGTCCCATCTACATAGTAAGACCCTGTAGACCCTGTACTAAATACACAAAAAGTAAAAGAAAAAGAAATAAAGAAATCAAGTTAGGGGACACATGGCAGCAAATGACGTAGCACCAGGCAGGCTGTCATCATGAGGGCCCATGGTCAGCCTGGCCACAGAGAACGAGATGTGTAACACTCCTTTCAAACTTCCAATTCTAACAGTTTTGGTAAACAAGTACAGACACTTTATAAAAAGAAAAGGCAGTGTGCAATTAATCAACTGAGTAAGAGTGAAAGAAATCAAAAAGAAATAGCTCTAGCAGGTTCCCTCAGCAGTCAAATGAGAATAAAAGTTATCATGACAGGATTTGGTTTATTATGAGAGTGAACGTGGTAAATGCTACTTCATGCCCTCAGTTCCTGAAGATTCTGATTTCCGTATCATTAGCAGGGACAGACCATAGATTCACCTTCCTGTACATCTTTATAAATGAATGGAACTAAAACACTGCGAACAGAGAAAGGTCATTCATTACTAAAAGCCAGCCAACCTTCTCTCAGTGCTGCGTCCTTCCAAACTAAAGACACTTCCTGGTAGTCAGGACACTGAAAGAATGTTTATCCCACATGGCCCCAGAAGCAAGGCTGTCACCCCCAGAGCCTCTTTCCCTCTGGAGTGTGATGGCCAATGCCACCAGGTCAGATTTGCCAGGAGAGAAAGTTTTCCTCTTGTATCTGAACACTCAAGGCTAACTGTGCACTGCCTTTTAGTGGAAATATTTAGAATACGTATCTGCAACCCTAACCTGTATTCTAAATTCATCTTTATCTAGCTCAAGGTATCTTAGACTGGTGATACTTCCACACAAAATCCCTTCCCATGCAAGTTCTTTCTTGTCCAAACTGAGTATCCGCATACAAACATCTGAAATCTGAAACTCCAAAATCCAAAACGTTTGGAACACAAACACAGCACCACAGGTAGAAACTTCCACAAGTGATATGTGGTAAGTCTTGACCCAACCACAAGGCCATTAAAAATATAGTACAAAATTCCTCTCAGGCTATGAATATAGAGTATATATGAACAAGTGAATTTTATGTTTAAGATTGGATCTCATCTCCAAGTGTATTATGTATTCAGGTAAGTAAAAAGAATTCCAAAACCTGCAGTACTCCTGGTCCTACACACACAGGGCTGAGGGATACCCGGCCCAGGCTGTTCCTCCAGACTCCACTATGAATTGGCACCTGGAAACGCCCTTCAATACTGGGGTGGGAGAAGTCTCCTATTTCTCAAGCTTTTGCTCTTCCTCCTCAGTGGGCCGCCTTCTTCTCCCTCACAGGATCCTTTTTTTTTTTTTTTTTTAAATGTACTTGGTATAGGGCCTCACTATGTAGCTTGAACTTTTACTGATCCTCCTGTTTTCAGCCTCCTCAGAGCTGGGGTTACAGGTGTGCACCAAAATGCAGTGGCCAGCTCAGTGTACACAGGAGTAGGGCCGGGGCGGGGCCAGTGTGGCATGTGGTGCTGGGATCGAACACCAGTCCCTGTGCTTGCCTAAGCAGGAACTTAGTCTGCTGAGCTATCTTGCCAGCCCCCAAGAAACCTTTACTAGCTTCTGAGTCAGGCTTTCACTGTCCTCAGCCCCTAATTTATTAATCCAGCTGCTCACTACTGCCACCAGTATCTCTACCCATTCACCAAACATCTGCCAGGCACCTCCTGAGCACCAGGCCTGGTTCTAAGTACAGGAAATACTTCAGCAAACAACACAATGTCTCTGTCTTCATGGGTCTGCATTCTGGCAAGGCAAGAGAGATGACAAATTGGGAAATAAGTATGACACAGAAAACAGAAGTAGGAAAGTGTGACAAAATAATGGTGACATTTAATCTTGACACCAGCATGATAGGGCACTAGAGCATACCAAAGGATAAAGGAAATTAACCAGGGAAGAACAGAGGAAGCTGCTAGGACAGAGGCCTCAATACAGACTGAGCCCACTCTACTCGCAGAGTGGGAGGAAGCCGGTGTGGCAGTAGTGAAATGGGCTGCTAGGGAGGAAGAAGCAGACAAGCTCTGCTGGGAAGTGAGCTTCCTGTGGCAACTAGAAGGTTAAAATTCCGTATTTTAAATTCTGCATGATACTTCTACTGGGCCCTACTTGCCTACACAATGATTAGGCAACATTACTGTACAATTCTCCATGCCGCTACGAAAACTTAATAAAATAAGAATGAATACTTTTGCAGAAAAAAAAAAAAAAAGCAAAATCTCTCAGGATTTAAAAAGTCAACGTAATGTAAAAAAAAAAAAAAAAAAAATCCAGAAGCATCACATATTTTTGTGTTTCTGAAAAATCCTAGGGAATAATTATTTTGGACTTTTGGAGTAAAAGGTCTTTCTCAACTACTCATCCAATTATTCAGCCTGAAGTGGTATGCACACACAGGAGCATGGTTGTGTTCCAATAAAACTTTGTAAGACAGGCCTATTGAATCTGTCTCTCAATCTATAGTCTTTCAACTCCTCAGGAACTCAAATTCCTGTAACGAAGACAAAGTGACCTTTAGATTTACCAGGTTTGCTGCAAGCAGTAACATTAGACTAACAAAGGTCTAAATCTGCTGGAGAAGGGCAATGTTACTTCCTTTTGAAAAAGGTATTATTCACTGAATGAAACAGAAGAAAAATTTTTTTAAAAAATTGTCTTTAAAAACATTTTTTATAAAGTTATAAAAAAGTCAACTTACATTTAACTCTATTATCCACAGTAATGTCACAAATAAGAGGTCAAAGGTAACAAACAAACAGAAAGTCCTCCTGACATCAGATATGCCTTTCTTCTCCCTTCCTTCATAGGACTCGATCCTGGCCATGAGCTGTGTGGGGTTGATGGAGTGGACGTCGCGCAGAGAGGCGCGGGAGCTCTGGCTCCCTGTGAGAATGCTCTCCATGACTTCCGGAAGGGGGTGAATCCCAGAGGAGGGTTAAAGGAGCCTCTCCCAATTCCACCATCCTAGAGCAGAGACCTGTGGGAAACAGAAGAGAAATAGCGGATACGTGAGAGCTTGCCTACCACAACCACAGCACCCTTAACCACTGTAGACTATGTGCAGGCGCGCAGCATTCGTGTCTTGATGAAGGCAGAGAAAGTGAAATGAAAAACGACAGTTGCTGTTCTCAATTTATACTATAGAGTAGAGTTTCAGAAAAGAATAGCAGTAAGAAGAAAGCAAATTTAAGATAGGGTGAAGCCAGGGTATTAAGCACAACTGAAAGGCATTCCTGATAACCTGGTGCCAAGCCCCTGGGTGGAAAAAAAAGAAAGAAAATAACTCAGTCCTAAGTGCTCTTACTCATGGACTAGGAGATGTACAGAGCATCTTCCCAGCACATGTACACAGAAGGTGTAAAGTAGCTGCAATAACCTGTTTCCTAATGAGGAGCCATTTTCTACCAAAATACGTAATAGGCTGAATTTAGCATCTCTTCGGAGCCTCTTTATAACCATATTTTTAAGCCTCTTCTTGAAAGTGTTTACAACCCGCAAGTGTTCACCCCCACTGCTGTGCAACAACGCAACTGATAACTGTGGAAGTTACAGTCTCACGTGAGATGCATGTTCCTGAAAGGCCAGGAGGTGACTACACTAAGAAAAAAGACCAGTGATCTTAAATGACCTGATTTTCTCCAAGATGGGACAAAATCACCAATAGAAATAGTGGATAGTGTGATGACCCCCCAGGATATTCCACCTTCCCTTCCTAAAGCAGGGCACTCACGTGCTTTACTGCAACCAAGCATGTGGGCACAAGGGATGTTACCACCATCCAGAAGTCTTTAAGGCCAGGGCATGGTTCAACATGTTCACCTTTCTTACCTCCACATGAGGGGGAATGGCCAGACAGAGAAGAATGTTTTCAAAGTGGGGAAAACAGAATTCAGAAACGGACTGCTGAGATTTTTTGAAAGAAAATGTTCTCGTTTAGTCTTACTCTAGGAGTTGTCCATCTCTATCCCTGACTTATTTCTCTCCCTTTCCACTTTAGGAATAGTCTTTTCCATACTTTATTATTATGGTGGTGAAATAATATATTTTTATTTTTATTTACTTATTGTATGTATTTAGTGCAGGGTCTACAGGGTCTCACTACACAGACTGGACTTGTACTGGTCCTCCTGTTTTCAGCCTCCCAAGTGCTGGGATTACAAGCACACACCACCATGCCCAGCCTCAATCACTATCTCAGTGCACCCTGGGGGCAGGGCCTACATGATGCACAGGAATCAAACCCCAGTCCCTGTGTCTGCCTAAGCAGGTGCTTTAATCTGCTGAGCTATCTGGCCGGTCCTATTGATATATTTTTTAAAGCAATCATTATGTGAACTAAGGCATTTTAAGATATTTATACCTCTTGATCTAGTAACAATACTTCTAGAAATTTAGAGGACATTAGCTAACCTATAGATGTGCAAGCAAACATTGATTATAGCACCAGAGGTGAGGTTAATGGTTACCTCGGAGAAAGTAAGAGGAAAAAGGAACTGGAAGCCACAAGTGGGCTTCAATTCAGGAGACTCGGGAAAGTTTTATTCCTTGACCTGAGCAGTGGGAACACGTCCTGCTTACCTAAGATAACTGACTGATGCAGGTAACTGGTGGTTTTATAAGATGTTGGCTGGTAAAAAGCTCAAAATGCTTTACCCTTTTAGAATTGTGAATTTGTGAATGTTGCCAAACAATTTACTTGATTTATGATTTTAGACTTCTAGTTACTAATGGAATAATAGACTGACTTAAAAATTGTTTGCATTCTCTTTGAGCAGTTTCTTTCCTTTTCACAATATCTAACAGGAGAAAAGAAAGAAAGAAGGGAAAAATATATAAATATACACAAGATAGCTAATTTCTATTGGCTTATTTAAAGGACTAGTTAATGCCTAATTTTTTATCAACTTTGCATGCCTGTATTTGGTAATCAGAACAACTATTTTGAACAATACACAATATAACAACCATTGTTCATTCCCTGTCATTTTGTTTTTAAAATCTGTATCATTTTTTATTTCTTTTTAAATTTCATTCTTTTGAAAATAAAAAAAAAATTAAAGAATTGTCTGCATTGCATTTTCTGAATATTTATTTTTTTAATTTAATTTATTTTAATTTTTGTATTTTTAGGGAAGGGTCTACAGGGTGTTCAGGGTCTCACTGCGCAGCGGGCCAGCCGGGCCTGGAGATCAAACCACCAGTCCTTGTGCCTGCTTGCAGGTGCTTTAACCCACAGAGCTATTTGGCCGGTTGCATTTTCTGAATAAAGAATGCATCACTGTAGAAATGTCTACGCTCATTCAGGTTCCATTCTAGAGAAGACATTTCATCTGTTTTAATTATGTAACACTGAAGCTTGAACCCAGGCTCCTAAACATTCTAGCAAGCACTCTACCACTGACCTACACCCTCATTCTTTTCATTTAAAATGCTTTACACTTGTGTACACACATAGTGTGTTACCTTTTGATGAAAATCCCCATTAACAAGACTTTTTCATAATTTACCTATAATATTTTCAATTGGAAAACCACCTAGATATCTAATGATGGGGGAAGGATTAGATAAATAACAGTACAGCAAGAGTAGACTGACTAAAATGAATGCTTAAGAAGTATTTACAAGGGCTTAGGAAAGTGTTTGGATTATAACTACATTAAAAATCTAGTATTAAATAGAATACATATATGCAGCACGTTACAACTCTAACATAAACTAAATGCATCGAATAATGTACCTATGAAATACATCAGATGTTAGCAATGACAATCCTCTAGCTCATGAAACTATTTTTCTTCTCCTTTCCATGTGTTTAAAATTTCTTATTTCATACATACTACATATAGATCAGTAGGAACTTGATGCAAGTGCCCTCTTGTTAGGGTCCTGAACAGATGTCCCTGGCATTCAATGAAGCCCTTCCCTTATTTTCTGGTCACTTACACTACTGCCTACCATGCTGAATTTTATATGCATTTCCTTGGCTGCCTCTTCTGCGGCCAGGGTACTCTCAGAAGACCGTGCATCTGGCCAGGGACTAGCACAGTGCAGGGCACACAGCAGGGGCAAAGCAAATTATTAACTGAGGTCCATCTAGCATTTTGCCCAAAGACTAGCACAGAGTAAGTAAGTTCTCAAAATAAATCTCTGCTAAACAGAGGAGAGTACAAGTGTTCAGTTCTGAAGGGAAGTTTGGACACTCTCCCCACATGTCATTGCAGAAGTACGGAACATTCAACCATGGTATGAAACATTCAGGTCCTCCTGGGAGTTGGCTTAAACAAGGCCAAGCCTCTCTAAGAACAGCACATATTGATTAGTTGCACCCATAGGAAGCTCAATCTACAATTCAGGATTCACTCCAACTATGGGAGAGAAGAAGTATAAAGAAAAACATTTGGTTAAGAAGATGAGAACTGTCTTCTTGACTTTAGTTTTTGAAAAGCTGCTTAACTGCTTAATGTCCCAGGGGAAGTATTCTTTGTACTAAAATAACCTGCTAGCTCTCCCACAATCATGTAGGGTTAACAAACTAATCAGAACTTGGTGGCTTACAGCCTACATTTGTTGTCAAGCTCACAGGTCTGCAAGTGGCTGGAAATTCACTAGCTCTAGATGTCACATAAGCAGTTCTGCTTCAGGCTGTGCTCAGCAAAGCCTGGCTTCAGGCTGTGTTGGTCCAGCTCTGCCCCATGGATCAGCCTCCTCGAGTCAGGGAGACCGAGGACATGTTCTTGTCCAGGCAAATGGCAAGAACACAAGCTAGACCACACAGACGCATTCAAAACCTCTGCATACGTTATGTCTGCTCACATTAACTTCACCAAAGCTAATCTCAGGGTGTATATGGGTGTACATTCCATGAAAGAGGAGGTGAACAGTGAGTATTTGCCAATGACCCTTCTAATCCAGCAGAGCTATACCAGGACCCTGCAACCTATCACCTACAAGTCAAATGTGGCTACTGCTATGAACACCAAGTTTTATTAAGATACTGCTACAATGTTATTTGTGCCCACAGGGATGACATGGCCATCTAGAGATGCTTTTATAGGAAGACATCAGGATGGAAGGAAAAGATGCAATAGAAGACATATGGTCCACAAAGCCTAAAATAGGTACTTCTGCTTTTATCAGCTTCTTCTTCCTAGATGAGTTCTGAAATTAAATGCTAATGTCAAGAACAAAAAATAGGTTAAATAGCTGATGAATATTACTGTTCTCAATGAATACTGATTTCGTGGTCAGCAAACTTTGTATTTTTCCACAGGTTGCTCCTGACATGCAAACCTTAGGCACAGGTGGACATGTCTAACATCACCCTCTCTGTGGCACTCCAGTAGCACCTGCAGAAGCACATAACTTTTTACTATGTGTGGTACTAGTTATGGAACCCAAGGGCACTGTACCATTGAGATATATCACAGTGTCCCTACCCTCCACTTTTTTTGCTCTTTGAGACAGGTCATACTAAGTCAAAACCCTATTTTGGCCACCTAGGCAGCTGGGATTACAGGTGTACACTGGCACGCCCAGCCACGCCAGTCTTTGCTGTGCTCTTTCCTTAGTCTCATACTATTGGCACAGGAGAAAACCGATCTTGTCTTGGCTGACAGATTACCCAGTGTGATCCTTACCAAGTGGGAGGACAATAAACTTGGACATTTTGCTCCTCTAGAGAAGGGCTCGCACCTTTGCTACTCCTTTACTGCACACTGCATCTGTCCCCAGGCTGTGTGCCAAGCCAAACCTCAGCTCCTCGCACATACACACAGAAGTGATAACAGCACACATGAACACAGCATTAGTACAGCCTTGTACACCACATATCAACATTGCAACAAAATGAACAGCTTCCTTACACAGATTCATGGTGTCAGGCACAGAGCTGAGAATGTAAGATGCAGTTAACCATTAAATCTCAGAACAGTTCCCTAAGTAGGACCTTGAGGAGGGAAAAGAAAAGAATTGGCACCTGACAACCAGCCTCAAGAAACAAGGAATAAGAGGCAAACAGCAGTATGTGGCTAATCCTCAGGGGCTACATGTATGGAAATACAGAGCAAAATTTTTTTATCAGTAGACACCAGAATTCTGAACTAGTAGGCATTTGGATATTTTCAAAATATGAAGTATTAGTTCAATTAAAGAGAGAAAAATAAAAACCAGAACTGAGTCAAAACCAATATGTATTTTAGATAAACAGATTATGAGGTCACTTACTAAATGGTTTCCTGGGATTCTAAGTATAGCTCAAACCCTACTAACTTGCCTAGCCTAATACATGGTCCCTCCTGCCTATTTTTTCAGAACTACTTTAGTGTGCTAAGAATTGTGAGCAGTTCCCAGAGGCACTGATACATTCCCTTCTTACAGACCTCTTCCTGTCCTTTCTACCTGGAGGCAGAAGGGAGAAAGAAGAAAGGGAGAAGACAAAAGGAGGGAAGGGGACAACATCAAAACCAAAACACAAGGTAAGAACTTTTTTAAATATGCAGTTTCAGACCTGAAACATTACTGTCAAAATTTAAAAGATGTAAATTGAAAGACAGTATGATCAATCATATATGGGAGGAATTCATTCCATTAAGATATATGTTTATCCCAAATTGATCTATAGATCAATCCAAAGCATAATTTCACTATGTTTTTTGTTTGTTTGTTTGTTTGTTTTTAGTAAGGGTCTACAGGGTCTCACTACGTGATCCACCTGTGTTCAGCCTCCCAAAAAGCTGGGATTACAGGTGTGCACCACTAAGCCCAGTCTCAATCTCTGTCTCAGCGTGCCCCAGGGGCAGGACCAGCACAGAACACTGGGGATGGAACCCCAGTCACTGTGTCTGCCTAAGAAGGCACTTTAATCTGCTAAGCTATGTGGCCAGCCCTTGTTTTTGTTTGTTTTGTGTGTGTAGGGTCTCACTACACAGCTCAGAATCATAGTGGTCCTCCTGATTTCTGCCTCCCTAGTGCTGAGATTACAGGCATGCACCACCATGCCTGGACTCCATCACAGGCTCAACATGCCCAGGGATGGGGCCAGCATGAGATGCAGTGCCAGGGATTGAACTCTGGCCCCTGCGCTTACCTAAGCAAGCACTTAGTCTGCTGAGCTATATCACTGGCCCCTTACTGTTTGTTTTTATAGAAATTGAAAAACTAACTCTAAAATATATGTGGAAATGCAAAGAAATTAGAAGATCCAAAGCAATATTGAGAAGAACAAACTGGAAAACTATACCTAAACTTAAGGACTTTCTATAAGCAAAACACAGTAATCCTAGCATACTGACCAACAAATACATCGATGGGACACAATGGAGCCCAGAGATAGACACACATGTATGTAGAGGGTCATTTGACTTTTACAAGAACATCAAATCAATCCAATGGCAAGAATACATTTTGTTTTCAGAAGAGTACTAAAAGAGCCATATTAAATTGGGGCTGGGGGAACTCAAACTCTAACTCACACTGTGAAAAAAAAAAACCCCATAGTATTAAGTATAAAATTAAAAAATATAAAGCTTTTAGAAGAATGTTCAGAAAAAATAGTTCCACCATCGTTTTCTAGGTATAGATTTCTTTAAAATGGCACAAAAAGCCATCTTAAAAAAAAAAAAAAAAGTTGTGCAGAATGTCTTAAGAACTGCCACTAATTAGTTTGGAACACAATATGAATATAAAACTGGATAATGCTATTAATTGTTAGAAAAACGAGAAATTCTAAGAGCATAGTTGTATTGTGAAAGGTGCCAGGAGTAGGGGAAAAGTCAGATTAAAAAAATGTAGAAGAGATAAATTTAGAAAAACAGTTTGCAACTTCCAGTGTAGTGATTGCTTTAGGAAAACAACACTAATGGACAGCGACTGTTAGAAGTTGTGGGGGAATATGATCCTCATAGCCTTGAAGTATGACCTCAGATTATTTAATAATTTGTTTCTAATAATATATCTTCAGATTGAAGATTTCTTGCACATTGTACCTGAACCAAGTTATCTAACAGTATCACCAAGGGTGGAAGAAGCTGACATCAGCTGTCTTTTATCGTGCTGCAATAAATATATGACATCAGTTTATGACAAATCCCTGCCAGAAATGTTTAGCCTGCATATAGTCCCAAGGAAACAAACAAACATGGTACATACAAAATTCTACAAAACAACTACCCAAGACTCAGCATGGAAATTAAAGTGATGAAAAACAAAACAACAAAACCAGAATGTGTACTGTTGTGAAGACTCTCTTTCTACTGAAAAGGGCGCGGAGAGAAAAACACCAAATTCAATGTACAAGCCTGGACGGGAATCTTCAATTAAAAAAACAAAAGAAAAGGGTACAGAAGACAATTGAGGAATTGATTCTAGTTTCAAACTCTGGCTATGTAAAAGAATGCCCTTATTCTTAGCAGGCACAGGGTGAAGTGCTGAGTGCTAAGTATCATGATGTACGCAACTTTCTTCTAGTTAGGTCAGAAAACAATAAGGAGGAAAGGATGACTGACGACGAGGCTGCAGTATCTGGACCTACCTACCTTCTATATAAACATATACACAACATAAATATATTTGAATACAAAATACAAACAATATACATATACATTTGTAACCTGAATATATGGCAAGGAAAGTGCCAATTTTCACTGCAAAAAAAAAAAAAAAAAAAATCATTTAACTGTGCTGTAAGTATGTGCTGCCTTATACAAGCACAAAGTGAGAAACTAAAACCATCCTCAATATTCTCTTAAACAGAACAGAAATCTAGTAAACAGAACATTTGACATGGGATTTTATTTTATTTTATTTATATTTTGGCAGAACGAGGGATTGAACTCAGGCCCTTGTGATTGCCAGGTAAGCGCTTACTCTAGAGTGACATGGGATTTTAGACACATACATTTGTAAAAAAAAAAAAAAATCCTGTGTAGATTAGTTTATCAGATGAACTGATAAACTCAAAGGCAAATCAATATCAGAATTTTAGGCAGCCAAAAGACTGTGCCCTTAACACAGTACAATCATCAAATACTAAACACAAATAGAGACTAGTTAAATCTTCTGAAGTACTTGGCATTGCAGACTGGAAGTCAACCTGTATGAAATTAAAGCCAATGTCTCATAAATACTTATACTGACTTTTATTACAGCTTGCATTATATAGTAGAGTCACATCATGCAATGATTTGAGGTCTATGGTTTGTTTATGTCTTTGGGGAAAATGTGCTGAAGTATCACTTTGTTTTAAATGAAGGTGTTCCTCTATTGGTTCCCTATATCAGAGCTTGAACTTTCTCCCGACCCTTGAGTAAAAACATTATTTCAGAAAGCATTACCTACCAAAGCTCAGGCACACACTAGTTAATACAGCTGACTCTGCTATCCTGAATTTCAGCTGTTCTTCCTTGTGTTCCTCCCCTTATTTTCCCTTAAGAATTTATGCTCTAACTCTATGATTGTATCTCTATTCTATTTCCATGATTTTCTTCTGAAGCTCTACTTTCTAGTTCTCATATTTCCCAGCACTGTTTATACTTAGGATACAACTAATGCTCTTCTCCCATCCTGCTAAGTGGGCTCACTCTGGGCTGCTTTGTCTTCTGCGCCCCCATACACACACGAAGATTCTGCCTGTGAAAGCTCTGTCATTTCCTATGGTCTCATCTCCTTCTCTTTCTGTGAACAACAGTGGAGGAAAGTACCATGGGTACAAAAATAAAACAACCTTTAGACTGTTTGTTTTAGGACTCAAGATTTATTTAGAAATTACCACATGACTTAGGAGATTAAAAGAGAAAATAAACCATAGGGTGTTCCTAAGTCAATTCTCTTAAAAGAACAATTCTTTAAACGTAAGTCTTCTCTATAAGTTAGTAATCTCTAGGTAATCTACTTCCTGTAGTAATAATTAAAGCTATTACTGAAAGTTTATTGATCCCTGGAACCACATGCCAAGTCAACCGCCCCCGCCCCGCCCCCCAGGCATACTGAGCTGGCCACTGACACTGGGCAAGGTGGTGCACACTTGTAGCAGCTCTATTCTTCCTATTCTTTTTAGTCCTCATTTCCTGTTCTACCTCATGTCTAGTCTGTACCAGCACTGGGGAGGCTGAAAATGGGAGGATCACTATGAGTCAAAACTGCGTGGTGAGACCATGTACCAAATACATTAAAAAAAAAAAAAAAAAAGTTTATTTGACTTGTAAGGCAGAAAAACAGTAAGATTCAAAGACAGCCTAAATGCTTATCAGTGTTTACATAATTTATGAAAGCATATATGGAGAAGCTGAATCTTGGTGTGAACTGTAAGATTTAAGAACTGCACTTAATAACGTGTGAAAATTCAAAGGCTGCCAAGAACACACCATCTACTTCATGCTCTACAAATATGGAACAGTACGTGGCAGAACTCTGAGAGGAGGCCGCCAATGCTCTGAGAAAAGTAGAGCAAACACCATTAGAAATATCAAGTGCTCGAAGAAGGGGGTGGTGAATGAAAGCAAGAGACAGGAAAAGGAATATTGTGGGACTGTCCTGCTTCAAAGTTGTATATGGTTAGATTTTTGGACTTACGTGTAAACATAAGAAGTATATAATTCTTTATGCCTATTTTTAAAATATATTCTAATTTTTAAATGTTTTTTATCATATTCTGTAGGGACTTAAAGTTCAACATATCAATACTTGATGAAAAATACCTGTTCCTTGTTATGCCTAAGATGTTTGATATGCAGACAGATAGTGAGGTTAAGCTTAACAGCCTAAGTTGTATGGTAATAACAATAAGCTTGTCTTCTGGATGGTTAACAACCTAAGTTTGCAGACCAAAATTAGAGAAAAAGGAGGGCTGAAAGGTAAGCCAACATTTTGGCCCTAGTCTTCCAAGGTCAATTAAGACTCAGGACATATGAGAACTTGTACTGTAATGCCATGTAACTCGGTAGTGTGCCAAATTTTCTGATCAAGGAGATTAAGGGGCCAAAGAGGAAAGTGATCGATGATGTAGAGTGTGCCTAAGGAAAGTCACATAGAGAGAAAACATTCTCTCAGGCTTTCACAGAGAGCACATTGGCCAAGCAATGGCCGTGACTCATCCACATGGCTGACACTGACAAAGGTTCTACAATCTGAGGTACAGGATCCCAGGATAAGTCCTGAGGGGATTTCACTGACCTTATCAGACCCAAAAGCTACAACTCTTGTTGCATAGATCCTGCTTTACCTTGGTCTTAACCATCCAGCAGAAAAGTATAAAAATGAAATATAAGAAGTAAAGTCATGCTGTTATGTTGAGCTGTAGGGGACTCAGGTCAACAATTTCTGACATTGCCAGTCAAGTGGAAGACCCAATACTATTATGGGCTACTGGACTCTTTTAGAAAATTTTGCTGAGTTTACACACCTACAATATTCAAATAACGGAACTTAACAAAAAAAAAGGGGATACAGATAAATGTCCATTTTGTATCTGTGTATTCAAAGTGGTTGGGATAGATATATAGTTACATTCTGTTAATGAATAGAGGGATTTGTTCTAATGGTGTTTGTAAATAGGATATCATGTCTGCATCTTGTACAGCAATTAACCACTAGGAAGAATGTATGCAACGTGTTAATTATTGAAAACTGTCCTACCAATTTGATTTGAAACTGTCTCATTGCTATTTGTTTCTCAATAAAATTATGGAAAAAAAAAGAAATATCAAGCACACAGATCTGAGGCCATGAGCAGTTATGCACTAGTATGAGACTCCTGTTATGCCATTAGGTTTAAGCTATTTGGTTACAACTTGTGTCTTCTATGGCATTTTTTTTTTCTTTCTTTGTTTAGTAATTTCTAGATTGTATCAGAAAAAAAATCATGTATTCTTTTATATCAATATAAATGCAAATTTGCAATGCTTTAAGTTTTTTCACATTTCATCACATACGAGTAATGAATATATTTTGAACATATGAGACCTCTGCTGTGGTATTTTGGACTGTGGAGGGTTAATGAAATCAAAGAACCTCCCTCACTGAGTTTCTCTCTTACAAATCAAAGACAGCAGGGAAGCAAAGGAGGGCTGGGAACACTGTCATTTTAGAGTGGTCAGGAGGAGCTCACTGAGAGGGTGGTACTGAGCACAGCAGGGAAGAATGGTGGTACATGGCTGGCCCTGGCCGTGGTGCAGAAGTGCCACCAGCACCAGCATGGCGGAGCCATGTGAGCTCAAGGGCACCGGGAGATGCCAACAATGAGCTAACAAGGGGCTGTGCCATGCGGTACCCCTCTCAAGACTTCTCTGATGAGACGGAACCTTGTGCTGTAAGAGGCTCATTGGCTACCCCATGGAGGCAAGCACAGAAGCCAGAGAGACCAGTTAGCAGAACACAGAAATAATTCAGCAGAGACCACACAGATGGCAGTGGGAATGGTGAGAGTTGGTGACAGACCAGACATGAGGCAGAACAGAAAATGAGGACTAAAAAGAATAGGAAGGATGGAGCTGCTACAAGCAGAAATGGGGAAGACGTGGGAAGAACAACTTTGAGAGAGAATATCTGCCTGCTTTGGACACTCGCAGTGTGAGACACTTACCCATATCCAAGCACAGATAAAGCAAGCAGCTGGGTATGAATCAGAAACTGAGGTAACAGCCTGTGGCTAGAGACGCATTCTGAGGCAACAGCGTATATATGGAATTTATTGCTAGAAGTAACACAGTTCTTCCTTTATGCCATAAAAGATTACAAAAAGCCAAAAAAGCAAAATCTAATAAATTATATTTACAAGGTCCTGAGTTCAATCCCTAGTACTGCAAAATCAATTATGTAATTCCACTAAGTTCCTACATCAATAAACTGTAAGTATTTGGCACCAACAAAATATAACACCACACAGATTTTGAAGGATTCAAAGGGCAAGACAAGCTCTCCTGCTCTCAGAATACTCTGCAGGTTGAGAAGGAAAATGCATAAATGATACCAAGGAATGACTGTAGAGATACAATCATGTGTACATTATGGACAGTAAATATCCACGCCACTAAGAATGTCACTTTCCCAGGAAAAAACAAGCAGGATGAGGAAAGGTATCTGGGAATGTGTGTCAGTTCTTCTACTGGCTACAGGCTGACAAAATGACAGAAGTCAGCAAGGCCAGTCACGGTGGTGGTGCAGGTGACCTGTTAGCTTGCCCACCTGGCTGCGGGAGTCAACAGCCTGGAAGCAAATTATCCCTCCAGCACTGGTGTGACCCACTTGTTACAGCTGCATCTTATCACTAGCTCATTGACACCCTCTCCCAGGAAGGGTCTTGGTGAACAAGAATGCTACTGATCTGTTTCTCACTTTTTTCTCAAGCTGCTGCTGTTTGGTCCAGAGAAAGTGAAACAACAGGGTCTCCAAAGCTACCTTTCTCCATTTCCTCTTTTCTCTCCCCACCCTATGATTCTTCTAACAGCTCTCTTCATATTGACTATTTTTTTTGCCATTCCCTGCTTAGCTTTAATTTCCACATTCAAATATTCTGTCTATAGCTCACCCAGAAACTCCACTGTCTTAATTTCCCAAGTCACAGAGATTAATCATAGCCCCTTTTTCCACAGGGCGAATGTAACTTGTACAAGTGTTACATGAAGATTCTGACTTGTTGACTGCCTACTGTTTCCAGAACTTTTCCTTGTTCTCACAGAACAAAACTACCTTTTATTTTTCCCCAAAATCACAATAAAATATCTGATGACTAGTACATCACCTCTATTTTTGCCAATTCTGGCTCATTCAGTCTATCAACTATCAGCAGAAAGCCACCTGAGATCAGTTTTACCCTGTGTCAAGACTACCAGGATCAAGCCCAAAACCAAGACCAAAACTAAAAGCACTTACATTAAAGATGCTCCGGGACAAGACCCTTACTATTTTAAGATCACCTCCACCTTCTGAGTCATCTGATAATCCCCTTCTCAACAAATCCTGAGGTTCTGGGGGAAAAAAAAAAGGCACTCAGAAGAAGAGTGCTGCTCCTCAGTCACACACAAATATTCCTGCTTGCTCCTAGAGCTACATTACCAGCCTCAGCAATGACGGAATTGAGAGTCACAGCACTATATTCGTAGTGATGTCTCCATTAGGAAACTTAAAGCTATCTCCCAATTATATGAGGATGACTTTGCATCACACAATGGCACTTCTTCATACTTAGTACTGCAACCAATTCTCAAGCAAATGCTGTTACTTCTCCTACAGAACTGGTGACCTCACAGGTCAAGATCTGTAAATCAAGAGTCCAAGACTGATAAGCCTGCTGCTCTCTAAGGAGTCACAGAAAGGAGGCTGAAAAGGTACACTTCTTTTAGAACTTCTTTTCAACTCAAAGATTAGAATAACGTCCATGTTCATTACATATTCTTCATAAGCTTCCCCCAACTTACTTCCTGTAATCAGGAGGAAACAAAGGCTGAATTCAAATAAGGTGGCTAGTGAGTAGTCAGCAAAGCCAAGAAGGGTATTAGGGGGCAAGCTGGCTTCTTTTTAT
The DNA here is from genome assembly GCF_000260255.1 of Octodon degus. NCBI lineage: Eukaryota > Metazoa > Chordata > Mammalia > Rodentia > Octodontidae > Octodon > Octodon degus. The sequence goes on from NW_004524607.1 coordinate 7,674,365, forward strand.
TGAAAGGAGACTTCTCACAAGGGTTCTTGAAAATGTCACTCCTGTTGACAGACTCATTTTGTACTCTTTTTGGTGCCTTTGAAGCTAGTATAAGTGGCATTGTGACAGGAGTGCTAGGGATGATAAAGCATGAACTGGATCTAGAGACTAAGTTTCTCTTTCACAAACTAAGCTAAGTCAATAAGAAGGGCTGTTCACTTCTATGCCCAACATGACCTACTGACACAAGCTATACAGTGTATGTTATCTTGTATAATGCCAGTTAAGAAGGGCTCATAGGTCCAAAAGAGAATCCAAATCTACTACAGAGGAAGGACTGTGGTCAAAAGCTTAGTGCACATGAGAGGTAGGAAGTAACAACCTCAAAATCTTGAAGTCTTCATTTTAAAAAAACACCAGTACTCTTTCTTCATTTCACTGGAATCTCTGGGTAGTCATGCAGGAAACCAGCTTCAAGAGATCAGCATTAGATGCAATTTCTGTCATGCTTATAAGCTTACTCAGTGCTTCAAAAACAAAGGCCAGGGACTTTGAGGAAGAATGCAGAGTGGTGAGCATGAAACAAGCCTCTCTGAGATTTGGTGCCCAAACACTGGAATATAGCAACATGAGGGAGAGAAGGAGAAGAGAAGTGAGTCCCTAGAGCCCAGAAAGTAACTGAGGTGAGATCTGAAGTACACAGGGAGAGTGAAAAGAAAAAGTCCAAGGAAGAAAAAGGTGGGGTACAGGAGGTGCTTTGTCCTTGAGCCTAGACTCAATGCATGAGAGGGGCAGCTTGAAACTACATGCTGACTGCTGAGGACACGAGAGCCCTCCATAGAAAAACACAGCAGTGGAGCACAGCAGTGGATACAGGACCCACTGGACTGCAGTGCTGGTGAGTTATCCTGTTTGGACATTTTGCAAGAGAGGGCAACTGGCCAGGGTCATCTTGGAGAGAAGCTGACTAGAGTTGCTGCTAGATCTACCTAGCAGCTTCCAGCTGAGTTCAGGCCTGCAGTGGATGCAAGGACTGCAGCAGGCTGGGCAGATGTGGTTCCTATCTCAGGATGAGCCTGAACTTCAGTGGAAATAAGGACTCAGGCTCGCTGGTATTATCATCTACCCTGCCATGAAGTTGCTGGTGGCTTGCCAGGATTCATCAACGTGGATCTGAACTCTTTGATTGCCTACATTGTCCTCCAATGGCAGCAGAGACACACCTAGAAATAGACACTTTTTTCCTTCCTCTATTTGTTCTGTTTGTCTTTTTAATATGAATCTGAACATGATTTTTTTTCTCTTCCCTTCTGTTTTTATACTTCTTTCTCTCCTGCCTTCTGGACCAGTTTCCCAAATTCTTTTACATTAATTTTTATGTGCTTATTTTTCATGGTACTGAGGATTGAACTGACCTTGTGCCTGCCAGGCAGACGCTTAAGCCACTGAACTATATCCCCAGCGGCTGAGTTTCCCAAATTTTGCATGCTCCTCTTTTGTTTTACAGCGTTGTTCAGTTTGTCATTTTCTAGGCTGTTTAATGCTACTGTTATTGCTGACTATATCAGGTTAACCAAAGTGACATATTTGTTCTACACAGTTGTTCTTTCATAAGACTGAGAATGTCTAAGGTTCATTAAAAAATACTATAGGTCAGTGCCAAAGAAGTAAGGACTGGGTCAATTTGGCACCAACTTCATTTCCAATATACAGAAAAGGTAGAGTTTTGTAAGAGACTCGAAATCCAAAAGCAAGCTACACCTGGAAGACACCTACACTTGGAAGACACCTCTGAGAACTCATTTTTTAAAGGTTCTAAATAGTAACAATTTTTGCCATGGGCAATTTATACAAACAAACAACAAAATGAGAAGACAAAACACATACTAGCCCATAGAACATGCTTATTTAACTCAAAAGAACTAAAATTATCCCATGCATGTTATCAGGCCATAGTGCAATAAACTAGAAATCAATGGCAAAAACCCACAAGAACTTCATAAACACATGGAAATTAAACAACACCCCCCCGAACGTGGATCATAGATGAAATTAGACAGTTTCTGTAATTAAACAATAACAATATAATATACTGGAACTTATGGGACACAATGAAAGCAGTCTTACAAAGGAAATCTATAGCACTAAATACCTATATCAGGAAAACAAAGCTCAAATAAACAAACAATGTTAAAACTCCAGTTTCTAGAAAAAGAAGAGCAAGTCAAGCTCAAAGGTCATAACAGAGGAAACTATTAAAACCAGAACAGACAAAAAAGCAATAGAGACTACGAGAACAATACAATGAACCAAAGAATCAAAGAATTAGTTCTTTGAAAGGTTAAATAAAATCAACAAACCTTTAGCCAATCAATCTTGTCCAAAACATGAAAAAAAAAAAAAAAAAAAAAAAAAAAAAAAAAAAAAAAAAAAAGACTAAAACTCATGCAACTGGGAGGGAAGCAATACTCCCAAGTTCATTCCTGGATGAAAGTGTTACTAAATACTTTAGTACCTGGTACTAAAACCAGAGAAGGACCCACCAAAAGGGAGAACTATAGGCCAATCTCACTAATGAATACAGACACAAAAATCTTCATTAAGAAGACTGACTACTGCTACATCTCAAGTTTAATGAAACTGTTAGGGAAGAAATACTCCCAAATTCATTTGTGGAGGCACACACTTCACCACAGAGATACCAAAACCACAGAGAGACCCAATCAAAAAAGAGAACTACAGGTCAATCTTCCAAATGAAAGAATATAGATGCAAAATTTTGCAGTAAGATATTAGAAAACAAAAATGTAGCAAATCACCAAGACCATACACCATGACCAAGCAGGGATTATCCCAGGGATGCAGGGATGGTTCAACATTCACAAATCAATAAACATACATCATATCAACCAAGTCAAGGAGAGAAACTATATGATCATTTCCCTGAAAAAGTATTTGATAAACTCTAATATCTATTAATGATTTTTAAAAAACTATAGAAATTGGAAAAGACAGTCTTTGTCTCAATTAATAAAAGCCATATAAGACAAACCATCAGCTAACATCATACTAAATGGACAAAAACTGAAAGTTTTGACTCTAAAATCAGGAACAAAACAAATATACACTATGGCCACTGTTACCAAATAAAGTTCTTGAAATATAAGCAGAGCAACTAGACAAGAGAAACAAAAAGAATAAAGATAGGAAGGGAAAAAGTTAAATTATCATTATTTGTGGATGAAATAATACTTTACATAGAAGAGCCAAAAATTTTCATCACATGATTTCCAGACTTAATAACCAAATTTACTCATATAGCTAGATACAGAGTCAATACTCAAAAATCAACAACCTTCCTGTACATGAATAACAAATGAGAGAAACTTTTGGAAGCAATACCTTTCACAATAGTATTAAAAAGAAATGAAATACCTAGGAATCAATCTAACAAAGGAAGTGAAAGACCTATACATTGAAAACTATAGTACTCTGTAAAAGAAGAAGAAGATATAAAAATATGGAAAGATATGCCTTGCTCTTTTTTTATTTTTTAAAAATTTTTTTTATTTATTTGAGAGAGAGAGAGAGAGAGAGAGAGAGAGAGTGTGTGTGAGTGGTGTGTGTGTGTGGCCAGCTCAGCCCACCAGGGGGCGGGGCTGGCTGGCATGTGGTGCTGGGGGATTGAACCGTGGTCCCTGATGCTTTGCCAAGCTTGTTCTAAGTAGGTGCCTTAGACCACTGAGCCATCTCTCCAGCCCCTGCCTTGCTCTTGAGTAGGAAGAGATATTATAGTGAAAACGACTATACTTCCAAAATTGTCATACATATTTAATGCAATCCCAATCAAACTTGCTGTATCTTTTCTCACAGAACTAGACAAAATAATCCTAAAATTCACTGGAAACTAGAAGAGACCTAGAATCTCAAAGGCAATTTTGGCCAACGAATGTAAACCAAAAGACATCATGATGCCTTACTTGAAATTATACTAAAACTACTATGATAAAATGAATAGAATGGTACTGGCTAAAAATTCGACCTGAGATCAACAGAACAGATTAGATTTAGAAACAACTACAGATATACTTAGCCCCCTTATTTCTTATAAAGGTACCAAGCATCTTCACTAGAAGAAAGACAACCTCTTCAATAAATAATGCTGGAAGAACTAGCTTTCCACACACCAAAGACTAAAACTATCTTAATTCATATCTTTCAGCATTCATTAAATTAAAATCAAAAGAAATCAAAGATCTAAATAGTAAAACAGAAACACTAAATTTTCTGGAAGACAAAATAAGTAAGACTTAGAGACATTGGTGTAGGCAAAGACTTTATGACCAAAACCCTGATCATCCAGGAACTATTACAAACAATCATTAAATAGGATCTCATCTTATTAAAAAGCTTGCTGGGCATGGTGCATGCCTGTAATTCCAGCACTCAGGAGACTGAGGTAGGAAGACTGCTGCAGTTCAAGACTAGCCTGGGCTACATATGAAGTTCACAGGCAGTCTGAACTATACAGCGGGACCTTATCTCAAGAAAAACAAAAAAGCAGAGAAGCTGAGTAAGGGAAGTCACCAACAGAGTGAAGAGACAACCCACAGTGTGCGAAAACATTTTTGACAGCTATTCCTGATACAAGGGACTACTATCTAGAATATATAAAGAACTCAAACAACTCAGAGCCTCCCAAAGTTAAACACCCAATCCAAAACTGCTGTCTGAAATTAACAGATACTTCTCAGAAGAAGTAGAAAGGGAAAATAAATGTATGAAAAAAAAGTTCAACAGTATTTGTTGAGAGATGCAAATTAAAACAATGATGATTCTATTGTGCTCCAGAAAGAATGGCTGTTATCAAGAAATCAACCACTGACAGATACTGGTGGGTCTGTGGGGAAAAGGAAACCCTTCTCCATTGTTGATGGGAGTGTAGACTGGTGCAATCACTGTGGAAACCAGTGTGGAGATTATTGAGAAAACTAGAAATAAATGTTCCATTTAATCTAGCTAGCCTTCATATTTTCCTGAGAGAATTAAATGCATAGTACTACAGCAGTATATGCACACCCATGATTATAGAAGCACACTTTGTAATACGTACATACTGGAAACAGTCCAAATGCTCATCAACTTATGAATGGCTAAAGAAAATGTGGGTTTTATTTCTATGCAATAGAGCACTACTCTGCCATTAAGAATAAGCTTGAGGCATTTTTAACTGAGCAGATGCACCTTTAGGACATGCTCTTAAGTGAAATAACCCAGACACACATGTGTACATACACTGTTTCTCGGTTATGACAAACTGAAAGTTTAACTATGGAACAAAATATATAATACATATTGTGAAACAGGAAAGACATGCTCAAATGGGAAGGGGAATCTAAGGAGTAGAGAGGGGGAAAGGAAGGGCAAAAGAGAAAAATGATGAGAAAAGAAGGAAAAAATGAAAAAAAAACTTTTGTAAATAAGGAGGAAAAGGGGTGTTTAGGAAATGGAGAAAAAAGAATCAATTTGTAAAAAAAGGAAAAGACAGGAAAAAAAAGGGTAGAAGTGGGGAAAAAAGAATCAATTTGTATCATGTACAGGTACACAGTCCCTATGATGAATGTGATTATAATATATACCTAAAATGTACCAATGAAGATAATTTTTAAAAAGGTGTTTATCTGTTGAGACTAAATGCAATAAAGTTAATAAAACCCTGAAAACAGACTGTGCTATGCCACCTAACAATGAAAACAGCTCAGAGCATGTGTTCCAGAGGCAGAGAGTATCACAAAAGTAGCAGGATCTCTTCTTTGCAATACTGACCCCAGCACTGAGCTACATCTCTAGCCCCATCTCTTTCTTTCTCTTTTTCCCCTTTCTTTCTCTATTCTTCCCCTCCTTTTTGTTTTGACACAAGGTCTAGTTAAGTCCCTTAGGCTGACCTAGAACTTGTTATTCTCCTGTCTCAGCTTTGCATGATACTGGGATTACAGACACGGATCACTATGAATGGCTCCAGTGCTTCTTTCTTCTTTTTCTTTTTTAAAAATGTATTTAGTACAGGGTCTACAGGGTCTCACTATACAGATTGGACTCATAGTGATCCTCCTGTTTTCAGCCTCCCCAGGACTGAGATTACAGGCGCACATCACCATGCCCAGTCTCATTTGCCCTCTCAGTGTGCCCTGGGGGTGGGGCCAACACAGCATGCCATGGATCAAACCCAGGCCCTGCATCCGCCTAAGCAGCGCTTTAATCCACTGAGCTATCTGGCCAGCCCGGGGCTGCTTTCTTTATGTTAAGATCAACTCACGTTCACAAGGTTCTCAATAAAGGATTGAAATGATCAGCATTCTCTGAGAATTTTATCTCACATAAATCTGAAAAAGAGATAAGCAACTACAAAAAAATAAAAATGTAAAATAATTAAAAATACACCTACTGATATATAGCCTACAGACACTAAAATCAGTTAAGATCCTGTTTACAGGTTTTATTATTATTAAGAAAATACACTAAATGTAATATTGCTGCTGGCTTCAAATATTTGTAATTGGTGATAAAATTCAATCCCTTCATTATCTCTCACCCCCTCTTTCATTGTGTCCTATCATACCTCATCACATTATATTAACCATCCAGTCTCACTCATTTACCTTCAAAATATTAATTTCTCTGCTCAAAACATCATCTCTCCCCGTGCTCCAGCTGTGCTGACGACTTCTAGTTTCCTTAGCCAAGTTTTATCATCTACATCTTTACTGTAACTCTCTCCATGCCTGGGACGCTTTCGTCTCTACCACCAACAAAAATAACAAGGCTAATCACTGTCCTAGGAAGCTTCAGGATCACTTCCCCAATGAAACTTTTGCAGACCCCCTGGGGCTGTGGTTTGGATATCCCCTGCAACTTTCAGGTTGAGTGTGACCCTGAAAGCTTCATGTGTTGGAAGTCTGGTGTGGTGACATAAGACTAGAAACTTTAGGAGGAGGCAGCCTGGTCACTGAGGTTACTAGAAGAAATTAATATAGTTCTCATGGGACCTGGGTTAGTTTTCCCAAGAGCAAACTGTTATGAAAGAAAAAGTGTGGCCTTGGAATCCCACATGTCACCACATCATCTCTCACTTCTGTATGTCACTGTTTCTTCTGCTCTTATGGTAGGTTGTACACAGCTGAGATGGCCCTCATCCGAATGCAGACTCACAGGGCAGCTGGCCTGGGGTCATCTCCCTCTGAAACTGTTAGCTAAATAAAGTTCCCTCCCTTCCTCCTTCACCTTCATTTCTTCTGGTTTTTTCAGTACTGACAATTAAAACTGCGGAGCATGAGACTATATCCTCCACAGAGTTTTGTTAAGTTGCTCAAGCTGGTCTGGAACTTTCTATCCTCTTGCTTCAGCCTCTCAGGTAGTTGGGATGACAGGCATGACTACCATAGCCAGCCCAATTCTTTTCTTAAAAACTACACAACCTTAGGTATTTTGCTATAGTAAAAGGAAATAGATTAATAGGTATTATAGAGTCCAGATTTTTTAAGAGCTCCTTTAATCTTCATAAATAGATCATATATTCTTCACAGGTATTTTTCTCAGTACTGTTTTATAAGCTCACAGGGAACACTCCTATATTCTTAGCACCTAGAGAAATACCTGGCATGTTTTAGGCATTTGATTTGGTAAGTTCCTGAATTACAAATATCACTGTTTGAAAACACAGAATTAGTGAGCTTGCTAACTAAACTCAAAATAACATCCACGTGACTGGAGTTTCAGCACAGTGTACTGAATAACCAAGAAAAACTTCAAGTTATGCTTGACAATGGAATAAAAATGCCCTAACCATCCTAGTTAACTAGATTGATCATCTCTTTAATGTATTTTAAATGCTATTTAGTGTAGTCACACTAATAGCACACTATAAAAACTGATACAAATGTGTGGAAAAATACAAATAAATCACAATATGTGGGAATCGGCAGGTCTGAAACAAAAAGACATATTTATTAATAATCTGCTTTATAAAGCACTATCCTAGGGCTGGCCAAATAGCTCAGTGGGTTAAAGCACCTGTAAGCAGACGCAGGGGCTGGGGTGTTTGATTCCCAGGTCTGCTATGCTGGCCCCACCCCTGGGGCACACTGAGATGGCAATTGAGACTGAGTGTGGTGGAACACGCGTATAATCCCAGCGCTTGAGAGGCTGTAAACTGGTGAATCACTATGAGTCCCATATAGCAGTGAGACCCTGAACACCCTGTAGATCCTTCCCTAAAATTCAGAAAAAATAAAATAAAATCCTATCCTAGTTGGTACAGGAAAAAAGATATGCACAAAAGATCCCTGTTCTCAAGTATCCTTTCAAAAAAAAGTTAATAAAGTCACATTAATAATTAGAAAAAAAATCTAGCACACTCTTATGGGAAAAACAAACAAACAAACAAACAAACAAAAAAAAAAAAACGGAATTCAGCTTTCTGGGACCAAAATAGGCTTCATGGAAAAGCTGGCCTTGGAGGAAATGCATGGCTCTGGAAGAAATGAAAGCTGTTATGTTCTGAGAAAGAGACTGGAACAAACTAAAATCAGAGTGGCACAGCAAGTCTGCAAACAGTGAATGGCCCTAAGAGACTCCAGGTGAGGGAACCACAGAAGTATGTGGACAGATCACGAAGGGCTGTGAAAAACCAGCAGGACGCTGCGAGCTTGCCTTCACAACCAAGGGGACAAAGCTCAACAGAGGAAATTAGGATCCTGAGGACCAGGAAAACACCAAAACCAGCAAGTTTATGGCTTGCAAAAAGCTGGCCGAGAGTCTCCATGTTAAAAGAGAGTTAAACACAGACTCCACGGTTACTGGCTGCCGACACAATGACTTACGGCTGTGGCTTTGAGGACACAGGTGTTCACTTCTAGCCTGTTTTGTCAGTATCTGACGAGATATTTAAAACTTGGAGGAGTGGAGGACATAAAAGAAAAAGTTATGAAAGATGCTTTTCAAAGTCATGAAAAGTCATTCAACCCAAGTCTACACTGAGCAGCACAGCACTAAAATTCAGTTCTCATGCTCTTCTGGTCTAAAACAACTCAAGACCATCCCTCCTGCTATGGAAGGAGCAGCGACTCATTTCCATTCTCTGCCCTGCATTCAGAATCAAACAATAATCCCATCAAATGACTGCACTTTCCCAGCCACAGTGCTGCCCAAGCCATACACAAAAGACTATACAAACCCACCGCGGGGGCCAAATCTTGCCCATATAGAGGGGATGTGCTTGTTTGCTGGCTTGAGTGTTTTTTTTTTTTTCCCCCGGAACTGGAACCGGGGATTGAACTCAGACCCTTGCGCTTGCCAAGGAAGTACTCATTCCACTGAGCCATCTCCTGGGCCCCCTTGAGTGTTTTTTCTAAACATAGACTTGTCAATATGAAAAGATTTCACATAAATGAAATCTATGCTATAGTATTTACTTCTCTTGAAAAACAGACAATTTTGGCAATATTCTCCAACTGACCAGTTTACCTCCCAGTTACTTAAATTTCTTCCAGTATTCCCTGGTCCTTTCTACAGGGTCTCTGGAGCCCTGTCACTTGTAGTCGGAGGGACCCATGTTGGCTAAGGACTCACCAAGAGCACTGTCTCTAGTTTCACAAACTAGTACTGTTGCCGTAGTCGGGTAACCTTGGACAAGTAACTTAACCTCTCTAAGTCTCTTCTGTAGAGTGGGGACAGTAATACTGCAACCTAACTGCAAGGGTTGTTATGGAGAACAGTTTATATAAAACACTAGCTCTCAATGGGATATAGGAGGGGGAAGAAATCTGCATCCCCACTCCCAGCCTCAGTGCATTTGACAATGTCTGGGGGCATTAGAGGAGCTGCATCTAGAAAACAGAGGTCACAAACAGGCGTAAAGACCCTCCAATACACAGGACAAACTCTACAAGAAAGATTTTTCCAGCCCAAATAGTCAGTGGTGCTGAGGAATAGAAACCCTAACACAGAGCTCATTGCTCCAGGAATAGATACAGCCTTCTGTTGGTATCATTACTCTCAGCAATGCCCAAAGCAAATCCTGGCTGGTGCCACCACTTCAGATAGAGAAGCTTCTAACACTTCAATAGCCCCTCGTTACTCTGGATGAATTTAAAATACCCTGAAAACAGAAAATGGTATTCAAAGTTGCCTGGTTCTATGTCATTAATTTAACAAACAAGTGAGTTAACGTAAAAAAATAATTACGAAATTAATATATTTTTCTGCAACAAAAGGCGAGTGAGAATACACTACAGGGAGCAATAATTCATAAAATTTGAAAAATACAGTGTCTTAGAAATTACAGGACATGGAAACTGTAAGTACTGCAACTTTGAAGGTATAAGACCAGGGGTTGGTAATACAGCTGGGAGGTGGAACATTTGCCTAGCATGCAGAATATCCTAGTTCTAATGGTTCCATCCCTATCACAAAAGAAAAAAAAAAAAAAAAAAGAGGGGACTAAATTCCTCCAAATTCCACATTTTGTACAGTAAGAATGCTCACTACTCCTAAGACGTATTTTTGGAAAATTGTGACTAGAAGGCAAGTTTTAGTTTAAAGAATACTAAACTCACTATTAACCTAATCCCTGTCCAGGAAGATCTTCAGTTTAAATAGTTCAGTGTCAGAAATTCTTGGTGAGAGTTCAGGTTTGATCATAATTCACAGTAAGAAATACTGTACCGTCTGGATCCAGATCAATTCACAAAGAAAGCAAAACAATGAAAAAGCTCCAAGTTGTGCTCATATAACATTTAAGAGGTCGCCTCAGGTTCTAATTTGGGTCATGAGAACCAAAAGCCTTCAGTGCTGAGAGCGGGGAGTACCAGCCAGGCCTCTTACCCTAGTACTACAAGGATCAAGGGCCCCTGGGTCATCTCTCTGGCTCTCAGTGTTCTCAACTATTACATTAAAAACCGAAAATTGTTGATGCAATTGCTATTGTCCAGTACCATAAACACAGAGAGCACCAACTTTATTGTGGCAATACACCTACTGGGGCTTAAATGTGACATGACCCCAAAGTCTCAGGTACTCAAGGCTTGAATTCCCAGTGAGGCAATGCTCAGAGATGGCACCCAGAAGAAACTAGATCATGAGAATGCTAATGGATTAGTCTACTGATCTGTCACAGCTTAATGGGCTATTAGCAAGTAGGGTCCAGCTGGAGGAAGTGAGTTAATGTGG
>NW_004524607.1:7686404-7703296 GCF_000260255.1 Octodon degus
AGCTCTGTGGATTAAAGCACCTGTGCAGGGCCAGGGGCCAGGGGTTCAATCCCCAGGTCTGCTGTGCTGGCCCCGCCCCCAGGGCATGCTGACATTTGAGACTGGGCATGGTGGCATGCTCCTATAATGCCAGCCGCTGGAAGGCTATAAACAGGTGAATCACTATGAGTCCGATCTAGTAGTGAGATCCTGAACACCCTGTAGGCCCTTCCCTAAAATACAAAAAAGAAAAAAAGAACATCAACTACACAAACAATCTTAAAAGAGTACTCAGTCACAATATCCAGTTCTGACATTTTTGGCTTAAAAAACAAAAGCTGTCTTTTGTCTAAATCTAATTATCTTTCAACATTTAAGAAAGAAGATGCTTATTCCATTCACATTATTTTAATTTGACTAATGAAAAAGACAATATCCACCAAGATGGCTGGCCAAAAAGCCTTCCAGAAAGCACATTAATCTATTTACTAGTGTGTTAATATTCATCTAATACATTCCAGTCATAATTACTAAAGTAAGTGAAACTTAGATATAATGGCCACTTTTTAAATTCAAGACAATGTAAATTTTATCAACCAGTTGAATAAAATTTTATTAACTGATAGCTACTTCTAACTATAACATACTTCTAAGAAAGAGAAATTATATCATTGAGCCGACAAAACGACTTCTTCTATTTTAGTAAGAAGCTCTACTTGTCAGAAACTCTGAGCCAGCAAACTTGTACGCAATATTCCTATACTTTTAAGCATAAAGGCAAAGGTGAAAAAAGAGCAAATTTTAAGTCCACTGTAAACATTTTTGAAATTAAAAATATTAAAAGTCAAACCACAGCCTCTTTCCAACAAAAACTAAGGATAATTTATACCAGGTAATTTGATCTGTATAATTTACACCAGCTCATTATTCAGAAAAGTATAGGAAAATAAAACACTGTAGCTCAAGAAGCACTATCTTTTAAAAGTTATCTTTTGACTTTATACATAGTATATTCTTGCTATTGAAATAATATTTTTCTCTCTATATAGATAATCCTTGTTATGGGATTTTCAGGAAGGAAATAAGAGGAAACACACATACACAGAGGAAAATCAGGGTAAAGATTGGCATCAGTCTGGTCATTGCTTGTGATATATCTTGAAAATCCTTAAACTTCTCTGGGCCTCCACAGCTCCATCTCTAAAGTGAGGAAGTCAAGTCAAATAATCTCTAAAATGCCACGTCATGAAACAAATGTTAAGTACTAACTAGGAAGCAGGTGGTGGAGCAGAATAAAGTGGACTTTGGAGGAAGCCTAATGAGCTACACCAGTCCTAGCTCAGTGGCCCTAAGTACAAGTCTCTTTCACGGCTGAAAATGCAGGATGCTAGAAGAATCACAGTATACACACCATACTTGAAAGACAGCAGGCTCTTTAAACAATGGCAGACAAGTGACCCTGGTCAGCAATACAAGCTCTAATGGAAAGGACAATTTACCTAACCACGCAGCTTCACAGCACTTGGGCTGGATAGAGCAGGGACCAACTGCTAGGGTTTTCCAAATGAAAAGCAGGTAAAGATAATACTGGAGAAGAGTTGAAGATAAGCAGAGACTTTGAGTCCTGCACATAATAACAATGAAATGGAAAATCAGTGGAAGGGATTCAGTGCTGGAGGAAAGAAGAGTTTTTCATTAAGAAGACCACAGGAGGAGAAAAACAAATGTAAAGATACAGAAATACATATTTATAAAAATATGCATATATACACATATGATGAATTACTGCAATGATTCCACAATCAAAAAAAAAAAAAAAAAAAAAAAAAAAAGCAGAAATCTGGTTAGAATCTGAGTCCCTTTAAATGAAAACAAGGAGGGTTTTACAAAACATGTATCTTTTTTAACCTGCTGGCAATTCCCACAAGGGATACAGATGATGCAGCGCCTGCCCACCTCTCCGGCGTTGCCCACAACCCCTGTCCCCTAAATTTCACTCTCCCCTAGGCTTACTCTGCTCTTGCCACACTGGCTTCTCCTCATCCTTGAAACATGCCAAACTAATTTTTCCTTGATCTGCTGCGCAACGGTACTAGAAACTTCCAGCAGATCTCCCCATAGCTCATTCCAAACATTCAGTCTCATCCAAGCCATCACCACTTTGGCAAGTCTTTCCTGATAACACGAAGCTCCTTACCCCTGTAGTATCTTTTCTAGTACTTACGACTACCTGAAGTTCCTGCGTAGTTTCCATTTTTCAGTTTATCTCCACCAAAACCTAAGGTGGTTGAGGGCAAGAAATGTACCTAAACTGTTCATTACTCAATCTCCCACACCTTAATCAATTAGGGTGGCATAAAGATTCATCAGATAAACTGTCCAAAGAATAAATGCAAACGATAATAACCAGCATCCTTCTAAGAACATAAGGAAAAGTCCTCAGAAGATGTTGTTATCATTCCTTTAATGCAGCTTTCTATAATGCAATCTTTAAAGATCCATGTTTGAGAAAAATGAGTGCTTCTTGATGATACAAAACATTACACATGTGTCTGCATCATTCTGAATAAAGTACAGTACACATTTTCACTTCAAAAGCACAAATCATTTACCATTTTATTACAGACTCCACAAATAAAGCAGGATACCACAATACTACTTTTATCAAATCTTGCTTCTAGAAAGCCGTAGATGGGCAGAAAGAATAAAGAGAACTACTTCTCAGAACCCTTCAGCTGGACTAAATGGAGTATACTTAAAAACTAGATCTGACTTTGCTACCTTGCTAAATGTACCCAAACATCTCAGAGTCAAACAAATTCAATGACTCGTCCACGAAATGACAAACAGCGAAAAAATTCCCATTTTAAAAGAATTCTAAGTTGCATGTTTTCAACGTATGTTTGAACCAAAAAAGAATCAAAAATAAAAAGCCATTTTAACTCCAAAACAAAAGCAGGCTTTAAAAAAAAACTGGCAAGATAAGTGTGCAAGGCAAGTAAATGGAAACCAGTGGCAGTGCATTCGTGAGTCATGTTTTGAATTTTATTTTCTTTGGTTGTGAACACAGCTTTTCTGGATGAATGTGCCGGGATAACCCACGCTTCAGCCCTAGTCATCATTCCCGATCTTTCTTGAAGGCCTCTTGCCTCGTCGGGGTCCACAGGAAGGAGGAAGAGGGCCCCACTTCCTGCGTTCACCCCTGAACCCCCAGCCTCGTAAGCAGGAGGCTCGCTAGTCTCGGGCTCCTCTTCTGCATCCCGGCTTCGCCCTCCCACTGCCCCGGCTCCCAGAATCCGCACACAAGCGCGCCGCCGCGCTGCGGCCTCCCTAAGGTGACCTCATCCCGGGACTCAGTTTTCCCAAAAACCTGTCAAAAAGGGCGACCAGAAACAGCGTACCTCATCTGGTGGCTCCAGGCCGGCCGCCCCTGCCTGACCCGGAGGTTGCGGCTCCACAGTCGCGCCCGCCCGTGCACTGGGGGCGGAGGGGCGGAGCGCGACGGGGCGGACCCAGACCAGAATCCGGCCCTTCTAGCTAGGCGCAGCCCGCCGCCAGCAGCCAGCTGCCCGCCACCAGCCGCCCGGCCACTGCTAGGACCCGCCCGTGACGTTAGCACGCTGACGTCGACGCACAGCGGCCGCCTTGCACCTGGGATCAAATACCCGGCTGAAGGGGGAGCAGGCCCTAGAAGAGACAGCCGATTGGTGAGAAACCTGTCAATCATCTTTTGACCAATAAGCGATGCGGGGAGGCAGGAGAAGGCGGGTGGACTACACGAACGAGTGGGAATTGTGGGAGTGTGGCGCCGGCGTGAGGATGTGTTGTGTAGCTTGCCCTGTTAATCCTGGGATCTGTGTTGCACCGTTACAGTAGCTTCTGCTTCCCTCTTGGATGTTCGACTTCTGCTGCTGTCTTGCAGTCCCTGGAGTTTTAGGCTCCAGCTCAGGGAAAATAACTGTTGGGATGGATGTTGGGGTATCTGGGCGCCTCCCACCGAACTCTAGGGTAATGAAAACACAAGTCATTGAATTTCTCTACCCAGACCTGTTATTCAGTGTCCCCTCCACTTGTGAATTCTCAGCTGCCACAGGCCTATTTAGGAGATCGCTTCTCTGTGCTCCTACTGCAAAACTAACATATTTAGTAGTACACCTAATTGTTTGTTTCCCACTTGATTGCATCTTTTATTGTCCTATATAAAATGTTTATTTTCCTTCAATTACTGTTACATCGTTTTATTTTATTGTTTGGTACTGGAAATTGACCCCTGGGCCTTCTCATCTAGCTATATTTCCAAGCTCCCAGAGAATGTTTTAAAGGTACAAAGGAATATGCAGTGAAAAATCTCCACATCCTAGATTCGAATCCAGGCAGCTTATCTCTTAGAGGCAATCAGTGATGTCATTTTGCTATTCTTCCAGAGTCAGTCTAAGAGCTATTATAAGTTTAAACTGCACAAAGACACAATATCCAGAAAACAAAATTGCCAATGAACTTCTCAGGCATTAATTAACAGATAGTTAGTAGATAATGGCTCCTAGTTCCTGTACCTTTGTATGTGCACAAGTTGTATTTTACATTAGGAGTTGAGCTCTTTCCAATCTGTGTGATGTAAATTTAACATTCTTTTGAAATGCACTGTGTAGTCCTCAGAAAAAACAACATACACACACACACACACACACACACACACACTAATTTGCCACTTCCCTACCCTGTGACATGTAGTTTGTTTCTATTGTTATTACTATAAATGCCCAAATGCTTCCTTAAACGTACTGTGGAGATGTCCAAGTACTCGCTAAGGTTAAGATACCAACAAATGAATGTAGTGTCTCATAAGATATACACATATGAAATCCTACTAGATTTCCCTGATTGGCTAACCCAGAGTAGTTGTTACAATTTACATTTCTACCACTAGTATTTAAACATTGTTTTCTCTGCATCCTTGCCAAAATTGTTGAAATAGAATTTAAGTGTTCCCAAATTGATGGGCATTAGAATAATTTTAAGAATAAAATATATACAAAGCAGTGCAATAATCTTCAGTGCATATCTTGGCGAGAAGGAACCAACTTGTGTAACTACCTCCTATTGGAACAAAATGTTTACCTCGGGCTCAGTCTCTGCACCTCAGGATACAAACAGCTACTCTTCTGACTACTGCTACCAAAATTGGTTTTATCGTTTTTTTCAACCATTAATAGGAACTCAAGTGTACCTACTTTTTTGAGGCTTTTTTTTTGCTTAATGTTGTATTTTCGGCATTGAGCTATGTTGAAAAATACAATAATATTTATTTGATTTTGCATTTTATATAATTACAAACATTCTTTAATCTACCATTCCTTGATACCAAGCTAAAGTTTGAGTTAACTCTCAATAGTACTGCTATAAATATTCTTGTACCTAAATTTTAATGTCTATAGTTGTGCATTTAATTTTGGTATGTTTCCAGGAATTGTGTCATTGTGTCAGGGGATAAATATATATTTAATAAAAGCTTGTAGGTTTTTGGTTTCACCAGTTTACCTGCCTACTAGGAATAAATGAAAGTTTGATTCTCATTTTTCAGCCTTTGCTTTTTCAGTTGCATTTTGTGTTCTTTTCTTCCTTCAGGATTCTTTTGAATATTACATGTTCTGGTGAATATGTAGGAGTATCACATTTTGCATGTAATTTGCATTTCTGGGATGACAAAATGAATTTCCATTTCTTTATGCTGTTTGCATATCCTCTTTTGTGAAATGCTTAAGTCCTTCGCCCATTCTTCTATTAAATTGCTTGTCTTTTTTACTGATTTCTAAGCCCTTATCTATAGCCTCACTATGATTATTTGTCAGATAGATGGATTGTGGAAAATTTTATGCTGTGGCTCACCTTTTCATGCAAAATTTATCTTTGATTTACTGACATCTGTATAAGAAATTTTAAACACTTCAATTTCATGAATTTAATTCGAGTTTTATAAAGGTGTTTTAGGTATTTTATTATTGTTAAGCTCCCCAAAATGCTATTTTACTATTTATAGATAATATTCATTTGTTTAAACTAATGTATTTACTATTTCCATTACTTCATACATTACTGGGGCTACATTTACCATTATTTTGCTCTGCATTAAGTTTCAAAGCAAGTCTTCTGGTGACCAGAATTTCTATTAGGTATCAAAGGTAAGATCCTGAGGCTTCACTCCTAGCTCCGTTGGAAGATCTCATATTGAACTGTTTCTTTTTTACATTTAATCTATTTTATGGTTATTCAAGATAGAAAACTGGTGTAATACCAAAATCAATTATAGCTCAAAAGAGGTTGAGCATGTGGAGAGGTGTGAACATTATTTTAGTGTATTCTACCCTACAACAGTGCAATGAACCCAGCAAAAATACCTGAAGTAATGTTGGTAAAAAAATAGTCACATAGGCATCTGCAGTATCCTGTCCCTCTACAACACTGCTTTTGGTAGAACTCTATAAAAATAGACAAAAGATTTCTTATAACCAAACAAATGCTGAATCAAAAAAAAAAAAAAAAAAAAAAAAAAAAAGAAATTTAAAATAGTTGGACAGTTTCAGGGCTTTTTTATTTGCAGCCCCTGACCAGGCTCTATAGCAGTCTTGAATATAGCATGCTATTTTTCCTGTATGGGTCACTGATCCCTGAGCTGGGAAAGAACAGAGCCTTCTCAAAAGAATTGTATGTGTCTATTGTAGTCCATCTCAGGTGGCCTGAGAACTGAGAGGGATGATAGTCTTTGTTTTGCCTAACTTGGAACTCAGAGCAGAAAAGCAGCAGGCATTTCTCATAAATGTTGTAGGATTAATGAATAATCTACTATCACTTTGGTGAAGGCATTATTGTGGAAGCATCCCACGTAGCATAAAAAGCTTAGGAAGAAATCCTGGGGAGAGAGTTTCTTTTGGGAAATCAAGACCTTCAAAAGCAAAACTATATAGTATGAGGTTTCAGAAACTACGTTTAAGGTAGGATCCATGTTCGGAAAAGACCTGAGAAGTCTAGTGTGGTGGTGCATGCTTATACTCCTAGCACTCAAAGAGACTGAAGCAGAAAGATTACTGTGAGTTCAGGGTAAGCCTGGGATACATGATGAGACCAAAGCCAGTCTATTACAGAGCGAGATCCCATCTCAATAAAGAGAGAAAGGGAGAGTGAAAGAAAGAAAAAAGAACCCCAAACATACAAAACAGCTTGCAAAAGTCACTAAACAAGTGGACAAGTGTAATCCTCAAGAAGCAATAGAAACAAACCTTGGAGACAGAAACAAATATCTCGTTTTCAGAATTGCCACGTTACAAAATTCCAAATTCTAAATATTCAGCAGAAAACCTGAAAGCTAATAAGAAACAGTGAAATATAACACACTCATAGGAAAGAAGTTGCTGTTGTTTCCATCAGAAGTGTGTCTCAAAAGCTTGCATGTTCACATGGTGGGTCCCAGCTTGGGTGTGGTGGAAAATTTAGGAGATGAGGTTATTTAGAGCATTCTATTGAAAGAGACTAGGGAAGCTGGTCCCTTCTACTTTCTCTCCTTTACTTCCTGGCCATAGGGTAAACAGTCGTGCTTTGCCACTTGTTCCAGTCTCAGTGTTCTGCTTGCCCAAAGTAAGAGAACCATCAGGTCATGGACTGAGACCTCTAGGGCTTTATCTGTTACAAAGATGGAAAGCTAATCCAGGAATCATCTCTAAAAAGATGCAGGCATTTCACTTACAGAAAAATATTTAAATCGAATTTCATAAATATGCTCAAAGATCCAAATGAAACCATGAACAAAAAATAAGACTACACTAATATTATATACACAAAAATATGTATACATAAAAGATGTGTATTAATGGAGATAGAAATTATAAAAAGGAACCAGATAAAAATTTGTAGGCTACAGGTACAGAACTAAACTATAAAATCTAGTAGAGATTTCAATATAAGATTTTAGTATGTCAAAGAGTCCATGAACTTGAAGATAGAAATTCAAATTATCCAATGTGTTAATTAACTTTGTGTTACTGTAGAGAAAAACCTGGGACCATTAATTTATAAAGAGGGAATGTTGGCTCAGAGATTCAGAGGATACAGTCCATACGTGAGTGGTCCTGTTCCTTTTGGGCTTATGGGGGCTTGTGGTAAAGAAAGCTGTTCACATCATGGTGGCCAGGAAAGAGAGAAAGGAGAGGAGAGCCTGGTATTGCAATATCCCCTTCATATGCATGTCCATAGTGATCTATCTTTCTTATGCACTGTCCCACCTCCCAGGGCCTCCAACACATCCCAGTCATTCTATGGGCAGGACTAAGCTTTCAACACATTGTCTTTGAAAGATATTTATGATCTACACTGTAATGTTCAGTCTTAAGAACAGAAAGAAAAAAGAAAATGAGCAAACCCTAAGGGCTCTATAACATATGAATAAGAATACCAAAATGCATGCACGGAACATGCACAGGAGAACTCAGAAAGAACATTAAAAAAAGTAAAACACCCACCCAAGCCTTCACAAATTTCACAAAGGGTAAGAATGCTCAAATAGAAACAAAAGGAGAACTTATTCTAGCCTAAGTGAAGGATATACCTGTGCAATAGATGTGAAATAGGAACAAACTGCTCAAAAAGAAAAGAAATAGGCAGAGGAAGGGGAAAAGAAGAAAGAGAAATCAAAAGTGGGAAAAGAAGGATACAATGAAAATAGCTTTGTAAATAGGGAGGGAAAGGAGTTTTGAAAAGGGGATGGGAATAGCAAAAAAAACCCAGCAAATAATATATGTCATGTACAGATACTCCATATAATGAATATGGTCTTATGTGTACCTCAATTTTTCCAACACATGTATTTATTTAAATATATCTGGTACAGGGTCTCACTATATAGCTTGAACTCGTAGTGATCCTCCTGTTTTCAGCCTCCCCACCACTGGGATTATAGGCATGCATCAACACACCCAGACTCAGTAGCCTACTCAGCCCGGGGGCAGGGCTGGCACAGCATATTGTGCCAGGGATAGAACCCTGGTCCCTGTACTTGCCTAAACAGGTGGTTAGTCTGCTGAGCTATCTTGCTAGCCCTAAATTTAAAAAATATAAAAGGGATGATAAAATAGCATTATAAGCATTTATCCTCTGACAAATTACCTAGCCTAAATTAGAGGATACATTCCTAAAAACACAAAACTTACCCAAAATAAGAAACAATAGGAAATATAAACAAGTCTATAACAATGAAAGAGATTGAATCAGTTGCAGTATATTTAAATAATCTAATGATAGTTCAGGAGCAAATGACTTCATTGGTGAATTCTGAGACACTTAAAAAGCAACACTGATTTATCTGAAACTCTTCCACAAATGTTGAAGAGGATATTTCTTAACAAATAATGTAAGGTTAGTTTTACCCTGATACAAAAACCACAGGAAAATTATAAGAAAACTTGAGGCAAATGTCTCTTTAAAATATAGGTTCAAGGCTGAGGAGGTAGCTTAGCAGTCTAAATGCCTGCCTGGCAAGCTGAGGCACCCAAGTGCAATCCCCAGGACCACATGCCATGCTGGCTTCCACCCAGCCATGGAAACTGGGCATGGTGGCACATGCCTGTAATCCCAGCATGGGGGAGGCTGAGACAGGAGGATCACTAGGAGTCAAGCTGCATAGCAAAGCCCTATAACAAATAAATAATGAAAAAAATTAAAACAAATGTAGATTCAAAATATTTAACAAATACCATGAATTCAAATCCAAGAGCATATTACAGAACTATAGACTGTGTTCAAGTGTGATATATCCTCAAGACATAATGATAAATTAACACAAAAAGCTATTTACGTAATAGACTTTAATAATAGGATGAAAGAAATCACGTGATCATCTCAATTGACACAGAAAAAACAACTAACAAATCCCAACACACTTTCTTGATAAAATACTTTGAAACAAAAGGGAAATTCCTAAATCCACAAATAGCTTAATGTTCAGTATTGAAATATAGAGTGCTGTACCATAAGGAAGAAGAGAAAAAGATGTCTCCATCAATGGCTTCCAGCACTGTATGGGAAATTTCAGTCAGAGCAATTGAGCCAGAAAAAGAAATGAAAATTTATAGATTAGGAAGAAGGAAAATTATCTTTGCTTACAAATGGCATGATTTTATGAAAAGAAAATCCCAAAGTATGCTACAAAAAATAAAGAGACTAGAGCTAATAAATTTATTAAAATACAAGATCAACACACAAAATTCAGCTATGTCTCTATACACCAGTATCAAGCAATCTGAAAATGAAGTTAGGAAAACAATTTCATTTACAAAAGCATACATACAAAAATAATAAAATACCTAGGAATAAATTAGGTTAAACCCTTCTATACCAAAAGTTATAAATCATAAAAGAAATAATCCAAGCTAAGTAGAATGATATCCCAAGATTCTTCATTTGGAGTCTTATAAATGAGAAGGTGATATTTCTCAAAGCCATTGCTACGAGGACCACTCTTCCCAGGCTGTCTTTGTGTTCTGATTCCCACATAATAAAATGCACTGAAACTTAGTAGAGTAACATCTGAAATCTAACATGAAGTCTGATTTTAATAAACAGCACTCAGCCAATCATAAGGAGCTGAGCTTTAAGACAGTCATGGGGGCCAACTGACTGGATGAACTCCAGATAAAATAAACACCTAGCTCTGGGCCATGAAGCTATTTCTCTGGTAATTCCATGTTTTGTCTGTGTAAGTCCTTACGGCCTATGGCTCTGGGCCTTTCTGGTCTAAGCCTCACAATGTTTTAATTGTTCTTAATCAAGTAAACTCTTTTAAGTTGTCAAAATTTTCTTTTAACACTATCTATAGGTTCAGTGCAATCTCTACCAAAATGTCATAGCCTTTTTTTACAAAAGAATAAAACCTGGTCCTTAGAATTATACTGAAAGGCAAGGGACCCCAAATGCTAACAAAACCTTGAAAAATAACTGGAAGATTTCATGTATCCTGATTTTAAAACTTAAAGCTGCTGGGGAAGTAGCTAACAAAGTAGTTGTAGAAGTATAGAAATTGCATAAAGAGACAAAAGGATGAATGGAATCAAATTAAGAGTCCAGTAATAAACACATATGGTGAAATTCAATTGATTTTTGGTAAGGATGTTGCTATGATTTGAAATCTGAATGTCTCTTAAAGGTAGAATATGCTCAAAAGATCTGAACAAGACAAACAACCAGTCAGAGACTAAGGCCTCTGAAATTGTGCTTCCAGATAAACATTTTCTCCTGATAAACTGACTTTCTCAGGAATTTGTTACAGCAATGAAAAACTGACTAATACATTTACTAAATAACAACAACAACAAAAAAAAAACTTCAACAAATGATGCTAGGACAACTGTGAAAACATACACAAAAGAATGAAACTGGACCTTTATCTCATGCCGTTCACGAATATTAACTCAAAGTAGGAACATTCTCTAAGTATAGAAAGATAAAACACTTAAAGGGAAACATAAATCTTCATTCCTTAAATTTGCCAGTGCACTTTTAGACAAGACAGCACAATCACAAATCAAAAACAATAAGAATGAATAAATTGGATTAATCGAAATTAAAAACTTTATGCACAATAGAACATGATCGAAAAAGTGAAATAAAGAATCTACAGAATGGAAGGCCAAGTACTTGCAAATTATATATCTTACAAAGATCTATCACAAAAAGAAAACCCAATTAAAATTTAGACAAAAAATTAATAGCCATTTCTTGAAAGAAGATATACCAGTAGTAACAAAACATGGGAAATGCTCAGAATGTTTAGTAATTAGGGAAATGGAGATCAAAACTATCCAGAAGTGGTGTCACACATCTGCATTTGAGAGGCTGAGGCATGACGATCACCAGTCTGGGCTACATAGTGAGTTCAGGGCCATCCTGAACTACATAGTGAGAGACTAAAGAAAAAACTCAAGCCATAATAGAGTATAGCTTCATATTGAAAAGAGTGACCAAAAAAAAAGGAAATAAGTACAAGTGAGCATGTGAGGAAATTAGAATACTTTTCCATTGCTGATAAAAAAGATGTGGGAGCAGCTCCTATGGAAAACACTTAAGATTCCACTGAAGTCTAATAGTAGGCATACCATGTGGCCTATGTTTTAGTAAGGATGTTGCTAAACACCTAGGTTCATTCTCAGAGGAACTGAAACAAATCTTCAAACAATCATATATACACGTGTAGATACACACATATCTACAGCATCACTATTCTCAGTAGCAAAAATGTAGAAGTATTTGAATATCCATCAACAGGTGAATGGACACACAACCATGGAATATTATCCAGCTCTAAAAAATGAAACACTGGAATGCAGATGGCCTAAAACATTACTCTAAAAGAAATAAGCAAAACATAAAACTCATATATTATAACATTTATATGAAATAGAGTATTTAAAGCATACACTTTTCTTTAAAAAAGATATACCAATGGCCAGAAATACATGAAAATGTTCTAAAATCATTAGTGATTACAGAAATGAAAATGAAATCATCAAGTGCTTATGATGAAATAACAATTGGGGGAACTTGGTAGCAAGTACTTAAGGGATAATGAAATATTTTTACGAGTGATAAAAGGTTTTGGAGCTACGTAAAGATAACAGTTGTGAAATATTTGCAGTCCATTAAATAAGCATTCCTGAAGTTTTCACTTTAAAATTATTAATTTTATATTATGTGAATTTCAACTTAACTAAAATATTCATTCAATGACCTGATCTTACTACCTGAACAAAAAATTTCAGAAGTTTCTTCTTTTCCCGATGTTTCCATAGAGTTGGTGTGTGCATGAACTATAGCTGTTGTCAATAGAAAAATACTAGTTATAGTACTTAAAACATATTTTGAAGTATTCCATTTAAGCTATGTCTATGATGAAAATTGAAATTAGTAAGGAAAGGTCTACCACTATATACACAACTAACTTGTTTCTCCTATTGTTTTTAATTTTAGATTAGCTACCTCTTTTTTGGGCCCCCAGTGTGGTGCTTACAAATAGTTGCTCAATGGTGATGCAATGTGAGTACTATTTTTAAATACTCCCATAATACAACACTCCTGCACTATCCATCCTTTAGATTGCCACTAGTGAATCCAGTTGCTCTGTCATGAAATCTGATCTAGGAAACCCTGAACTCATAAAATCTTGATTGTCTTAAGCCAAACAGAGGTGAAGGAGAGAAATCAACAATAATCATCAGAATGAGATGAAAAAGAAATGATTAATATGGCTATAGTTTAGCCATCTAAAATATCCTCCAAAGTCTCATGTGCCAAGAATTGGGACATTCAGAAGGTGATTGGATCACAGAGGTGCTTTATTCAGCAGTGCATCAATCCATTGATGGGTTCATAGGTGAATGTGCACCTACAAGGAGGGACCTGATTGAAGGACATAGTCACATGGGGATATAATCAGAAAGAGTGTATCCTAACAGGCAAGGATACACCTTCTTCTTCCTCTGCATCTCCCTCTATCCCTCTCCTCTCTCCTGCTTGGAGGTCATGAGTTCAGCAGCTTTCTTCTACCAGGCCCTTGTGCCAGAGGTAAGCTTTGAGCCAGGGATGCATAAAGTCAGCAGACCCTAGACTAAAACCTCTGAAACCATGAGCCAAACTAAATCTTTTTTCCTTTAAGTTGTGCATGTCTTGTACTTTGTCTGAGCAATAGAAAGGCTTATACATACAAGTGTATACAGGCTATTAAAGAGGAAGAATTCAAAGAGTTCGAAGCTGCCATTCTTTGAAAACATTGAATAGGGGAAAGGAGATTGGTTAATTGGAGAATTTTTCCATTAACATATTACATAAATTTAGGATGGCAGCTGAATTAGGCAGAGGCTATGCTAGAAACTAATTTTTTTGACATTTGGCGATTGAGATCGGTTTGAGTCTTCTGGGTGTGTTCATCTAAGATACATCTAGTTTAAAAACCTGGAGAGTGTCTAAGAGACATGATACTGTGCAAGTATAGATGGCTTCCTGCAGGGAGAGCATACAGATTGAGAAGGGGAAGAAACCAGGTAGAATCCACTGAGACTATCATCATTTGAGGAGTACACCAAAGCGGAAGACCAACATGCAGCTCAGGCACAGAGATCAGATCAAGGAAGAAGCCTAGGAGAAGAGTCACTTGTCACTAGAGAAAGTAGAGTCCTGAGATTCATGAAGCAATAGAGGAAATAACAGCAGTAAAGAAGAAAAAATAATAAGAGAACAAACAATAGAAATCCTGACAGTCTATGGGACTACTTATTTTAACCCTACTTCCCTGCAAATAAGAATGAACCAGAAGCATAGTCACCCTTGAAAACTAAAGATCAAAACTGTCAGCAACAGCCAGCCTATCCCTCCCTTCCTGAGTGTCACCAAGCAAGAGAATAGTGATGGCAGCTTTACTCTTCATTCTTGGAGGACACTTGAAACTTTACAAGTTTTCTTTTATTTTATTCTTCAAGGATAGAGTGATGTAAAACAATATGAAAGAAAGTGGAAAAGAGGGACACATAGGCATCATAGGATGAGAAATGGGGGCAGCAGCTTTGAGTGTAGCTTAAACTAAATGGTACCTGAAACCATAGGTCTCTGAATTATCTAAGCAAGTAAATCAGGTTAGATTCTGCGATGAACTGAAGGTGCTCATATAAAAGAAGAGAAAACATAATGTGTTCCCTCATTTATCTTGCATTGCTTTTGTTATTTGTCAGCTAAGGGAGTTATAGTTTTGCTATAAAAGTCTGTTTAGTAATTAGTAAGTAGCCAAATTGCCAGTACAGTTTAATTCCCATTAAATTAAATTATTATATAAAGTTTAAAACAGAATTACTAATTTCAAAGAAAAACATGCCATTTTTGAAGTAAACTGACACTGAGTCCACATGTAAGGAGACATGGTGTCTCCCTTCCCCGGTTACCAAGTATCTTCAATAGTTATGAAGATGGCTATGTGTGGGGTAGGAGATAATTTTGAGTTGCCTGTGTTCTGCAGCAGAGTGAGACATTTGGTTCTGATCCAAGTTGATTCTGAATGCTCATTCATTCTTCACAGTGAATGGAATTTAACTTCCTATAGAATTTAATGGAAATATGCTTCACATTCCAAAAATTATCTATCAGGTATAGAAAAGATGAAGTAAAATATAATTTATGAGCACAGAGCTAATGTTAGAACACCATAGAACTTTGCCAACCCAAGTCACTGGTGAGTTTGGTTATACCCACCCTGTTCTCTCCTTTCTTGAGGGATTTGGTTGCATTTGGGTGAAGCTGTTTATCTCACTGCGGTCTGTCATGTAACTCAGGACCACAACTCCAATGAGAATCCTCTGCTGCTCACTGTGTGAGTCAATACAACCAGGAAGGAGGCACCCTTCTGCCACAGTGACTCACCATTGCATGAGACCGGGCTGGTGACTGGGGGAGGGAGCCACCGTGTCTCCTTACATGTGGACCCAGTGTCAGCCAAGGCTGGTCAAACCACCAATTCCACATGTCAAATTAGGCCTTCGTCTTGCAAAGCTACCGAGAAGTCACTCAGAGGTCACTGGTCTATTCTTCCCAGCTCTGTTTGTAGAGTTTTCACACAATGTTTGTGTTGGCATGAAGAGACTCCTAAAGAGTCTAGTGGGGACGTGTGAGGAAGGGCCAAAATAATGGCAGAATATCCAGGAAAGTAACGTTTATTCATTAGTATGAATTATTTCAAAGAAAGTTATCCACAGTGCTTTTCTCTCCCACAAGGGATTTTCTTAGTATTTTTGTAAGCATTTGAAGCTTGATATTCTTGCTGTATTAAAAGAAGAAGTCAAGCAAAACCATTGTTAGTAAGTAATTTTTGACTTTTGGCAACACTATGTTGATGTAAAAGTTTCTCCATAAAATTCTGCAATCCATTTTTTAAAAGATAAAATAAAAATAAATAAATAAATAAAATAATAGACTACACTACAATAAATAAAACGAATAGACTACACTACAACGCTGAACATTTGTTCTTGATGAGTTCCCTCATTGTAAGAAAGAACTGATAGAAATGGGACTAAACAGAGGTTGTAGGAACAATGCTGGGTGCATGCAGTTAATTGATCTTTGATAAAATGTTCAAAAACACACATGGGAGTAAAGGCAGCCTCTTTAATAAACAGTGCTGGGAAAACTGGGTATCTACACCTGCAGTTTGAATCTAGACCCTTATGTCTCAGCATGTACTCACCTAAAGCAGATAAAAAATGTAAATGTTAAAACAGAAACAGTCTGCTATAAGATAAAGTAGATTCTCGGAGCAGAGCTCCAGTGGCATAAGAAGTAGGACCAAGAATCGACAAATGGAGACATATGAAATTATAAAACTTATTGCATAGGAGAGGAAAGAACCAGTAGAGTGAAAAAACAAACTAGAGAATCAGGGCAAAATTTTACCAGTTATTACTCAGAGAGAGAGCTAGAATGTATGAAGAACGCAAAATGATAAGCCCCCAAATAAAAGACCCAATCAAAAATGGACAAGAGAAAAGAATAGACACTTCTCATAAGTTCGGATGACCAATAAATACATGAAAAATGTTCAACATCACTGTTCATGAGGGAAATGCAGATTAAAGCAACATTGAGATTCCATCTGACTCCAGGAAGAATGTAGAGCATCAAGAAATCAAATAATGTGGTCAGATAGTATGCATGGGGTAATTTAGTTCCTTTGCATTTACATAAGAATGCTCTCTCTGTGTGGTCTGTTTTTGAGAACATCCCATGTGTATTCTGTTATTGTTGGGTGAAACACTCTGTAATGGTCTACCAAGTCTATTTTTTCAGAAGTTCAGTTTAGTTCTGTTATTTCTTTCCTGTTTTTTTTTTTTTTT
>NW_004524607.1:7703396-7743419 GCF_000260255.1 Octodon degus
TTTTTGCCTAATTGATCTATTTCTTTTGTGACAGCGGCGTGTTAAAGTCTCCTATTACAATTGTATTATTACTTATTTGCTTTTTCATGTCTGTTAAAATTTGTCTTATGTAGAAGGGTGCTCCTACATTGGGTGCATATATATTTATAATTGCTATTTCTTCCTCTTGTAGTTTTCTCTTAACAAGTATGTAGTAACCTTTCTATGTCTTTGAATTATTTTTTGTTTGAAGTTGATATTGTCAGCAACAAGAATAGCTACCCCTGCTTTTTTATGATTTCCTCTATCATGGAGAATTGTTTTCCATCATTTGACTTTTACTCTGTGAATTTCTTTTTGAGTTAAATGTGTTCTTGTATACAGAATATTGTTGTATTTTGTTTCTTAATCCATTCAACTACTCTGTTTCTTTTAATTGATGAATTGAGGACATTTACATTGATAGTTATAACTCATATGTATTGGCTTATCTTTTTCATGTTTTTTTTCCTGTGTATGTTTCATACTTCTCCCTATTTTTAATTATTTTCCCTGTTTGGTGGCTGCTTTCTGCTGTTGAACTTATGGTCAGTTTTTTCTCTTTCTAGAATATCTGTCAGTACTCTTTGTAAGGTTGGTTTGGTGGTCATGAATTTCTTCAGTTATTTTGTGTCATGGAAGAATCTTATCTGGTCATTAAATTTGATAGATATTTTTGCAGGGTACATCAATCTGGATTGGAAGTTATGTTCTTTCAGGACCTGAAATACTTCAATCTCATCTTGATTTGATGGTTTGTGTTGAGAAATCTGCCGTGATTCTGATGGGCTTTCTATTATAGGTGATCTGTTCTCTCTAGCAGCTTTTAATATTCTATCCTTTTGCTGAGCTTCTGAGATCTTGATTTTTGTGTATCTAGGTGTAGATTTATTTTGATTATGGCTGCTTGGAGTTCTGTATGTCTCACTTATCTGTATGTTGGGTCCTTTTCTCATGTTTGGAAAATTTTCTGGTAGTGCTTCTGAAAATAGTCTTTTTATGTCACTTGTGCTGTTTCCTCCTGCTTCATTGACACCTATTATTTATGTTGTTTTCCTTTGTGTCATCTTGTAGCTGCTGAATTGTTATTTCCTGGTTCCTTGTTCTGTTTAAGAGGTCTTTCCTTTCACATTCATTAACTACACCACTGTCTTTAAGGTCTGAAAGTCTATCTTCAATTTCATTCATTGCCCAGCTTTCAATGGAGTTCTTAATTTCTTGGATCTCTGTTTGAATCTGTTTCAAGCATTCTAATTCTTTCCTGTATTGTTCATTCAGTGTTTCCATCACTTTTCCATTCTCTACTTTTTAAAACTATGTCTTCTTTATCTGTGCTGAGCAATTCTTTCACAACTGTTATCAATTCTTTTTTGAACTGAGAGTTTATTTTTGATGTTATTTCTTTTATAGCCTGATGGACTTGTTTCTTTATTTCAGTTGCTATCATTTGAGAAATTTCAGATGTGTAATTTCTAAGTCTTTGTATGTCTTTGTCTCCTGGATTTGTTCTGGGTGAGCTGGAGGATTGAGATTGCCTTTCACTCCTTTGGCATTTTTGAAGCTCCCAGTAATCATCCACACTTAGCAGTGATGGGAGAGTGGTGAGGTGTGTATGTCAATAAGGTTTCCAATACAGTGGAGAATAGGGTAGGATTACCAAGACTCTCACTACTAGTGGCGCTGATGGGCTGATAGTCAACAAATCTTTAGTGTAGTTGGTGGGTATTGACTGGTGTTATGGTTTGTGTATGTGTCCTCTCACAGCCTCATGCAATCATGCGGCAGCTTCTGGAGTTTGTGATTGATTATTGTGGGTATGGGTGTTCCACCTGGCCTAGGGTATGTACTTTGCATTACAATGAAAGGAGGGGAGAGAGGCTAGCCAGCTGCCTGAGCTCATGCCCCTCTCTTTTTGTGCTCTCTGCTTTTTCCTCTGCCATGTACAGTTGCCCTCCACCCTGTTCTGCTCTGCTTTGCAGCCAGCTGAGCATGGACTGAAACCTCAAGTAACTGTGACCTAAATAAACTTTTCCTTATCTAATTTTGAGTGTCAGAAATTTGTCTCAGCAATGAGAAAAAAATGACTGAGACACCCAGATTCACCAGGATCCCATGTGTTATGTAGAATCCTCTTAATTTCTTAAAAGGTTGGATCAATGTCAGCACAAGCTTCACTCCTGCACACTGGAAGGTGGGGAGTGCTTCTATTTTCAGATGCATTATGGGGGACAAAGAATGGAGCTGTTCAGCATCCTGCAGGCTGCCCAGAGTGCTCCTAAATTCTTAAATGGATCGAACAGGTGCCAGGAAATCTTCACGCCTGCTGATGCTGGACCCAAGGATAGCAGCTCTCCAGAGTCCCATGGCTTTCTCAGGATTCTTCTAACTACTTTAAAGTTTGGACCGGCACCAGTACAAGCTACATGACTATGCACTGGGTGCTAAGGTCAAAGCTTAGCAGAGTCACACAGGCCACCCAGAGTCCTCCACAGTTCTTAAAATCAATATTAGGTCTTCTAAGCCATGTAGATGAGATGAATCTTAATTTATTTGTGTCTTTAATATCTTTTTGTGGGCCACTGTGTGGGAGAACAGTTGCCCTCCACCCTGTTCTGCCCTCCCTCACTCCCCTGTACCCACTGGACCTCCCCAGATCAAGCTCAGGCCTGCCCTATGAGTGAGACCTTCCTCCACACTCACAGGTCCCTTCCACCCTTCTTGAACCTGACCAAACCCAGGTCCAGCGAGTGTGTGGGAGAGCTTCCATACTTCCCTGCACCTGCTGGACCTACCCTGACTGACTCCAGGCCTGTCCCATAAGTGAGACCTTCCGCTGCACCCTCGGGACCCATCTAGCCCACCAGAGCCAGCCCAAGCCCAGGCCCAGCAAGCATGTGGGAGAGCATCCACACTCCCCTGAATGCCCTGGACCACACCAGACCCAACGCAGACCTGGGATATAGGCCTGGGGTAAAACTCTGCAGCTGACATCCCTGCAGAGAGACTAAGGGCCAGAACCAACCAACTAATCCAGGAGCAGAACATCTTTCCAGAGGGGCACATCAAGTTCACTTCCAAGGACTGCAGCAGGAAGGAGCTGAGCACAGCAGCCAGACACAAGCCAGGCACAACTCAAACTTAGTAGATCTGCACTAGAATTTCAGTAGGTGCTAAGGTAATAACTATACCAAAGGTCAGAGGACAGTGCTATACAAAATAACAAAGAGCTCACACAAAACAAGTGCAGAGGACACTAGCACAGGACAAATTGGGAATCACACAGCTGAAATGTCTAAATCAATAGCATCAGAAGTAAACAACAGCAGAAAGGTATGGAAGAACTCAGATCAGAAATAACCTCTGAAATAAAAAAAAGAAATCTCTGAATTAATAGCATTTGATGTAAAGAATCAAATGCAGAAACATATAGAAGAAATCAGATCAGAAATAATCTCTGTAGTAAAAGAATTAATAACTGCTTCTCAATAAGATATGGATAAAAAATATAGAGATTAGAAGAATGACGGGTTCCTTGAATGAGCAATACAGGAAAGAAATAAACCACATGAAGCAGAGTCAAAGAGGTATAGAGGAACTTAAAATCTCAATCACAAGCTTACAAAACCGTTTGAATGAAAGTGAAGACAGAGTTTCAGACCTTGAAGATGCTGGTGTAGCTAGTGAAAAGGTAAGAAAGGATCTCTTAAAAACAACAAGGATGCAGGAAAGAATAATCCATCACCTGCAAGATGATGCAAAGATGAACAATGTGAGACTAATAGGCATCAATGAGAAAGAAGGAGTCAATGCAAATGATATTAAAAAAAATATGGGCAGAAGTAATAGAAGAAAACTTCCCAAATATGAAGAAACAATCTGACATCCAGGTAACCAAAGCATATAGAACACCAAATGACATCAACCCAATTAAAAACACACTGAGACATATAATAGTCAAGATCCCAGAAATCCAGCACAAGAACAATATACTGAAAGCCACTAGAGAAAAGAAGACCACATTCAAAGGAAAACCCATCAGAAGTATGGCATACTCCTCTTCACAAACCATGAAGGCAAGAAGAGTATGGAGCAGAGTACTTCAAGTCCCCTATGAAAAACAAATTCCAGCCCAGACTACTATACCATGCAAAACTATCTTTCAAATTTGATGGAGAAGTGAAATACTTCCGTGACAAAGAACAAATAAAGAATTTCATGATGTCAAAGCCAACCCTACACAGACTACTAAAAGATGTTCTAGAGAGGGGCCAAAATGATTAGAACTCCATGAATGAGAACAGAAGGAAACCACTAAATAGGGCAAACAATTAAACACAACATACAAAGGAGTAAACAAAAGCAGGTAAATAACATGTTGATCTTAAGTCAATACATCTCAATTATACAAATCAAAGTAAATGGACTCAATTCACCAATAAAAAGAAATAGACTGGCACAGTGGATTAGGAAACAAAATCCAATAATCTGCTGTATACAAGAAACAAACTTAACTCATAAAAATTCATAGGCTGAAAGTCAAAGGATGGAACAAAATACTATATGGCCCAGCACCTCAGAAATAAGCAGGGGTAGCAATCCTATTCTCAGACAGTCTCAACTTCAAACCAAAAATGATCAAATGAAATAAAGAAGGCCACTATATACTGGTTAGGGGAAAAATTCAAGAGGAAGAGGTAACAATCATGAAAATGTATGCACCAAACAAGGGAGCACCGAACTATGTAAGACAAATCTTAATGGACATGAAATATCTAATATCCAATACCACAATCTTAACAGGAGACCTTAATACCCCCTTATCCCAAAAAGATAGGTCAACCAGACAAAAAACTATCAAAGAAGTAAAAGAACTGAACCAGAGCTTGAAACAAATGGACTTAGTGGACATATACAGATTGTTCCACCAAAACACAGCTCAATACACAATTTTTTCATCTGCACATGGGTCATTTTCTAAAATAGACCACATACTAGTCCATAGGTCATACTTAAGTATATGCAAGAAAACAGAAAGTATGACATGCATATTATGTGAACATAGTGCAATGAAACTGGAAATAAATGACAAGAGAAACAAGAAAAACCCATAAATACATGGAAATGAAACAACACTTGATGTAGCAGCTAATGAGTCACAGATGAAATTGAACAAGAATTTGAACAATATCTACAATTCAATGAAAATTCAAGCACAACTTATCAGAATTTATGGGATGTGATGAAAGCAGTTCTTAGAGGGAAATTTATAGCTGTGAACTCACACATTAAGAAAACAGAACGGGAACAAATAAACACCTAATGCTCCCCCTCCAACATCCAGAAAAGAAAGAGCAAACCAAACCCAAGACACACAGAGAGAAAGAAATCATAAAGATTAGAGCAGAATTGAATTCAATTGAGACAAAGAAAACAGTTCAAAGAATTAACAAATCAAAAACCTAGTTTTTTCATAGAGTAAATAAAACTGATAAGCCCCTAACTAACCTCATGAAAAAGAGGAAAGAAAAAATTCAAATACATGCAATGAGGAATGAAAATGATGCAATTACCACAGACCCAGTGGAAATTCAAAAAATTCTAAATAGCTACTTTGAGAATCATTACTCTCACACAATAGAAGACACGGAAGAAATAGGCAGATTCCTAGAAAGGTACAAATTGCCAAAACTGAATCAAGAAGATATAACAATTCTCAATAACTCAATAATAGCCAAGCAAATATGAAATGTAATTAGAAAAACCCTATCAACAAGGAAAAATCCAGGTCCTGATGGATTCATAGCTGAATTCTACAAGAAATTTATGGAAGATATAATCCCTATACTCCTCACACTCTTCAAAGAAATTGAAAAGGAAGAAATCCTCCCAAAGTCATTCCTGGAGACAAGTATTATGCTGATACCAAAACCAGGGAAAGACACAATTAAAAAGGAGAACTGCAAGCCAATCTTGCTCATAAACATAGATGCCAAAATCCTCAATAAAAACCTAGCAAATAGAATACAGCAAATCATCAAGAAGATTATACACCATGATCGGGTAGGATTCATCTCAGGGATGCCAGGATGGTTCAATATATGAAAATCTTTAAATGTAATACACTATATGAACACAGCCAAATCTAAAAACCACATGATCATCTCCATTGATGCAGAAAAGGCTTCTGACAAAGTCCAACACTCATTCATGTTCAAAGTCCTACAGAAAATTGGAATAGAAGACCTCTACTTCAATTTGATAAATGCCATCTATGACAACCCAACAGGTAATATAATTCTATTTTTTTTTTTTTGGAACTGGGGATTGAACTCAGATCCTTGTGTTTGACAGTCAAGCGCCTATCCTACTGAGCCATCTCCCTGGCCTCAGTAATATAATTCTAAATGGGGAAAAACTGAAATCTTTTCCTCTCAGATCTGATGCAAGACATGGATGTCCTCTATTACCATTCCTATTCAATATAGTTCTGGAATCATTAGCTAGAGCCGTTAGACAAGAGAAAGAAATAAAAGGAATAAAAATAGGTAAAGAAGTTAAATTATCATTATTTGCAGAAGACATGACATTTTATTTGGAAGACCCAAAAAACTCCACCAAGAAGCTACTAGAATTGATACACAAATTCAGTCACATAGCAGGACACAAAGTCAATACCCAATCGTCAATAGCATTTCTCTACACAGACAACAAACACACTGAGAGGGAAATTAGAGAAACAATGTCTTTTACAATAGCACCATGAAAAAATGAAATACTTCGGAATTAATCTAACTAAGGAGTCAAAGATGTTTGAAGGAAAATTAGAGTACTCTGAAACAAGAGATCATAGAGGATTTCAGAAAATGGAAAGATATTCCATGGTCCTGGATAGGAAGAACTAACATTGTGAAGATGGCCATACTCCCAAAATTGCTGTACAGATTTAATGCAATCCCTATCAAAATACCACCAACATACTTTCCTTAAATTTATTTGGAACCAGAAAAGACCTAGAATAGCAAAAGCAATCCTGGGCAAGAAAGACAAGGCAGGAGGCATTACAATTCCTGATTTGAAATTATACTACAAAGCTACTATGATAAAATCAGCATGGTACTGGCAACAAAGTAGACCTGAGGTTCAATGGAGTAGATTAGAAGATGCAGAAGCCTCTAATAAAACACTCAGCCTCCTTATCTTTGACAAATGGGCCAAACATGCTTACTGGAAGAAAGATAGCCTCTTTAACAAATGGTGCTGGAAAAACTGGCTCTACACATCCAAAAAACTAAAACTTGACCCAGATCTATTACCATGCACTAAGCTAAGGTAAAAATGGATTAAAAATCTAAACATTAAAACAGAAACACTAAATCTCCTGGAAGACAAAGTAGGAGGAATTCTTGAAGACATAAGGGTAGGCAAAGAGTTCATGAACAAAAATCAAATTGCATGGGTAATTATTGAAAGAATTAATGACTGGGACCACCTCTTATTGAGAAGTTTTTGCACATCAAAAGAAATTACCAACAAAGTGAAAAGACAACCCACAAATTTCAAAAAAAATCTTAACTAATAAACACTCAGACAAAGGTCTGCTCTGTAGAATTTATAAAGAACTAAAAAATATTAGAGCCCCTAAATTTAAAGACTCAATCCAGAAATGGGCATCTGAGATGAACACACACTTCTCAAAGGATGAAATTAAAGAAGCAAATAAGTATATGAAAAAAGGCTCCACATCACTAGCCATCAGTGAAATGCACATTAAAACAATACTGAGATACCATCTCACCTCAGAAAGAATGGCTATCATAAAGAAATCAACCAACAACAAATGTTGGAGAGGCTTTGTGGAAAAAGGAACCCCTGTCCACTGCTGGTGGGAATGTCGACTGGTGCAACCATTATAGAAATCATTGTGGAGACTCATTAAAAAACTAGTACTGGAAATCCCATTCAAGCCAGCTATCCCCCTACTGGGAATTTTACTGGAGGAACTGAAAACATTATATCATAGTGATAAATGTGTACCTATGTTTATAGCAGCACAATTTGTGATAGCCAAATCTTGGAAACAACCAAGATGCCCATCACCTGAGGAATGAATGAAAAACATGTGGTATTTTTATACAATGCAGTATTATTCAGCTATAAAGAATGATAAACTTGAAGCCTTTATATTGAAGTGGATGCCACTTGAAGATATACTCATAGGTGAAATAAAACAGATGCACATGTGTAAATATCATATAGTCTCCATAGTATAAATACTCAAAGGAAGAAATAAAAATAGAAAGCTATAACACAATTAAAAGGGAAGTAAGAACTTGAGGATTAGACAACAAAGAGAGGGCAAGGAGAAATGCTAGGAAATATGACAGGGGCAAAACCATACATTTTATGCACAAGATGGATAAGGCAATGATCCTGAGACTATTCAGCACCTTTTTGAAACAGAATTAATTGGTAGGATTTTCCCCATGACTAACTATATATGCTGATACCTGTGAACTAAGAAACTACACTGAAGATAAAAATGTGTAGTGATAGGTTCATGCTTGGAATGCCTGTCATTCTGGTCTTCTAAACACGTACTACATGTCATGACATACTAATTACTGCTGTACTGTCTCTCAAGTAAATGTTTCTTTTTTAAAATAAAGGGTAATGAATGAAAACAAGAAACAAGAAAAATATCACATGACTATCCTGCCACAAGGCTGTATATGTTTAGATTTCTAAATGTCTGTGTAAATATATATAATTGTTTATTCCTATTTTTAAAAAAAAATTTAAATTTTTTCTTCATATTCTGCAGGAACTTCAAGTTTAACATATCAATACTTGATGGAAAATACCAGTTCCACGTTAATCCTAAAATGTTTGATATCCACACAGATAGTGAGGATAAGCTCAACTGCCTATGTTGTAGGGCAATAATAATCCTCTCTTCTGGAAGATTAATAACCTAAGTTTGCAGACCAAAAATTAGAGATACATAAGGGTTGCAAGGACAGCCAACATTTTGGCCCTAGCTTTTCAAGGTCAGTGAGGACTCAGGAAATAGAACTTGTACTGTAACATCATGTATCTCAGTTGTGTCCCAAATTTTCTGATCAAGGAGATTATGGGGCCAAAGAGGAAAGTGATCGATGACGTAGAGTGTGCCTAAGGAGAGTCACATGGAGAGAAAACATTCTCTCAGGCTTTCACAGAGAGCAAATTGGTCAAGTAATGGCCGTGACTCATCCACATGGCTGACACTGACAAAGGTTCTACAATCTTCCGTACGGGGTTTCAGGATAAGTCCAGAGGGGATTTGACTGACCTTATCAGATACAAAAATTACATTTCTTGTTATATAGGTCTTGCTTTATCTTGGTCTTAACCATCCAACAGAAAAGTATAAACATGAGGTATAAAAAGTAAAACCATATTAATAGGCTAAGCTGTAAAAGGCTCAAGTCAACAACTTCTGACATTGCCAGTCCTATGAATAACCTACTACTATTATGGACTATACTGGATTATTTTCCTGAATTCATGTACCTACAACATTTCAATGGCAATGGAATACCCATCTCTGACCTCGTAATCAAAAAAGCAGGATACAAATGACTGACCATTTAATATCTGTATATTCTAAATAGTTAGGATAGATATATAGCTGCATTCTCTTAATTCAATGAATAGAGAGATTTGTTCTAATAGTGTTTGTGAGTAGGATATCATGTCTGCATTTTGTACAATGAATAACTACTAAGACAACAATATGCAATGTATTAATTATTGAAAATGTGCTAGTAATCAGTTTTGAAACTGTTGCATTGCTATTTGTTTCTCAATAAAATTATTTAGAAAAGTATCTATTTGCAACATTTTAAAGGGTTTTTTTGTGTGTAGGGTCTTACTACGCAGCTCAAACTCATTCTTTTAACATTTTATAGTTTTCAGTATCCAACACTTTCTTTTTCTTGAAGTTGCTTTCTAAACGTTTTGTTTTTGATATATTATGAGTTAGACTTTTAAAAAACATTTCATTTAGAAACAGTTGTGGTCATATATCAAAATTTAACAAATTTTGTGAGCTGATCTTATATTTTGCAACTTTTCTGAATTTAAAAAGTAGTTTTAATAATTTTTCTGTGTGGAATTTTTAGGGTTTTCTACATATAATTTAATGTTATTTACAAACAAAGACAAATTTATTACCACCATTTTGATTTTAATGTATTTTATATCGTGTGTGTGTGTGTGTGTGTGTGTGACATTAGTTGTAGCTAGACCTTCCAGTGTTATCCTGAGAAGTTATAGTGAAAATGAGCTTTATAGCCTTTTTAATGATATTAGACGTTTCGACTATTGACGATCACATAACCTCTAAGTTTTTCATATGTGGCCTTAGTACTGTTAAGATGCTCTTCTGCTATTCCTAGTTCATGTTTTTATCATGGAAAAAATGTCAAATGTTATCAAGTGCCTTTGCTGAATTGAGATGATCATGTAGAATTTTCCCTTAATTCTCCTAATGTATTATGTTGCATTAATTGATTTTAATATGCTGAATCATGCTTACATTCCATGAACAAATCCCATTTGGTCATCATACAAAATCCTTTTCATGTACTTCTGAAT
Source organism: Octodon degus (assembly GCF_000260255.1). NCBI lineage: Eukaryota > Metazoa > Chordata > Mammalia > Rodentia > Octodontidae > Octodon > Octodon degus. The sequence continues at coordinate 7,714,053 of NW_004524607.1, forward strand.
TTGGTATCATAGTATTTCACTGAAGAGTTTTCTGTTTTTTTTTTTTCATTTGCATATTTTGTACAGGGTCTCACTAAACAGTTTTCATTGTCAGCAATGAGATTTTCTTAAAATTATTTTGTATTGTGTTTACTTAAAATATAGAGTGATGTGGACCTCATAAAATGGAAGTGTGGGAAGTGTTTCCCTTTCTTCAATATTTTGGAAAAGTTTAAATAGTATCAATGCTAGTTCTCTAATTGTACTGTAGAATTCTTCAAGGAAGTCATTTTGTTCTATTTGGGGAGAGATTTTTTAGTACTGTTTCAATCTCTTTGTTGGTTTTAGATCTGTTTACATGTTTTATTTATTCATGATTCAATCTTTAGGGGTTATATATTTCTAGAAATTCATCCAATTCTTCTAGGTTATCCAATTTTTGTTTCATAATTCTCTACTGTTCTATTTATTTTTATTATTTCTATGGCATCAGTTCTATTATCTTTTTTATCTAAGTTTCTTTATTTAAATTTTGTCTTTTTTCATATTCTAAGGATTTGCCAATTGTGTTGCTCTTTTAAATAAATCAACTCTTAATTTTTTTGATTTTTTCTATTACTTGTCTATTACCTATTCCATTTATTTCTCCATTAGTAGTTATTAGTTCCTTACTCTACTAACTTTGACTTTGTTTATTCCTTTTTTCTGGTTTCTTAAGTTATGAAATTATATCGCTGATTTAAGATTTTTGTTTTTCTTTGTAATGAAAGCATTTGCACTATTTACGTCCCTCTTGGTACCATTTTTACTGTTTAAGTTTTGGTATGTTGTCTTTCTCCAGAACACTTTCTAAATTCCTTTGTGATTTCTTTTTTGACATTGAGTATTCAGGCATGTATTGTTTACTTTTACATATTGATGAAATTTCCAATTTTCTGATTTCTTTCCATTGTAGTTGTAATTGATTCTTAGTATGAGTCAGCCTTAAATTTGTTAGGACTTGTTTTGTGGATTAACCTAAGGTCTGCTTTGCAAAATATTCTATGTGCACTTGAGAAGAATATGTGTTCTACTGCTGTTAGATATTGCATCCTATATCTATTTATTAGGTCAAATTAGTTTATAGTGTTGATTAAGACCTCTCTGTTTCCTTATTGATCTTCTCTCTGATGTTTCCAGCTCTACTGGTGAGAAAATATACTTTGTTTTGTCTATTTTTCCCTTCAAGTATTATGTATGCTTCATACACTTTAGAGCCCTAATCTTAAATGAAAACTTTTATTATTGTGACAACTTTTTACTGAATGGACTTTTTACCATCATAAAATGTCCCTGCTCACTTAGAAAGTTTTTGATTTTGAGTTGGTTTTAGCTGATGTACATATGACTACCCATTGTAGTCAAGTACTACTAAATCATGCATGCATGCATGATTTTCCATACCTTCACTTTCAATCTGTGGGTTCTCAGATCTAAAATGAGTCTGATAGATAATGTATACATGAATGTTTGGTAGTCATGAGTTTAGGCAATCTATGCCATGTGCTTGGTATGGTGACCACTTAAATTTAAGTTTAAATTTAAAATAATTATTGATAGTAAGACATATTCTTGGTATGTATTAATAATCTTTTGTATGTTTTGTAGTTATATTGGCCTTCTTCTTCTTCTGTTTTTTTGGCAGAACCGGGGATTGAACTCACGCCCTTGCGCTTGCCAGGGAAGCGCTTATTCTATTGAGCCATCTCCCCGGCCCCTTCTTTTCTTCTCTTATTGGATTTTTGATTGATGCTTTTATAGTGACATGGTTTGCATATTGTCACACTTCCTATATGTCTTCTGAAGACATTTTCTTCATGGTCACCATGGAATAACATAAAGCATCTGAAAGTTTAATAGTTTATTTCAAAGTGCAAACAACTTGACTTCAACTACATACAAAGACTTCTCTTCTTTATGTCTGTGTTCCCCTTTGTTACTAATGCCACATGTTTTTTGTGGGGCATATCCATTAAGAGGTTTATAGTTACTTTATACTTTTTTTTCTTAAATTCTATGCTACAATTAAAAAGTGATTATTATACTAGAGAATTCTGTATCTATATATTCACCTTTGTCAAAAATCTTTATATTTCCATATGATTTTGTGTTGTATTTAGCCTCTTCATTTTGCTCTAGAAAGGTCTCTACTAAAATTTCCTCCTTCTCCTTCTCCTCATCCTCATCCTCATCCTTCTTTTTTTCTTCCTCCTCCTTTTCTTCCTTCCCTTCCCCACCAGCTTCAGGCAGGAGCTTATGCTACTGAGCTGTCTCCCTGGTCCTAGTATTTCTTATATGGCACTTCTGAGGTGATGAATTTCCTCTGCTTTTATTTATCTAACAGAGAACTTCTAGAATTCAACAATGAAAAATCAAATAAATTTATTTTATTACTCCATATGTATCCATTTATCACTATTAAATTTTATATGCTTAAAATATACAAATTATGTGTGCCATTGTTTGTAACAATTTTTTATATATTTTATTTATAAAAGATCTGTTTCCATTTTTTCCTCATGTATGTTCCCTGAACTCATGTAGTAAGCTCATTTTTGGTATTAATCTCCTCTCCCTTCTTCCTTCTCCCTTCTCCATTCCCTCTCTGGTTCAAAGCTGCCTCCATCAGGACCACATGGCCTCCCAAGCCCATATCAGATTTAGGTACTCTAATGGGGGTTGGTGCTAAGATTTGTGACAGAGACTTGCTGCAGTCTCAGGACTGCAAAAACAGACAGCTGATTTCCAGCCCTATATATGACCTCCCATTTCCTTGTGCCCACAGCTTCCTAAAACCTGTAGCCACACACTGTTTCAGTCATTCCCAGGATGTTGGGCATTTTCCTCACTTCATGTGTCCTATCGTGACCAGGGCAACTCCACCCCATGCCTGGCATGAGGTCCTGGGTCTGGTCCTTTGATTCCTTGTCTTGAATGATTTTTGGCCTGGCCTCTTGACATCACTTAACTGAAAACCTCAGGCCTGGCATCCAGACCCTGAGTTCTGTAGGCCTGCAGGTTTAGTTCTGTGGGCCACTCTGCAGTTTCTTTCAGTTTCTGATTTAGAAAGAGATTCTTTTTTTCAAGCTACGTATTTATGGTTTTTCTTCCCCTCCATTGGATTGATAAAATTTCTATAACATTTCCCCCTTTATTAATTTCAAATCTATAGATTGGCTATCATTATTTTTTTAAATATGGGGAAATATAGCATTCATATGATAAGTTCAGGAGAACATATTCTTAAGAACACTTTAAAAACAGAGCCACCTTTTCTTTCAAACGCCAAGACCTAGAAAGAGAATACTATTGTACCCCAGAATCCTCTTATGGACTGCTCCTGGCATGCGCTTTCTTCCTCTTCTTTAGAATTAATCAACTTATATTAAGTTGGGAATAATATTTTCTGTCCTTACCCATACTATTTTATTTCTATTTATGTTTGTATCCATTAACAAAATTAAGTTTTATCTTTTCTTCAGTGTAATGAAATGTAAATGAACTAATTTATCCATGAATTTTTTCATCTCATCAATATGATGTTTATAATTCATCCTTATTGATGAATGTAGCTATGTTTCATTGATGTGTCAGTTTTCTGTAGCTTTATATTATATGACTATACTACAACTTTATTTTGTTGCTGAATGTCTTTATCCATTTTACTGTTGGACATTTAGGATTTGCTGCCAAGAACATAACTGCTATAAGGACCTATGTACACAGCTCTTGGTGCACATAGGGGGAGTTTCTAAAAGGTATTTTACACTGGGTTAAATGGCACTATTTTAGGGAGTTTAAATTGATTCCCAAGGAGGTTGTTGTAATATACACCCACAATAGATGTAGACAGCAGTTCAAGTTGCTTTACATTCTATTGGACAACAGATAATAGAGACATGTTTTACAAATTCAAATTGTTTACAGTTCTGTGGCTGATATATAGAATATCATTGTGTTCTTAATTTGCATTTCCTTAGCAATTAATTGGTCCCTGTATTACTTCCTCTTTTGTGAAATTTCTATTCATATTTGTTGACCATTTTGTCCAACTGGGCACATTTTTCTGCCTAATAATTAGCTATTGCTTATTTATTTGTGAGATATATATGTCAGGCAACATGCTTTTGGCTACATATTTTATACTTTTCTTATACTTTTCTGCAAGTCTTTCATTTTCCTTATGATACTTTGTCATCACTGTCACTCACTGTATTAATTTATGTATTGGTGTATTTATCTGTTTATTTGGTACCAGGGCTTGAACTTAGGACCTTACACTTGACAGGCAGGTGCTTCAGCCACTGAGCTATCTCCTTGGAGCTATCACTCATTTCAGTGTGATTGAATTTATTAGTTGCTTCCTCTGTGATTTATACTTTTTGTCTGTTGCTTAGGAAAATTTTTCTTCACTTGTCCATAGAGTTATCATTTTGTACTATTTTATTTATTGTCCTCTTTATTTTTATTGGTACAATTTACATACCTGTATCTATCTATCTATCTATCTATCTATCTATCTATCTATCTATCTATCTAATGATCAAATTCATCATAGGGAATTTGTACCCATGTGTGATGTATCTTGATTCCTCTTTTTCTCCCCATTCTTCTCCCCTCCTTTTAACCCTCTTCCTCTCCTTACTTACAAAACTTTGTTTCCCTTTTATGCTTTCTCTCTCATGTTTTCCTTTTTCCCTTTCTTCTTTTCTCCCTGCCCCCACCCTAGTTCCCCTTTCCTTCGAACAATTTCTTCCTACTTTGTAATATCTATGATACAGTTTGGTCCTTATTTGCACTTTCAGTTTCTCACAGAAGACAGACAATGCAGTAATACAGTATTCTGTGCTAATTTTGAAAGTATTTATCCACAACTGGAAGTCTTTTTAGTTATGCCTTTTATATTTATATTTTCAGTTGACTTTGAACTGAATCAACTTAAAATTAAATCACAAATCAGAGATTCATTTTCACACAGAGATCCAATCAACCTGCCCACCTAGCACCATTTGCTGATAACCCAATCTTTTCCCTACTACCTGTAGTAGTATCTCTGCCCCACATGGCATTACCACTTATGTGTATGTCTGTTTTGAACTCTCTATTCTATCCTGGAAGTTTAGGTTATAACCCCAATATTTACGAAAAATTGTTTTTTTGAGTCAGGGTCTTGCTAAGTCACTAAGTTACTCAGACCAGATTTTAATTTGGGATTGACTTGCCTTAACCTTCTGGAATGCTTGGATTACAGGTATTGGCTACCATGCCCGTTATTTCATCTTCTTAATAGGACCTTGTTCTTGCCACATAGGCACTTAAGCTGCTGAACTATCTTCTGGATCCATAAATGTTTAGAGAAAAAAAAAAAGGAAAACTCTGCAGGGTTAGAGCTAGCAAAGAATTCTTAAATTTAACCACAACAAGCATATTATATAAGAGGAACAATTATGAATTGGATCTCATAAAGATTTTGGCCCTGAGTAAAGTCCTGTTCTGGTTAGATGAATTGGTAGATACTCCTGATCTGCCATGTATTCCAGAAAGGCTTTGTACAAGAGAAAGTACATATCTGCTAAATCAAAGGTTAAGGAGAAAAAGAAGGAGAAACTTCTTGCTGTGATCACAAAACTAGTCAGTGGGGACAAGAATGGAGGTACCTGGTTAGCTAAGCTTCAAAAAATGCCTAGATACTACCCTACTGAAGATGTGCCCTGAAAGCTCTTGAGCCACAGCAAGAAGCCCTTCAGTCAGCATGTGAGGAAACTTTGAGCTAGCATCACTCCTGGCACCATCTTGATCATCCTCACCAGGCATCACAGAGGCAAGAGTGGTCTTCCTGAAGCAGTTTGCCAGTGGCTTGCTACTTGTGACTGGGCCTCTTAGCCTTAATTGTGTCCCTCTATGAAGAACACACCAGAAATTTGTCATTACCATCTGTACAAAAATTGACATAACCAAAGTGAAAATCCCCAAACACCTCACTGATGCTTACCTCAAGAAGAAGCCGCCAAAGCCCAGACACCAGGAGGGCGAGATATTTGACACTAAGAGAGAGAAATACCAGATTTCAGAGCAGCACAAGGTGGATCAGAAAGCAGTGGACTCACAGATTTTAGCAAAAATCAAAGCCATTCCTCAGCTCTGGGGCTACCTGTTTTTGCTCTGACAAATGGAATTTATCCTCATAAATTGGTATTCTAAATTTCTTACTAAGAACCTAATTAAATAACTGATACATTAAAAAGATAACCTAAAACTTGACATCTCAGTCGACCCTGCTGATCCTTATCTCAATATCTTCCTGAGAGTTAAAGACATCATATTACAGTGAAGCATGCATACCCATATTTATAGCTGCAGAATTCATAACAGCTAAATATTGGAAATGGCTTGTATGTTCATCAACAAATGAATGGATAAAGAAAATATGGTATTCTCCACAAGAGAATACTACTCTGCCAACAAGGAAGATAAACTTGAGTCAATCTTAGGAAAATGCATGCATCTTGAGACCTTGATGTTATATAAAATAAATCAGACCCCTAAGATTAAATATTGCATGGTTTCTCAGCTATGAGAAGCTCAAACTATACATACAGAGCAAAATAATAGACAGGTAATAAGAGATAGATTTTTTTAAAAAGGAAAGGGAATCAGGAGATACAGAGTGGGAGAAGGGAAGGGACAGAATGGAGAAGAAAAAGTAATTAAGATGTCTTATGTACTTGCACCAAGGAATGCAAACCTTTTGTATTGCAAACATGTACTGATACAAAAGAAATGAATCTATTTTTAAAAATAATTAGGACAAAAGGTCAGTACTAAGGTGATCTGGAGGACAACTTAATGCCAGAGCAGAGAATTCACAAAGGAAGTATGGTTAAGGTTGGAGTTTTTTCTACTGTTTAAATACTTGGATCAAGTGGAGAGAAGAGATTTCAGAAATTGAAAGGTAGCTAGGCATATCTTGGTACTAATATCTTTATCCTATATTTAATGGCATGAATCATTTTCTATAGCCTTTACAAATTGGAAAATTCAAGAAATATCTGTTGTGTCGTGTGCTCGGTACCTGGTAGATACAATGATAATAGATGTAGTGCCCTTTAGGAAATTCTAGTATTTTGACAAGACATACATAGGGCATTTATGTACCAATAACATTCATATAGATTGATGAGACCGACAGTTGTTTCATAAAGCATGTTATTAAGTGGAGGAGATGGACAGATTGATTCTGATAGGTATAATATAAGAAAGCTGCATGAAAAACAGCTAAATAGGCAGTGAGGGAAGGATTGGGTCAAACTTCTCTAATTATCATTAGAGTCTCTATCTCATTCATTGCTTAGACCCAAGACAGCTTCCTATTGTTTGAAAATTATAATCTAGACTTTTTGTTCATAAATATGCTTGATATTAAGGTCATGGTAAAAAATTGGCACCACTTTTTTTGTCAAAAATTTTTTTTTTTTTTTTTTTTTTTTTTTTTTTTTGTGGAACCGGGGATTGACCTCAGGCCCTTGTGCTTGCCAGGCAAGCGCTTATTCTACAGCGCCATCTCCTCGGCCATCAAAATTTTTACATAAAGAAAAATGGCTTTAATTTTTAAAACATGTGTTATTATTTGTGTCTAGTTGTACTCCCAAAGCCTCAGGCAGTCATTGGAAGGCTTCTAGAGTTTGTGATTGACTCATGATCCAACATTGAGATTATAGGTGTGAGTGCTACACCCGCCCTGGGTTGGGTAATCTGCATGCACTATAAGGAAGAGAAGAGGCTTGCTGCCTGCCACAGCTGCTGCTCTTCCCTTTACTCTTTGCTGTTTTTTCCCCCATGAACTGATGCCTTCTGCTTTGTGCCACTCTGTCTTGAAGCCAGCTGAGTATGGACTGAAACCTCCACAAACTGTGAACTATTAAATAAACTTTTCCTTCCTTAATTTTGGGTGTCACATATTTGTCCAGTAACAAGAGAAAAGTAATGGACACAACATGTAACTGTTACAAGTATGACTTTATTACCCTTTCTTTGCTTAGGATCACTTTTGAAAAGACCCAGCTAACGTATTTTATTGCTTTCAGGAAGCAGCCAAACATAAAGGAGAGATCCACCCTCTCACTCAGGGATCAGTTAATAAACTATTATTTCCAACTTCAAGGCCACCCTGTTTTACCTCCTTTCCTGACTGGGAAGCTAACCCACCACGTACTATATTTTTCTGGTTCTAACAACCTCCTAAAGGTCATTTACCAATCTACCCTGGGACAGCTGCCCTAAGAATAGAGGCTTACTTTCCTCTAAACCTCCCCCAACCACCTTGTAGTGGATTATTAACTGGTGGTCAACTTGTTACACTCAGATGAATTGAACTAGCATGGTGCTGGGTGTCAGAGGCCCACCCAAGGATTGTTGCCATCATCATTAGAAGCAGAACTGGAGAAGCTGTGGAGAGGCTGTTAGGGAAGCTGTTTGGAGAAGCTGTTGCAAGCTGCTGGTTCTCCAGGGCTATTCTCCTGGAGAAACTTGTCATGCTGGCTTTCCTGATGAACATGGCTGTTCTTGTAGAGGAAGTGCTAGCAACCTTTGTTGTCGTTGAGAATGGCTACGGTTTATTTAGGGGAGCTTTGATCCTTATCTTGAGCTTCACTTCCTGGCTACAGAGGGGAACATGGTACACAGCTCAGCCTCATGGAGAAACTTGTCATGTTGGCTTTCCTGATGAGATCTCAACTTTCCTCATTGCTGGAGAAGCTTGGAAAATCACTGTTGCTGAGGACAGCTGTGGTACTTTAGCAGAGAGCTATGGTTCTTACCTTAAGCATTGCTTCCTGGCTCCAGTTCAGATCCCCCAGCCTGCTAGCACAGATGCTTTATCCCGCTGGCATAGACTTGCTAACTTCCACCACTGACCTTTGGGCCTTTCCAGTGCAGATCCACGAAGCAGGCCTGCATGAGACATTGTCGTGGTCTCTAGACCTCTAACTGGGCTTGTAGGGGATATTGTTTTGAGGTCTAGATCTTCAGCTCGACTCATGTAGGACGTTACCATGGGATCCAGGCCCTCAGCTGGATTTTTTGGTCTTTAGTGTGTGGACAGATTTCCTGATCTTTTTGTATATGATTCTTTGGGTGATTCATTATAAAATAATCTTATAAAATGAGTCCAATATTTTATTGTTACACCTTGCAAAAAACCCCAAACCACAACACACCCCTTATGGCCTGTATACCCGTAACTTGGGTAGTGTCTCACCATATGGAAGGTGCATTTATAAGAGTAACTTAGAAAAAATTATACTCTAAAATAATTGTAATAATTGATAAGTTGAGCAGAAGTCTAGGTTATATGTCTTGGGTCATGGTAGAGAAACTACAATATTTTGTTTTGAATTTCTTGATATGAGTATATTTACTGAAGATTCTGGATGAAATCAAGAAATCAAGGCAGACCAAGTAGCTCCAGAAATCTACATGATGTTTAGGTTCAGCCTTGGCTCCTTTCAATGAGGCAATGTTACCAGAACTTACCTGGAAAAGGAAATTAGCACAAAAGCTTGGGGATATGAAAATGTTAGGGCAAATTTAACATGTGTGAAATGTGTTCTCTGCTAAATAAAATTTGTAGAAAGCCATAGATTTGGACTGGGAACATATACTGCATAACAGAATGAACCAGTATAGATTTTAGTCAGAGAAACTGAGGCTTGATTGGTTGCAGGAGACCCCACAGACAATTAACTAAACTATACTCAACTGACTGGTTGATGGACAAAGCTGGGGATGGTTAAGTTGTTTTCTGTGGTGCACTTCTGTTTTCTGTAACTGTTGTTGGCTGGAATTCTCAGAATCTCTTCAATTCATGAACCACGAAATTTTGCTTTGGTTTTCTTTCTTCTTTGCTCAAATAAACTGCTTGACATAATTGGCCTAAGGAATTTTTCCTTCTAACAACTCACCACTCTGCATCCCCTGAAAAGGCCTAGCACTTGTGGTCTTTGCTAAGTCCTTGAGAATTTCACTAGTGAGAGGAATCCCTACCTTTTCCTTAAAACTTGTTTTGGCTAAACACGATGGTAGGAAGCACCACCACTAAATTCTTCTTTCTGATTTCAGTAGAGATAAAGTGGAAATGTTTAGCTAGAAAAGAAAAAGGTAAAATATTTAGAAAATGGACGGCATGTATGAAGTGGTAATGAGACATTTCGAAATGGACTTTTGACAGTTGCCTATTTATCATAGGACCTGTAAGAATGAAGTATATGGACACTTCATAAAAATGTTATTTGATCTCTATACAAGAAAGTTCTTGTATCTAGAGCCTGACTAGCAAAAAGTAAACTTATACTGAGGAGAGTCACAGAGACATTGGTATTAGTTGCCGGGATTTTGCTTACATTCACTAATGCCACTGGGGGATTAGACTATCAGCCATCATTTTTTCACTAGAAACCAAAATTGAGAAATCAAAGACATTTAGACTTACATAGCATTTAAAAAGAAGGGAACTTTCTGCTTGACTCAGTGACAACTACCAAAAGGGCAGGGAAAATTGATTACTTTTATTTCTAGTGTGTATTTCATTTCACATAATGAAAAAGATATTTTACAGTTCACATAACTCAAGGAGGGGTGATGTTTTTTCCTTCAGAGCTTCACCTGTGCACAAGGTCCGTGTCAGCTCTCCTCCTAAGTGTCAGGCTGGTTGGACAGCAGGTCAGTGAGATGCACTACGCTTCGGGTCATTGATGTTTGTCTCTGCTTCTTAGTCCTGAGATCCAAGGCCCTTCCCACCCTCCTATTTTGTGGTCCACAGGTGGCTTTTCATCATCTTTCCTCCTTCTAGTCCAGTCTGATCTTGGCACCCTTAAAGTTTGACCTTGAAGCCAAAGTCTTCTTCAGGTCATTGTTTCTGCTTTGAGTGAAAGAAGGAGAGTAGGAGGGAGGCGAAAGAGATCTTTAGTGCATGAGTGAGAAACAGCTAGGGAAAGAATTACTTGAAAGACACGTAGATTAGCCCAGAAACATAACCTTCCCACAAGGGCTGTGTGGCCAAATTACCTTCACTGTAATTAACTTTTCAGCCCTGGAGGCTTCCACCCACTGCTAACGCTTCTGTGGGAACAATTATTGAATTTAGGCATGCTGTGACTTAGAAAAAATGTAATTTTAGTGGTTGACTTGCATATATACGCTTTCCCCCAATCAGCAAAATGGATAGATCAGCTGATGCCCTCTTTCCAAGGCCTGCTGGGCTGTGAGAGCCACCTGGGAAAGAGACTGCAGATTTCTGCCCTGCCGCCCCTGCATGCAGCACCTCCAAGGGAGGGGACATAAACACTTATTTTTACAAATTCCCCAGAAAAGCCTCATAATCACCAAGTTTACAAACACTGAGTTAACAGGAAAATGCTTCTGAGAGGGAAAATAATAGAGTGCTCAATTCATAAGTACTGTATAATGTATTTGGAAATAACTGCTGCGGACATGAGCGTAGTTTAAAAGTGTCCAGCTGACATTTTGAGTCCTTTCATGAGTTTGGCTGTGATTGAGTCTCAGATTCATAATTCTGCATGTTTCCCTCCCCTCAGTTTCTGCAGTAGTATCACAGTTAAGTGCTCATGAGCCTAATCAGCACCTTATATTAAATGAGAATGCTGTGTAGTTGATTATAAAACAGTGTTACTTGAATAAAGAAAAATGGGTGGAAAAAAAAACAGAAAGAAAAGAGAAAATAACTTGCTTCTTACATGAAAGGAAGAACTTTTTTAAAGTAATTGTGATGAATCTTATGCCACTGGGCCATAAAATTGTCTTAAAAGCAGAACTAGGGTCTCTGCTTTACTGGTGTAGAAAGATAGATTTGGTGTAACGCTGGCTTTGCTGTCTATAGGATGTAATGTGGCCAGAACCCAAACATGATGATTTCCTACAACAGTGCAACCATTAATTAAGTGAAGACAAAAAGGCTGAGGATTAATACTATACTTTAATAAACTCTGCCATAATGAATGCAATAAATAAAAATCTTATAAATGCATATCTTGATTCCTAATGAACATACACTCTTTTCATGTTGGTAATTGCATTGAATATAGAAAGGCCAGCAAAGCTACAGATGGTGGGTTGAATTCTTCAGGTAAGTAAATTTAATTAATTAGCAAATAAATATGAATAGGTAGTTTCCCACAAAAACAAGTAAAATAAACATCAATATCTCCAGTTAGCCAAAAGCAAACTATAAATTTCTTTAAACCCAAACTCAATCTTTTTTTTTAATCTTATTTATTTATTTGTTTCGTACAGGGTCTAATTATGTAGCTCAGACTCAGTATCCTTCATCTCAGCCTCCCTAGTGCTGGGATTACAGGCATGTACCACCATGCTCAGTTTTGGTGGCTGGCACAGCGTGTCCGTGGTTCCAGGGCTGCATGGCGTGCAGTACCAGGGACTGAACCTAGGTCCTTGCTCTTGCCAGGCTGGTGGTTAGACCACTGAGCTATGTCCCCAGCCCACATATGCCAGGATATAGCATAACTATAACAACTCTTTATTCTCCAGCTTCTTTCAGGGGCTGGCTCAGTGCTTTGAATCTTCTGATCAATTATATTGTCATTTTTTTTCAAATTTTTCTTATTAAATCTTCTGAATTTTAGCATCCTTTTGTTTTGACTGAGATATTCATCAACATTAAATTAATCTACTCAAATTTATAAGTTTTAAATATCATTCTAAGCAATATCTTTTAATTAAAATAGTTAAATGAGTTATTTATATTGTTTAGCCTTCAAATATAAAATATGAACATTTACTAAAATCATTGTTGGGAAGCATTTTGTTGGAGACAGGATACCTGATATTTCAAGAAAAGTTCTCATACCAGGTATGAAAAGTGTTATAATATGAGGGAATAGTCAACATTAATTTAGAAGTGCTTCAGAATTTATAGAGAGAACTAATATTTTCACTCAGAGTCTGACTTGTACACATGTTAGGTTTATTAGGTAGAGTTGTTCATTAGTTAGGTATAAAGGTGAGTTGTTACACAAGGCTGTGGACACCAGGAGCTGGGGCTTAATGGGGGCATCTGGGAAGTTATACAAGTAATATTCATATAAATTACAGAGATGAAGACTCAATGTTGTAGTATGGGGTTTTGCAAGGGGGAACAATTTAGGACAGGACACATAGTTTGTAGAATTATTTTCTAGTAGTCACCCAAAGAATCATGTACAAGGAGAGTACAGGAGACCTGTCCACACACTAAAGACCAAAGAATCAATCCAGCTGAGGGCCTGGATACCATGGTAGTGCCCTGCATAGGTCCAGCTGAAGACCTAGAACTCATAACTGTGCCTCCCATGAGTCCAGTTGGAGGCCTAGAGCCCATGACAATGTCTCCTGCAAACTTGTTTCATGGATCTGCACTGGAAAAGCCCCAAGGTTAGTGGTGGAAACTAGAAAGTCTATGCCAGAAGGATGAAGAATCTGTGCTGGCGGGCTTAGGGATCTGAACTGGAGCCAGAAAGTGATGCTTGAAGTAAGAAATCAGAACTCTCTGCAGAAGTACCACAGCCATGCTCAGCAACAGTGAGGTCCTGAGCTTTTCTGAAGATGAGAACAGCTGAGTTCCCAGCAGGAGAGCCAATGTGACAAGCTTCTCCAGGAGACTGAGCAGTCAGTCTCCCTCTTCCCTTCTAGAGTCAGGAAGTGATGCTGAAAGTGAGGACTAGAGTTCCTGCGAAGTGAATTGTAGCCAGTCTCAGTGACAGGAAGGTTCCAGTCTCCTTTGATGATAAGAACAGCTGAGTTCACCAGGAAGCCAGCAAGACAAGCTCATATAGGAAAACCAACAGCTCCCCAGAGCTTCTCTTGTTTTCCAGTTCTGTCTCTTAAACTGTTGTCAACAATCCTCATGTGGGCCTCCCATACCCAGCACTACAAGGGTTCAGTTCAGCTGGGTGTTACAAGTTGACCTCCAGTTGTCAGTCTTCCACACCAAGTAACCTCCTCACCCCTGCAATAAATCCAACATTGGGTGGGTTAGGTTGGTACAATGTGTAACAAGCTAATAACAAGGTCTGCCTCACTGTAGGTCTTGAATAAAACAGAGCTTCCTAAAGGCCTTTATAACTCCCACTGTAGCATCTGTAGCATATCTCCTTGAAGATGAGCACTCTTACTAAGAATAGGAAATGTTAAAATGTATTTTTTCGTGATTGGAGTACTAAGAAATCTGAAAGTAACATGTGATTTAAGAAAAATCATACTTTAATAAGCTACTGAGAAGAGATGGAATATTTATAAAATGTGATCGAAATATGCAGGGAATGTTTAAATAAAATTCTTACAGTGATAAATATATGGTCATGAGTCCCCACGAAATATTCTTCCAGGTTTGGGTCACACTATACTATCATTCTTGCCAATGTTGAAGCAGTTGTGGAAGTCTTCCAAGAAGTTTAAAGGAGATGATAAAAACTATAGTGAGTGTTGATGCCAAGTGCCCCTAACAGAAAAGCAAGATTTTTTTTTACCAGGGATTGAACTCTGGACCTTGTACTTGCCAGGCAGGTGCTTATGCTACTGAGCTATCTCTTTAGTAGAAAGGAAAGCTCTTAAAAATATTACAGTGAATCTTTCCCTTATTCAGTTGATCTAGCACTTCTGGCTCTTTCCCTTTAAAGGTAAACGTTTTGAATCAATTCAGGATATCAGGACAGCCATGACAGCACAACTAAAATCATTCATAAAGGAGGACTTCTAGAACTGTTTAAGAAAGTGGCAAGAAAGATGAGAGATATATGTTTAAAAAGATAGAAAATATGTTGAGGGGGATTTATGACAATGTATATTTTACTGCAAAAAATTTTTCATTGTAAGCATTCACTATATTTTTATTGTACTATATATATAGATGCAAATTACATTTGGAAATGTGGGAAATTAAAAATGCATACAAAAGTAGGGACAACAGGCTTTTTTGTTTTTTTTTGTTTGTTTGTTTTGTTTTCCTTAGTGGTGAATGTATCCTTTCTACGTTCAGTGAGGGAAGTACCTGCTTCTAGGTTTATTCAGTGGATGCCGGCAGGATTTAGTTTCTCCTTGGCTGGTGTACTGATGTCATTAGTCCCTCCCTTGATCATTAGTAGCCCCAACTCTCAGCAAGCAAGAAGGACAGAATCTGTGGGAAACCCGGAAGTCCTGTAATTTTTATGTTAATTAATAACTGAAGGTTTCCAACACATTAGAAGGAAGTAACTTAGTCCAGCCCATCCCAAAGGTGAGTTGTTATTTGTGTTAGTCCACAAGGCTGTGGACTCCAGGAGCTGGGGTTTAATGAGGCATTTGGGAAGCTGGCTTTATAAGCTTTGGCTCATAAGCACCCTTTCTTCTCACCTTAAAATCTTTTCTCTATCGGATATCATGAACTACGTTGGTTGCTAAATCAAAGAGTCATAGACCTGTGACAATATAAAGGAAATTGTTTCAGTATAAGAAAACTTTAGGTTCTTTTATTATTTTTGAACTTTTTAATTTTTTCATTCTTTTTAATAATTTTACTAAGAAACAAATAGCGATGGGGCAGTTTCAAAACTGATTAGTAGGGCAGTTTCAACAATTAATACATTGCATATTGTCGTCTTCTTAGTGATTATTCATAGTACAAGATGCAGACATGATATCCTGTCCAAACACTATTAGTACAAATCTTTTATTAAAAGAAAGTAGCTGTATATCTATCTTAACTATTTTGTATATACAGATACAAAATGGTCCTTCATTTATATCACTTTTTTTCCTTAGTTTTGTCAGAGAAGGGTATTCCATTGCCATTTAAATATTATAGGTGCATGAATTCAGTGGAATATTCCAATATAGTCCAGTAGTCCATAATAGTAGTGGGTTATCCATAGGACTGGCGATGTCAGAAGTTGTTGAATTGAGCCTTTTACAGCTCATAAAATAAAAATAGTAAAAAAAAATAGAAATGATACAGAATTTCACTAAACAAAATGATATGAATTCGACCAGGGTTGTTATAGTACATATTGTTGTCTTCAAATTTGTTGTTCAGATTACCAGAAGTAGGCATGCAAAATTGGTCAAAAATTATTAAAAAAAATAAAAAGGAGAGAAAAAATAAGCATTAACTGCTTCTTTCACGAGACCAGCAGAAAGCAGCAGTACAATTACCCAAGCTGTGCTTTGTGCATACTTATATATTTGTTTTTCTCTTCCTTTTTTTTTTTTTCTTCTTTCCCTCATCACAGTTGTTCTTTCCCTTGGGACACTTTCTTTCCTTTTCACAGTATCTGTTGTACCTTTCAGATTTTATTTACTCTTTCAGGTTCTTACATAGGAAATGATAAAAATCCAGTGGCAGAAGCAGCACAAATTCCAAAAAATGGCATTCCTCAATTTGGCAGTGATTTTATTTATTTATTTATTTATTTATTTAACGTATTTAGTACAAGCTCTACAGGGTCTCACTGTACAGATCAGACTCATAGCAATCCTCCTATTTTCAGCCTCCCAAGAGCTGGGATTACAGGCCCGCACCACCATGCCCAGTCTCAGTCACTGTCTCAGCATGCCCCATGGGTGGAGTTGGCACTGCATGCCAGAGATTGAACCCTGGTCGCTGCGTCTGCCTAAGCAGGCACTTTATTCCATGGAGCTATCTGGCTGACCTGTTGGCAATGATTTTAGTATCAATCATACATATTTATATGAATGGGCCCTGCTGATTGGTCAACATGGCAAGTTTTTTTTTTTTTTCTTTTAAACTTGAATGTGTCCTCTTGTCCCCTGTTGGCTCCTCTTCTCTGCTTCTTGGCTTTGTTCAACCCTGGCAGATTTGCAGGTTAATGCTGAATAATTGGCCTTGCCACAAAGCCATGTAAGTTGACACTTTCTGTGGTATAATAACCCACTTTGGAAAAGCAGTTCGGTTATTCCATATGCTTGAGAAAGTTCCATTTCCCAGTTCCTTCTTGATTGGTCTCTTTAGTCCTCCTTTAATGCTCTGGAAAAGGATATTAAGGACAACACAAAACTTTCATTATTGTGCTTCATATGAGTGATAAGCAAATGTAGGTGCTGATATTTTTACGCTTCATGGGCCACATATGAGTTCAGCCTTTTGTCTTATTTTGTTTCAAAACAACAATACAACAACGAAGACATCAAATCCTTCTCACCTCTTAGACTACATGAAAAGGGGCTATAGACTAGATTTGGGCTATGAGTTGCAGTTTCCTACTCTTTGAGAGATTGTTACTCTTCGACTTTTGGAGCTGAAATGCATAATCCTCAAATTCTGTATGCACATGTATTGGCTACAAGGAATAATTCAAGTTTACTTATTGAATTAGCAATTGCTGTCCCTGTAGATATATCTAAATTTTTAAGGAACATTTATGAGAAATTTCCCTGGAAATTTTGATTCTATTACCTCTGATATCATGTTACCCCTTTCTTTTTTCCCCTACTATTTTTATGAATTGTTGCTAACAAGATATTAGATCTTTTGAATTGATTACTTTTCCCATCACATTTCCCTACTCATCTTTGTCTTTTGGCCAATATTTTTATGAGATGTTTAATATTTTGTATTCTGATTCCCGTGTTAACCTTTAAGAAGTGATATTTCTAAAAGTTTCTCTGTTCTCCAATTTTTCATTTTCCATAGCACTTGCTTCATCTTTTATAGACGTAGAATCTTCTCTGATTATTCTGAAGATATTAATTTCAGATGAGATTTTTAGAGAAAATTTTCCAAAAACCTTCAGGGCCATTTTTTCTTACTATTTTGCTATCTTTCTCCCCACCCCCATGGGGGATCTCCCTCAAACATCTCATATTTTGCTAACATTTCACAGAGAAGCTCTGAAGAGGAGAAAGCAGGGTCTGGCTTAGTTTGTTCATGGTTCATCCACTGGCTGATCTTCTCCTTTGAACAAAAGTGAGAAAACAGCCCAAGAGTCAGTAAGTTTTTCAGAAAAGAAACTGTCAATATCTTGCCTTGGATCCTAAGGGAAGGCGCTCAGGTACCATCCTTCCATATATATGCAGAGAAAGAAGGTGGACGAATTAACTTAGTTTTTTTTTTTGCCAGCTCAGCCTGCCCTGAAGGTGGGGCTGGTGCAGCATGTGGTGCTAGAGATCGAACCTCAGTCCCCTGAGCCTACCTAAACTTGCCTAAGCAGGTGCTTCAGACCACTGAGCTATCTCGCCAGCCCATGTAAATTTTTATACTGTCCACAAAAACTCAGTTCCTCCCTTTATCTGATCATCACTTTCCTCTGCTGTTTGCACCTCCTAGTTCTTAACACCTCCCAATCCTGGCAAACCTGTCATTTTTCATGCACTACTACTTGCCTTAAGGAGCGTGTATTCATTTGTTTTTATCCATAAATAACAACTTAGCTAGGTGAGATAGGTAAGAGATATTTTTCTCATTACTTAAATGATAACACTCTCATTTTCTTCTTGTATCAAATGTTATCAGAGTTGTTTGTTGTCAATGTAGCACTTTTTGGTTAATAGATCATTTCCAGTGGTTAACTTACTGTCAACAATAGGCTGAGAAGATTCCTCTAATTTTATAGTAGAAAAGTGTCAAAACAAATAAAATTGAAAAATAAATGACACAGGGCACACTGAGGGTCCTGCCAGCTCGATGAACATTTAGCCATATTTTCCTGAAATGCCTTCCACTACATGTGTGAACTTTCTGCTGTGTAACATTTAAAAATAAAATGATCTCATCACAGGATCTGACCCTTAAACATTTAGGAAAAATAAATCAGATAAAATGACCTTGTGGACCCCAACAGAGCAATTTCAATGATCTGCTGAAAGAGAAGACCAGAATTCAGCAGAAGTTCAGATGGCATAGTCTATGCTTGCATCTCTCTTCTTTATTCCTCCCAATATGAGAAATTAAAAAATAGATGTTGAAGAAAGAAATTCAAGGGAAAGTACTTGTGCTTACTTCTTTGGGAAGAAGAAAGGGTTTGGGGGCAGATAGAGAAAAGTTTGAATTTGTGAAAGGTAGACTCATAAAGGGAGTGTGTTCCTCAGGGGCTGAGTGGTTTTCACTTTTAAACGAGAAGAAAGGCCAGGGAGATAGTTCAGTGGCTTAAGTGCCTGCCTGGCAAATGCAAAGTCCTAAATGTGATCCTTGGTATCAGAAAAAAGGAAGAGAGAGAAAGAGAGAGAGAGAGAGAGAGAGAGAGAGAGAGAGAGAGAGAGAAATAGACTTGTGGCAAATAAGTTTTTGGATTGGTGGAAAGTTTAGAATAGAAAAAATTCCTCCAAAAGCAAAGAAATATCTCTATAAACATAATCTACATGGAA
Organism: Octodon degus; assembly: GCF_000260255.1. NCBI lineage: Eukaryota > Metazoa > Chordata > Mammalia > Rodentia > Octodontidae > Octodon > Octodon degus. The sequence goes on from NW_004524607.1 coordinate 7,733,436, forward strand.
GGTAAGATTGAAATGATGTATGAAAGAAAAAAAGAGGCAGACTAGAAGTTGAATTGTGATTTTTTTTTTCTGTTTTTAATGTATTTGGTACAGGGTCTCACTATGCATGTCAGACTCCTAGTGATCCTCCTGCTTTCAGCATCCTCAATGCTGAGATTATAGGCTCACACCAGCATGCCCTGCTCAACAGCTGACTCAGTGTGCCTGTGGGCAGGCTTAGTCCACTGAGCCATCTCTTCAGCCCTTGAGTTGTGAATTTAATAAAAGAGAAGCTCTGGACAGATTTAGAAGAACAGAATTGTGTCAAATGGAAGGTGAAACACTGCGAGCAAATGGAAGTAGGAGGTACTGATGGTTTTGTAAGGCCAGAGATGCTTGAGAATGATGTTTAAATTTTTAATGTGACTTTTTTTAGGATGTAGTGGTGGATCACATCTTGTCTTCTATCCAACAGTCAGGTATTATTCAAAATGTGTGTGGTCAGAGGGCAAGATATAGGTAGACTAAGGTGCCAAAGGGATTGAGGGGAAAAGGGAGACAGGATAAATCAGAGGATTCACGGTAGGTAATCAAGCTACCCGTGAGACAGTATGTGCATGAATGTGGAAGACAAGGAATCCAGGAGAGGATAGTCTCTGGGGTGACGACAGGGTCACAGGGAAGATGATCTTCTGAGAACTGGAAGGACAGAAGGTTGTGGTAAGGGTGTGGGATATTGAAATCTATGATTTCTGGAATCTAAACACATTTCTGAGGCTTAAATTGAACCAGACTGGTCTTTGAGCTTAAAAGAAGGTGAAGACCCAAAGATTTATTTCTGTGACATTTAACTATATCTTCATCAATGCCCAAGATCAATACTGAGGTACAAAGCAATACAGTTGTCTCTAATCACAATTTCATACTTCTTGTCTCTTTTACCTCAATATGTATTGAAGAAAATCATATTAAAATGATTGTTAACCATAGTCCGGAAAGTGCTAACTCAACAAAAGAATGGAAAACCAAATCCATTAGTCTTGTCTCTATCACCACACAGACAGAATGTGATAATGAGCCAGCCTTGTGGGAATACTTACAAGGTATCTATACCACAGCAAAGAGCTATTACATATTTGTTTCAATATTTTAATAAAACACTATGTGATGGAATAATTTGATACTAGGTGTAATGTTAAAAGATGCGTCAAACTTCAGATGACTTAGGCTGGAGGTTTTGAAACACTATGGAAAAATGGAAATCTTGGTTGTACTCATTAACTACTGTGGATAACCACTACATTTCCCAATCTATAAAGTATGAAAACCATGGAAGATTCACAAAAGATGTTTTGGGAAAATGACAAGGAGAAAGTAGATAAATGATTTTGTCTTCCAGAGCAGATCCTTAGGTATTGCTTTGATTTTTCCTTTATATCCTTAAATATTACTATCTATGCTCACACAGGTACTAGAATATGCTCCATTCCTGTCATCCTTGAAATGTTCACTGACTTTTTTCCACTCCAGAAAGCTTGTAACTTTAGGATACTGAAAGAGCAGAAAGTACTTTAGTATTTTTGTGTTCTTGGGTCATTGTATAGTCTTGTTCAAGTTTTCTAGTGGTTTGACATTAAAAGAAGAGGAAGGGAGAAAGAGAGAGAGAGAGAGAGAGAGAGAGAGAGAGAGAGAGAGAGAGAGACAGAGACAGAGACAGAGAGACAGAGAGAGACAGAGACAGAGACAGAGACACAGAGACACAGAGAGACCGAGGGGGGGAAGAGAGAATAGCTTAGAATCTTAAAATCTGAAATATAATCCATTGCCCATCTAAGCAACTTCTTAATATATTTTTAAATGAACTGCTAAATTTCGGTAATTAGCATCATAAACACATCATTTTCTTTGCTGATTTACAGTATTTATGTACTCTATGGTTAACTTTTTTAAAAGTACACCCTGGTGCTTACATTTTCTATCCCATCAGCAAAGTTTAGTTGGATTGGGCCTAAAATGTGCCTTCTGATAGAATGAGATATGCTCTGAATTATTGGCTGCCACCTCTACTGATCAACCAAGGGTGAAAAAGAGACTCCTTGGCCTGTCAGATGTTAATGTTTAATAACTCTGGAACAGAAAAGAGCTTGTTTTAAATTACTCCACAACTTTCCAGTTGTAAAACTGTGTCAAGGAACAATATAAAAGAAGGTCTAGCCAACTTCAGTATTGTTTAACAGAAAATAAAAATTAAAAAATTAAAGGCAAGTTGTAAGTTCTGATAAGCACTGTAAATCATCTCAGGATCACAGAAGGATGGAAATGCAAAGTTGGCCTTGATGAATCAAGACTAGGATCTGAAAACAAAACAAAACAAAACAAAACTGGTGGCAGGGCCAGGGAAATAGCTCGGCAGCTAAAGTTCCTTCCTAGCAAGCACAAGTTCCTGAGTTTGAGCTCTGGTATAGGAAAAAGAAAAGAAAAGAACAGAAAACAAACAAACAAAACAACAACAACAAAAAACTGGTGACAGAATTGCAGAATTGTAGAATCCTTATCTATGTGTGTTAATTCAAAGAGTGAACTTTTTTATTGCAATTTTTTCAAACTCCAAAAATTAGCTCTCCAATATGTTAAATTGAAGAGGTATGAAATATATATTTCTCTGGTTCTCAACTCTGTTGAGTATTTTTTATAGAACTCCTGGGAAATTCACTGAGTGAAACAGAGATATTGGGCACAGTGATACCTGAAGCAGATGTGCTTTTCTTTAAGGAAAATTCTCTCAAACTAATTCAACGCAGGAGGGAGTGGTTGAATGCTTATCTTGTGGCTCTGTTCTGCTTTGCTGCATTTTATAATAAACTCTGGCTTCTAACACACTGGCTTCTGACAAAGTGGTTCAACACTGTGTCATGGCATCACATTAGAAGAGGCATTTCTGTTTGGGTTTGAAGTGTGCCAGAACACAGGGGCCCATCACACTCCACGGGAATTAAAATGTAACAGCACACGACTTATGCCTGGATTGCCTGTAAACAACCACAGTGCCTGCAACTTTCCTTCCTTAGCTCCAACCACAAGTTCTACAATCATATCCTAGAATCCTGATGCACACTAGCAATGACTTCTGGGAAGTATGGCTTCACTGTTCTATGAAAAAAATAAAGCAAAATTTCATAGTCACATAATAAGAGAGTAACAGTAGTTATTACATTATATAATCATCTTTAAAGTAGTTACTCAGAGCAAAAGACATGAACCAGAGATTACTACAAAAAAGAAACAATGGCATTGCAAATGTTTCTTTTCTTTTCAACAAACTAAGATAAACAAGTATTATGCATAAAGTCAATTAGCAAATATTTTGAAATATCTTTAAAACAATGGAATTTGTCATTTGGGGAAGTATTTGACCTCCCTATTTTCTATTTATCGCTCTTGTATTTTGTTCTTTTTTTGTTTCTCATATAAGAAATATATAATATTTGAGCATGTGCATCTGACTTATTTTGCTTAACATCATATGCTCAGCTCACCTTCACTTACCTATGAATGGCTTAATTTATCTTTCTTTATGGACGCACAGAACCACATTGCATATAAATACCACATTTTCTATATTTTCTTATCTGTTGATAGACATGTATACTGCTTCTAAGATCTAGCTGTTCTAAATTGTGCTACTACAAATAGTAATTTGTATATATCCCTCTAATATGGTGACTTTAGCTCTGCTGGGAGGATACCTAGAAGGGGAATATCTGGGTCAAATTCAATTTGTATTTTTAGTTTTTTTGAGGAATCTGCATGTGGGTTTCCATGGTGGTTGTACTAGCTTACATTCCCACCAACAATGGAGGAGAGTTTCTATGTCCTCATGTCCTCACCACTGTTTCTTTTTATTAGATCTTTTGATGATAATCATTGTTTCTGGGGTAAATTGGTATATCAGTGTAATCTTAATTTGCAGTTCTCTCATGGTCAGCATTGATGAACATTTTTTCATGTGTGTATTGGCTATTTAAACTTCTTCTGAGAAGTATCTGTTCATTTCAGTTGCCCATTTTTTTGGAAAGGATCTTTTGCTTAGGGGAGTCTAATTTTTTTGAGTTCTTTATATAGTCTTGATGTTAGTCCTCTGTTCGTGGAATAACTATCAAAGCTGATTCTAGAAGACATGAATGAATGATTCTAGAAGACATGAATGAATGATTCACTCTAATGATGCTTGGGGTAAGTGCCATATTACCTTTTGTTTCTCTCTCATTCCAGTAACAAATTGAGGTCTAAACATTTAGAGCCCATCACGTAACAGTTGGAATGATTTATCAGCTGGGTGTGCTGTTGCATGCCTGTAATTTCAGCATTCGGGAGGCTGAGGCAGAAGGATTGCTATGAATTCAAAGCCAGCCTGCACTACATAGTAAATTCAGTCAAAAACTACATAGCGAGACTGTCTCAAAACAGAAAAAAAAAAAACGATTAATGTCAAAGCCATTGAAGTTGTTTATCAATAAATGAAAAAGTAACAAGCCTGAATGTGATGATCTGTGTTTTTTGTTTTAATAATTCTAAATGAAGGTGGAGGTGAGGAGGGACTTTAATACATTCCTTTAAAAAATAAATGGCCTCTCAGGGATCATTTGTATTAATTCATAGGAAAATTAATCAGCATTTTTTTCTAACCCAAAGTGATTTTTCTTGGGCACCAATTACCTATAGAACTGATTCATAACATTTTCTGGAAGATGTTGGAGACTAGATATAGGCACATCTTCATCCCTATAGGCGAGAGCAGGTGAGGTCCTAGTTAGCAATGGTAAAAATGCAACTGAGCTCAGAAGTCAAGAACTAGTTACTTGTCACTTGTCGTCATTCATATTTATGTGTTCACCATCCCGCCTTCCACTAGAGTAATGGTGGTGAACACATGGCACAGTACTATTTGTTCTTGTATAAAACAAATGATGTTAATAATGAATTGTTCTTTCTAAACGAAAACTTAGTATTCAGGTTTAATTGCACTGTGGGCATTTTGGGATAAGTAAGTTGATTTTGCTTGGGAGCTCATTTCCAGCCTGATTATTCATTTCATCATCCTCAAATTCGTTCTGAGGACTTTCTTCTTATACAGACTTCATTTCAAGGCTCTACTTTTAGATTGGGGAAATGTTTTTATGAGAAAAGAGCAATGGTATATTGTAGGACCGTAAGAGAATTATCTTTTGCTGAATTAGAGGCCTTTAAGTATCATTTTAGTAGTACCTTTTGCTACTTCTTGCATGCATCTCTCAGTCTTTAGGTCAAGCAATAATGAGGTATATTATTTTTAACAAAATGCAATATGCAGATCATCCTCTTAACTGTGAGCTGCTGAGAAAGTGTTCCATAGTCCACATTAATGTCCAAGTTTTACATTAATCCACACAAGGTGACTTAATCCATACAGTAATTCTCCAAATAGTAGAAGGATTTGTAAGCCTTAACTAAGGCTTGTTTTTTTCAGCAAGATCTGTGTTACTATAAAGGATTGTTACTCTCTCTTGGATGAAAATGTGGGATTGTCATCGAACAGCCAACTGGAGAAGATTTTTTCTTTTTTGAGCTGGATTAATAAAGTGAGAATGAGGAGAAGACAGGATCCTGGGCCATTCCATGGCTGAGATTGAAAATCCCTCCAAATTAAACTATTCTTGGGAGATCTGCAGATCTAGCACAAATGGCTTTTTATGTAGACTCATGTAGGCTCATTACTGTAAGACTGAATTTGTCAAAGGACCAAGTGTACAATGGCATATAAGTATCATAGGTGAAAGCGACATCAAAGAGATATTTCTTCTCCCTTTTGGGAAATGACTTCCAGAGAGTGAGGGATGACAATGGTGCTTACAGGTCACTAACAAAGCACTCATAACCAATTACTACGTTAGCTAGAGGCTCCCAACCATGCAGCACTGAACCCCTCACCTGGGTGGCTCTGTTCCCTGTGTCTCAACAGTGACACCGTGTGGCAGTGATTATGAAAAAGAACGACCTCGACCAGTGTCAGGAAGATGCTCTGGTTCTCTTTCAGCCTGAGAAGCACCTCTAAGAGCTTTGAAGTTCTCACAGGAGGGAAAATCTTGTGGGAGAGGAAAATGATGACTGTAATCTAGATGGACCACACCACTGCCATTATCTGTAAGGAAGCCTTCAAATGAAGAACACACGAGAACGTACATCTACCTCCTTACTTCAGAAATGATCACTACACTGAAACGAGATCATCAGAATCAGCTTGAAAGTTCAGGAGGATTCAGTATGACTTGCAAGATCGATGAGCCTAGAACTGCACACTCATTGCCAGTCTCTTTGTAATAAGAGGCTTAGAGTAGAAACTAAGCCATTGGGCTGTTTCTTAGTTTATCTTCCGATGGTAAATCCAACTGTGTCACTTACTAGCTATGACTTCAGAAAAGTCACCAAACTTTAGGCTTTGCTTTTTAACTGTGGAGTGGGAATGAAATAATAATTCTGAGAATCTAAAACATTAACCCATCTGAAGTGTTCATCTCAGTGCTATAACTGGTAAATGGACATTTACTGGATGCTATCCTACTTTTTCCTCGTTATGATGACTTGCCTGTTACTTTGCTCTTGGATATTCCTTCATTTTCTTTAATTCTACACTCACCATATAGACCACTAGCCAGATCTTGATTCTTATATTTCTCCTGGTTTGGATTCATATTCTACATTTCTGAAGTATATTTCAGTTTTGATTTATTTTTTCCACATATTTGTGAATAAATAATCATAGGTTAGAAAACAAACCAAAACAAAAAACCCTGCTGAATAACTTCCAATGCTAAAATATGGAGGCAAAGACCTCTAGGTATCTAAACAAGAATTTAAGTGATAAAAAGACTAGATGAGAAAAAGAAGAGGCATTATACATGGAGACAACATGGTCATTGTAAGGGAGTAGCCTGGAGCTCTCACTTGGTTCCTGATGGTTTGAAACTGTGTTTCCAGACCTTATATTTTTCAAAAAGAAAAAAATAGAGTTGAGACTTAGTGGTCAAATGTTTTTCTAGCCTAATCTAAACATTGAGAGTGTGGTGAATCAATCAAAGTACATCTGTGAGTAAGAGCACCAGTTTTCAATCTCTGTATCTTTCCAAGGTGGAGAAAACCTTGTGCGCTAGCTTGTAATAAGAATTATCATTAAGCAATGATGAGTAACATCAGATACTACACTACCCTGTATGACTATCATGCTAAATGTTAAATGATGACTGGTATCTTCTAATCATTCCTTAAATAATGAATCACAATTGCTAGTGAGATCTCTGAGCTTTTCAGATTCATTAAGCACCAGCATGGTACCATCCTTTACATCATTCTCATTTTGTGGTTTCTGTCCTATTTTTTTTTCCTTTTCACTGTTTCCAAATTATCACAAGGCCTCTTGTAAAAAAATTCATATTGCCCAGTAATATATTGGAAGTTTCATGTTCTATTTTTCCTCTTTGAATGTATCATCTTAAACTTTTTTTTTTAACATGCACTTGTTCTCAATCCTCCTTGAGTTCGTCTTTTCAATTCAGGTGGAAAAGAAGAACTGGCAAAGTGCAGCTCTGCTAACATCTGTTATCACCAGGTAATGCTGGATTCCAGTGGTTTACACAACCAGCTGCTGGTCACAGCTGCTGTTGGCCATGACTGATGCCAGCTTGTGCTGGATACCATAGATCCAGTATATGGGGTGGTGATCTGTGCCACTGGTCTACACTGGCTTCTGGTCTCTGGAGCTCTTTGATGTTAGTAGCTGTGAGTGCTTATTCATCTTTCTTTGGAAACAAACCATTCTGTCCACTAACTGAGAAATGAATCACAAGGGGGATTACAAAAACACCAGATTGTCTTTATTTGAACAGTCAGTGTTGCAGCATGGAGTAGCAGGGTGGGAGTCAATAAATAAGAGCAAGCCTTCTGAGATGAAAACTCCAAGAGTGCCTGGCAAGTGACTGTAGCACTTCAAAGGCCTGTTTCAGTGAAGGTGAGGGCTGAAGCCAGGTAATCCCCTTGATAGTTTGCTATAAATGTTCAATGTACAAATGTAGGAACACGGTTCCCTTTTTCCTGATCTCAGCCACTTCAGGGTTCCCTCTCCATTCTCAAAAAAATGCAACAGTATTGTCTGAAGTGGCAGGAGTGGAAAGGGATGCCACACTACTGAGGCTGCACTCGTGTTGGAATGGAGAATAGTGGTATGATAGCCACGGAGAACAACGAAGCAAACTGTTCCTATCCATTGAGATACGTGTTTGAGCAAAGGGAAGCCAAGGGCAGAAGCAGACAGCTGCTGGCTGAGCCGCACCCCGCCCCCACAGCAGGGGAAACGTGAGAGGGGCTTCTCATCTGCCGGACACTCAGGACTTAGAGTGTTCAGCATCAATAAATATCTTCATCCTTCACCTGAAAAGTAAAGCTTCTTGGAAGATTTAAAGATGATACTATCTTGGACCAAACCTGTTATCATCTACCTATGTTTGTTCTGATGTATTTGTAGAATACGAGACAAAGAAATAATTATAATATTTTATATGGTAAATGATTGTTTATATGCACCCTAATGTTTGTCAGCTACTTTATATACCACTATGTCTTGCTTCACCATTATTTCTTTAGGTTGCATTCCCTTTTTCTAGAAGCAATTCTTCTAAAAGATGTTGACATGGAAGTCTCCCGTGCATGCATGCAATTGGGATTCCAGAAGGAGAGGAGACAAAGGGTAGAGAAGCAGCAATATTTCAAAAGATAATCTTGGAAAGAATTTTGAAAGTTACCTAAAGATAGCAAGCAGATTCTTTAAGAAAGTAAGAAAACCCTACTGGGATAAGCACAAGTCAAATATCGTAGTTAAAATACTGAAAGTCAGAGACAATTATAAATTATTAATAATGCAGTATATTTTCACTTGGTAGAGAAATTTATTGGCTTTTTATTATTAAAGATATCATTACAATATCTTCTAGATTCCATCATTTCTTATAGGACATCATCTGTCCATCCTGCTTTGAAATAATGTGTACTTTTACGATTTTTAGCAGTATGTTGGGTCACAAAAGCAATTCTTCCTAAATTAGAAAGAATTCAACACATTTACAGGATCACTCCCAGCTACGATTCAAGGTAGAAATCAATAACATAAGGTAATTTGATAATCCCCAAAGGTTTACAAAAATTTATAACATACTTCTAAATAATCTTAGATAAACAAAGAAATAAACTGGAAATCCAATAATATTTGAAAATAAATGATAAAGTAAAACTAGAAATTCTTGGAAACAGGTAAGGCTGAGTTTAGGAGAAAATACTCAGCTTATCAGAGAACAAAGGATAAAATTGTATCAATTTTTTAAGTTTGTATAAAATGAATAATTTTTTGCTTCATTATAAAAATTATTACATCAATTTTAGGTTTACCAGAGGTAAAAAAAACCTGAGTCACACCTGCAGAAGTGGAGGGAACAAAGCTCTATTATGTTAGCAGGCTTAGAGGAGCTGCACAGTCCAAATCTGGGCCCCAAGCTAGTATAGGAGTTACTTTTATGCCACTTATCAGGTAGGGTTAGGGTCATTTATGAGCAAGTAGAACTTCACAAATATGGGAACAAACTGGAAACAAAAACAGGCCAGGCACAGCTTGTAACTCTGCTTATATCTTCTGATCAGCAAGTGGAAGGAACACTGCAGATTATTGATATGTTTGAATTTTGAAACAAAAGTTCATTTCCAAAATAAATAAGAATAGAGAAAAATCAACAAATCATAAATTAGAGCTTTAAAAAATACTTAACAAGGTTTGAGAAAGAAAATAAGGTAAGATAAAGAAATTGTTGAGTGTGCGGAGAGTTTCCTGCTACCCTGCGCCGGCGGGACCAGTCCCAGCCCAGGCGCAGCGTGGGCCGACCCTCTTCCAGCCCCTCGGGCCGCCCCCCACCACTCCGCAGTGCCTCC
>NW_004524607.1:7746990-7759290 GCF_000260255.1 Octodon degus
CATCTTGTACAGCAATTAACCACTAAGAATAATATATGCAGTGTATTATTTGTTGAAACTGTACTTCCGATTTGATTTGAAACTGTCTCATTGCTGTATGTTTATCAATAAAACTGTAGAAAAAAAAAGAAGAAAAAAAAAGAAATTGTTATTAGAGTTTAGATCTTAGGTATCCCCCAAAGTTCCCTACGCTGAAGGCTTGGTCATCAGTCTGGTATGGGAACTGTAAGTGTGACCTAGTGGGAAGACTTGAGGTCATTGGGGGAGGGCTTGCCTTGAGATACCTATCAGAACCCCAAACCCTTGACCCCTGGTTCCTCCTCTGCTATGTGCTTCTGCCATAGTGTTGAGAGCTATCACAGTCCCAAAGCAAAAGGGATAACAACTATCTACTGAAACTTCTGAAACTGAGCAAAAAATTAAATGTTTTACCCTTCAATTGTTTACCTTAGGCATTGTGTCACAGCAATGGAAAGCTAACACAATTATAAGCTATTAAGAATGAAAGAGATGAAGGGGCTGACCAGATAGCTCAGTGGACTAAAGTGCCTGCTTAGGAAGAGCACAGTTGCTGGGGTTCGATCCCCAGTGTGCCATGCAGGCCCCGCCCCTGGGGCGCCCTGAGACCATGATTGAGACTGGGCATGGTGGCATGTACCTACAATCCCAGTGCTTGGGAGGCTGAAAACAGGAGGATCACTACAAGTCTCATCTGTGTAGTGAGACCCTGTAGGTCCTGTACTAAATACATAAAAAAGAGAATGAGAGAGGTGAAAAAGATTGTAGTGCTAAACAATCTCTATATATCTTTCTGCCCTTCAATTAACATTTCACTGACTTATTGTAGCTTCATAAGTCATGATTAAAAATAGAACAACTTATCTGTGCATATGTTTCCAGATTGTTTTGGCTACTTTCCAGTCTGCATTCCCTCTAAAATTTAGAAACAACATCATTTTCACAAACTAATTCTTGAGATATTGATTGTGAAGATATGAATACATGGAACATTTGGGTGAGAAATGATAATTATGTGTAGTATTGAGCCTTCGAGTACATTAATATAGTATGTGCTCATATTATTTAGGACCTTGTTTTTTTCTATATAATAGTGTATACTTTTGCTGTGTAATAATAATGCACATGTGTGTGAAGATTTATTTTTAATTTGATATTTTAAATTGTATGCTGTAAATTATTTTATCTTCTATTTGTTGCTAGTATATGCAAACAGGATTTTAAAAATAAGGGTGTGGTACATACCTTAAATATTTTTTAAAAATTTTATTAGCAATGTGGAAAAAAAGATTAATGAAGGAGCAAGCTTGGGGAATGAGAAAATGTAGTAGGCTTTCATGTATCACAAAGGACAGCTAATAATACCTTAAAGTAAGACTCTGGTAATGGAAAAGAGAAGTGGGTGAAAGAGGTTTAAATGATAAAAGTAGATTCAGAGTTTGCTGACTTTTGGATGTGGGATGAGGGGAAAAAAATAATTCATGATCATTTTAACATCTGGGGGAATTGTAGCACAGTAGTATTCACAAAAGTGGAAGAAAGAAAATCGGATCTTGAGTGAGGAGAGATATTCCCAAAAGTGAACTCGCTGCGTCAGAAGTGTCTGTGGGACATCCAGGTAAATCTGCCCAGCCTACAGTTTGATTTATTATGAGTATGAGCTTCAGCACAGAGATGTTGACTTGAGTTACTATGACAATGGTAGGTGAAGACCTCGAAATTCAAGAGCTTACTGAATATGCAGTGAAATATGAAGGAAAAGGATGGGGGAAGGGAAGAAAATTGTCAGGCGTAAAACTATGACTGCACCAATGTTTAAGAGATAGGCAGAAACACCTGAGCATGAGATCAATGATTGAGTTGCTGAAGTTTGTAGAAGAAAGAGAAAGAAAAAGTCAGGGAAGAGAAGGATGGGTATCAAACAGTGAAGAAATCAAGCTACAGAAGAGTTCAAAATCCTGAAAATATTTTGAGTTTATCACAAAGAAGTCATGATGACCTGGTAGAAATATTTCAAGGATCTTGAAGGCGGAAAGCAGGCAGAGCCTCCAGATCTACTGTGCAAATCACTCCCAGCAGTATTTTAGAGGACTTCATTGTGCTGAGCAGAGGAAAGCTTGAACAGATATCAGAAGAGGAAAACTTCAAGAAAAATTTCTTTTTAATGGTCACAAGGCATGCATACTAAAGAAGAAGAAGAAGAAGAAGAAGAAGAAGAAGAAGAAGAAGAAGAAGAAGAAGAAGAAGAAGGATAACGTATCATTTTTCTTTTCAAAATTTAGTATGCCTTAATCTCATCCAGACACGTAGATGAAAGAAACTCCTGAATTCTGGTAGATGGAGTTGCTGATTTAATAGATTTGAGATGACACACTGAAACCTGTTTTTAATCAACTACCCAGGTGAATCCGATGTCAGATTTAGTGTACAATTTAAGAAACTCTGTAGTAAAAGACAACAAGGATGAAACTGGTAGAATACAGTCCACAGAGGCATGGGGACGAATGGGGTCCAGAGGACAGGCACACATTCAGTTATGAGAGCAGGGGTGGGATGCAGCGCTGTGGCTGCCCCTGCATGTGTGCTAACCGCCTGAGGATGAGTGAGGGCACGCTGGCAGCTTCAATTGCTTATAAACTAAGTGGTTAAACATTTTACTAAGAATAATAGTCAAGACAAGAAAAATGGGGACATAAAGAAATACTTTGAAAGTGGGTATTTCAGGAAATGGTGAAAAAACATGACAATATCCTGGGCCATGTAGGCCAAGGATGAAATTAGATACTATTAATTGGCAGTGACAATGATCTATAAAGCTGTACCTTCTACTTGTTCCCTACACACACACACACACACACACACACACACACACATAGTGCCACCATCAGTCCTTATCTACAAGGTGTGGGGCAGCTCTAAACTCAGAATTTTTATAGGAGGAAAACCAGGTCAGCTTATTATGCCAGCTCTTAATTTATTGTCTGAGCTCCAAACCCATTGTTGATGATCTGCTTTGAGGTGTTGGGTCCTGTAAACTTTGCCCTTAGCTGGCTAATACAGTGTTAAGTCTTAGCAGATACTACTCCCAGGGCAATGGAAAAAGGGGCTTCTCTTTCTTATTCTGGTGCTTTTGCTCATGATCCTGTGATTCATCTCCCATAAGACTATCTCCCTGGCAAAGGTGAGGTTGGAACCTGGCAGCTTCCAATGATGTGTACTTCCTATGTGTCCCACGGGTACCTCAGCAGGAAGGAAGCTTGGGGGTGGAGGAGCATGTTCTTCCTTTCCCAAATGTCTTTCTTCTTGAGTTTATACCCACAGCATTAGAATTGGTGGCTGCTTCTTATGCCTATTTATTCATTAAAAATGCTTTAAATTTTTCTATGTAGTTAATCTTCTGTGGCTAATTAATAGTTCTTTATGCTAAAATTTCCTTCTTCCCTTAAAGATATTATTTCTGCTCCTGGCTGGTCCTGACTGATTATGGGAACTGAAAATGCTTTCTTTGCACAGAGAGATTTTAATAACTCAAAATTTATATTCACAGTAGGTTGAATGAGGAAATAAGTTACTTCAGGATGGAATGGGCAGAGACTTTGATCATTGGTTTGCTCAGTACATTTGGGGACAAAGACTGGTTTATCAGAGTGTAAAGAAGACTAGATTACACAGAGACAAGCTACATAGAACTACAGAATGTAGGGGCTGGGGAGTTAGCTCAGTAGAATAAGTGCTTGCCTGGCAAGCGCAAGGGCCTGAGTTCAATCCCCAGTTCTGAAAAAAAAAAAAAAAAAAAAAAAAGAACTACTGAATGTTTATATAATAGATTTGGAGAGCCATCTCTGTGGCAAAGTTTTCCAGAAAAGGTGGATTTCAATATGTGGACTTTCTCCCCATATCAATCAGTGAGAAAGTAGCCATAGCACTTCCAACATGCTTCAAAGTTCAGAAACCCTGTAAGATGCATTTTTAAAAAGTTATATTTAACTAGATTTTTATATGTTAATGAAATCTAGTTTTCTATAAGCCACAGCCTTAATTTTGAACTATCATTTGTGGTGCATATAAATTTTACACATAATTCAGGACCTCTACAGGAAAGCAGTGGTCTTATTTAAAGGAAAATACAATGTAGATGAACAATTGTTATTTTCTGTTACCAGCAAAGGAAAGTGATGGTTTTATGCTTGTTAATATGCATCACTACATTTCACAATGTTTTGTGATCTTGGAATAGTATCCAGGTCACTTTAAGTTCTAAAGATAAAGATGTGCCCATATTATGACCCCTCCCTGTAAGTAAATCTGAGATAAAACAAGTATCTCTCCTTTACATATTCTAATGTGCATACTTTTCTCATTTAACACCAAATCTCTAGCTGCTCTCAGTTCTTCTAAGTACCCCCCCAATGGTGTCTTGTGTCTTTCACTTACTGACAGTCAGGCTGAGGTTATATGTGGTTGTCATATATTGCCTGTACATGGGAGCACAGTGCAGGGCAGCGCAGATGGACAGACGAATTCACAGGCAGAGCAGAGTGCCTCAAGGAACATGAAAGAAGAAGGGTATTTCCCTCATGAGAGAAAATCTTTTAGGGTGCCTGGAGAGAGAAAGTAAGGTGAACTGCACAGGAGGCATCAAATTGGTGGAGAGGAACCTTACTCCAACTTTCAAGGATATTCCTTTAATAGAATAAACAAGCTGGGGAGATAGCTCAGTGGCCTAAGTGCCTGTCTGGCAAATGCAAGGTCCTGAGTTCAATCCCTGACACCAAAATAAATAAAAATAAAAAAGTAGGCAAAGTTCTTTAAGACATAGGTGTAGGCTATGGAACAAAATCTCAATTACACAGGCAGTATTATGAAAGATAAATTTCTGGGATTTCATCATATTAAAAAGCTTTTGCATGGAGGTAAAAAAAAACCACCAATAGAGTGAAAAGACAGCTCATCAATGGTAAAAATTTTTACCATCTATTCCTCAAATGATCAATATCTAGAATGAAGAACTAAAAAAAAAAAATCAGACCCTTCAAATTTAAAGATTTAAACCAAAAATGGACATCTGCAATAGACACTTCTCAGATGAAGAAGTACAAAATTGTTAAACGTCACTGATCACTTGAGAAATGAAAATTAAAACAACACTGAGATTCCAGCTCCAGAAAGAATTGCTATTATCAAGAAATCAACCAGTAACAAATACTGGTGGGGCTGTGAGGAAAAAGGAATCCTTCTCTACTGTGGATGGGAATACATGTACAATCACTATGGAAACCAGGATGGTGAGTCCTCAAAACAGTAAAATTAAAGATCCTATTTGACCAGCTATTCTCCATCTTGGGATCTTCCTGAAGAAGTTAAAAGCACCATTCTACAGTGATATGTGCATGCCTATGTTTGTAACAGTCCAATTTGTAATAGCTAAGTTTTGGAAATATCACAAATGTCCATCATTGTACAATTGGATAAGGAAAATGTGTTTTTTCAAAGATTTCAATGGAGTAGTACTCCACTGTAAGGTAGATAAATGTGATAAATTGAGAGCTTTTTAATGAGATAAATTGGACACATGTTTAACTATTCATTTATTTCTGTTATGAGAAACCCAAGGGTAAATAAGGACCAAAATGGATTATATATATTGGAAAATATAAAGAAAATGTTCAACTAGAAAGGGTATTGGGGGGATTCGAAGAGGAGGAGAAGAAAGAGAAAGGGGGAAAAACAGAAGGAAAAAATTTAAACAATGCTTTTGTAAATAATGCAGGAAAGAAGGGTTGAAGGGAAGGAGGGGGCATGGGGACAAAAGAAGAATCAAGATATATAATGTGCAAGTACAAATCTGTATGATGAAGGTGATCATTTTTATACAAAAAGTGTACTGATAAAATTAAACATTTCTGTGACAAGAAAATTAAAAATGAATAACAAAAAAGAATGCTCTTTCTTGTTTTATTTTGCAGACATACTTTGGGAGCTGGTAAATCAGCATTAAATCAAGGATTATGTTATTTATGTTGGTGAACCTCTGAACATTTTGAACAACAGACAATTTATGACTGATTTCAAATTCATTTTATTAAATTTTTTTGATAGGTTTCTTAATGCCAGCTACAAAGTTTGAGAGAATATTATGTAACTTGTAGGAATATATCAGGGATGAAAGTGGAGCACACCTTTAAAAATGTATGACATAAGGGCCAGTCAGATAGCAAAAGTGTCGGCCAAATAGCTCATTGGATTAAAGTGCCTGCGTAGGCAGACACAGGGGCCAAGAGTTTGACCCCCTGGCTGGCTATGCTGGCCCTGCCCCTGGGGCATGCTGAGATAGGGATTGAGAGGGCATGGTGGCACGCACCTGTAATCTCAGCTCTTGGGAGGCTATGAACAAAAGGATCACTACAAGTCTTATCTACACAGTGAGAACCTGTACACCCTGTCCCAAATACAAATTATATCTATCTATCTATCTATCTATCTATCTATCTATCTATCTATCTATATTAGAACCGGAACCAGACTTGATGTCACCAAGGATGATGTTATGGGGAAAACACAGACATTCAAAGCTGTGACTCATTAGAGTGGAATTCTCAATGGGAAGACTCAGAAATGGTAGACAGAAGTGTTGTTCAGATATAAGTAGTTGTTTAAATTAAAAAGTATTACAACAAAAGGCATAAGTGTCTTCTTGAGGCATGATAAAAAATACAGTGAATGCTGCCATTGAGCGTTATCCAACAGAGAGTTTCAAAAACCATGACAGGCTGTCCTCATTCATCTTATTCACTAGACTTGGCACAGACTTCTGGCTTTTCCCAAAGTCACAGTGACCATGAAAGGTAAACAGGTTGAACCAATTCAGGCAGAAAAAGAAAAAGATCAAATCACTAAAGACACTCACAAAAGAAGATTTCTAGAACTGCTTGAGAAAGTGGCAAGAATGATAAGCTAAATGTGCTTCAAATGAGAAGGAGAATTTCGAAGGGGATTGATTTCAATGTGTTATTTGCTCTGCTCATTTATTTAACTTTAAACAATCACTGTATTTTTATCATCTCCCTATAGAATGACATACCTGGGGATGGGTACTGACAAAGAAATGAGCTTTAGTTAGGCTGAAAGACCAAGATCAGGCAGTCCTTTTGTATATTCTCTGAGCAGGACCCAACAGCAAGAACCATCACTGCATGTGGATGTGCAAGAAGAAGAAACTACATTTCAAGACAGAAAGCCAAAGACTGACTGTGGTTCTCTAGTCACATGCCAGCTGACTGAAGGACATCACACTAGGTCCACCTTTCAAAGGCTCTACCACCTCAGAATGCTGCCACCCTGTAAGGAAATTTCCAACACCAGAACCCATGGAAGGCAAACTCAAACTGTATTCAAAGGATAGCATTTTTCTACACTCTTCTTTTACTATATAAGCATCAGAGTTATATATAGTAAGAACCTAGGCCTGAATATATCTTAATAAACTTTTTGAATAGATATAAAATATGATTGATTGGGTAGATTTTTTTTTTCTGTTCAATGGCATGTAACACAATGGTAACTCTTACGACTGATAACATCATGGGTTCGATAAAATGAAGATTGTAAAATTTGCTACATACGCTGATTACATAAAAATATGAAATGTTTCATCTTTACTATGGACTTGGAACTTACTACAATACATTACCAAATATTTGCTATATTTAAGCCTTTGGAAAGGAATAGGCAAGCAACTTGTCAACTACTAAGTGATGGATTTCTTTGTTTCTATCCAATCATTACTTTAGATATATGTTTCCTATTTGTGGCCTTTGCAGGAAAAGCATGCCTGAGAATCCAGTAAGAGAAATTTTTAATTCACATCTTTAATAGAATATTATATAACTTCTGTCAATGTTATCACATTTTTATGCAGCATGCTGATGTTCAGTTTCACTTCTGCATTAATTTGGAGGGAAAGAGAGTCTATTTTGTAAATGATATTCTACAAATGGCATTGCCCCCCCTCTCCAAAGAGGAAAAAGGTAGATTTGAATGATACTTCAAGGTATGAATGATATGATAAAGATCCTATACAAGGGCTGGCCAGATAGTTCAGCAGACTACAGCACCTGCTTTAGAGGGCGATTGAGACTGGGTGTGGTGGTGCACGCCTGTAATCCCAGTGCTTGGGATGTTGAAAAACAGGAGAATCACTATGAGTCTGATCTATGTACTGAGACCCTGTATACCCTGTCCTACATTAAAAAAAGATACTATACAATATTTGCAATCAAGGAGAAATTGTGTGTTAGATCAAATCCTTTTTGACCAACCATATTGTTATCTTAGAAGAAATCCTTAGGGTATAAAGCTGATGGTTTTGGTTTTTGACAATCCCAACCTAATATTTTATTCTTCTGTCCTAGCTTATTTTATCCTCGTAAGGTTCACACAAAGTTTAAGTTTATTCCCCACCCAAAACCCCACAGGAATCAAGTGACTGTGTTTTGATGGATTTCTGTAGCTTTGCTTCAGGACCAGATGTTGGACAGTAGCCAGCTTCAGAACTGTACTTGCTAGAGGAAGCAAGCTACAAAGGGAAAGAGATCTGAAAAACAAATCATTTGGGGGGAAATGAATTAACGTATCAGAATATAAATAAGAAATGTTAATGAGATATTCTATATTAATAGCGCAAAGATTTAAGACCAACCTGGCTAAGGCCACTAATGAGTGTCTCATCAGTGGAAACCAACTCGAAGTCCCTGTTCTGATATTATTTTCCATGTACAGTATGCATTGCAGAGAAGAAAATAATCAGGCCTATTCAAAATTACTAAAGATGAACTCTGAACAGACACTAATTTCAGGAGCCTCCAAAGGTGTCTTGGTCCCAGGGGCTCATGAAGATCAGTGATTAGTGGAGGATGAGCTCAGAGTTACTTCAGGGGGGAACTGAAAGATCTCTGCACCCGTCCTGTGGTATTTCCAAGGTTCCAGAATGCACACTTTGTATAGAGCTATCAGCAACCTAAAAGTCTTCAGCAGTTCTTTATTTTAGTGGCATCAGGCTAGAAGGCTTGCTCAGACACAGATTTCTAACCAACTTCTCAAATGATGCTGATGTTGCTGATATAGTTGCCACACTAAGAAATACAGTTTTAAGCTGAAGCACCCATCAAACATTTTACAGTTTGATTGATTTCTCACCCTCAGTATCTGAGAATACAAAGGATATTAGGGGAGGAATCTAGATGCATTAGTAGTCTATTCATATAAGTGATGAAAAGATTTGAGCATGATATCTGTAGATACTGGAGAAATCAGAAAAGTATACACATTTTACTAAGTAGGCATTAAGATTTCTTGTTAAGAAAATCTTGTTAAATTTGAAATAGATCCAACTTATTTCATTCCTTTTATTCTATTATGCAACATGAAGAGCTCTGGAGTCAGATAAATTAGAAGAGATTTTAAAAATTGTAAGTTGTAAAATATTTGATCAAGTATTTATAAGAAACTGTGCATTGCTTTTCCAGGCTACAATAACAAATCAACACAGATTACATCACTGAAAACAACAGGAAAGTTTTCTCCCACAGTTATGAATGTCAGAAGATGAACTTAGTGTGTCAACAGAATCGTGCTCTTTCTCCAGTCTGCCAGGGAGAATCCTTGACCCTTTTAGCTTCTGGTGGCTTGAGGCATCCTTGGTGTGTTGTAGCATAATTCTAAATTATGCCTCTTCCCTCAATGTGTCTAAGACTCATCCATTTTTTCTAAAGATATTTTTCACTGTTGTTAAAAGCCCACCAAGTTAATCCATAACAATCTTGCCATTGACTTAATTATGTCTGCAAAGACTCTTTTTAGTAGGTAAAGTCACATCCATAGGTATAGGGCATAGATACAAAATTTTAGGTTTAATTATTCAGTTCCCTGCAAACCATAGTTCGATCATCATGTGAAAATAAAAGAATTTCCTCTACCTGACTTTGCATTCACTGAAGATTTGTATTTATACAATTTTGAGAAATAGAGAATGGAATATGTTTTTGAAAATCAAATGTTATGTGGTTGCCAAATGAAATAAAAATGATAATGACTTTCTTATTCCTTTTTTGGGGAAATTCATTTGATACATCTGAGGCAAGATAAATGAGGTAACTCCTCATTGGGGCTTTGATTTGCATTTTCCTGAATTTTGATGGGGAGCACTTTCTCATAAACCTTCTGGCCATTTGTATGTCTCCCATTGAATTTGCCTATTTAATTGTTTGCCCATTTCTTCATTGATTATTTATTTTCTTTCTATGGAGTCATAAGAATTCTTTATATATGTTGGATATTACTGCCTAAGGCATACACAGTTTACCAATACTTCTTCCCATTCTGGGGCTTACCTTCTTATTCTGTTAACATTTTCCACTACTATTAAGAAACTATTTAGTTTTTTGCCCTGCGTATCATTTATTTTTTATTTTTCATTACATAGCTTTTTTTTTTGAAAAGAATAAAAATGGTTAACAAAACTTAGAGAATTTCATTAAACAAATGATAGGAATTCAACAATAGTTGATAAAATGAATATTGTGGTCTTCAATTTAGTTGTTCAGAATACCAGATATCAGCATGAAAAATTTGTCAAAACATTAAAAAGAAGAAAAAATATATAGTTTGATGTAGTCTATTTGTCTTCACTGGTGTGTTTCTTACTTTATTGTCATATTAACAAATTCAGTGCCAAGATCAATGTCATACACCCAGTATATAGTTTAAAATATTTTACAATTTCATGTCTTTCATGTCATATTTAATCTATTTTGAAGAAAATGGCCCTTGAAATATAGCTTGGAAAAATTCCTAAATACATGGATGTCTGCTGTATTCACCAAGCAACATTGTAGAGCAAGTACTCTGGGGGAAAGGGAACATTATTTCCACAGTTATATTTGATGCATCTTAAAAATCATTTTTTCACAAAGAAAATGGTATATAAAGAAAGAAGTGAACTATAGGAAGTCAAAAGAAACAATAAACAGGTGAAATTCATTAATTAAAAATAGTGACTAATAGAATGATACTTAAAAAGAATCTCCTGTAGTTGAAGATCTATGTACTACTGACAACAGACCAACTTTACATCTAAAGATATAAGTAACTTGAAAGTGAAAAAGATATAAAAGTGTATTTCATAGAATAAGTACTCAAGAGAAAGCTCAGGTAGCTCTGCCACCATCAGCTAAAGTAGACTTTAAGGAAAATATTGTTACAAGAGGAAAATAAAGATAGGTAATACTGAAAAGGGGCCAATTTATCAAGATAACATAATTTTAAACATTTATGACCCAAATAGTACAGAATCCATATTATCTTAAGGGAGAAGTAGATAGTTCTACAATATTAAATGGTTATTCCAATACCTCAGTTTCAATAATGGACAGAAATAATGAACAGAAAGGCAGAAATTTTCCAAAAATTAATAAAGAAGGAAGAACTATAAAATCTGAGGACCAATTGCAGATGAAGAGATTGAGTCAAAAATTTCCCAACAAAGACCAGGCTAGAGCAAGATGATTTCACTATGGAATTAAATGAATTTAATGAAGTGAGTGTAATGAATTAACATTGATATTTCCTTGACAACAAAAAACAGAAGAGAAATGAATGCATCCTAATTTATAATGTGAGATTAAAATTATTCAAATTCCAAACTCATGCACTGCATTGCAAATGAATAAATGAAAGGCTTACAGCCTATGGCCGTACCTCCCAGAAAACACCTAATATTATCTGATCTCTGAAGCTAAACAGTATTAGGCCTAGTTAGTACTAGGATGGGAGAAAAAAAAAACCTGCAGGCCAACGATCCGTAGGAAAATGGATGCCCAATTCAGACACAGACACCAAACTACATTTGCAGATAGCATACTGAACATCCAAGTATGATCATTCCTGGAATACAAGAGTTTTTCAACATTACGAAATATATTATGGCAAAATACATATCATACTGATAGAACAAAGACAAAGTGATCATCTTAAGTGATGCAAAGAAACATTTCACAAAAATTAACACACTTTCTTGATAAAACATTGATAAAGATACAAATGGAAGGAAACTTCCTTCATGGTAAAGAGTATTTATGAAAAATACATAGCTAACATAACTAATCATAAAAGAGTGAGAATTTCCCCTTAAGATTAAGAAATAGTAAAGATACCTGCTTTCATTAGTACTGTTCAACATCACATTCAAAATTCTATCAAGAGAAATAAGGGGATAAGAAGATGGAG
>NW_004524607.1:7760125-7762314 GCF_000260255.1 Octodon degus
AGGAGCAGAAGGAGGAAAAGGAGAAGGAGAAGAAGAGAAGAAATGAAAGGCATCAAAGATACCTTGCCACTGATCCCCCTTTAAACACTTCCTTTTTTTTCCCAACATAGTCATCCCATTGTTCTTATAACTTTCAAAGCAGTCTAGAAGTCTTTCCTGCATCTTTAGTTGAGCAGGTATCATGGCTGCCTCATTGTCCCAAGTAGATTTAAAATATTTACCTTTCATGGTCTTTCTGACTTTGGAGGAAGAACCAGGAGTCACATGGCACCAGATTCAGTGCATGAGGTGGATGAGGACACACTGTGATTTTTTTCTTAACTGGGGATTGAACTCAGGACTCTGAACTTTCCAGGTAAGCATTTATTCCACTGAGCTATCTCCCTGGCCACTGTAATGTTTTTACAGGCCTGCCTTTCACATGGCAGCAGCATTCAACATATTTTTACTCACACCTTGTAAAGACACTCATGAAAGAGCATTTCTGGAACTGCTTCAGAAAGTGACGAGAATGATGGACTACATATGGTAATCAAAACAGTATATTGAGGATGATTAACAGCAATGTGTCTTTTGCTGTAATATATTTAAAAATACTTTATGACTTTTTATTACACTTTATCTATATGTATATATCTAGTTTAAGCTCAGGTATTTTACATTCACGTATATATCACATTTTCAATATTATAAATATATTTAGGGGCTGGGGATTTAGCTCAGCAGTAGAATGCTTGCCTAGCAATTTAGAAGACCTGGATTCAGTCCTTGGCATCAAAAGCAAAAAATAAACCTCAACTACAAAACAATCATAAAAATATTTTTAATCACCTTGAATAATACGAAACACCACAGTTGAAAAATCCAAAATTTCAGACAATTAAGAAACATGTCTAAGTCCTTCAGTCCCTGTGAAGATTTACCTTATTCAGATCCTCTTGGGACTTTACAATACTGAAAAGTATGAGAACTATCATATAGCTTCTTATTGTTTGTAAAACCTCATGATTTTATTCCAAGTGATGGGCCTTGTACTATTGATGATTGTTCCTTTCCACTGTGTCAAGCTGATATACAGTTATGCCTAAGTTGGAGGATAAAAGGAAGGCAGATGATAACTCTAGAATTGGATTTATAGATTCCCTTCTATGTACTCTATAAGCTTGGGCTACAAGGAGAAGGAAACTATTACAATAGCCTACAAATACCACATTTTCAATCCTTTGGTCCAGATTTGACTGCAATTTCTGCTGGAGATTCTGTAACCAAAGACCGTGTGTCCTTGAGTACTAGAAGTATTAGAGTTAGTGAAAGAAACTCTAAATAGCAGCTTCTTAAAGACTTATTCACTTTGGTCTGGCAACTTAGAGGCTGAAAAATTGTCTATTTCCTTTAAGAAAAGTTTTGGACTATCAGACACCATTTAAGCAGATCCCTGGAGCTCAAGGGCAAAGGCATATTTCAGACTGATCAAATTTAATATGGTTTGAGGTTTTGCAGTAAAATCTCATCTGATCCTAGCAAAAAATGAAATCTTTTCCCAGAGCCCAGGAAAGAACTTGAACTGACAATATAAAACCAAACCAAAAGAAACTGACTATAGGATGGGGGCTGTGCCAACACAAGATGGACTGGAACAGATATTCACATGCTTTATCATTTTCTGAAACTTTCTCTCTCCTGGAAGCCAGTGTTACCACTTGGCCTGCCAAAAGCCATGTGACCAGCCATTAATAACAACTCAGATCAGCAATATCCTGGGAATCTCTTAACTCTTTAATCTCACAACGATACCGTCTTAAAGATCAGTTGGCACACGTAGTGTGAATGTCTGGGTAAAAAAAAATCATTACAGTAAAAGATGTATTACCATTAGTCTTCTCAAAATAACCCCCCGCGTACTTCAAGCACACTTATCCTATTATTCTTGCTCCTTTCTGAAGCAGTTCTGAAAGCCCTCTGTCAGGGGTGTCTTTAGTTCTGCTGTCACAGCTGCTTCAATGTCCTGGATCAACTTAAAACCTATCCTGATTTTTTTTAGCTTGAGGAAAACCCAGAAATCATACAGAGCAAGATCTGTTGAGTAAGATGAATGAAGACTCTCCATGATAATTTTATTACACAGAAATTGTCATAAATGGTTGACCAGCAAAGTGTTATTAAAAGAGAAAGTGAATGTTTCAATTATA
>NW_004524607.1:7767104-7781076 GCF_000260255.1 Octodon degus
CATGTCTTTCATTAAGTTACTGTAGGTTTCTGCAAACATATTTCATGACTCTTGTATAATAATTATTTTGAATATTTTATAGCTCATGTATTTTTACTAATGTCATTTTCTGCCTACATTCATTTTTAAAAGTTTATTTATAAAAGAAAGAAAGTATTTTCAGTCATATACTTACCTTTTATCCAACTATTCTGTCAGATGCTCTTACACAGCTTTTTTATTTTAAAGAGAATAACTCCAAAATTTTGAAACAAGATAATCAGAGGGTAACAATGGTTAATATATTGTATATTATTTTCTTTAAATTACTTTCTCAGTGTACAAGACATGGGCATTTAATTGTCCCAACAATATTTGCATAAACCTTTCTTTTCAATTAACTAAGAGCAATTAGTGGTACAACTATCTTAAATTATGTATTCACTTCCCTTCCTTTGTTTCTCCATTCCTGCGCCCCAGTTTCTCTTTCCTTTTGAAGTTTCTTCCCATCTTACAATATCTTGTAACATTCTGGATCTCATTTACTCTGTCAGCTTGTCACCCTCGGGGTACAATGCATTGTTTACACATGTGCATTTATTTTATTTCACTTATGAGGATGGTCCCTAGTTGCAGCCATTTGACCTATGTAAGTCTCAGTTTTATACTTCTTTATGTCTCCGTAGTACTCCATTGCATAAAACATCACATCTTTTTTATCTATTCCTTTATTTGATGTATATTTGTTTTGTTTCCAATATCTATTTTACAAATTGTGCTGCTACAAACATGGGTGCACATATATCATTGTAGTATGTTGTTTTAATTATTCTGAGAAGATACCCAGGAGGGGACTACCTGGGTGAAATAAGACCTCTAATCCTAGTTTTTTAAGTAATCTCTACACTGATTTCAACAGTTCCTGCACCAGTCTTCACTCACACCAACAGAGGATAAGGGTTCCTTTTTCCTCACAGCCCCTCCAGTATTTGTTATTGATTGATTTTTTGATGACAGGTACTCCTTCTGGGTGAGATTGAATCTCAATGTTGTTTGAATTTGCATCTCTCAAATGACTAGTGATGTTGAACATTTTTCATATATTTATTTGCTGACATCTTTTTTCTCTCCTAGTATAGCTATGGTCTCCTGGAATTTTCTAGCTGTATAATCATATTATTTTCAAAATTGATAGTTTTGTTACTTTAGTTCAAGTAAATTATTCATTAAATTTTATGTTAAATTCACTGGAACGAACCATAATAATAATTATAAATAATAATAGGGTGGACACATCTTATTTTACATAAAATGTTATTGCTTTACTCTTAGAATAATAGTAGCTACTATTTCTTGCTAAAAAACCAATTATATTTTAGAGTTTGTATTCTAGGTTTTCTTTGGAGCTCCTATAAGAAACAGCTTTTGAAACTTAAACATATTTTTATTAACAGTGGCTCTAATCATAATTTTCCCTTTTAGTCTTAATGTAGTTTTATATGTATTGTTAATTGATTTATTGATAAAATTTAGCAAAATATCACATGATAGCAAACTTAAATTTAGTAGGAAATATTTCATAACTTCCAGATTGGTTTTACATAAAAATTCATTTTTTAATGTTTTGCATTATTTATGCATCTATGTATACACTAATAACTGAGGTCACTCTAGATTCATCTCCTTATTTTGGGATACTGTATCATGTTTTAGTATTGCTATGGTTTGTGTCTCGTTGTCCCCCAAAAGCCTCATGCAGTTATAAGGCAGCTTTTGGAGTTTGTAATTAATTCATGATCCAATACTGGTTTTGTGGGTATGAGTGCTGCTGAGATTATGGGTGTGAATGCTCTACACCCTCAGAGAGCCTGAACGCAATCTAAGGAAGGTGGAGAGGCTTGCTGTCTGCTGCCACTGCTGCTACTGCTGCTGCTTCTCCTCCCTTTTTGCTTTTGATGTTTTGTTGCTTTCTGTTACCATGAACAAATGCCTTCTGCCATGTGCCACTCTGCATTGGAGCCAGCCAAATACAGACTGAAACCTCCACAAACCATGAGCTAGATAAACTTTTCCTTCTTTAATTTTGGGTGTTGGGTATTTTGTTCCAGCAACCAGAGAAAAATAACTGAGGCAAGTATCAAAGTTATTCTAGTTTTATAAAATCAGTTGAGGAGCTTTCCATTTTCCATTGTTCTAGTGTAATAAGTATTTAAAACTACCTAACCAAGTTCCGCAGCAAGAAGGGAAAACTCTCACATGCCCAAATGAAAATGGAAAGATGAGGCTAAAGCGCAGAGTTGGAGCACACACTAGAATTATATTTCCTACATAAAAGGATGGCTGTAATTTCTCAATGTCAATTCTGCATCTTTTGAAGACCTTATGCAGATAAGAATGTTCCAGTTACTCAAGATAGAAGGTAAAGATCTTTTAATTCTGACCCTGAACACCCTGTAGACCCTTCCTTGCAAAGGATGAAAACTTAATATTAATAAATTACAAACTTAAAACTGTGCCAGAGCTGAGGATTTAGCCCAGTAATAGAATGCTGGCCTAGCAAGCTAGAAGCCTTGGGTTCAGGTCCTTAACACAAAACTCAAAAAAATAGACCTTAACTAAAAAACAAATAGGAAAAAGACCGAACGGGGAGAAAAAAAGAAAAAAGAAAACTGTGTTATGCCTGGGGTTGAAGTAGGAAAACATTATCCATAAATGCTGAAGCTGTGAAGAATCAACTACCATGATAAAAACAGATAAAATTGACATGCAGGAAGCTAATATTGGAATACAGTTGAGAATTCACATATTTTCAGAAATTGAACAATGCATCTGATACTGTCAACTGGCTAGCCTTCCGGGAGTAATAAACATATGCCCACATTCACTGTTGGGGCCTTTTAAAGTTTCTTGTATTCAAATCAAAACCAAAGGAGAGGTGGATCCAAAGTTTGAACCTCAGGCTTTTCACAAACACAATGCCACATTTCACTGTGCTCAGATTGACCATAAAACATGAGCCATTTGAGACCTAAGCAACTGCCATCCCAGTCATCCAAGGAGTCGGGGCACAGCCATGTGCTACTTCTGGGAAAGAGAAATTGTCCCCTGGGCTCATGAGCTGGCGTGCTCTTCTGCTGAGTGGCTTCAGTGGTTTTATCTGTTGCTAAAAGAGCCAGAGAAAGGGATAAAGCAGGACTGCTGTCTATACCGCAATGAACCAGATGGAACAGGAGCCAAGTGAAGATCCCGTCTGTGTGTTGTGCTCTTGGCACATGGAATGACTGCACTGATTATATAGGTTTTCAAGTATATACACATGTGAGAGCTGCCCTTGGCATCCATAGGGCTTTCACAACTTGCTGAGCACCTACAGGTGCTTTTCACAAGGTAGTGATAGAAGATCAGGAAGGACCAGCAGGGTCCATAATCTTATATCCAAGTATGTTCATGGGGTGCTCACCTGGGTGTTTAGCTAGACATAATGTTTGCTTTAGGTAGGATGAACTCCCACTTAGTATTGATTCCACGTCCCATCCTGCAATAGGCTGGAGGTAGATGATCATGACTTGAGTCTCTGAGATACTGCTGGATGCTGAAGTTCAACTCTGGGCACTACAAATTCTCTTCTCTCTTCCCAGTGGACTTTTGTTTGCTCTTGAAGAGCTGAGGGGGAAATCAAAAATAAAGTAAGGAAATGTGTAATGAAAAATATCAAACTGATTAATAAAGATGAAAGAACAAAACTCAACCATTATGTAAATTTGAGAAGTAGATACCTTCTCTTTATTATTTATTTATTTATTTATTTATTTTGTATTTTAGGGAAGGGTCTACAGGGTGTTCAGGGTCTCACTACTAGATTACACTTTTAGTGATCGGCCTGTTTGCAGCCTCCCAAGAGCTGGGGTTACAGGTGCGTGCCACCACACCCAGTCTCAATTGCAGTCTCAGTGTGCCCCGGAGGTGGAGCTGACATGGCAGACTTGGGGATGGAACCCCTGGTCCCTGTGCCTGCTTGCAGGTGCTTTAGTCCTCTGAGCTATTTGGCCTGTCTTTCTTTCTCTTTAATAAAAAAAAAATTCTCAAATTTTCTAGAAGAAAACAGTGCAACAAAAACAAAATCCTTAGTTCCTTATTGACCTGACATTTATACTTGTAGGAATTTATTTCTGGCTTTGAATAAGTGTCTAAATATCCAGCTATAAAATGCATTGTAAAATTTTAAAAATCTTAACTGTTTAACCGTGATTGCACTGTGTACCGTTTTGTAGGTATTAGTAATACTTTGACATGAGTCTTTAAAACACAGGAAAAACATTTGATGTGCAGGCACATTCTATTCTTTTTTTTTCTCACTGATATCTGAAAATAAAAACTTTTCAAGCCCATAGAAAAGTTGAATTGAGGACTGCCAAGATAGCTCAGCAGACTAAGTGCCTGCTTTGGCAAGTGTATGGAATAGGGTTCGATCCCCGGTCCCCCATGTCATGCCAGCCCTGCCCTGGGGCACACTGAGTGGGTGACCGAGTCCAAGTGTGGTGGCCCATGTCTGTAATCCCAACGTGGGGGAGACAAAACAGGAGGATCACTATGAGTCTGAGCTGCAAGCAAGAGGATCTCTATGAGTTTGTAGCAGTACCAAATACATAAATGAAAAAAAAAAAGAAAAGTTGTATTGTATGAAGTGTACAATTAATTCAAAGAAGTAGAATTAGTACAATTAGTACTAAATGTACAAAGAACAACTGTACATCTAGGTTCTATAGTTGACATTTGTTACACCTGCACTATCACCTATCAGCCTAGCTCACTCTCTGTCCATCAGCACCTTCAAGAAGCCCATTTGAAAGTAAAATGTTAGTAGGCATCCACCTATGCATCCGAACATGCATATCATTAGCTAGTGCTCGGCATTTATTGTTGTATGTGAGGTAAAATTGGCCCAAAGAAAGTACATACATCTTAAGTGGACCATTCAATGAACTTTGACAACCACATCTGTACACCCTAATCCCTGTTGTCTTAGTAATTTTCTTGTCCCTGAGGCACAATACTGACACCCGCAGCTCTGAGGACTCGCATTTTCAGTCCAGGGTCATAGGTCTTCAAATCAGAAATAGCATGGTGGAAGGGTCTGGATGGAGGCAAGTGATGGCATGGCAGCCAGGAAGCAGAGGGAGAGAGGTGAGAGGAGCTGCAGAGGGAGAGATACCCTTCCAAATCACACCCTAGAGACCCCCACGTCCTAAGCAGGCCCAGCCTCTAAGAGCTCATCTGGCTGTAGGTTCATCTGTGGACTAATCCATCGATGATCACAGCACCTGTGATCCAGTTATCTTCTGAACACGTGAGCCTTAAGGAAGAACCCTAGATCCAAACACAGCAGCTATCGTGGCATAGAGCACTAATAGTCACAGAGTTCCTTTGTCCCTTTCTCATGTTCTGCTCCATTCCACCACATAACTATGGTTCTAGGTTTTTTTTCCATCATAAGTGAGCTTCAACTGGTCTAGACTTTCATACAAATGGATTTATATAATACAGTATATACCTATCTGAGTAAAGAATACAATATGCTTGTGGGGGCTAAAACTTTTTGAACTTAGCATTGTCCTTTTAGAATCTTTCATATTGTGCATATAAATGGCTTATTTCTTTTCGTAGCTCAGCACTAATCCAGTCTATAAGTGGATTAGCTTTTCACCATAGTTAATCAGTTCTCCTGAGTAATAGGAACTGTGTAGTGAAAAACACGTAATGTGTGAAAGCAGAAAGATTAGGACATAGGGTAGGGTATATGGTTCCTATTTGTTAAACACACAGACACTTGATACTTCCGAGCACCGCTTGTGTAGACACATCTCTGTCTGTCTGAGAGGAGAGTCACCCATAGTGCAACAGGGAATCCCCTTAGTGCTCAGCTTTTGGCTTCCAAAACTGAGCTTTCTACCACTTCTACAATTATCTTTAAGTAACTAACAATTTATTCCTTCTAATTATGAGACTGTGTGCAATGGCACTAAATGGAGCTTGGATTGAAAAGTCAACAATGAGCTCTGACCCCAGATTCCTTCCTTGAAATCAACGGGAAGCACAAAAATGTAACTGCTTGGCTGGCAAAGCCACCACAGACCGTCTCCCCACAGAGCCCTGTCAAGTCACCAAAGTGCTGTCTGTGGAAAAAGATCTTGCAAAAAAACCTTCTCCAAACAACAATTCAGACTGGAGTCCTGTGCCTGGATTAAGAAACCACCTCGTAAAATCACCCACAGGTTTTTTTTTTATTTTTAATAAAGATTATGAGTTAACTTTTTGTTATTTCCTAAAGAGAACAAAGTGAAAAAAATCCACAAAGTTTAATACGAAAGGTGACTGAGAATAAAGCCTATGTTCAAGAGGAAGGACGAAAAGTGATATCTGGCCCGTGCATTGCCTCTTGTCTCCACTAATGCCGCATGAGCTACACAGAGCAGGTTTCAGTTTCACTGGCAAAGTGGGGACAGTCAAGTGATGTGACTTGGCAAAAATCATGGAAAGTGGTAGCTGATTATTCATAAACCATAACTCTTATGCCTTTATTTGCAAATCAAAGCTTGCCCCACTCCATGTGTTGAAGGTCCTCAACTGTGTCCTTATGTTTAAAAAAGTTTTGCACTTTGTATCTTAATTCAAGGGCTGTGTGCTTTGTCAAGGGACCCAAGGTATCATCTGCAAAGGGCCATTTCCTTTGTGAGCTTAAGAAAGATGTTGAGAAGCTTAGCTCTTCCAAAGGAGCCCTGTAGCTTGAGGGTTAGACACTAAGGAGCTGGCACTAAGGACAAGGACTTTTCTGGCATGGGTGGGTTAAGGAGGTTTGGTCCTCCACTTCAAGGTGATTGATGACTACTTAGAATATCTGTCACTGCTGATTACCCTGAGGGGAAGTATGTGGGTAAGTAGTTATTTTTCTTGAAGACTGGCCTTCAGTGAATACATCTACAGTCACAATTGTCTTCTGCATTGACCTGTTGAAGACCAGACCCTATGTGACTGCCTACAATATTCCTACATATCTTAGTTATCTATAATATCTCCCCCGCGAAGCACCCTAACTGCTGTGAGAGGCCAAGACTCAAAGATTGATCTGGCTACTTCTACTTGAGGAGGGTCATAGTTGTAACCAGCAGTCAGAGATACCCCACAGAGGGTCTACATAAAGACCTTCAATAGGCACCAAGTGTTCTTTTTTTCTTGGTTTAATATACAGCTTTAAGTCTGTAGGAGACAAGGCCACAGAAGCAATGAAGTATGCATGGGCCAAATGATAAAGTCAATGGGATAATTATGAATATAGCAAACAAAGTTTTCTGCCAGGAGGAGCCAATAGCAGTTTTCCATAAAGAGGATAAGGGAAAGGTTCAGGGAATTTCAGAATCTGACGTGTCATTAATCTTTCATCTAATATCTGGAACAGCTATTGAAATATTAGCGAAAGATCAGGAATGTACACACAACATTCAGCTTTTATATTACACAGGTGCCTTCTTGGGCTGCTGATAGAATGTCTAACACCATCCAATTTTGGAGGATGGCTTGCCTCATTAATTTTATTTCTTATTTCAGAAAGATATGTACATCTTTTAATCCTAGTGAAGTGATAAAGATAGAGCCCAAGTGATCATACCAGTCTCACTCAGCACTTTAAAAAATGGGCTCAGAGTTTTATCAAGAACTTATTTTCAGACAATATGTGCTAATTTTTATGACAGTGTAATGATAAAAAGTTAATGACTGCAAACCTTATCTGTAGATAGTTAATGTTAAGGTTAATGTTAAGGTGTCTCAGACTGAATCCCAGATCCATGGCTCACTCACAGTGAGAGGTTGGGCGGGGATTGAACCTCTTTCTGCCTGTGTTCTCACCAGTCATATGGGGAGGTAAAGGTACCTTCCTTGGGGCTATTATGTGTAGAAAGCACATTAAAGTTTGTAAAGTCCATGCAAGAGCTCTTGACCAACACCAACTGCTATCTAATTTGCTGCTAGTGTTATTGGACATGATACCTACTTGGGCAAGAGTGATTAAAGAGAGGACAAGAACAATGTCTTCTGCTGTTATCTTGATGTAGGTGTTGATAGAAAGAAAGCAATGGCAAATTTGTTTATAGGCTAGAACATTCATGCTAATTTGCTGGTATCATAATTACTCAGCCAACCAAGAATAGCTGTGTAGCAGCCAGGCATGGTGGCGCATGCCCGTGAAGGCAGCACTAGCAGGGCTGAAGCAGTAGGATCATGAGTTTGAAGTCAACTGCAGCCTGATAATGAAGCTTTCAATAAAGTGGAAAAAAAAAAAAGCAACTTCCAGAACAGTGAGGCAAAAACTAGCTATGTATTGCTATCCCACACCCCAAGAAAAGAAAAGAAGCTGTTAATCGGTGCAGGTACTTTAACTCTGGGTTTAGTGTGTCCAGAGTTCTAAATAAGTCCCTTCAACTCCATCAGCCACTAAAGAAGCAGGGATGGCATGGGCAGGAGACACAAGGAAAGATGTTGGATCCTTTCTGGTGAATGCAGGGGCCTAAGGCCCTGGCTCAGGCCAGCTAGAGAAACATCTTCTCTTCTCAGAAGCACAGCAATCCCTGCTGGTCCTTCCAGAGTACCTCCCTATTTTCTCCCTAGATGTATTTGTCCTGGGGGAGAGATTAAAAACAATAAAAGAATTGCACAAATTTTCCCCTTTCTGCCTTCACTAAAATTACACTAATTTACTGGCCACAAAACACCAGCAACTCAAAAAAAAGGAGTCTGCCAGGAGTCAGTCTTGGGATCAAGAACAAACACTTTGGAGAAGGCAAGGCAAAACACAGATGAGGGCAGAAGCAGAGACCAGCTGTCAGTACTGTAATTTCTACAGTTGGCTGGGACAGATGGCTGAAAGCAACACCAGAGAAAGGAACCAGAATGGGTGAAAGGCAGAAGCAGAGAACTTGTTTTTAGGATAATCTTTGAAGAAATAGAATTATGTTTTTGTAAAAAATAGAATCATACTGTAATCACAGTTATCATGTGGAGATTTTTAAAGATATCACTTATCCAGGTTTAATAGAAATGCATGTCTATGGATTATTACCAACTTTGGGGAAGTTACAAACTCTGAAGAAATAATTAAAGCATACTAATATTTCAAGGAAAAGAGAAATTCTCAGTTGCTATTATTAACCTTCCCCAGTGCTACATGCAGCTACTTAGCCAAGCGTGATGGCACAGGCCTCTAATTCCAGCAATCTGAGAGGTTGAAGCAGAAGGATCACAAGTTAAACCCAATCTGGGTTAAATTAATAATTTAGCAAAGACCCTGTCTCAAAATTTAAAAAGATAGTATTAAAGGGATGGTATGTATCTCAGTATGAAGGTTCCTGGATTCAACCCCAGTATGGCCAATCAATCAATCAATCAATCAATTATCTTCCCATGACAGACAGTCAAAAGAAATGAGGTTCAAGTTAGTACTAGAGTTGAGTCAAATAACAAGGCGAGGGTGGGCTTTGGAGGCAGAGTACTGGGCCCCATGTGACATCTGGATCCACTTCCGTTCCTAACTTGGCTCAGTGACACACCAGAGCTCATGCTTCTCAGTGCTGCCCATTATTAGGCAGAGAGGCTTTTTCTCTTCGAATGCTGCTGTGCTTCTCCTTGTCAAGGTTCCACCCATTTTTAAAGAACTCTGTGACCTTCTTGGGATGCAGAAATAAAAGGAAATTTCAGCTGGAGGCAGATCATTAAGAAGTGAGAAATTTCTGGGTGTTCCTCATGGTCAGTGATTACCAGTGAGGAATGTATATCCATCCCTGTATAGTAAAAAGAAGGTACTGTTCAAGGGTTGGATGGGCACAGAGCTATTGCAAATGAAATCACTGCAATGATTGGTTCAGCTCAAGACAGACAGCAAACTTGCTAGTAGAGGCTGAGCCCCCCCCCACCAACTCCTTTGCCACTGGGCCACTGAGGTGTGGCCTGCTTGTCCAACACTTTACTGTACTCCTCTGGGTGATGCCCTCATCCTATTCTAGACCCTGATGCCTTATAAGGAGAAGGCGGTCTTGTTTGTCATGAATTCTCTTCAAAATAATGATTCAGGTCATAAACTCTGTTTTTGATTTCTTCTAAAGTAAGTTCAGACTTTCAGTCTCAAAATCTGTGGAGACAGTCTTTTAAGAACTTGTTAAATTTCTGACAATTTGTTAGGCTAGTTGGCTGACACTTGTGCTAGATCTTCATTTCTCTCCAGCCTCCTTGTTCCCTCCCACCGGGGAGCTCCAGAGGCATCACATTACTTGTTGCCTTTGGTCATTGTCATGCACCTCACCTTGCAGGACACTAAGATCTAGGGACACTGAGAAAAGTCCCTTTCCATTAGCCTCCCTCTTTGATAAATGACTCTTGGGAACAGATAACTATGTTGAGATCCATCAAATCTCACGTGTTTAAAGTTGAGTTTCTGGAGTATTGTCAGATGGAGCTTTCAAATGCTGGGTTTCTTTCTCATTAGACCAACATGGTCTATTTTATGTACTGGTCCAGTTGTTCATTATTACAAACTCAAGCATTTTGGCTTCTGTTTCAGTGAGTAGAGTCTCTAAAATCATGTCCTTTGTTCTTCCTACTCCAATTCAAAGAAAGTAAAGCATTTTCTCCTACTCTCAGATCTCTATTCAGTATTTAATGACTTAGCTGAAGATGTGGAGGGGAAGAGAAGGAAAGGTTAAAAAGAGACAGACTTGAAAAGGAGACACTGCTGCTTAGATGACCAGTGTTCAGAATCAGACATCAGTGTGGAAAGGCCCTGAAATGCGTATTGGAAGTGAACAAGGGAAGAAGAACAAAATAAAACCGATTTCATACTTATTTATTGCAGTTCTTAAGCTCCAGTCTCTCTCTTTTCCTTTTATTCATTTTCTTAACCTGAGGTCTGAGGTCCTGGGATTCCCCCAGTGGGACAGTTAGGGGTCCTGCAGTTCCTTACCAACCTGTGATTGGCTTGGCTGGGAGGCTCTAGCATGGCTGATCCCCTGGGAAACACAGCAGGTCTAAAGTCTGCACCTCTTGAGGTGGGGCCCCCAGTGGTGGTAGTGGGATGCTGAAAACATCACTGAATTTTAACTTTCAGGGACTATTGAAGAACTCAGTGTTCATAGGCTTTGATTTGGGCTGTTATAGGGAGGTGATTTCTTCACAGCTCTATGTGCCCTCGGGTAGATTGAAAGGCTCAGACAAGAGCAGTCCTGAAGCCCATATCTCCCTTTTATGTTTTATCTGTTCTGCAGGCTATTTGGAGATATAGTGATCACAAATTGCTAGAACATTTTAGAAGCATCTAGAAATTTTTGCTTGAAACAAAATGCCATGCATTTTGGGAAACCACTACTGTAAGTTGAATGAAAATATATGTGTCTATGAAAAGAGGGAGTAATTTTATTTTATTTTTATTACTGAGAATTGAATCCAGAGCCCTTACCCTGAGCTACATTACTAGCCTGTTTTCTTTTTTATTTTTGAGACTGTCTCACTAAGGTACCTGGACTGGGTTTGAACTTTTGATCCTCCTACCTCAGCTTCCCAGAATGCTGGGATTGCAGGTATGAACTACCATAAAGTGCGAAGTGGGTATGATTCTTTAGAACATCATTTATTTTGTTGTTGGTATGTCACTGTCCTATGATTAAGATAGTATAATGCTTTTTTCCATAGACCATGGCTGCTCCCTCCAGACACTGGCCAGGAGGTCATTTGCTGGGTTAACAGAAGTGCTCAACCCAAGCGAGGGCAGCAGTTTACTGCATTTGATATTGCAGTTGCTGTGTGTTTACACCTTAACAAATGTTGCTGAAATGACCCTATTAAAATTGCACATACTGAAAGTTGAGATACACTAATGAAAGTAGTGTAAGAGGTCATGCAAAAAGTGCTCCTCGAGCTTTAGAAGGAAAAACTTATAAAGAAAGAATAAAATCCTAAAGCGATTCACGCACATCATTCATGTCAAAATACTAGAAACCATTCTGACTCTTGGTTCTTTCCTTTTTAAATTATGAAATATTTTAAATGCATGGAAAGGAATAGACAGCAACATACTCTACATTCTTGATATAGTCTTTTGTTGCATATTTGTCAAAAAATATTTCAATGTGAATTTTAGACCCCCTAAGTTCCTCATGGATCCTATTTCTCTTTCTTTTTTCTCAGCTTGCTACTGATTTGCTGACATTTCAAATCTTTGTAATATTTAATTATTTGTAAATATTGTATAATATTATTTTCATGCTTTTCAACATTTTTCTTTTTATAATGTTCATCTCTATGTTCTGCTGTGTTAGAATTCTAACATGTGATGAATAATATAAAATACTTCTTGCTGATTTTGTGTGTATGCACATGATGAAGTACTAAGGACAACTCCGCACTTTCATTTTCTGGTTGGAGCGTCTCGACATTAGGTGCAAGGTGATGGCCTATGAGGTTTTCACAGAGTGAAGTGAGCATCAACAATGGGAAACAGACAGTTCTTCTCTTCTGTCCAGAAGAGGACAGAAAACCACAGTGGTCAGAAGGAATGTGCGGTGAGGAAGTATCCCTGAAGTCCTGGAAGAGTTAACAGTCATCAGGCATCAGTTCTCTTGTAGGAAATGTTACAGGAACTATCAGAGTTTGCATGTGGGAAGGAACGAGGGGGAACTGAGGAATTTATTTTACATAAGACAAAAACATTCAATGGCTCAAAAGCACACAATTAAGTTCCTTCATTCAAAAATATGCATGTGGCAGTGTTCCGAATACAAATCTACAATCAGACTTTATAATTCTATGCATGAATCATTTCTATGACATAGTTTAGAGTACAATTTCTTCATTTTATCCCCACCTATAAGAATATAACCCTTTAAAAGAGTTGTTTATTATAACTATGCCTTGCACAATGTCATACAAAATAACTGCCTCTCCCAAAGAAAATGTGAGAGATTGGGTTTGGAGCAGCTGGAATTGCTAGCTGTGTGATGCTGGGCATGTTATTTAACCACTAGGAGCTTCTACTTCCTCTCTCTTAAGTGGAAATTGCGGGGTTGTTTTGAGGATAAGTCAGATCATAATACACTAAGTGCTTAATGAATTACAGTAATTTTAAAGCTTTCATCAAATAGTAGTTTTAGAGTAGGAAGGCTTTTATTTTTGTACCTCTTCCTCTCAGGATCTGCATCCAGCTCTTCTGTATTTACAAAATGTTGTAATGTATAGCTTTCATTTAAATGCACTCATCTGTCATTGTTATGAGCATAAAAGGCACATTATCTCCTTGACAACTTTATATTTTGCCCTTCACAAACTTTGTTACCCTTAGTATGGAGGACTACCTGAACAGTTCTCCTTGAAAAAGAGTGATTGTCTCCATTTTGGCTGAACCTGACCCTTTTTCCTTGTATTCATATATACAGAGCTGGCTAGAACTTCTCTTTATCCTGTCAGTTAGCCTTAAGCAATGTGTATTGGTCTACCCGAGGTGCTGGTGATAGTCTTTGAAGATGGCATGTGTGTTTCCCTGATAAAATATACCTGCTGCTCTTTAATATGAGCTGGGTCAAGACAGGATGAAAAGTCAATGCTCTGTGCTGCCAGCTGGGATCGAGCCTCAAGATAGAGGCTATGACTCCCTGGGGCTTGAAAGATGATATCAGAGCTGAAGCACCAGACCCCTGAAACATTAGATATTATCTCAATAGCATAATGCAAATTACTTTCTTTGCATATCCTTCTTTCTGCATAGGACAGAGGTAAATAAATGCAGGCCACCTACCTAGCCCAGCTCACAGCACTCATCTACTCCCCACACTTTTCTGTTTCAAGCCACTCCTCCTTCTCCACTGAATAAAACCTGGGTACAGCCCTGGGTCGCTCTCTTTGTTCCAGAAAGCCATCTTCATGGCTGGAGTTAGGGCCCCTTGGCTCCCCAATAACTATA
>NW_004524607.1:7781176-7783185 GCF_000260255.1 Octodon degus
CCCGCTGAAACGAGACACTGTATTTGCAATTTTCGTTCATGTCCTAGTTTTATAAACAATTGTGTCGTACAGAACTTTAATTGTAGAAGCCAAGTTTCAGGAGGATAAAGTGCTTCCATTTGGTATGAAAGCTGGCTTTGTGGGAGTAACGTCCCCTTCTCCTTCAGGACTCACATTATTTCTTGGGCAAACATCACTGAACTTTCAAACTGGAGTATATATTTGCTAAAGCAATTTTTGAAAATTATCCTGGTAAAATACGTATCACATGAATTTTAATGTCTTAACCATGTTTGAATCCAGTAACATTAGACTAACATGGTTGCAGAACCATCACTGTCACTGGTTTTTCTAGACATGACCCTCTTTCTCTGAAAATAAGACCTAGCTAGAAAATAATCAGCCCTGAAAATTAGAGATCAAAACTAGTAGCCCCAGTCAACCTACCTTTGCCTTACCTACCTTACAGAATACAGACAAGCAAGAGTAATGATGGCCCCCCTGCCACCCGCCGCTCTCCGCCGCATCACCATGCTCCCCTCCCCTGCTGAGACAGGAACTTGCCACCACCAGCAACATGGCCTACCCATATCCAGCGCTGACCCTGGAGCAGAAGGAACTCTCTGACATGGCTCATCACATTGTGGCTCTGGGCAAAAGCATCCTGGCTGCAGATGAGTCGTCCGGAAGCGTTGCCAGGCAGCTATAGTCTATCAGCACGGAGAACACCCAAGAGGACTGACGCTTCTACTGCCAGCTGCTCTTGACTGCTGATAACCTTATGAAGCCCTGCATTGGGGGTGTCATCCTCTTCCATGAGAAGCTCTAACAGAGGGCGGATGATGGGCGCTCTTTCCCCCAGCCATCATATCTAAGGGTATTGTTGTGTGCGTCAAGGTAGACAAGAGTGTGGTGCCCCTAGAGGACACAAAGGGCGAGACCTCCACCCAAGGACTGGATGTGCTGTCTGAGCAATATGCCCAGTGTAAGAAGGATAGAGCTGACTTTGCCAAGTGGCGCTGTGTGCTAAAGATTGGAGAGCACACCCCCTCAGCCCTTGCCATCATGGAAAATGCCAACGTCCTGGCTCATTATGCCAGCACCTGCCAGCAGAATAACATTGTGCCCATTGTGGAGACTGAGATTCTCCCTGATGGGGACCATGACTCAAAGCACTGTCAGTATGTAACTGAGAAGGTGCTTGCTGCTGTCTGCAAGGCACTGAGTGACCACCACATCTATCTGGAAGGCACTTTGCTGAAGCCCAACATGGTCACCCCAGGCCATTCCTACACCCAGAAGAATTCCAGGGGAGGTTGCTATGGCAACTATTACAGTGCTGCACCAGGGCCACTGTGCCACCCCCCTACAACCACACACACACACACACACACACACACACACACACACACACACACACACTGGGGTTACCTCCCTGTGTCTGGAGTTCTATCTATAAGATTGTCTTCTACATTTCCCATTTGGAAGATCTCTTTATTATCTTTTTCTTATTTAATTGTTTTGGCTGACTTGCAGTGCTTTGCTGAATAGCAGTGATAAGCATCAGCATCATCCTCATTTTCCAGATCTTGGAGGAAAAGCTTTTACCTTTTTGCTGTTGACTATGTCATTAAGTGTCAGCTTCTCAGACATAGCATTAGTTGCATTTATCTGCTTATCTCTTAGTCCAGTGTTTTTGTGGGTTTGCAGCATGAAAGTGAGCTGCATTTTCTCAAATGCTTTTTTTCTTCATTAATTGAGATGATCACATGGTTCTTGTTCTCTGTTCATGTGATATATTACATTGACTTATTTCTGTATACATAACCATCATTGTATTTTAGAATAAATGCCACTTGACTATGTTGTACAAGACTTTAACTATGACACTGAATGAAGTAAATGGTATTCTGTTGTGGATTTTCATACCAGTATTCATAGAAGACATCGATAGGTAGTTTTCTGATTTCATCTTTGTCTGGCTTAGGTGAGGGTAATGCTAACCTCCC
>NW_004524607.1:7787909-7807479 GCF_000260255.1 Octodon degus
GTATTTTTGGGATTATGAATTTAGACTTGGGTTGAAACACGGACAAGAAAGGGACTCCTACACTTAGCACCTCACCCCTATATTAATGGAATGAAAGGCAAAATTATGATCTTTTCTCCAAAAGCAAAAAACATACATGATGAAATTCAACATTCATGATTAAAACCCCAAAAATCCTTAGCAAACTAGGATGGAATAGAACTTTGATTATCTAATCAAGATAACATGAGAATTAGAGAATATTTTGAGAGATTTCTGTGTAAAAATGGTCTTAGTTACTTTTTTCTCATTGCTGAAACAAAGTACTCAACTCCCAAAGTTAAAAGTGGAAAAGAGGCCTGGCCTGATAGCTTAGCAGACTAAAACACCTGCTTAGGCAGAACACAGTGACAGGGGTTTGATCCCCAGCGTACTTGCCGGCTTCACTGCCAGGCTGTGCTGAGACAGTGATTGAGACTAGGCGTGGTGGCATGTGCCTGTAATCCCAGCACTTGGGAGGCTGAAAACAGGAGGATCACTGTGAGTCTGATCTACATAGTGAGACCCTGTAGACCCTGTAGGCCCTGTCATAAATACAGAAGAAAAAAAAGTATTTAGCTCATAGTTTGTAGGCTTCAGTTCATCATCATCTGGTCCCAAAGCAGTGTGGCACATGGCAAAGGAAAACAGTTCATGCTGGCAGAAGACAGCAAAAGCAATAAGCAACAGAAAAATAACTAAGACAGAATTTGTTGCCAAAGAAGTGGAGCCCTTGCTGTGATTATACCTGGCCATGCAGATCAGGACCCTTTGGGAATGGCTTGTAGGAAGGAAAGCTTTGGAGATATCATCTAAAATTATAGAGGTGGAATGCTTTAGGCAGTTCCATCTGGGAGAGTTGGGTCGCAGCTTAGAAGACCAGAAAGCTGATAGAAATCCTGCCAACAAAGACCCAGGCTTGGGAGTTTCTACTAGAAAGGACTGCATTGACCACTGAACTTCAGGTGATGTGTGTTATGGCTTGGCAGAAAGTTTGTCTGCTTTTTGATTGTGTCCAGAGACTTTTCCTGAAACTAAGGATGGTGGCCTAATTAATCTGTTAGAAGAACTTTCAAGGCAATCTGGTAGAAGAACTTTCAAGTCAGTAACTAGGTGGTGGCCTAGTTACTAATCGGGGTTCTTTGCCAGATCTTTGTTGAGAATCAAGAGCAAAAAGTTCAGCAGAGTGATTTAAAATGTATTTGGGCAGAATGGCAGCTCCAGTAAAACTATGGACCTCAAGGATAATGCAGAGGAGATCTTGAGTGCTGGGAAGGAACAGGTAAATAGAGAAGATGGCTTGAGGGCATCACAAAAAGCAGCAGGACTACACCCTTTGCAGCCTCAAAATGCTTGCAAAAGTGAAAGACTAACTTGAGGAGAACTCTCCAGCCCATCATGTTTCTGATGGTGGTGGTTGCACTATGTTTTAGAATTGTGACAGCCTAGAGGATTTCTTCCTCAGAATTGGACTCAGGGTGCTCAGCAATCCAGACACTCGACCCTTAAAGCCAATAGAGAGGGAAGTCTTGCTATTGCTCCAGCCAGCAGTAGACCTTGGCATAATCCATGTGGTACTGTTTTTCAGGGCATTCAGAATGAAAGAGTTATATGATTAAGAAGGCTTCCAGCCAGAAGAAGGCCTGTAAGACCAGGTAGTATGCCCCTGAGAAAGCATGATGTGAAGCTGTGGGTGTGAGGATAAAGGTGCAGTGGAGACCCCAGAAACTTGGAGAAGCCAAGAACATGGATCATCTGAGAAAAATTGCAAGAACAGAGTAGAGCTGACCCAAGAGAGAAGCCATGGGAGCTACAATCACCCAAAGTGCCATAGGGGAAGTCACCCAAGCCCTTTGAAGTTCACATCTTTCCACAGATTGTCTCAGATGCTGCACATGGAACGAACTACAGGACTTAATATTTGCTCTGTTGGATTTTGGACTTACTTTGGTCCCAATCTTTTGTATTTACCTGTTTGTAACTTCTGGGGTAGAAATGTCTATCTTGTCCCATTGAATGCTGAAAGTGTTTAACTTTCTTTTCATTTGTGCAGGGGCTCAGAGCTAAGAGCTTGCCTTAAATCTCAGAGGAAATGGGACTTGGACTTTTCAGCAATGCTGAAACTCTTAGTGATTTGGGAACTGTTACTGATGGGCTAAATGCCTTTTTCACAAAGGTATGTGCATGAGTCTTTGGGGCCCAGGGGTAGAATGTTATGATTTGTGTCTGAATGTCCCCTCAAAGTCTTATGCAGTCATGGGAGGTACTTTCTTAGAGTCAGCTGAATTTAGACTGTATGATAGATTTGTGGTACAATGCTGGCATTAGTGGTGCTGGTATTAAGGGTGACTCCACTGGATAAGTCCTCTGAGTACGTTGGCACTGCTCTAATCCCAGAAGCCTTGATAAGATAAAAGGGGCAGAAAAAGACATGTTTAATACTCTTTCTCTCCTGCCTCTTTTGTTGTCTTCTGCCACCCCAGTGTCCATGACCACATGTGGATTTGGAAGGACATCCAGATACAAAGCATAATAAAAGTAAATATTAAGAATTAATAAATGTATCAGAAACTTTTAGAAAATAAGAATAGACACATGCTTTTATAATATCATTATAGTATCTTATAATTACAAATTAATGTTATTGGAGTTGTGCTAGACTGGTCCATACCTAGGTATATTGGCTCCTGTCTTTAGTTCTAGCACCTGAGAAGTTGAGGTAGCACAAACTCAAGGTCGGCCTGGGTTATATACTGAGATCCTGGTTAAAAAAAGTCACACTCTATACAGAAAACCCTTAACTATTAAGAGAAATTCAAGAAAATTTAAGCCTAAGTTGTATGTTATTA
Organism: Octodon degus; assembly: GCF_000260255.1. Taxonomy (NCBI): domain Eukaryota; kingdom Metazoa; phylum Chordata; class Mammalia; order Rodentia; family Octodontidae; genus Octodon; species Octodon degus. Next base: position 7,790,777 of record NW_004524607.1, read on the forward strand.
AATAAGAATAGGCCGGATTTCTTATTGTCCATGAAAAACTGAAATTTAAACTCCTATAGAAAACTTTGACAATTTTATAATGATTCATTTATAAGGCAATACAAAGAACTAAATGTAGATAAGATTTTCTTAGAGAAGAAATAAGTAAGGAAATTCATTCTATCAGATGCCAGAGCTGTAGCCCTTCCCAAGTTTGTTTTATGGGTATTATTGCTATGCAGAACACACCACTCTATTTAGAGTTGCAGATAAGTGGTGAAATTCTCAAAAAGAGGAGATGAGAGGGTAATGAATTTAGATAAAACTATCCATGACAGGAAGATTTTGGGTCTTTGGGGTCAACTTTTATGGGCAATTTGGTGTCAATTGACTTTGTCTACCGTATCCCTAAACTCAGCTCTGGGGGCTTTGGGAGTAAATGATATACACGAATGGAGAGGTCCTCAGTAACTCCCAGTCATGGTGGCTTACAGTACAAACTGACCATTCAAGGCTGTAGGAATGATTAAAGGAAAGGAATTTGGAAAAGAGAAGAGTGTGATTCAAGTGTCATATGTAGAAGTCCCAGAATGTTATTCACTAAGCAGAGTTGCAGTAAGAACTATTGCTTTGAAATCATTTGCCATGCTTATGTTCCCCATGATCCTTCAAATTTACCTGCTTTGCTTTTGGAAGATGCTTTGGTTATTTTTGCTACTTCTGTCTGGTTTTGGCTGTTCACAATAGCCGGTAGATAGATACCACAGGAAACCCTGGTCTACCATGTTTTTCCAGATAACATCTATTCTTTTAAATGACCACTATTTCTCCAGTTGCTGTTTGCTATTTAGCAAAATAGTTGTTTGAGTTTTATTTCATATAAATAATTATATGGTTCAGATTTTTGGCTGCCTCTACCCTCAAAAGCATTCTAGATGAGATCCCTAATTCCAAAAGTATACTTGCCCACTACTAAGTTATTCAACCACCTCTTACTGAGTACTCATTACAGTATAGCTAACTGTTAAGGAAAAGGTTATATTGATTAAAAATTAAATTAGGCCATCTATGCACAGACTGTTGATGTTAATTTCCCCAACTTCAGATCTTGCCCTTCTTTCTGTAATCTAAACTTAGATGTAATATTATTGGAAGAATGCTAGTTAAACAAAAATATCTTTGAAGGCACATTTTAATAAGGGAGGCCCAACAAAGAATGGCACTGGTAACAGAAAACAGAAAGGGGACACCTGTCAGCTCTGAACCATGTATTAATAAATCAAACATATATCTGAGTTCTGACCCCTGTACTAGAATTCTTCAACTTAATAACTGAAATAGTGAATTTTATAAACTACTTCAAAGTAGCTTGTGCAGGAAGCCCTAGCCAAAGTGCTGCTTCCACACTCTATAATCATTCTGTATTCCTTTTCTGATCCCAGGGCCTTCTCACTGGGCAACATTTTTCAGTCCCCATGCTTTTACCACTTTTGTTTTGAGATAGTGTCTTGCTATGTGGCTAAATGGCCTGAGCTGGGCTCCAACTCACGATCCATCCTCCTGCCTCAGCCATCCAGAGTACTGGAATAACAAGGATGTACTACCACAATCAGCTTCATTCTATATTCTTGAAGTAACTAATAACAGGAGACAAAGATTTTTTCTTCCTTCCTTTCGCTTTTTTTGTTGTTGTTGTTGTTATTTTAGGGAATGGTTTACAGAGTGTTCAGGGTCTCACTACTAGATCAGACTCATAGTGATCTGCCTGTTTACAGCCTCCCAAGAGCTGGGGTTACAGGTGTGTTCTACCATGCCCAGTCTTAATTGCTGTCTCAGTGCACCCTGGGATCAGGGCCAGCATGACAGGCCCAGGGATCGAACCCCTGTGCCCTAGGGCTTCTTGCAGATGCTTTAATCTGCTGAGCTATTTGGCTGGCCCTGTATTTTTTTTTTTTGTAGAGGCAAATATTTTTTTCTTTCATTGTCCTTGTTTTTTAGGAAGAAGCAGAACACAACTTAACAAATTGGAGACAATTACTAGTAGTAAATGGATACTATCAGATGAGGATTGGCTCCAAAGGTGAGTTAGAGTTTGTGAAATATAGCATTTAACTTCTATTTGTTTTGCCTAGACTCTGAAAATCCCAGTGTTCTGAGCCATCTTTAGGAGAGAAAAGCTCGAAAACACAAGTTATATCATCTGAACATAAGGTTGTTAGAGTGAACACAGACACAGGCATGGACTCCCCCAAACACTGACATTTCTGGTAGTAAATACATCCCATGCCAGTTTGGCAGGGAGGGTATGGGTGACAGCCCACTGAATGAGTGGGAGCCAGCTTTCTCAGTCTTTTTTCTGGGACCGTATTTCCTTGGAAGACTCTGAAAGAGCCCTTGGTTGTGCTTATCGGGCTGGCCTGCAAACCTACATGATAAGACAAAAAATAAGAGGTGATTTTTGGCTATTCACATGATCTTCACTTTATTTGAGAAAACAGGCAAAGATCTAATCCTCTCTGAAAGTCCAAAGAAAGTTTTCCAAGAAAAAACAAAAAGGGGGGTGTCAGGGAGATAGCTCTGTAGAATAAGAGCTTGCCTGGTAAGTGCAAGGGCTCGAGTTCAATCCCTGGTTCAGGAAAAAAAAAAAAAAAAAAAAAGGCAAAGTTAATTTAGATTCAGAAAATCAGTGAGCAAAATCCCATGAACTTCTCCCTGAAGAAGAGGAAAGAAGCTCTGGGCCAAGCTAATCTGTAATAACATGCTAAGTAAACCAGGCAGGAGGTGGGTCTTCCTGACCAAGTGGCTGGATTTCCCCCTGTTTTCTTGTTTGCAGCTCTGGGCCTGGAGCAATAGATGACACTAGTCTAGGGAAACAGAGCACCTATCCCCAAACTTTTGGATACTAGAGTCTGGTTTCATGGAAGACAATTTTTTTCATGAACAAATTAGTGGTAGGAGATGGTTTCGGGATGAGTCAAGCACATGACACATATTGTTCACTTTATTTCTGCATTGCATATTGGTCTCTATTATTATTATATTAGATTCTCATGAGACACATGCAACTTAGATCCCTCAGATGTGCATGTGCCGTGTGTGGTAGGGTTCAGGCTCCTATGAGGATCTACAACTGCTGCTCAGTTGACAGGAGGAAGAGCTCAGGCATGGACATCAGCAGTGGGGAGCAGCTGGACATTCAGATGAGGCTTCGCTCACCTGCAGGTGCTCATCCTGGGTCATGAGGGCTGGTTCCTAATTGGCTACTGACCAGCACTGGCCCTTGGCCCAGGGGATTGGACACTCCTGGCACAGAGGACAATTCCTATTCATTATGGGCATCTAAAGCAGCACACATCAGAAATTAAACTATGAAACACAGAGGCACCACCAGTGACTGATACAGACAGAGCACTTGTAATGTTAAAATCTAGGACAGGATCTGAGAAATGAAACCAACTACTTCATTAGTACATCTTTTTGTCACCTTTGTTTTCATACTCATACAGTCTAACAAGTTTGGACACAGGTGACTTGAGATTTCTTGGATTAATTTGCAAGCAAAGGATTTAGTTATGATATCACTAACCTCAACATCCCACAGCCTAAGCGTCCCCTTTCATATTTATCCCTGTGTTCTTATTATTTTGCTTTTCTTATTACCATATGACTTGTCTTTTCGGCTTTCTTCTCCAAACAGAATAAACTTTAGTTTACAGTTTTGATATCTCTTAAAGCACAAGTTCTTCTTTGGATAACAATAGATTTCATGACTATTTCCCTTTAAGATGTGAAATTTAGTAGCCTATCAGCTGGTTGTATCAAAGAATCTTCAAAGGCTGAGCCCAAAATAACCCCAAACAAGTTCACCAGATTTCAGATTGCAAACTAAATCTGGCCTGCAAATATTTTGTTTGGCTGGCCCAGTGACATTTGTTTTATTTTGTCTTGGTTTGGCTTTGCAACTGAATTTGAAGGACTTTTGGCAGAAGATGCATTTTCAAGCCCCACAGTCGAATTCTTCCTTGTGGTCTCATAGCCTCATGAGATTCAAATATTTATGTCACCTGCATGGACCTTGTGGACACTGGGTTTGTGATGCATGTCCCATGTGGTAAGAGGTGACAGAAGACTTCTGAGGTTCATTCCCTTTCTCAACAAAAACTGTCACAATTTTACCTCAAATTTGAAGAGATTATTTTCTTTCCTTTTTTAATTTTTTGAGACACATCTTATCAGATAAGGAAGACTGTGCTGTGTCTTAAAGTCATTATGATCAAGTGCTGAATTTTACCACTTGTAAAATACCTTGCATAATATCTCTTCAATATCTACTTAGAAGACCACGCGGTTGGTTGTTCTTTCATTTCACACTTACTCACTAAATCAGTGTTTGATTATCAAATATTAAGCCAACACTGTATTTTCATAGTAAGTCCCTCTTGATTATGCTACAGTCTCCCTTTCATATACATTTACTTACACGCATTTTGTAATTGTAAATTGTTTTGTAATTGTAATTGTTTACGATTATTTTGCTTAGAATGATGGCTTAATGTAAAGAAAGGGTTTAGTGTTTTATTTTCTTGTGTAGCAAAGGAAATGCTCTTTTTGGCTTATGGGATCAAGGGTACACTGGCTCATCAAGTAAGTCAGAAGGTCCTCCTTCTTTGTTTTCTAACAGAACATGAGTAAATTTGATGCTATTTCATACTGTGGAAAGGGACTTAAGTTTCAATTCAACTTCCTTTATATGGAACTATTTATAATATTTTTCCTCATGTGACTAGTAATTTGAGTTTTTCTAGACATCTGAACTGTTTTTAAAGTAATTTTTTTTAGGTCTGGGGAGATACCTCAGCAGTCTAAGCAATTGCCGGGCAAGTGCAAAGACCCAGATTTGACCCGTGCCGGCCTTGAAACCAGGCATGGCGGTGCATGCTTCTATTTGTAGTGCTGGGGAGGATGAGACAGGAGGATCACTATGAGTCTGAGCTGCATAGAGAGACCCTGTATCAAATAAATAAATAAATAAATAAGAATAACATGTATAAGATAATTTTTTTTCAAATTCATTAGCACAGAAATCCAAGTAATAAACTTACTATTGCTTTGATGCCTGAGTTATTTACAAAAATAAATTTTTGTTTCAACTATTAGTTCTTTGGTCCTTTTTTATTTTCAGTATTTTTTCAAGGCATTTTTCATTGTTATTTTTTTCTCAGATCCAACTTTTTATTTTCTCTCTTGTATGCTTTTATTTAATTTATGCAATTTTAATTTGAAATTACTCATATGTGACTCTGAGGCATGATTAAGCATCTAGGTTTTTGCCACCATGTCTAAAATCATTACAAATGTGATAGATGACAGATCTCAATTTTAACAATGAAGTTGTGTCTTGTAGGTGATCTAACATCATGAGTAGTTTTGGGGTTAGAAAGATAGTTTTCTGAGGTGGAGAACAGCTCACAGAGTCATTTCAAACAAACCAAATATAATCTTCTCTCTGTTTACAGTTGTTAGAAGATTTAATGCATGTTACAACAAACAATTTTTTTAATGTATTTGGTACAGAGTTGCTCTATGCAGCTCAGACTCATAGTAATCCTCCTTTTTCAGTGGTCATCCCCAGTGCTGGGATTACAGGTGCACACCACCATGTGCAGTCTAGGTGGGCAGCTCAACATGCCTGGGGGCGGGGCTGGCACGGCATGCAGTGCCCAGGAAAGAAAATATTTTTTCTTGCTAAAAGAAGTTAGACTCTAGGCTCACAAAGTGTAAGTGATTTATATTTTAATCTCTGTAAAAATCCAGAGTTGGAAATTTGGGTGGATGCAAGACAGTAATGATGGAGGCTACACTGTGTCCTAATCTCACGTGTATCAACTCACTAAAAGTCAGTAGGATTCCTCAGTCATGGGAACCAAAAGAGGGGGAAAGGAGAGAAAGAAGAGAGAGAGAAAGGAGGAGAAGGAAGGATAAAGGAGGGAAAAGGAAATTAAAAGGAAAAGGAAGAAGAAAAGAAGGAAAGAAGGATGAGAGGGAGGGAAAGAAGGAGGGAGGGAGGGAGGGAGGGAGGAAGGGAAAAATTCCTAAAATTTCCAAGTTGCCCCTGTGTTGATCTGCCATCCCCAGTGAAGGCTACCTATGAAGAATTCCAGTGGTAAGTTAACCTTATGTTCACATCAGAAGCTGATCTGTCACTAACTCCTGGGCTGCATGTGGCCTTTTGCTGGGAGTGGCTGTAGTTCCTGTGTTTTGCCCTAACAGAGACTTCCTCCAGGTGCATGTGGAGATACAGTTCTCCCTAACACTACTTCAGGGATGTTAGAACAGGTCTGTCCCAAGTCTGAGCCATGGCCTTCATTTGGGTTCTCCTGAGTCTCCTGTGCTTGCGTTTCCCCCTCACTTCCCAGTGAGCCTTCTTAAGTTGACTTCAGCAAACCCTAAACCCTTGCATTTCTGTGGTCTTCTCTGCAAAAAGTTCTCTCCCTGGAGGCCTCAGATTGTCTAATTCCAAAACTGGCCTCAGAGCTGAGTGGAGGCACAGTAGGGTCCTAATTTGGGATTCAGTACTTTAGTTCATTGCATATTATGAAGTTGGAGATGCTCCATTTGTTAATTTTAAAGTCCCTTCCTCTTGCTTTAACCTGATTAATCTTCACTCTTGCTTTAATTTCTGCCTCTTCAGGCATATAACTATTTCCCTTGTTGGACCAATGTGCTGCTGTACCAATGACAAAACCAGAACAGTTTTTTATGCTAGTGTCAAACTCTAGATGATGTCATGCCACCAAATTATGGGGGCTGCAGTTTTGCATACCACGGTACCTGGATTTTCCCAACAGGGTGGGCAGTTCTTGTCACTAATGAGTTCAATATGAGTTTGATACTTGTTTATCTCTGGGAATACTTAATCACTCTCTGCATTGAAATAGTGCCTTCTTCCAAGCTCACCTATGTGGAGTAGATGTCGTTTACATTCCCACCTTGACCTAGATTGCTGTCCACACTCTCAAGCTAGATGTGGTGAAGCCATTGCTATGAGGGATGGGACCAGCCACTCTGTTGTATGCTATTCAGGTACTCTCCTGAGCTTATGAAACTTCTCCCTAGTTAGTGCAAATAGCCATGCCTCCCGGAGCTAGAGAACCCCATACCCACTCAATGCACTTACCCAGCTGTTCACCAGTGCATGGCCAAGGACTGGCAGGATTGGAGAGGAATTAGATTTTATGAGTACTGATTTGGTTTAGTTTTTAGATTCAGCTACTTTCTTCTTTCTACCTTCCTCTCTGCTATGACCCAGAAGTAACTAGAAGAAGGAAAAACACAAACTAATTTCAACATAAATAACAAATTTCCAATAAATGGTCTGACCAGATTTTACCTCATGATAGATGTAATCTAATGAGATAGGGCCTGAGGAAAACACCTTTCTGTAAAGGATGCTATTGATCCAGGTCATTCTCCCTGATCTTCCTGGGCCATAATTTGTTTTTGCTACCCTGAGATCCAACTAGACTGCCTCTCACTTTCTGGGGTTGGCATTATTCATCTCCTATCAAGTGAAGACAAATCCATGCCTGTGTAAAGATGCTGTGTGTGTGACCTATTGGAAAATGGACCTCTTTCCAATTTTAGCCACAGGCTGACTCCTTTTATGTGTGAATTGCTCCCTCCTGAGTTGAGTGTTGGAGGCATGTAGTTCCAATGACACATTATAAAGAAGAATGTGTGTTGAAGGGAACTTGGGAGCTGTCAGTGTACGTAAACTACATAGATACTAACACTTTTCTCTGTAATTTTTTCCCTTACAGTTAGTCACGAAAGATTACAGAACACCAACCACCTAAAGTTTATTTCTTATGCATAATCATTGAAACCAGAAATGCAACTTCATTCTGAATTTAAAACATGACATTTTATTTTGATTTGCTTCATGGGAAGTACTCACTTTGGTGTACTAAAAACCAAAAGTCAGATTCTTATGAAGAAAAAGATGAATAACAGACAAGGTAACCATCACAATGTCTGGTAAATCTAATCTCATGTTTATAATATAAAATAGCCACAAAACACTGGGACACTGGCCTTGTAAGGGCCTGAGCCTATCTGAGATAAACTCTGGTCTGTTGAAATGTTCTAAATATCTAGTCATATGAAATCACTTACTTACACACAAGGTTCCAGATACACTGGGAGGGCTCCAATTTCAGCGCACAGGCATCTCCTTTCTATGCCTTGTGTATTCTGCGGCTCAGTGACTAAAGGATGGATACGATAAATGTTGAAATATTTTTCTCATTTGACAATAAATACTGTTCAAATGGGACATGGGGGAAGGATTCTTCTTCCACCCAACTTCTCTGACCTTTTCCCATTAACATGCTGCATTGTCAACATGGAAATTCTGCCTTGGATGTAAGAGAGTCTACCAAGGAAAATGACTAGCGCATTGTTTCACAGAGCATAAACCATGAAGTAAGGAAGGGAAATTTAAAACATACTGAGATGATATTTCTGGGAATTTTCGCACATCATTTCATTAGTATAAAGATAGGTGTTGAAGAAGCCAACACAAACAAATATATAACAGAAAATTGTTTAAGAAATACAGTGTTGTGTTTTCACAGTGCTTAATATAGATCCATACTAAATTCCACTGAAAATAGTCACAAGCGTACTAAGTGAAAAAAGTGTAGTTTATGGGACACACATGTATGGTTAAATGTTGTGACTATTTATTTATTTGCATGTTCATAAAAAATCTGAATAGAAATAAAAAAATCTGCACATTAGTGTGTAACAGTGATGATTATCTTGGAATGATTGTTGCTTTGCTACTTCCAAGTTTTATGTGGTAAACTTGGTTTGCACACATAATAATGATGCTGATTATAATAAAACCTATCTTTCCCAGCCATTAGGTACAACACAATGATAATAAGTCTATCAAGTTATGTAATGGCCTCCTGGCTTTTAAATGATGCCTAAACTCTCATTGTCTCTTGCTTTGGAAACTCCTTTTCTCCTTTATTACTGGAAATCCCTGGCAGCTTTACTGTTACTAGCAGTGAAATGTGTTCACTTTATGCTGGAGTTTGAATGAAGTTTGCAACCAAAATACAGAATGGTTACCTCCTTTTCTTATACACCTTCACTCACTATGTTTATCTGGGAAGTTTGACCTTTTCCCCTTTCTTTTTCTTCAACATAATCAACAGTACTTATCACCACTACTTTCTGCCTTTGTGGGGAAATATAAAACAGCTTATTGTCTTACATATGTGTGCCTTTCAGTAGAATTAGGATGGGAACACAAGTTGCTACAGAAGCAAAAAGTTCTCTACAGTTGTGTGCTTGTCTCCAGGAGAGATTGTTCATGTATTTAATGCACTAGGGTGCACTCAGTATGATCCTAGGAGGGAAGTGCAATTAACAAGTAAAAAGATAAAGCTTAGGGGCATTTTTGTTTGTATCACTCATTTGTTAGGTGGCAAAAGACTAAGCAATGCTTCCCCCCTCAATCTTCTTATTCCAAAGCAATTCCTTTTTAACACAGAGAATTGATCAACTAAATACATTCTTCATTATGCAAAACAAGAGATCAGGAAGCAAGGGAACTTTCGACCTCTCTTTGTCAAATTACGAATGATGGAAGTGTGGCAAGTTTCAGTATTCTGTGCTCATTGGGACTGAAGCAGAAATGTGTTTTTCAATAGCATAATAGCATCCTTCCTTTCACCTTCCTATTAGGATGAGTTATCATAATTTTATAAGTTTAAAACTAATAAATACTTATGTCTTTATAATATACTGTTGTTGAAACAGCTCTTAATTATAATCTTTCTCATAAAAGAAAATATACTTTGTACTGTTGAACTTATTTTAGGTTGTGCTTTCCCATCCCATCCACCCTCCCTTTCTCCTCCCCTTCCCTAATGCCCTCCACCACCTTTTCGTCTTCTCAAGAACTTAAGTTGGTTGGCTAGAAGGGAACCAACTTATGCAAGCAGAAGAAGAGCTTTAGCACTCAAAGATATCTTTATTTAAAGGTAAGAAGCATGGGCTACTTGCTGCTGACCACAAGGAATCAAATATAAAAGTAACCATTATTGTAAGTGTTGAATGTGTACCATGAGCTGAGTCCTTTAGGCAAGATCTTCAGGCCTCACCCTCATTGTGTTTTACACAGTAGGAAGCCAAAGTAGAGAGAACCTCAAGCCTAACTGTTGAGAAATGGCAGTCAAGATTTTAGACAAGTTTTTAATTTTAAAATTCTACTTGTGAAGGCACTTAACAGCCCTATCCATCTACCAGCCTCAATATCAATTATGCTTTTTAAGTGATACCATATAGTAAACAGCATAGATATTTTTGAATAATATGCTACCGAAGTATTTATGATTCCATTTATATAAGTGGCCAATGGCAACTTTGTAATACACAAAAATTCAAAGGACGTTACATTTTTGCTGCCATAAATATAGACATTGCCTTTCTATGCTGAAAGGTGCTGCGATGAAAACATTTTAAATTGCTTATGGAATATAAAAAAATATTCTATTTGGTTTTGATCCAATTCCAAACCAGAGGAACTCTTGTACTGGGGTTTGCAACAAAGCGCTGAAATGATAGATGTGACTTGCTAGACGGAAGACCGCAGTCCCTCTTTTCCGATGACCTCAAGCCTTGACCAGAGAGTCCTTAGCTGCTTCTTCCGGTTACCTTTTCAAGCTGGTTGTCCTTAATATAGCTAATGTTCCCCAGATGTAGGAGCCACTGGCCTCCTTAACCCTTGCTTGTCTCCCGCTGGAGTGCTGATGTTTCTTACAGATGAGAGGAAGAACAGAAGCACCTCTTGCTGGAGAGAAAAGCACATTTTTCAAGCACTCGCAGGGCATGGCAATGTCCTGCTAAAAAAAGTGCATCTTGTTATTTTAAATATATCATCTCTAAAAATTTAAGATTTTATGAAAAAGAAATAAAGTATAATAAAACCCATATGTACCATTATCTAGCTTCAACAAACTTATTTTATACCCTTACCCATGTACCCTTTCCTAAATTTCAAATATTTTACCTTTGTTCTTGTGTATCCTTCAAGAACCCCTGCAAATATAAATATCTGCAGATGCTCAAGTGCCTTTATAAAATGGAACGCAATTTCCATACAACTTATGTAATTATTCCCATATAATGTAATCACCACTAGATTACTTATAGTACCTAATACATTGGTGTTTTTTATATTAATTTTATTGAGAAAGAAGTAGCAATGGGACAGTTTCAAAACAGGTTAGTAGGACACTTTCAATAATTAATACATTGTATATTGTTGTCTTCATAATAATTCTTCATGGTACAAGATGCAGACATGATATCTTCTCTAAATACTATTAGTTCAAAATTTTCTTCTCATTGAACTAAGAGAAAACTGTATATCTATGCTAACTATTTTGTATATACAGATATATATATATTTTTTTCACTACAAAATGGACCTTCATTTATATCCCCCTTTTTCATTTACTTTTGTCAGAGATGGGTATTCTATTGCATTCGTATATTGTAGGTGTGTGAATTCAAGCAAAGTAATCCAATATAGTCCAGTAGTCTATAATAGTAGTGGGTTATATGTAGGACTGGCAATGTCAGAAGTTGTTGACTTGAGCCTTTTACAGCTCAGCATATTAATATGGCTTTACCTTTTATACCTCAATTTTATATTTTTCTTTGGGATTGTTAAGACCAAGATAAAGCAAGACCTATATAATAAAAAAATGTAACTTTTGTATCTGACAACATCTGTCAAATCCCCTCAGGATTTACCCTGAAAGCCTGTACAGCAGTTTGTAAATCTTTTGTCAGTGTCAGCCATGTAGATGAGTTAGGGTCATTGTTTGGCCAATGTGCTCTCTGTGAAAGCCTGAGAGAATGTTTTCTCTCCATGTGACTCTTCTTAGGCACGCTGTACATTGTCAATCACTTTCCTCTGTTTCCCCATAATCTCCTTGGTCAGAAAATTTGGGACACCTCTCAGTTACAGGATGTTACAGTACAGATTCTCTTATGTCCTGAGTCCTCACTGATCTTGAAGAGCTAGAGCCAAAATGTTAGTTATCCTTGTAGCCCTTCTTTTTCTGTAAATTTTTGTATATCTGTCTGAATATCAAACACCTTAGACATAGCATGGAACAGGTATTTTCCATCAATCATTGATAAGATAAACTTTAAATCCATCCAGGATGTGAAAAAAAAAACTTTAAAAAGTAAAAAAAATAGAAATAAACAATTGTAAATGTTATGTGAATAGCTGTCAAGAGGAATGATACCGAGAAAAAGCTCTGTGCATGTGCAGTACAGATGTGTCTCTTTCCAAGCATTTTTGATCAATACTTCAATGAATCCATGGATACAGAAACTTCTCAGAGAGTCAACTATATTTGGTGAATAAATATTTCATCATATAACTCTGCAAACAAGAGCCTTTGTTTTCACAATCATGATCATATGATTCTATGTTTAAAATGAGTGATTCATGAATATTATCAAATAATCAGTTGGAGTTCAATTTTCCTACTATCTTTTTAATATCAGAATTTAAAAAATTCAGTATCCAAATAAGAAGTGCACGGGATCCTTATTATGTGTCTTTTATATTATTTTTCACTTATTGGTTTCCACTTTTCACCTGTCATTTCCTCACAGCAGAAACTCAACCACACATCCTGTGGGATTTGCTGTTGCCTGTGTATGGCATGACTTAACATGTTTCTCTATTTTATGTACTGTAAATTAACAGAAAAATTGGCTCTAGGAGATTACTCAGATTCAGGTTTCTGAAAAGATCATTTTACAGAGGCTTTTTTTCACCTTCTGGAGTGTTAGATTGTCTGCTTATCTTCTTCATCTTTGATATTAACAGTAAAAGATGCTCAGTGCCTGTATCAATACTTTATTTTGGGCTACAAAAGGGTGACATTCAAGTTCTATCATTTTTTTCATTAATTTGCTGAAATACAATACTAAGGAAAATCTTACTCTCATCTATTGCTTATCTAATAGTACAATTGTTCCTGAATTTTCAAATTAATTAGTTTACTGATATTTTCTATTGTCTGACTAGTCTTTTTAAGTGTCATGAAACCATGGATTTAACAGTTGATGTGACTCAGTCTTCAGCAGTTTTTTTGTCCTCATTGATCTATTTCTGCATCTTTGAGATTCTTTGAAAGTCAGTTCTCGAGTTTTTACCATAAGGCTAGCAAGCAGTGCTTGGCAGTTTCTTTGTTATCCAGTGTGACAAGAATTTCTGTGATGCTTTTGCTTATTTTCTATTCTACACCTGAAGTTAGTCATTTTCTGGGGAAGTCTGGTTCCTTTCAGGTGGAAGTTGGGCATCAACACTAAATTCTGAGTGCTGATATACTTACTGCTGTTGAGTATATCAATATCTCTATGCCTTTTCACTTGAAAAATTAAAAAAAAAATAAACAGAAGGCAGCATGAGCTTACAGTGACATTTCAAATGCAGGATGAAAAGTTCTTTACTTAATTTCTTCTTTCTCACATCTATGTTTCCTTTTTCACTTGCCAAAAATCTTGCTTATCCAGTCACACAGGATCATAGAGTTGTAACACAGCAGTGCATCATGTGTACATATTTTGTATAACATAATTCCTAGTACCACCTATGATATAATAACAAAATATGTGAGATACTTTTGTAGCATTGTCAGCTTTAGAAAATATATTTTTCAGGATGTCTAGCTTTAAAATAGACTTATAACTGCTTGGATCAGTTATTTTCTATGTGATTACATCATCTCCTAATTTCTCATTTTAGAATCATTTCTTTTAATGAAAACTTTAAAAGCTTTTTTTAAAAATTTACCTTTTTTTGGCAGAATTGGGGATTGAACTCAGGTCCTTGTCCTTGCCAGGCAAGCGCTTCTTCTACTGAGCCATCTCCCTGGCCCCCAAAATTTACTTTTTATCATTTAAAATGTCTACACATTTCAAAATCAATCCTACAAAACAAGATGTAGCCAGTGATTCTGCCTGTTACCAATGGCTGTCGTGCCTCTCCCTGTATAGTTATAGCAAGACAGCAGTGCTTGGGGGTGTTTATGTCTATTATGTACTATATATTCCCTTTCTCACCATTGCTTTCTTGGTGTGCTGCAGCTAACTATGTGCCAATAACCTGAGATCTTTTTCTTATTTGGCAGAACCGGGGATTGAACTCAGGTCCTTGCACTTGCCAGGGAAGCACTTATTCCACGGAGCCATCTCCCCAGCCCCTCCTGAGATTTTAAGCTGATATGCTTATTCATTTTTATCATTGAAATTCTGTTTACTAGGAGATACTTTAGAAAAAATTTATTAACTACTCTTGAGAGTGTGACTTTATACTGAAAAGCTAGCTGTTTTTGCAGATATAAAATATTTGCATCAGATTTTGTGCTCCACTCAAGAAGGTATAAAATGTTGTTGTTAAAAACTCTAGACAATCTCGTTTTCCTTCAGTTATAAGTGAGTTGTTCAGTTTTTTTTCTGTTTTACTCTATTTCTTATGCCTTTCAGGTTTCATTTGTTCTTTCAGGTTCTTACGCTAGGGAGACAATACAATATTTGCACATGGAGGTCTGACTTATTTCACTTATATCTTCAAGTGGCATCTTCATACCTATAAAGAATTAAACAACGAAGATGAGAGAAAGGAGAAGAGATGAAAAAAGGAAGAGGGGGAAACATGCAAATATACATGCAGGATGGCTGAGATGGTTGTACTCATAATTTCCATCAGTGTTTTTTGAAAATAGCAGTTCATGTTTAGAATTTTCACCTTGACTAACTTTGTATGCTGGTATCTGTGATCTGAGCAACTTCACTGAGGACAGCGATGTGTAATACAAAACTCTTGGCTGAATACCTCTCATCTTGGTTTTCTAAATGTGTGTGCCTTTTCTAATATCTTCTCAATTATTATACTCTCTTTAAAATAAATTTTAAAAAAGACAAGAAAAAAATTAAGATTTCTTGAAAGCAAGCATTAGTATTCAATTATCTGTCCACTCTTGCATAACTATATCTGCTGATCTGAGCAACAAATTTGATGATAAAGTTAGATAATATAATAATCATTGTTAATTAGCTGTTCCTATTTTTGAAAATCTGCAACATATGTGTTGTTATATGTTACCCTGTTTCTGTATTTTTTTCTATTTGTTTTTACTTCTGTTTTTACTCTTCAAAATAAAATAAAATTGAATTTCAAAAACGTGACTTAGACTTTTTGTCCAAATGCCATATAATGTATTTAGTTTCTTCAAAGACCAATCATTTCCTTAGATTTTTATGTGTCTGCAGTTTCTTTCTCTGGCTACATGGAGTATCCATATGTATTTTCGGATATATACACATACACATGTGCACACACATATGCTCTGAATGCTAGGAAGGTTTATTAGTTGTGTTAATCTACCTGTGTTGATTTGACTTTCTTCTTCATGAACTCTTAATATATACATGGTGTTTCTGTTTTTAAATCTTCCACAATACAAAATTAGGGATTTCCAGAGGATGGATAGCTGAAACAAAACTATAAGAAGCCCAATTTTAAGTGAAAAGTAAAAATTTAGTGAATATAATCCAGGCTTAGAAGTGACTGGCCAGAGACTGAGTTCAATATTTTCTAAGACTCAACTAACAACACTTCTACTTTCTAGTAATCTTATCTTTTCTTATTTCTTTAAATGGAAAAACTCAGAAACTATGCAAATTTATTGTTGTATTTGAAACTACGCAAAGTTTCCATATTATAGCCTACAAAACATTTCCATGGGAATTATTGATAAATCATTTCTCGGCAATGCTGTTCTATTCCCAAATGCTACATTTATTTTTCTTTATGTGTGGCATCATAACTAGGTTTCGCATTTTCTCCCTGCCTGTTAGGAATCAAAGTCAAAGTATGGCTCAGTCTTGAAATAATAAACAAAATTATACAAAGATTCTTATTGCATGCATATATTCTTTAACTTAGACCCAGCTACTATTGCAAAGGTTTTTAAATCTTGTTGGAAAGGAAATACCTACAGACAGGATGTGTACAAAATTTAGTTCAAATATGTATTATGAGAATGTCTGCACATTGAATCAGAGTCTAACTTTTAAAAAGTATCCATAATACAGAAAACTTGTTAAAATTGTGGTTGTTGTATTTATTATTGTATTATGTTTATAAAATGAAAGGTTGTGTCCTGGTTTAATTTTAAACTTCAAAGATTTATAGCAAAATAAATGGCTTACTTTATAAACTACACCACTACTTTATATCTTGACAAAACATAATTTAAAACGAACTAATGAATTTATAGTGGTGACTTCAATCACTCAGTTATGGTATTTAATATAATTATTATTCTTAATACTGTCCTTCTTTTTGCCATAATTTTATTGATAAATAAATAGCAATGAGAGTTTCAAATCAAATCGGTAGGACAGTTTCAATAATTAACACATTGCATACATTCTTCCTATGGTTAATTGCTGTACAAGATGTGGACTTGATATCCTATTTACAAACACCATCGGAACAAATCATTCTATTCATTAACAGAATGTAACTATATATCTATCCTAACCACTTTGAATACACAGATACAAAATGGACATTCATCTGTATACCCTTTTTTTGTTAAGTTCCATTATTT
>NW_004524607.1:7808714-7817808 GCF_000260255.1 Octodon degus
TCTGTCCATCTGCCTGTCTATCTCTTCTATCTGTCTATATCAAAAAATGCAGAGGTGGACCCAAACACTCAGTCACTATTAAATCAAAGCTGACCAAACTTGGGAGGTAGAAACTAAACTTAGGGTATTTTGGGTCCCCAAAATACCTAACCTAAACATGTAATTGAATTAATTTACTTACTTAGGATGTATTTGTGCTGCATTGAGTCAGCGATTTGTTTTTAATTATGTGGTGCCTTGAGTTGAGTGTATCTTATGTAATGATTCCTATAGTCAAGCAATTAACATATGTATGAGCAGATATTTATCTTTATGCACATCTGATACTTAAGATCTCTTAGCAAATTCCAGCTATGCAATACATTATTATTAGTTATAATTTCCAAGTTGTATATTAGTTTTCTGGTTCCTATAACTGAAAGTTTGTATCTTCACCAGGCATGTCCATTGTCCCTTGTTCTCTAGTCTGACTGTAATTCATATTTAAAATTTATAATATGTAGATTTGGCTGGGCACTCCAAAATATTTAGAAAGTGACTAGTGACAGCAGGTTGATTAGAGTTAAGTCCTCAGTTTCCCATGACATGAATAGAAACATCCAGGTGGAATTTCCCAAGTTATTTTCACTTTAAGCAAATGATTGCATGTTTATTTATTCATTTGACTAGAATTAGTATTTAACTTATGATCTGATGAAATGGATTGATATAAGGGAGCCTACTTTACATGATTAGGATTGGCATAGGGAAGGGAATAAAACTAGACTTTTCAGAACTTAGCTGACAACATCTAAATTTCACATCCATTAACTAAGCAACTTTCTTTCACTAGGGTCTACCTTCTATTTTCCTGGAAAGGATGACTTTACATCATTTGATGAGTCTATTTTATGTTTTTGGTTGGTTGTTTGCTGTTTTGCAGTCTAAAATAAAAATGTTAAATAAATTTTAGTTCTTTCATGCACAAAAAAATGAAACAGAGTGAAAAATATTGGAGGTTGGAAGTTTCTTGTGTAAATTTTTTATGACTTGCAAAGTCATTTTAAACGCCTACCTTGGATTCTAACAATGACACTCTTCTTTCTTCATGCCTATTCCTTTCGCAGAGCCAGTGGCGCTTAAGAGGCCCAATGAGTTAGGTCATAAGCAAAGGCTTCCCGTTGCTTGCAGTCAGACATCTGATTTTAATTATGGAGAGGTAGGTAAACATTGATGCTATGGTCAGATAGAAGCTGGTATACCTTTTCTAAGTTTACACACACACACACACACACACACACACACAGTTTCTGAATTCTTTGTTTTCCTATCCTACTGTTAATCTTCTAGAGGGAAAAAATACAGTTTCCAATGTAACAGCAGATTAAATAAGCAAAAATACAAAAATAAAAAGTAAAAAACAACAACCAAGAATGGATTAGCTTTCAGTTCATGCTCTCTTACACCCTCTCCAACTCTCACCCCAGTATTTCACTGGAGCCATATTAGTTGTTTATCCCTAAATCACACAGTCCCTTTCTCTGATGCTTCAAAAATTTTCCCTAACTACATTCTAACCCCAGCCAAAAAACAGAAGACCAAAAACAACATTAAAGAAAGCCCCACAAAGTTTTGTTTAACTTCCCTCCCAGCCTACCTCTCATCAAATGAATTCCTTAGAAGTCAGGTCCTGATTTGTAACACTGGGTTGCTCTAGACTCATTCTACAATTTGACAAAAATCAGAATAACCTGAGAAGATTCAACACCTTTTACACTATTTTCTTCCCTCTGCATTTTACACAATAGTACTAAAAAAAGACTTACTTTTTTCTTTGCCTATGAAATATAACCTTGTTTCACTGAAAGTTGAGTTTAATCAACTTAATTCATTTAAGCAGTGACCTCATTCAAGTATATTGAAGTTATTTTTGGTACCTTTTCTCTTCAACCTCCATCAACTGCAGTTGAAGCTTATGCATGTTAGCACTAAACATTTAGGTCACTGTTTACCTCTGTTTTCTATTCTTTTATAGTTTCTGTCATCTCACTATCCAATAATAAGTGCAGCAGTAAGTTCCTGAAGGTGGAGTGATACTAACCACCTTCTTAAACCAAGGGAATAATCAGGAAATATTCCCCTGCCTCACTGCCTCTGAATAATGATATGCCCAACTAACCATACATGAAGATAATCAGGGTTCTGGGGGCAGGACCACATATGTGACTCCAGCCATTCCTTAAAGATCTAGGTTGGTTCTTACATGCTTTTGGAGAGCTACTTACAATAAACCTGCTCTATGGGATTGTTAACATTGTCTAAACAACAACAACAACAACAACAGAGCCAGTGGAAACAGAGCTCATTATATTGGTTAGAATTAAAAGGAAACAAAGTACAATATTTGCAAATATAATGATATACATGTTTATCTTCATACTTACATCTGCTTCTTGAAAAATCTGGAAAAACACAGTATACTCAAAATGATGAATTTTGCTACACGTTTTTGCGAAAGAGTAGAACGGTACACTTGGCATGTAGTAACAGCTTCATAAAACACTTTTTGATAGCTGTCCTGAAGCAAATGTGAAGAGCCAGGATGACACATCACCATATTCTCATGTCTAAGTGTGTAATTGGAATGCAAAAGCAATGGTGTACATAGCGATGATTTTAATTTGGCTGCTTTAGTCAAGCATTCAACTACTCAATTTCTGTACTTGAAATAATTTTAAGGACTCAAGATTTTGCCATAAAGATTCGATGAGATGGTGAATTCAGTAAAGGTTTTAATAGTTTTAAAATAAGTCACTTAAATTAATTCAAATGACTTTAAGAAGTCTTTTTAATTGAATGATTAATTAGAGAATTGTTCAATTATTTAGAACCTATAATTTGTACCTTTTGCTTTTCAAATTTCAAAAGTAATAAATTTGTCCTATAATAAATGGAGTCAAAAAATGTGACTGAGAAATGTGAAAACCTAATACTCCAGCAGCCCAAATCTGATGACTGTACCCTCCTCAATGTCAGATCCTTGAAATCTCACTGTGAGTCTTTCCATGCCTATATTTATTATTTAATTATTATTTTTCCTTCCATTGTCAGGTAACATCATATGTGCACACAGTATGATGTTTTGAAGTGCATACATATTGTGGAATGGGTAAGGTTAGCTAATTGAAGAAATCACCGTCTCACAGATTTTATGATGGTAATACATTAATCTCTCTTCTACATTTTTAATAGCTACAATTTATTCTGAATAAACTATAGTGACCTTGTTACACCACAGATCTCTTGGTCAACTTTTTTAGATACTATATGTAAGTGAGATAATGTAGTTATTGTCTTTCTGTGTATGGTTTGTTTCACATAAATGTTCTCTGCTGACATCATCTGTGTTTTTGTGAATGTCGGGATTTCATTTTTCAACACTGAATAACATTGCATTGAGTGTATGTTCACTGCATTTTTTTCATCCAAGTCATATTTCAATAGACACTTAGCTGGATTATGTATCTTTGTTATTGTGAATATTTCCGCTATCAACAAATAGGAAGTGCAAATATCTTGCTAACATACTGATTTCATTTTCCCTGGCTTTATATTTACTAGTAAGACTTCTAGATCCTATAGTGCCTCTGCTTTTAGTTTTCTGAGGAGTCCTTATACTATCTTTAATAGGGGCTGTATTCCCACCACCATTTTGCAGGGGTTCCCTTTCTCCACATGCCACCAACATTTGTTAACTTTTGTCTTTTTAATAGTATCCATTCTATCTCAGGAGAAGTGATGGCTCTTGGTTTTATTTACATTTACCTGGTGATTAGGTTATATTCAACATTTTTATAAACCTATTGATCATCTACATAACTTATTTTTAAAATGTCTGCTCTTCATTTATTTTTATTGAAAAAAGGTAAACCAATTTTTAAATTAAAAATAATAAAAAATTTTAAAGAATTAAAAAATAATATAAAAATTATTTAAAAAGTTGATAGGACAATAGCAATAGTTAATAGATTGTGTATTGGTATCTTTAAAGAGGTTACTCAGAATACAAGATATGGGCGTAAACATTTCTCCAATCCATATGAGCACAGTTTCTTTTCTATAAACTAAGAGAAACAAATAGGATCAATAACTCGCATTTTTCCCTTTCCCTTCCTTCCTTTCTCCTTTCCCCAGTCCTAGCTCCTTTTCAACATTTTCTTTCCATTTCACAGTATCTGTTGCACATTTTCGACCTTATTTATTCTTTGAGTTTCTCACATCAGAGAGACAATATGATATTTGCACATGTAAGTCTGATTTATTTCACTAGTGAATATGGTCTGAAGTTGCATCCATGTTTTTGCACCAGGAAGTGAACTCAGAACCTTGTGCTTACAAGTGGGTGCTTAGAGCACTGAGCTATATCCCTGGCCTCATAAAGTTGCATCCATTTTCCTTGTCTCAAGTTTGTTCTTCTTTATGGCTCAGTAGTACTCCATCACATATAAATGCCAAACCTTTTTATCCATTTCTCAGTCGATGGGCACTTGGATTGTTTCCAGCATTTAGCTACTACAAATTGTGCTGCTATAAACATGGGCACGCATATATCACTGCAGTACTATGTTTTTAATTCATCTGGGAAGATAGCCAGAAAAGGAATAGCTAGGTCAAATGGGACCTTTAACCCTAAATTTTGGGGAATATTCCTACTGATTTCCATAGTGTTTGCACCAGCTGTACTCCCACCAATAGTGGAGAAGGGTTCCTTTCTCCCAACAGCTACTCTAGTATTTGTATCTGTTTGTTTGTTTGATGATAGCCATTCTTTCTTGGGTAAGTTGGGATCTGAGTGATGTTTTAATTTGCATCTCTTGAATGATCAATGATGTTGAATATTTGCACGTATTTATTTGTCATGGAGTTCCTTATATATTTTTGCTACTTCTATAGACAGATGTGTATCTTGGAAATTTTCTCTACATAAAGACATTTGTAATCTGAATCTTATTTTTCACCACATATAAAAATCAACTGAAAACAGATTACAAATTTATGTGAAAGAACAGAAATTATGAAAGAGCTAAAAGAAAAAATAGCAGAAATTAGCAGAAATGCTTCCTTACATTAGATTGAGCAAAAGGTGTTTTTTTGTTGTTGTTGTTTTGGTTTTTTTGTTATTTTAGGGAAGGGTCTACAGGGTATTCATTGTCTCACTACTATATTGGACTCATAGTGATCAGCCTATTTACAGCCTCCCAAGAGCTGGGATTATAGCTGCACGCCTCCAGCCCAGTCTCAGGGCAAAGTTTTTTACAAGACTTCAGTATCAGAGACAACAAAAGTAATGATGAATAAACAGGATTATATTAAGCTTAAAAAAAGAATCTCTGTATAAGAGAAAGAACAGTGATGAGAAATTTTACAGAATGGCAGAAAAATATTCATAAATATTCATTTCTCAATGTTCACTCACAAAAACATATGCAGGAATATACCCATATACAGATGTGGTTTATTTATTTTACCCTGAAATAGAATAATAAAATAACCAGAGTTATACTTTTTTCTATGTGATATACCATGTACGTTGCATTATATAATTTTCAGTACTATAATAAAATACATGAGGCTGACTTCTTATTCAGGAAGAAAGCTAAGTTCACTCTCCATTCTGAAGGTTGCAGGGGATAGTATCTCTAACCATGACTTCTGCCAATGACTGTCTTGGCTACTTTACCTCATGGCCAGTGGCAGTGACAGTGGCAGGAAGGAGATTAGGAGAAGGAGATTACATCTTGATATCAGAAGTAGGAGAAAAAGGATCTGGTCTTTCCACTTGCATAATTATCCTCTCCAGATAACTACCTTAATTCTTTTCAAAATACTCCCTCGAGGGTCTTCCACTAAGCCCCACCTCTTTAAGTTTCCATTATCTCCTGAAACACCACTCCAAGGACCAACACTGCAATGCATGGATGCCATAAAAACTCAGGTCATATCCTAACCACAGCAGATACACCTTTAAGTCAGCAGATGGAGATCTACTTTGCTCTTACAATTTTCTCAAGTGTATCTGTATGGATATAATTTCATAAAAATGGTACCACATTATGGTTACTTTCATCAAAGTCATCTCCTCACTGTTATTTTCATCTGCTTCTCTTCTCTAGTCCTCTCTACACTGTCATTATTCCTCCTCCCATCCACATTATCTACCTTTTTTAAGTACTACATGCATATACCTGTATGCATCCCATGTATGTACTTTTTCACTACTGTTTTCTTTAAAAATAAAATATTACAAGACAGGATAGATATACAGCTACTTTCTCTTAGTTCAATGAGAAGAAAGGTTTGTACTAATATTGTTTAGACAAGATATCATGTCTACATCTTGTCCTCTGAATAACTACTATGAAGACAACAATATGCAATGTATTATTATAACTGTCGTACTAACCAGTTTTGAAACTGCTTTATTGCTATTTTATCTTTTTTTCTTTAAAATGAGTAAGAGATAAAAATAGAATATTAAATATTTTGCCTAATTTTCACCTTACTCAGCACATTTTGTAATCTACCTAAGTCAGTTTACATAGTTTAAATTATTTTTCAACAAAAAATGACAAAGTTACATACTATTGCATACATCATCTATCTGCTTTCCATTTGGTTGACATGTATTTGCTTAAGCCTTTTTGTTTTGCCATGTTAAACAATGATGAAGTAGTTTTATTTTGTATTTTACATTTTGTTGTTTATGTACTCTGGTGCTTTTATACCCATAGGATAGAGACCCAGATATTAAACTATTTGGCACAAGCATATGCAAATTTCTAATTTTAATAGATATTGTCTGTTGTTTTCCAGAAAGAATGTAACCATTTAAATTTTTACATCCTCCCCCCTTTTAACCACATGTATGTCATTAGTAGCTATTATCACTGATAGAGCAGTTGTTGAAAACTATTAAAAGACAATTACTGACAGTTTTCTACTACCAAGGAGAGGCAGAAGGGAATTGTGACTCTTTCCTGCAACTCCTGGGGTCTGTTCCCATGAGAATGAGACTCCAAGTAATGTTTCTACATGTTCATTTACGATCAGCAAGCACCCAAACAGTCCAGTTCTTCCTCTAAGCTGTTGGAAGTCCTTCCCTGATTTTAAAGGTCTGTCACAAGAGAAATACAAAGACAATGGCAGAATGATCGCTTGTCTTTTGGTCAGAAAAGATGACAAGATCACTAGTTCTTTCAACTAATGAAACCTATTTTTAATGAACAAATGCAGTGGCGGAGATGTAGAGCTTGCAATTACAAGAACTTTTGGGTATTTGCCTGTGAAGAGTGAGCACCTGTTGCTTCTCGAGGTCTAAACTGCTGTAGCAAAACTCCAACAAAACAAACTCCTGTATACAGTAAGTTGAGGATAATTTGCATATCATGTTGTCCAGACTGAAGATATTCAATTAAATGTTGACAGTATTATAAAAGAGCCACTTAATTTTGCTACTTTTCTATAAAACAGTGGTAACAAAAGAGAAAGCAAATTTATTTATTATTATTAAACTTTGTTCAGTAATTTAAAGCCATCAGGAGTGGCATTTCAATAGCCAAAGATATAAGAGTAAAGAAAGAAAAAGACAGTATTGGAACATGGCAACGGAGTGGATATAATGATATGCTCCTGAATATTAATGAAAAGAGGCCTTATGGATACTACATTTTCAGGTGAAGAATATCTTTCATGTTTGATGAACTTATCATCACAAGGTTTCCCAATGTTCAAATATATTAATTTAGAATGTAAAATGCCCAAGACTTTATTGCAATTGGTAATAAGCAGGCAAAAACAATTTATTGTCCCTTAGCCAACAACTTACGTTTCTTTAGGAAAGAGTCTAGAATCATAAACTTGGAAACAGTTCCATCATTTTCTAAAGTGAAAAATAAATGTTTAAAAGATAAACACATTTTTGAATTTAACTTGTAAGACTAACAGGGTAAATATTCAGAGGAATGTGTGAATGAAATGCTTTCTGAAAGATGATGGGATCCCTCTGAGGCACAGCCATTTGGTCCACTCTGTTGCTGACACTACGATAAGAGCATGTTGTGGTCACTGGTGACTTGATAAATGACTTTCCCATCATATTCTCATTTTGTGGGTTTAGGTCAGACACCATATTGTGACTTGGTTGGTGTGGAGGCTGGTATTTTGATACATTTTTAGAATATTTAGTCTATTTAGAAAGTTTATATAATTCTGGTTATAGTGACTAAAGTGACTAGGATTAAAATAAAAGTGACTTTTACAAAAACAAACTCTTTCAGCATGAGGAGGGTGGTAGCACAGCCCATGTGTCAAAGTGCTGCTGGCCCCAAATTTTGGTGCTTAAGCTTACAAACACGGGTGTGCAGGAAGGAGAGAAAACATTCTGTCTGCTATTTGTAGGCATGGAATGTTCTAGAAAGGCCAAGTGAAAGAAAATGTCTATTTTACCATTCTGTGTGGTATAGTGTAGGGTTTTATTTGTTTTTCCAGCTCTGAAGACTAGATAGTGGCCTTCTGCAGCACTCTGTGGGAACAGATTAGGGTAGTAAGTGGGTACTTTGCTAGACAAGATGGGCTGAATGGAAGAGGAGAGGCATTTTGACGTATCTGGACTAAAGACAACTGAGTCAATTATAGTGAGATATTCCATTCCTAGCTGATATGTAACTTATTTCATATTTCAAGTCTATTGAATCAGAAATTCCATATAAGCCTATTGAAAAAGCTACATCTTCATATATATAGTATATAAACGTAAAATTTAAATGTAGAGCTGCTATACGTATATGTGTATATCTATACATGCATGTGTATAAGTACATATATTTCTTGCACTTAATGAAGAGAAGAAAATTCTATTTAATTGTCAAAGCATTGTGATATAACATTTAGCTTAGATGAAACTAACATTTGTTTAATTGTTAAGTAACATATTAACTGTATTTTAAGGTTCATATTTTAGTGAGGACTAAAATCACTGGAAAATATAAAAAAAGACACATAGATGAATAATAAACATTAGTCTATAGTAAAAGCCTGAAAACCAATAAGCATGTTC
>NW_004524607.1:7817914-7821953 GCF_000260255.1 Octodon degus
GACAAACCTTTTAAAAATGTGTGCTTGTATTATAAAGGACGACTTCACTCATCTTCTCATTCAAAAAGAGAAGTTTTAGCATTTCAGATTTACCTGTAGGAAAATTGTAATGTATTCTGGATACTAATGCTTAGTAGTTATGAGAATTTTAAATATATTTTCTAGTTCATAAATTATTCATTTTATTTACAATAAATTTTGATGAGCAATTTTTAATATCATCAAATATCATGTTTCCTTTATGGTATAGGATGTGTGTTGTCATCTTTAGGAAATTCTTCCTTGTTCTGCTGTCATATACGCTGGTATTTACAACTAGAAAATTCTCATGAAACGATTACTAAACAATTCCTGTTTATTGCAATGATATCTGAAATAGAGTGTTGTGAATTGTGTTTCCCTGTTTGCCTGGGTCTGTGTCTCATTTTCTACTCTTCTCTATGTGTCTGTTTTGCTAAATTGTGCTTTATGTAAAGTATTAATAGCTGCTAGTTGAAGCCCTCAAACATTGACACCCATTTCCCAACTTAGTTCTTTGCTTTCAGGAATTTCTTGTCTATTCCTGAATTTCATCGTTCCGTGTATATTTTAGGTTGAGCTTCTCAACATTCACAGATGCTTTGCTTAGGATTCCTGGGAAATAGACTCTGAAATGGAGTAAAAGGAGAAAGTGAATCGTGGTTCAAATGCACGAGTGGTGGCAGATCCCATGTGGAGCTCAGGCTCTGTGAAGTCTCTTCAAAGATACTCTAAACTGAGTTATAAGAACATCCATCGTTGGATGTGTCAATCACTGGGCTGCTGTAACAAAAATAACCACAGAATGGGTAGGCGCTGACACAGCTGGTGTGCACTGAGCACCTGCTTCCTGGTTTGCCGTTGGTTGCATCTTCATTGTGTCTTCACTTTATGAAAAAGAAAGACAGAAAGTAAATTCTTTGCTTTCCTTTTCTAAGGGCACTAGTCCCACTCATGAATGGCTCAATTACATCTCAAGATCACCCCTCCTTATACTACCCAATTAGGGGTTAGGAATCAGCCTATGAAATTTGGGAGAAGGCACAAATTTTCAACTCATAATGGTGGATTTGTGTAGTTGGTGACTTAGTGCATTTACCACAGCAGAACTCTTTCAGGATCTTGGTTGTGCTTATCTCTGGAAAGATTTATAAGGGGAAGACTAGTAGAATTATCTATAGATCCTACCTAAATCACTCAAATAACAAACCATTCCAATTACCGAAGGATATAACTCATAATTCTTCTCTATTACCATATGTGGATGCCCCACATTTCTGTGGGAATTACAGAAGAGTCTGAGACTCTGATTATCACTCAGCTTCTCTACTAGGCTACAGATTTGGGGTAGTATATTTTATGATAGAATTCATGCACCCCATGGATCCCCAAGATATGCATCAAGTGGGATACCATCTATGTGACATATTAGAGCCCTTGTTCAATTATTGAGTAATATTTCATGTTAATGAATCATTTTGTAGGCCTTATATGTTTCTGCCTAAGCCCGTGGGCAGAAAAGGCAAACTATACTCATAGTCTGTGTTAATTGCAGATGAGATAAATTGTTGTCCTTACCACAGGTAAAGGATGTTATATATTAGGTTTCTTGGGATTTGTAACAAACTCAGCAACTTAAACCAAGAGGAATTATTTTCTCACAATCCTGTTGGGAAGAACTCTAGTATCAAAGTGTTGGTAGGGCTATTCTCTTTCATGTTGCTTCTAGTGGTGGTTGGAAATCCTTTGTTTTGCTTAGTTTATAGATGTGTAATTCCAATCTCTGCATCTATTGTCACATGATCATATTTCTTATGTGTCTGTGCCTCTTCTCTCCATCTGGTAAGAACACC
This sequence comes from Octodon degus, assembly GCF_000260255.1. Taxonomy (NCBI): domain Eukaryota; kingdom Metazoa; phylum Chordata; class Mammalia; order Rodentia; family Octodontidae; genus Octodon; species Octodon degus. The sequence goes on from NW_004524607.1 coordinate 7,819,786, forward strand.
AGTGAGATGAAAGGCATCTACGATTTTTTGTATAGCCTCATCTTAGAGCAGTACTTAATTAATCTCTACTAATAAACTATTTGCTTATGTCTGAACAAGATCACATGCACATCTACCAGGTGTTAGCACTTCTGCATCTTTTGCCAGGGGACACAATTCAACTCATAAAAAGTCCAACATAATCAATTTTCCACCAGTGGTTAATTGTTCTTGAAGGACACACTACATCAGTGGCAGGATAGTGGGTGGGGGAGAGAATGTTCAAAACTGATTTCTTTTGCTGGAAGTTTGGCCACCTTGTGGCAACAGGAGTTACATGACCCCTGGACAGGAGGAACAGTTGCTGTCAGAGCCGTATGTAGCTTCCATCTTTGTTCCCTTGATTGCTCCTTTCTTGTGGCCATTCATTAGCACTGGGGTAAACCGTGGTAGGGGATGACTGAGGGCAATGGGTCACATCATGCTGTTTATTTGGCTATTTAGAACTCACGTTTTTCGTTGTTAGGACACTTACTACTCTTCAAGTCAAGAAATGAATTTGAAAGTTGTGCCAACTAGACACTATATTGTTCTTGTTTTAAATTCAACAGAGAAAAGTGACACTGGATCTGTGAATTCAGTGGACTTCCTGAAGAGTCAAAACTTCTTCTATTACTTTTTACATGTTTTATCCTAAAGAGGTTTACCACTTGTCACTCTGGATCTCTACATATCAGTGTCAACTCAGTTCTTATCTTCAACAATCCTCAAGATGGTTGGGGTTTTCTCTTTCCCACTGGTAAATGGTTTAACATCTTGTGTGGAAAGACTAGGAAAATTACTACTGAGTTTTATGAGTATGGGGTCCTTACCCTTAGTCAAACCTGCTTAAGCCCAGTAGGTTTGCACGTCAGAAAGTATTCATTGCATGGGCCCCAAGAAAGTGTGTGCTATTAAATCTCCACATAGCTGGCCTTGCTGTGGCTCCAACCTGCCATTCATTGAGGTATCTATGTCCATCTTAATTCTGATGGTCAAGCTATACTTCTTGACCTGTATAATTTGAAGTCCATTCCCATTGCTGTCAGGGAGCCTGTTTTTTGAAAAGACAACTCCAACCTTTAGTACAGAAGTTCTCAATGATACAGGTTGATGTCTCAGGGGAATTCCCCATTGTTCTAATAAACGAAGTGTCCTGAGGACTTTCTGCATCAAGTGGGTTACAGCTGATTACACTTTTATTTGCCCTCTTATTTCTGGCATCTGTTTTCAAATCCTCATTTCTCTGAAATTTTCATTCCCTTGCTTCACTGTTTGGTGTGGAAATTCTAGCATTTTTATTTTATTTAGTAAGCGCTACTGATTTTTTTCCAAGCATCTGAGAGCTATACTAGGGCTATGTTAACATTGTCTTCTTGGATTCTTGCTCAGAGATTAAGTCATGTGATGTAAAAAATGTGTTGTCAAATTTTTTTTTAAAATAAAGAAAAAAACCTCTCCCTTACCTCCATGTAGCCCAATGCCTCCATACTCTAGTTCTATGTGTCTCTAATTGCTTTCTCTCTGTACAAGGTGACAAGGTTCAGTAGCTCCTGATAGCTCTCCAATCATTTTGATAGGTTTTTTTGAAGTTCATTAAGTCTATAGGAAAAATTGAGCCTTTTTAGGAATAGGTTATTTCTTCTCCTTTGTGCAGGTCTCCATGGTGGATCGTTTGATTAAAAGATAGATATAAAAATCCTTGGTGGATCTCATTATCAAATTTTGATAAAAATCATCAATAATCATTGATAAATTCTGATAATCTCTCACTTTTCCAATTATCCCAACATACTTTTATATTTTTAGGTATTATTGAAATATATGTTTTATAACTTTTCATTTCCAATGTAACTGGCTTTTACATATTTATTTTTATATTAAAAACCTCTTTTGGGCTGGAGAGATAGATCAATAGAATAAGTGCCTCCCTGGCAAGTGCAAGGGCCTGAGTCCAATCCCCAGCTGGACCAAAAATAAATAGATAGATAGATAGATAGATACCTCTTAATATTTCATATTTAATTTCTTAAGTGTTCTACAATTTCTATTAATATTTTCTGTATAAGAATGACTTCTGAAAAAAAGAGAATTTTGATTTTTTTCCTTCTTGTTGCTTTTATTTTTTATGCTTTTCTAATTCACTACAT
>NW_004524607.1:7822867-7825450 GCF_000260255.1 Octodon degus
TAAAGACACTGAAATTATTTTTTCTAAATATGTGGTAGAACTAGTTTGTGCAATTGTCTAGATCTAATGTTTTCTTTGTGGGGAATTTTCTATTGACTTTGAATCATCTTTATTCAAGGAAAATACATACTTCTTGGTATTTTCTGAGACACTGAAACATTGGTAGGTGAATCATAGTACTATTATTTCACCAAATTATAGAAGTATCACTATCTAGAAGAAATAACGTACTCATCAAATTTCTACAAGCAGAGGCTGAAAAGTGCTAAAAATTTCTATTTCTATGGCAAAATTCCTGGCATTTCATTAGAAATCACAACTTACGGGCAAGGAACAGAAAATAAATTGTTAATGTGACCTGTTTATGTTGTAGATTTAGGCTTGCAGAGTACTGGCATTAAGACAAAAAATAAATTTTCTCATTAGTGATACATCATTAATCCTAATTTGAACCAATGTTCAGATTTGTCAATCATTCTTATTTGCTCATGACTTTATTTCCCTTATACCATTCTCTGAATATGTTCTTCCAAGTGAGGTAACTACAAGTGAATTCTGTTTCCAGATGAATGAGAGTATATCCTGTCACCTCTGAACTTAGACATCACTCTCATTCTGGCTTGAATTTCTAGACACACATGGACAGTACCTGGAATCTTCCCCATTGTTCTTACTGCACAATAAGAACTGAGCAAAGCAAAAGCCAACAGCTCTCCTTGGATCTATCAGAGAACTAACATCATAGAGCAAATAGCTGCTGCAAAACCGGTGCAGACAGATGCTAAGATTCACAGGTCTGGGAGCCAAAGCCCAGGAGCAGTAGTTGATGGTCAGAGCCAGAACTAGTGAGAACTGCTGAACTGTAATTTTTGAATGGTTGGAGTCTCAATGTAGATAAACTTCAGAGTTAAAAATTCTATGAACCCACCCTGAAGCAGGGTCTCCTAGATTTATGAAATGTATTTCCTGGCACACAAGTGAGTTGTCATGCTTACTCTTGGTGAAAAATTATCTAGCACTCCTGGCAAGAAAAAGGAAAAAAATGGTTCTTTTGAAAAACACCCAGGATTCACCACTCTTCTTAACAAAGAACTGCTTGTAAGGAAAATTATTTTGCCTAAGGCTAACCAGCCTGAGAGAAAGGAAGTACTCGCTTCCCACTCCCATTGGCTTTTAGTGGAAAAAAGCTTAGAAGAGCTCATGAAATTCACAGTGAAAGGGAAGGACTCATCAGAAAACTAAAACCTAATTTTTAACTTCTACCCACTCCTTATCTTCCTACCATTCAAACTCTGCCTAGTGGTGGGGGATTGCAACTAAAAAGAACTGCAGAGCTCAGATCCTATGCATGAAATGTTCATTAGGGAAATTCAAAGACAGCAAGGGAAAATAAAACAAGGACCCTATACCTGCAGCAAAGATTAAACAGCCTAACTCTTAGATAAACCTGTATTTCTGACACTTCACAAAATGGCCTGGTCATTATGCTATTGGTTCAAAAGAGTCAGGAATGACTCTATCTTTTTTTCTTAGTTTGCAGTTATCACATGGCACACTTGTTTGGTAGTGCATCTGTGCTACTGTACGAAGCTGTTACACTACATCCTACCTTTAGTCTGTCCTCAGCTCAGATGTAGACTTTTAACATTTAGTTCAGCTGAATGGACATTTATGTTTGCTAATGAGCAGCCACATTTAATGGCTGATCCATGTCATTCCATGAGCACCTGGCATTGTCCTTTCCAGTTCCATATTTTCCACATTGAGTGTGCGTGTCCTTAATAATTTTCAAGGTTTTATACTTTATGAAGCAACCCTAAACACTTTCTTTTATTTATTTTAAAAAATATTTTATTTATTTGTTTGCTGGAGGGTCTTGCTACACAGCTCCGACACATAGTTATCCTCCTGTCTCAACCTCCTCAGAGCTGGGATTACTGGCATGTGCCACGGTGCCTGGTTTCGGGGCCAGCATGTCATGATGTACCAGGGATTTAACCCGAGTCTTTGTGCTTGCCAGGCAGGTGCTTAGATGTCCAAACTATCTTCCCAGCTCCAACTCTGCCTTTTATTTTTTTACTATAATAAATTTAATAAGTTATAATAAATTCTTTGGGGACTATTTTTTCATTAATTTTATTGAGAAACAAATAGCAATGAGACAGTTATGTTATCCCACATACATCTGCGTACATATAACTGCACACTGGACAATTTGTGGTTATATTGGTTTTCCTCTATTGTCATTACTTTTATCTGAATTTGCAGAGAAAATATGAACTTCGCCTGCTTTGAATTGCCTTTATTGAAGACCAAACCCTAACAACCAATAAACAAGTAGATGCTTGCTTAGTGCTTCTGAATCCTTACCATTCCTCACAAATCCCTGAGAGCAGCTTTTCTCACAAGAGACATACAAGAAAGAGGCGAATAATCAATGGTCTATTTCTAATTCACTTTCTAATCCAGTGAGTCCTACATGAAAAATACCTATGAGGTATCCTTGTGCCTAGGGTAATTAGAATCTATACTGGTAACTATTTTCACATTGGCTTTATTTATTTATTTGTTTATTTATTTATT
>NW_004524607.1:7825550-7829173 GCF_000260255.1 Octodon degus
GAAACCCTGTACCCAGTTTTTAGATCCTTTGTCAGTGTCAGCCTCGTGGATGAGTCATGGCCATTGCTTGACCAATTTGCTCTCTGTGAAAGCCTGAAAGAATGTTTTCTCTCCATGTGACTTTCCTTAGGCACACTCTACATGGTTAGATTTCTAAATTTTGTTGTAAAAATATGTAATTGTTTATTCCTATTTTTAAACATTTTTTTCTTCACATTTTGTAGGGATTTAAAGTTTAACATATCAATTCTTGATGGAAAATACCTGTTCCATGCTATGTCTAAGGTGTTTGATATTCAGACAGATAGTGAGGTTAAGCTCAACTGCCTATGTTATAGGGCAATATCATTAAGCTTCTCTTCTGGAGGGTTAACAACTTAAGTTTACAGACCAAAAATAAGAGAAAAGGAAGGGCTACAGGGGCCGGGGAGATGGCTCAGTAGAGTAAGAGCTTCCCTGGCAAGCGCAAGGGCCTCAGTTCAATTCCTGGTTCTGCCAAACAAACAAACAAACCAACAAAAAAGAAGGATTGCAAAGACAGCCAACATTTTGGCCCTAGCCTTTCAAGGTCAGTGAAGTCTCGGGACATAGTAGAACCTGTACTGTAACAACATGTAACTCAGTTTTGCTCCAAATTTACTGATCAAGAAGATTATGTGGCCACAGAACTCTTTACTTTAAATAACATTAAACCCCCAATAGCCACCTCATTTTCTCATCTCTCATTACCCGTGGCCACAATAAGAACTTTCAAACAAAAGATTTTCTCAAGGCATCTTGAAAAAGTCTTGCTAAGTTCAGGTGTATTGGGACAGTGCAAGGAGAAGGTCCAACTAGCAAATAACAATATGGAAAATTGCAGATGTTTTGTGTGATATAAAGGTTCTGATTTTTACGTTTGCATCTTCAACTTTTTTTCTAATAAGATCATGTTTTTCACTTTTAATGAGTGAGAATGCAGCTGCACAAGGTCTTTATGAGATAAGCAACAGTTACAAAACATTTTAGGAAACAGGATTCTGACAACAAATATGAAGAGAAGAACATAAATAAAAGCATAGGTTTTTGAGGACATGCATCTATCTCAATCATGAGAGAATGAAAGTGTGCCTAGCACACTCCTGCTTTCTTCTTTTTAAAATAATTTTATTGAGAAACAAATAGCAATGAGACAGTTTCAAAATGGAATAGTAGGACAGCTTCAATAATTAATACATTGCATATTGTTGTCTTCTTAGAGGTTATTCATAGTACAAGATGAAGACATGATATCCTGCCCACAAACACTATTAGAACAAATCTTTCTATTCATTGAATTAAGAGAAAGTAGCTGTATATCTATCCTATTTTGAATATACAGATACAAAATGGTCATTCATTTGTATCCCCATTTTTGGTTCAGTTTTGTCAGAGATGGGTATTCCATTGCCATTTAAATACTGCAGGTGCATGAATTCAGCAAAATATTCCAGGATAGTCCAGTAGTCCTTAATAGTAGTGGGTTATCCGTAGGACTGGCAATCACCTGGCTTCTTTAATGCCTGGGTTCTTGAGAGGGACAACCACAGCTATTAGGCAGCCAAATTTGCCTCTCCCAACTGCCATTTACAATTCCTTCCATTTACCTAACAGCTTTTAATCTGTGAGACCTGTATAACAACAATCCCTATACAAGTACTGCTAAGATGACAGTCACCAGAATTCAGCAAGTACACAGCTGATGCTATCCTTGTCAACTTTCGCAGAAGAAATAGAAAAGTCATGGCGTGGATCACATATCTGAAAATGAAATAAAGATCACAGTGATGACAAGCATATAGGATATGAAAGGCTAAGACTAGAGAAAAACATCAGTGCCAATAAAAACAAAAAGCAAAAAAAGTAAAAAAAAAAAAAACAAAAAAAAAAAAACCCTACTCAGAACCTAAGTTTTAGCTTACATCTTATTTAATATCTCAGGCTAAATTGTCTTGAATATGAATTTTCCAGGAGCCCAATGGAGTTGACAGTTAGAACGGGGAGGGGGGCAGGGAGAAATCAGAGTCTTTATTAGAAAACTCCCAAGAGAAAAAGGGACATGTTTTCATTCTTCCTATTTTATACTGCTTAGTGATGATCAGAATTGCTCAAAATTCTGTTGTGGAAAGAAAGGACAATTTATACTGCAGACAATGCAAAGTAGACTACAACATATAATGGAAGCTCCTTAGGAAAGAAAAAGGTAAACATTAGCTACCTAATAAGACCTATCCAGATAGTGGTCTCAGGTGCTCAAATTCCTAAGTGTTACACCAGAGTCCCATGGTTTTTTTGAGATAATTACTAGGTTATGCATCTACTTGTCTTGTTTTAGGGCCAACAATGGTTCTAGAATGCTTCCACTCATTGCTAAATTGCCTCAGTCCTTTTGATAGAACCTGGCTGCTATAATTTTTATTTTTTAATGAATTCTATACAGGGTCTTACTACACAGCTCAGACTCATAGTGATCCTCCTGTTTTCAGCCTCCCCAGCACTGGGATTACAGGTGTGCAGCACCATGCCTGGACCCAGTTGCCAGCTCAACCAACCACAGGGGTGGGGCTGGACCAGCATATTAGCTGCTACCTTTTAGTAAATGTCTTCATTAAACATGTACATGAGACAGAGGTTATGAGGATGCAGATAGATACTAAGCCATAGTGTTCATATGATTTTACTCAAACTCCTCCAAATGTACTGGAAACAAAGCTTGTATAAAGATTCTTTATAGTCTTAAATGTAATTCCTTATGTTGAAAAGTATGAAAGTGACTTTCTTTTCCCTTAGCTTTTTATCAATCATGAATGTCCTCAAATCTGCCCATTACTTGGGGAAATATTGTGATGGTTCTGATTAAGCACACAGAAAACACTGCTTCTTCTTGCCTCCAAAGCCATGCTGAAAGCTGCCTAGAAGAGCACTGACTTGGACAGGAGACAGAGGGTACAGGTAAGGAGGATAGAGATGCGTAAGAAAGCTTTTGGATTTGTAAGAGGAACAGAATCAGTCCTGACAGCCTGCTTAGTCTTTGGCCAGTCAGCATCATACAGCACTAGTAGGCTTTTAGAGTCAGTGATGCCCTCGATCACGCCCTGCCCTGCTTCTGAGCACCCACTCAGGTGCCTGCATTGTCCAGTTCACACACAGTCCATCTGGGTTCTCAGGCTGCTAGAGTTGCTCTCTAAGCATCTGGCCCATAGGCTCAAAGAACCATAAAGCACCTCATACAGAATACTGGGCCCAGGAAAGCCAAAGCAGCGGTGGTCACAGGACATCCAATGGGAAGGTTTGGGTGACATGCATATCATGGAACTGTACTATCTCTTCACCTGCCCCTCTCCTCATCCCCAGGAGAAGCAGAAGGCAGGCCATGGGCCATGACAAAGCATAAGGCAGCTGCTAAAGAGCACAGACTTTTGTCATGTCTTTTGTGGCATTTTTAGGTTTCTGCTGTGAATTCACTGTCAAAAACTAGATAATGTTGGAAGGAAGTGCAAGACTATCTAATACCAGGGAGGAAACATAACTAAGTAGAAAACAGCTCAGTTTTAACATTAAGAGCACAAGTCCTGAGCACTAATCTGAGCCTGTGTTTTCTCATT
>NW_004524607.1:7829543-7834174 GCF_000260255.1 Octodon degus
ATCCTTCTGTCTCAGCCTCCTCACCACTAGGATTGCAGGTCATGTACCACCACACCCAGTTTCAGTGGCTGGCACAGTACCCCCAGTTTTCTGGGGCTGTCCCAACATGAAGCACCAATTACTAGCACAGTTTCAATAATTAATATATTGCATATTGTCTTTGTAGTGGTTATTCTTAGTAGAAGATGCAGACATGTTATCCTGTCCAAACACTATTAGTACAAATCTTTCTTTTCAGTGAGTTAAGAGAAAGTAGCTGTATATCTATCCTATTTTGAATATACAGATACAAAATAGTCATTCACTTGTATCCCCTTTTTTGTTTAGTTTTGTCAGAGATGGGTATTCCATTGCCATTGAAATATTGTAGGTACGTGAATTCAGCAAAATAATCCAATAAAGTCCAGTATTCCATAATAGTAGTAGGTTATCTGTAGGACTGGCAATGTCAGAAGTTGTTGACTTGAGCCTTTTACAGTTTAGCATATTAATATAGCTTTACTTTTTATACGTTTCTGCTAAATGGTTAAGACCAAGATAAATCAAGACCTATATAATAAGAAGTATAATTTCTGTATCTAACAAGGCCAGTAAAATCCCCTCAGGATTTACCCTAAAACCCTGTACCCAGTTTTTAGATCCTTTGTCAGTGTCAGCCTCGTGGATGAGTCATGGCCATTGCTTGACCAATTTGCTCTCTGTGAAAGCCTGAAAGAATGTTTTCTCTCCATGTGACTTTCCTTAGGCACACTCTACATGGTTAGATTTCTAAATTTTGTTGTAAAAATATGTAATTGTTTATTCCTATTTTTAACATTTTTTTCTTCACATTTTGTAGGGATTTAAAGTTTAACATATCAATTCTTGATGGAAAATACCTGTTCCATGCTATGTCTAAGGTGCAGCACTGGGGATCAAACCCGGTGCACTTGCCTAAGGTAGGTCCTTAGACCACTTAGCTCTCTCCTTAGCTCTAGCCTTATATTTTGAGCAAGACACGAAATGAGAGTTTTTGTACAAAATACATAAAATGAGAGTTTTTGAACAGAATACTTGTGTTTCAACATTACCCAATAAATATAGACACACGATGTACCATTTTTAATATGGTTGCACTAAAAGGTGAAAAGAAAATGTCCAAAGCAGAGCAGCCCAGGCAGAGGAAAGAGAGCTGTGTCTGCACCTATAACTCACCACGTGGTTGGTCAAAACCACAGCTTGGAGGGAAGAGGCAAGGAGGAGGAGTGCTCTAATTTTATCAGCGCTACCATGAAAGGTCCCCTTCTGAGAAAAGCGGAGCAACAAAGGAAGGAAGGAAAAGGGAAAGGGTAGCATTATTTTCCTTGCTAATTTGTAAGTGTGATTAAGGCTAAAGTCATCCTTCCCCTCACATGAAAACACAACCCAAAGCAGCATGAGCAAAGGGCTTTGTTTGTAAAGAACTTTTTCAAGGTTCTGTTTTTCTCCTGGAAAATGTGGTTTATCTAATTGAGGGCTGAGGAAAACCATCTTTTGAAACTTCCCACTCAGTGAGTCACCCTGGGGTGTGTCTCCTCGCAGCATCCTGTGAGATCCAGTAATCTGGAGTGGCAAGACCAGCACAGCCCCAGTCTCCTACGTCAAGCAGAGCTATGGGCACTGGGAAACCGGAGCAAGCCTGGACTTCTAAACAGAGCGGTTAACAAAATTGCATGTTATGAAACGGGGTTGTGTCCTTTAAAAGATCATTGCCTATTTTTAAAAGAAGAACCTATCCCATTTGTCCTATCAACGAGAGATACATCCAGTTGCTAAAGGCCAGGTGACTACTCCAAAAGAAGAGGAAGTTCATTCATTATCTTCTTCAGGATTCTTTCTGTTTGCCTTGAGGATCACTTTTATGCTATCACCTCTTGCAGTAAGTGGATGTTAAATGGACAGTTTTCACCATCTCAACTACATCTTGAGACATGGACAAAGCATCAGAAACACAGAGCCAGACAGCCAATGGGGCAACAACCCTGGGGAGAGAAATGCAAGAGCCACTGTTGGAAGCGCTAGTGTCATCTCAGAGCTTTGTCCCGCACAGCAGGTCCATTCTGACAGCAAAGGATCTGGTGGCACCAGGACCAAAGAGCTGAAGTGTGCAAGAGGGTCACCTGTGAGATCTACATTAGGAGCAAAGAAAATGAGGACATGATTTTCAAAAGAAAAGGGGTGTACATAAGTGTTCTAGAGGTGTTTTGAAGAACACGGGATGAAGGGTGGGAAGTAATGGTGAGCTCTCTTTACTAAATAATACTTTACATTCTTTATTTAAGGAAAAGCTGGGATAGACATTTGTCTAGAGTATATGAGAATGGGCCAGGATAGTATTTAGGTTCATTGAGCTTTATCTTATCAACTTCCCAAGTTAGTCCTTTGGAATAAGATATAGAGGCAAAAAACAAAAAGGGTGATCAACATGCAGGTGTCTGGAAATCTGGTGCTCAAATCCTCAGGGATTACTGGGTGATGCAAATCAGTATCATGAGGTGGTGAAACCACACTGGATAGGCGACTTGGTACCCAACACTAGGTATACAAAATTTCAATGGAGGGTCCTCCTATATCTATATGGGAATTTTACTGGGGAGAAATGACAATGTGTAGAGACTTATTTCATCTTTCTGCTTTCTTAACATGAATATCTTTACCTGTACCTCCAGCCCTCTGTAATTAAGGCAGGAGGATTGCAAGGCCAAGTCTTACCCAGGAAACTTAGCATGACTCCTCAAAGTTAAAAAAAAAAGTAAAAACTCTGAAGATGTTTTTCAGTGAGAAGGCCCTGAGTTCAACCCCTAGTACTATAAAACAAAACAAGAATACCTTAATAATAAGATAAAAATGCAGCAGGCTCTGGGTTACAAGGCTACATAACAATAACAGATAGATAGCAATTGCATTTTTGATAAGAGAGCTATGACAGAATGAGACCTCAGTCTTCAAATGAATTAAATAAGATCATTACAACTTGAATTCTGTAGGAAGCTTGAGTTTTGTCTGCTCTGTGTCTCTGGCCGCAAGAGGCAGAGTTGCTCGCTGTTGGAGCATTCAGAGTGATCACCACATTATAGACTCAGGAGGATTCTCTGGGGGTTTAGGCCTGAGAAAACATATGTTTTCTGGTTTTTTTGTGTTTTCCTGACTTCTCATTAGCAACAGTGTAATTTTCACTGTTCTCCCATCCAAGAAACATTGCAATTCTTTTCCCAGATCTCTAGGGCCAGCTCTGTGACAGATGTGGAAAATCACAGTTACCCATGGGACACTGGGAAGGCTTTCTTCACCCATAGTCAGCTTCCAGAGGTGGAGACAAACAACCAGCTGATCCTTGAAGTATGGTCACGGATACAGTACCTTCAGAAATGGCACAACTAAGGACTTCTTCACACTAGAACTATTTATTAATATTTCATAAAAATGTTATCACTTTGGATTTTCTGGTTTTTCAAAAATCATGTCGTGTCTACCACATTAGCAGACAGGATAATTCTAGAGTATTAAAAGAAAGGGTTACAATAATAATAGGTTCAGTCAGAGTACTTACACATAAGAAAGTGATGGATGAGTAACAATAACAATGGTGCGTAGTTATAAGAAAAATCACAAAATTATGTGAATGACAAAAATCCATCCTGAGTTTTCCTTTCTATTAGTTGTATCTTACAGAAAGAAACTGTTAAAATCAAAATAATTAATTCCAAAGACACTGGTAAGATGAGCAAAGCTGGAAATTTGAATTTAATCATACATACCTGTTGTCCAATGAACAGAATTATTATTATTCTTTTATGTAGTTAGGACAGGGTATACAGGGCCTACAGGTTCTCACTATGTAGATCAGACTCTTAGTGATCCTCCCATTTTCAGCCTCCCAAGAGCTGAGATTACAGACATGCACCACCAGGCCCAGTCTCAATCACCCATCTCAGCTCACCTTGGGGGCGGGGCTGGCACAGCATACCGGGGATCGAACCCTGGCCACTGTGCTCTGCCTAAGCTGGTGCTTTAGTTTACTGAGCTATCTGGCCATCCCAGAATTATTTCTTATGGAGAACAAAATCTTTATTAATTAATCTATTCTTTAATCATTAGTGGAATGGAAGGATAGATTACTAGGAGGCCATCTCTCTCTCTCTCTCTCTCTCTCTCTCTCTCTCTCTCTCTTTCTCATCACCACATTGAACTCACTGAGCTATATCTAACTTTTTAGCTTTAGTTTTATATTTGAGACAAGTTTTCACTAAGTTGTTAGGCTACCTGAACTGGCCTTGAACTTACAGTTCTCCTGACTCAGCCTCCCAGAGTACTGAGATTACGGATATATTCCACCATGCCTGGCATGGACAGATTTATCTAATCTTCAAGACAAAACAGCAGCCAATTCAATGAGGATAATCTTTCCAGGCAAAGTGTTGAAATGATTAAATATATGCAAAAAAATAATAAATCTAGACATACCTTACACTGTTCACAAAAAGGAACTAAGATGGTTCATAAATCTAAATACACAACATAAAACTCTATAGAAGAAAAGTCTAGGCCTTAGGATGTAGCTCAGCAGCAGAGTGCTTGATACACATGTACATGGTCCTGAGTTTAATCCCAAG
>NW_004524607.1:7834278-7839739 GCF_000260255.1 Octodon degus
ATATATATATATATGAAAAGTCTAATACACTCTGGGTTTGGTGAGGTGAGGAGTTTGTAAATACAATACAAAACCATACTCCATGAAAGTAAAAACTGTATTTATTAAATTTTAAGCTTTTGTTCACTTAAAGATACTGTTAAGAGAGTGAAAAGCCACAGACTGGGAACACCCACTTTTGCTTTTGAAGAATCTACATGCTGATTTCCACAGCACTGCACTGGCTTCCATTCCCACCAGCAGAGTAGAAGTCTCCTTTGTCCTCACGTGCTCACCAGCATTCATCCACAATGCATTTTGGAAGCCAGTGTGGCAGATCCTTTTATGGCCTTGTGCAGTCTTACAATCCAAGTCCATAATCATGCTCCTAGGCAATTACCTAATGGAATTCACAAGTTATAGCCTCATAAAACCTGTTTTACAGTGGGTGAATGGATGCTAATCATGGTATACCCATACAGTTGAACACGATTCAACACTAAAGTGTTAATTACAAGTCACAGAATCACATGGAGAAACCTAAAAGGCTGCATGTTACAGGATCCACTTATGTGACCTTCTGGAAGAGGCAAAATTCTACAGGCTGTTCAATGATCAATAGTGGCCAGGGATTCTGGGGTACAGTGTAGTACTGTAATGGTAAATATGGAGCTTTATGCATTTCTCAAAAGCAATAGAGCTAAACAGCACCAAGAGTGGACACTGATACTTCTAATATGTATTTTTTTTAATTGGGAAGAGCTGCTTGTGGTAGTGCACACCTCTAAACCCAGCACTCTGGAAGCCTGCAACCAAAGGATAGCAAATTTCAGCCCAGTCTGGTCAACCTAGCAACTTACCAAGGCCCTGTATCGAAATAAAAAAAAGAAAGGAAAACTTAATTCTCTTTTCCATCTTGCAAGATGGTGGGTAAAAAAACTGAGAAGCCAGACACTAAAGAGAAGAAACCTGGAGCCAAGAAGGCTTCTGCCAGTGGTACTAGTTAAAAGGGTAAGGTGAAGGCAAAAAAGTCCAAGAAGGGGCAGCCCCACTTCAACCAAAATCCTGTCCTGGTTAGAGGAATTGGTAGATACTCCTGATCTACTATGTATTCCAGCAAGCCTTTGTACAAGAGAAAATACACACCTGCTAAATGCAAGGTTGAGAAGAAAAAGGATAAAGTTCTTACTATGATTACAAAACCAGTCGGTGGGTACAAGAAGGAGGTACCTGGTTAGTTAAGCTTCAAAAAATGCCTAAATACTACCCTACTGAAGATGTGCCCTGAAAGCTCTTGAGCCATGGTGAGAAACCCTTCAGTCAGCACATGAGGAAACTTCGAGCCAGCATCACTCCTGGCACCACCTTGATCATCCTCACCGGGCGTCACAGAGGCAAGAGTGGTCTTCCTGAAGCAGTTGGCCAGTGGCTTGCTACTTGTGACTGGGCCTCTTAGCCTTAATTGTGTCCCTCTATGAAGAACACACCAGAAATTTGTCATTATCATCTGTACAAAAATTGACATCAGCAAAGTGAAAGTCCCCAAACACCTCACTGATGCTTACTTCAAGAAGAAGCAGCTGCGGACACCAAGACAGCAGGAAGGCGAGATCTTTCACATCAAGAAAGAGAGATGCCAGACTTCAGAGCAGATCAGAAAGTGGTGGACTCACAGATCTTAGCAAAAATCAAAGTTGTTCCTCAGCTCCAGGACCTCCAGTGATCTGTTTTTGCTCTGACAAATGGAATTTATCCTCATAAATTGGTGTTCTATATTTTTTACTAAAAACCTAATTAAATAACTGATACATTTTTTAAAAAAATTAAATAAAAAAGCAAAAAGTATTGAGACTATAACTCAGTGTAAGGGCCCTGGGTTCAACACTTATAGTGGGACATCACTGGGAGAAATTCAGCCTGTAACAAAGAAGATAAATCAAGAAAAGGTAGAAAAATTTGAGAAAGGGAAAGAAAGAAGGGAAATAGAAGGGAGAAGAAAAGAGACAAATTTAACAAAAGGGCAAAAGGAATGGAATAATGAAGAAAATATTGCACATACTTCCACATGTATTCATGAATTGTATCTACTGATGGCATCTGAACTATATGTTTTTCTGGATCTACATATAGAAAGCTGGAACTTAAAGTTGAGGAATGATCCCAGATTGTAAAACTGAGATGAAGACAAGGAAAATAGAAGATAATTGAGATGCAAGAGCAATCCAGAAAGTCCAACATCTGAATAACAAGTTTCAAAGTTAAAAATGTACAAAGAAAACAAGGAGATAAAATTATCAAAGAAGATATATATTTCCCACAATCACATGGGTATCCACAAAGGAAAAGCTCACCAAATACTTCCTGTGAAAAAACGAAAAGTGACTCACAACCAGCAATGAAATAAGTAGATCCTTAAATCTTCTAGTGAGATAAGTCTCAGGGAAAAAATATAGACTTTGAACTTTTTAATAGAAACTATGAGAATAAGATGGGACACAAATGTTTGCAAAATTGCCAACAAAATAATCCTCAATCTAGAATTCTGTATTCAGCCACATGATGGCTCAAGGGTTTGTATAGATAAAATAATATTTTGAAGCATAAACATTTGAGACATCCACTTTCCCTACATTTCTTAGTAGAATGTGACCAGCCTTTAAACTTCACAATTACTAGGTAATGACCTAAGACAGGACACATGAGTCCCTGACACACAGAATTCAACACACACACACAAAAAAGGTAAAAGAAATTTCTGGGTAATGAATGAGGCAGAGCCCCAGATTACTGTCTTCTTGAGTTTTGGTTTAATTCTCAATATTCTTTTGAAATAGTCTGTATAGTTTGGATGAGTTTTAAATGCACAAAAATATTGCCCAGAGAGTACAGAGAGCTTCACATACCCTGCACCCCATCCCCCTTATTATAGATAGCGTGAATTAATATGTATATTAGTTACAACTAATGAAGCTCTGTTCTCACACAGGTAAGCAGTGTCCATAGATTATGCACATATCCTTTATTTATACCTAATGCTTCTTCTGTAGGACTCTATGTACAATAGCATAATATCTCTTCCTCCTTTTATTCATCATAATTTCTCCCCTCTTCTTTCATCTTTTATTGCTTGTTCTTTCTATCCCAACTGTTTTGGCCTCTCTTCTTCAATTCTACTACCACCTGACTTTTCTCCTTTCTTTTGCATTTTCCCTTTTTCTTCTCTGTTTCTCCACATCTCCTTCATTCGCTCCTTTATCTTCTCACTCTCTTCCTCATCCTCTCTTCCTCTCTCTGTCTGTCTCTGTTGCCATCCCACTCACAATTCCTATATCTTACGTATAGGATATAGTAGTACCTTGGCTCACAAACTCTCCACAGTTGTGGTCACAAACCAAACTGGACAAGAAATGAATCAAATTTAGCCAACCACTGAATTAAAGTTAACCACTGAATTTGATTTGGTTCTCATCCCACTTGGTTTGCCACCAGGATCATGGAAAGAATCAAGTTTGTCAACCAAGGTACCATTCCGGGAACTGAATCTAGGGCCTTCTCACAGAGGTACTTCCCCAATCATCATTTTAAAATTTTGAGACAGGATCTAAGTTTCTAAGTTGCCCTGGCTGGGTTTGAATTTAAGATTCTCTTGTCTCTGCCTACCACATTATAGGGGTTCCAGGCAAGCATCACCAAGCCTGGCTCTGTTTTGTAGTATATTTCTCAAAAATCTTACCCATCTCCTGTTTATCTTCTCCTATAACATACATAGTGCCTTATAGTGAGTCCTTCCCAGTCCTCATTGCAGTCTGTGAAGTTTACATTTGTAATTCCATGGAAAAATTATTAAAATCCTATCAAAGTAACTCTAATCTACCATTCCCAGGACAACACATAACATAAAGACCCAATAATATATCCAAAATGACGAGGAATCAAGGGGATCCTGAGTCTGGCAATGACGATGGCTGACTAGAACGAAGGGCTCGACCCAGGACTGAACCTGTATTTTATTAATTCATCAAAAAGGGAGTAGCCTGAGGAGAGTGACTGTGAGAATGGTGGAAATAGGTGAGTGCTATTAGCTGGGCGAGGTAGGAGGCCGGAAACCTCTTCTGCACTATGCAGGGAGAAGGATGTGCGGCAAAAATAATCTGCATGACACAAGTGAGGTAGCAATTGCTGTTTCCGAGTCAGTGATTCAGCTCTGAGGTGTAATCTTTCATGCCCTGGGAAGTCACAGCTTCTTCTTCTTTGTTTTTTTCCATAGAATCTATCTTTTTATTAGTACATTGTGTTATACATAATAAATACATTCATTTTGGGGAGTTGTTACATGCACATATGTCATCTTAATCTTTTTTGTGACTCCTTCTCTCCCTCCATCTCTAGATCCTGTTTCTTTTCTTCCCATAATTGTATTGAGAAACAAATAGCAGTGAGACAGTTTTAAACCAAATTGGTAGGACAGATTCAATAATTAACATATTGCATACGTTCTTCCCAGTGGTTAATTGCTGTACAAGGTGCGGGCATGATATCCTATTTACAAACACCATTAGAATAAGTCCTTCTATTCATTAAGAGAATGTAACTATATATCTATCCTAACCGCTTTGAAAACACAGATACAAAATGGACATTATACATCCTCAACAGCAATCTATTTAGGCATTTTTTTTTTTTTGTTAGCGAGTCAGAAAGAACTCCATAAGAAGTAAACTCTTCAGTCATCTATACACAGTTTCTGAGCCTAGATAATAGATTCAGGCATTACTCACAGAGAGGGCCTAAAAGTTTCACCCTTCACCATGCTGACTTTAAAACAAAGCCCTTGTTTTCTATGTGGAAGTCATTTTTCTTTTGACTGTGAATGAGATCTGTAAAACCTTTCTTGTCCATTCATCCCAAGGAACAATATCCTATTTTCTCATAGGTTGAATGGTCTAGGGTTAGCCTGGATTTCACTGAAGAAGCTTGAGACCACCACGTAAATACAGAGTTGAAGGAGAAGAGTATATTAGGTGAACCAAGCAGATAAAATGAGAAAACAAGAGGTAAGGATTAAAATGTAAATTCAGCAACTAATCTATGCCAAAACCACCCCAGTACACCAACATTAGATACAGCAAGGAATTCTTTAACATTAGTCTAGTAATTCTGTTGTTAACATGGGAATATAGTAATATGGAAGTTTTCTGTTTATTTCATGAAGTACATGTAACACAAAAGAACTAGATGCTAAAACATAAAATCATGATCACATGAAGATTTGTAGGAATAATGCAAGGACAGTGTAGGATTAGGAAATGTTATGGTTTGTGTATAGTTGTCCCCCCAAAGCCTCATGCAGTCATGGGGTGAGGACTTCTAGAGTTTGTGTTAACTCATGATCCACTGGGATTATGTGTGATCCAAGGCTGGGATTATGGGTTTTAGTACTGCTGGGATTACCCATAGGTGAGTAAATACTGGGAAGTACCCA
>NW_004524607.1:7839839-7866971 GCF_000260255.1 Octodon degus
CTCTTGCTCTTTGCCACCACCATAAAAGGTTGCTTTTTGCTCTGTGCTGCTCTGCTTTGGAGCCAGCTGAGTATGGACTGAAACCTCCAGTAACTGTGAGCTAAATAAACCTTTCCTTTCTTCATTTTGAGTGTCGGGTATTTGTTCCAGCAATGAGAGAAGAGTAATTAAGACAGGAAATTAACAAGATGTGTCAGTTAACCGAGATCCAAAAAAGGCACATGAGGAAACCTTCATGCCTTCTGAAAATCTCATAAACTGGAAAGAGTCTTCTGCTTAACATTCTTAAATCAATATTTGTCATTATCCTTCTTACCAGTAAAATATTGAAGGCATGATCTTTAAAGTTGGGAAGAAGGTACGAATGTAGACAATAATTTTGATCTGAAAATTCAGAAGAGCTCCTAAATTACTTAACTTTGTGTAGGTGAAATTGTAAGGTAAGCTCCTCCAAGGGCCAGCTTCTGATCTTGGAGTACTCACTCTATTTTTATTGCAAACAAATTCTGTGTCATCTCCAAGCCTTCCTCAAAGTGCAAGGACAAGTGATGAGGTAGCACTCGGGCCTTTTAGGAATTCAGTGAAAGTGTTGCTCACTGAAGAGAGTGGGAAACCTGCACTGTGGAGGGCTGGGAATGTGGCCACAGTGGTCCAGGGTGTTGGTTGGGTGCACACACATATTCCACATGCTCCTCAAGCCATTTGGGACCATGGTTAGATTTCCTCAAGTAATGGGAAAGTGTTCCTCTCTGGAATTTCAACTAGTTATGGATAATTTCATAGGTGTTTTAAAGAAGCGTTAAAACACCTATGAAATTAGAGGGCCGGCCAGATATCTCAGCAGACTAAAGCACCTGCTTAGGCAGAGCGCAGAGGCCAGGGTTTGACCCCCAACCTGCCTTGCCAGTCCTGACCCTGGGGCTCATTTGAGACTGGGCATGGTGGTGCGTGCCTGTAATCCCAGCGCTTGGGAAGATCAAAACAGGAGAATCACTAGAGTTCGATCTATGTAGTGTGACCATGTAGACCCTGTACCTGATACCAAAAAAAAAAAAAAAAAAAAAAGTGTTAGGAAAACTTTTGAGAGAAATCCCAACACCTCTTCAGGAGATTCAAATATAACACGTTAGCCAAGTGGAGAGAGGAGTGAGCACCACTGTCAGTGTTAGACCAAACATGACATCATTGGCCTACCACTATGGGTTCGAGATTATCTGTTATTTGCTATGTAACGTTGGATAAGTGTCTTAGTTACTTTCCTCACTACTGAGACAAAATACCTGGACTCCAAAATAAAGGGTGTACTTGGCTCACAGTCTGTAGAGGTCTCAGTCCATAGTCAGACATGACCAGGACAGGGTGGATGGGCAGAGAGGAGTCATGGAGGATAAACAGCTCATGGCTATTAAAGGACAGAAACAGCAATCAAGCAAAGCAGCAAACCAACAAGGCAGCAAAATCAGGTTATTTCTGGTAGCTAAGCTACCTGGCCTGGGGCGGGGGAATGCCACACCAATTGATGGACTGATTTAGTCACCACATACTCTTAATACCCAATACAAATTCTAAATCCAGCGATCTCTGAAAAAGCCCCGTCTGTGACTGTGTGAAGCTCTGAGGGAACATGGAGACGCAAGCCAGAACAATAAATGAATCACCCCTTTCTCAGATAAATTGTCAGACAGTTAATACCTGCCTTACAAAATCCCTTCCAGGGTAACCTGGCAAGAAAAGTCTCTTTTCACTGAAGCATTATATTACTATAACTCTGAAAAATCAAAAGATTTTTATTTGTTCTATTATTTGTCACTATAAATGGTGAGGTGTTTAAGCATCTGGGGGCTGAGTCACAGATGGGGCATAGAGACTGTCATAGTCTATTTTGAAAGCCACCTGGAAGTACAAGTCACAAATTATGGACAGGCATCTTTGTGTTTACCAGTAGATCAAATCTCATAATACCAAGGGATTTGGCCCATAGGAATCCAATGACACCACAACCCACAAATTGGATTTTTGCTGCTATATTTTTACCATAAGATCCAACCATTATTATAAGAATAAAAATAATGAGAACACTTACGACCTTTTATTGGTGTAGTATATGAAAATTTTCATCTTCAACCTTGAATTTTCTGCTCTGAGCCCCTTGATAAATTTCATATCACCCACTGAATTTGAAGTACCATATTAAAGTAAAGTATAAGTTAGATGGGGATGATAGATAATTCCTCAAGAAAAGTAATAATAATAGATAATAGATCATTCCTCAAGAAAAGTAATAGAAGCAAGTTTAGAAGTAGGTCTGGTTACATACCCTGAAACATTGTACTTTGAAGGATTCTATTTCTATACATCAAGTTTTATTTTACAATGCTACCAACTGTGTTAACCTCTTTCCCCAAGTATGACTATAATGGCAAGATTTAAGATATATAAACCAAAGTTTAGAAAATGAAATGCAACAAGCTGACTTAACTTTTAAGGTACTTGGTTTAGTTAGTTCTTTCTCGGTTGATATGTTGGATCCTATACTACTTTTTCTGTCTAACTGCCACTAGCCTCTAGCACAGTGCTCGCTAATGCGGAGAAGAAAGTGCTTACCCAGCATTTACAGCAGAGAATGAGTAAGGCAAGCTGGATGAAGTGAGTCTAAGACAAATAGCAATCTTACTTTGAAGAATACACTGAATAAACAAACTGCCAAGATCAACTGAGTAGATGTACAGTAGATGGTATTCAGCTACATGTATTTTCTAGAATTAAAGTCTGGGGACAAATCTAAAATATGTACACATTTGACTACTCATTTATTTTGTTCTATAGAGACACATATTATTTTATGTTTTCATTTTGCTGTCATGTCTTTTAAATTAGTGGATATATAAATGTAGCAAGATAGTACTTACTCTTTGTAAATGTTATTTCAAACTGTTCTGGTGAAATAAGTGAAACTGTTCCATTTTATTTTAATTCTCAGGATTAATGTTCCTCCAAAAGTTATTTCATTTTAATTCCAAAGTATTGAAATTACATTTCATGTACTTTCTTTTTTAATAATGACTTCAACACTGAACTAAGGGTTGCAGCAAATTTCTTATGTGATAGCAAATAAAGTAACTTTCTATTTTGGAAGACCTTAAAATTCTTTTTTTTTTTTTTTTTTTTTTGCAGTACCAGGGATTGAACTCAGGACCCTGCGCCTGCCAGGCAAGCACTTATTTCACTGAGCCATCTCCCTGATCCCTTAAAATTCATTTTTAATTCATTGATAAGATTTTAAATCGTAAATTTAAGTGCTGAATGGATGTTATTTAATCTGAAGACATTAAAATTTGTTCACACCTGTAGAAATGAATAGCTGTTAATTTAAAATATTTTCTTTATTTTTTGCTCAATGTTTTTAATCCAAAGGAGAAAATATAGTATGCTTATTCACAGAAAAAAAATCCCATTCACTGTCATCTTCTTAAGTTCATTGCTTGATAAACATTTTCCATGACTTCTGGCTGTCTGTGTTCTACTATAGAATCAACTTCAATAAGAACCTTTATTACAAATATTCACCTTAGTTCAGTCTATAGTTTCCAGAAATCATATTCTAGTTATAGACTCCCTGTGCCCCAGATGGGCTTTATACCAGAATTTGTACCAGATGTCTCATTTGACATCAGTAACAAAAGGCTGCAAATAGAAAACTAAACCAATAAAACCTTTTATACTTTAGTGTATAACATCATTGGATGTATAACATCAAGCTTAACTTGGCTAATCTTTGTATTATTCAGCATTGCATGGCAGACAAAAACACCTGATCCCTGCAACCAAAGGAGAAGAGGGTTGCAGAAGTTTCAGCCCATGGTAGGCAGAAACTTCCTGTGGCAGAAAAAAAAAAAAAATGGAGCACTACTTACAGTAGTCAGAAGCAAGGAGAGACAGGAAAGAGATAGAGTAAAAGATGTATGCTCCCAAGGTACACTGGCAGTGACCCATCAGCTAATAATACATTCAACTTTCATTCAACTATGAATGTAATAGTTTAGTCCACGGATGGGTAAAGCACTCCTGTGACATAATGATTTCCAAACGCCCTGCCATTGAACAGGTGAGATGTCCTTGGGATATATTAAGGCCAAGCCACACAATACTACTTTTTTTGCTATCCTCAGACCTTGAGCAAAATCAAAGCTTAAAACTGAATACATAATGATTATGGACAGTAAAATTCTCTTTCATGAACATGAGCACCAAATATGGCTTGAATGGATGAACAAAAAAGTGCTTGTTTGGTGTTTCCACTGAACCACTGAACCTGGATATTACTACCTTGTTTAATATTAATTGCTGATACTCAATATTCTTCACCTTCTCCTTTTTCAGTTCTCTTTTTATATTGCTGATGCTAGAAGCAGTATACGAAGGGACGCTACTTTCTACTTTTCTTTCTGGGAGCTTTACTTTCTAAACTCTCTTGCAACAGGTAACTTTAATAGAGGTTTTCACCAATGAAGTGCACGCTCACAAGATTTGTAAGCAAAAGAAAAGGAGACGTCATCTGCACTCTGGTGTAAATTTCTGAGGAGTGTGCTTTGGTTGACGCTTTTACATGGCACTGCCATCCTCCTTGCCAAGTGCCACGATGGCGCTGTGAAATCTGGAGCAGATGTCTGGAGGAGGCTGAATTGGGTGGAAGAATCTCTGTTTCTCTTTGGTGATCTTTTGAAAACAAGTGATTTTTGCCTTGTGAGTTTGAAGAAACATAATTCCAAACTAGAGTGTTTTATTTTCAACCACAAGCACAATGAACCTGGAGAATTACTAAGTACTGAGTCAAATGTAATGTGACAGAAGCCACCTAGAAAGGAACATTGACTTGAGCCAGCAAGAAACAAAGGAGCTAACAGCAAGGCTGAGTTTACAGTCTAAAAAGGCTACAGAGGAATTAGGAGGATGAAGGATCAGTGAATTCTGGTCAGGTAGAGTTAGTGAGTTCTCTCTCCATTTTTACAGCTTGTACCAAAAGAGTGGCCCAGGTCTACAGAAAATAAAGGCCAACAAGTAAACCTCACTAGCTTAAACTCCCAGAAGATTTAAATTTTGGGGGCTCTTCAGATTTTCTCATTGATATGGCAACATTTGCCTGCTCCTGAGTGAATCACTTCACCTGAGAACAACTCCATCTAATCAGGAAATTGTGGTTAAGTGATTTCTGGGATATGAAAGCACCCAGCAGACAGAACACTGAAAACAAGGAAATCTGCCCAGGAAACCTGTAGTTACTCTGAATAGTGAATTTTGGCACTTATCAAAAACTTGACTGCCATATGAAACTAAGGAAATCAGATCTGGCTCTTGTCACCACTTACAATACAGAAAACAAGTCAGTGGGATGGCTTTTTGTTCTTACAACTAACATTTGTTTTCAGTTGCACCTAAATCTGACACTGCAGGTTCTTCCCTTCACTTTTCTGTTCTGTATAATATTAGTTATTTTAAGAACACAGGGGTAAGAAAGAACAAGTACACCATAATTCCCAGTATGCCCATAAAATCTGTTCACAATGCCCAGAGCAACAATGTGAAGATTCTAAAAGTAAATAATAGCTGGCAAATTGGATAATAAAACTACGATTTAAAGTACCATCAAAACTGTAAATAGTGGGCTAGTGAGATGGCTCAGTGGTCTAAAGCACCTACTTAGAGCAAGCTTAGCAAAGCACAGGGACCGCGGTTCAATCCCCCAGCACCACATGCCAACCAGCCCTGCCCCCTGGTGGGCTGAGCTGGCCACACACACACACACACACACATAAATAAAATTTAAAAAAAAACCTGTAAATAGTATAGCTTTCATTATTGTTGTTGTTCTCCAGTATCCTTCAGCCTAGGGTCTGATTGAAAAATTATTATTAACAAGAAAATCAGAGCTATCGAAGTCTTCCAGGTTGAGTTTAAACATGAGAAAGTCTTAAAGTACTTAGAAAGAGTCAATTCATGGCTTCCTTTGAAGAGAAGCCTTTTCACTGTTCAAAGGACTTGTCCCAAGAACATAGGCTTCATTCCTCCTGCTTTTCCCTGTCTCTGTCCCCCTGCTTCTTACACATGAATGTGGTGGTGGCAAGTGTGCAGGGGATCAGGGAAGACACAGCCTTGGCTTTGTGGCTACAAGACTGGTAGTGGATCAGGGGAAACATAAAGCAAAAAGTAGCTCATGCAACCCTGCAAGCTTGTTTATGAACTACTGGACTCACTCCTGGGGTGTACATGCATGCTCTAGTCCTGAGGATCTCAACAGAAACTAAGAAGAACTAAACTAAGGGACAGACCACTGCCCAGGTCACAGACTGGCCGGTGGGGGGCACCCAGTTAAGACAGATCCAAAGAGCACAGCAGAGGCCTCAGGGTGGAGCTGACACAGAAACCTTCAGCCAGAGAGGGTAGCTGGACCTTGTAACATGAGCCATATTAATTGCCTAATAAAAGAAGACAGCAACAGTCTCCATAAAATTTAAACAAGGGCCCAAGTTTTATAACTTTTGAAATATTCAGATAGAATACAGAATTACTCAGCATAAGAAGAAATAGGAAAATCTCAACTCACAAAGAAAAATGCAATTAACAGATGCCAGTGCTAAAAAGACACAGATGTTAGACTTCTCTGAGAAACACTTTAATGCCACTATTATAAAAATGCCACAGAAAGTAAGGTCAAACTCTCCTGGAATGAAAAGAAAGATAGTCTCAGCAAATAAATAGAAAATTTAAAGACACACCAAAGGGAAATTTTTGAAGTAAAAGTATCATAGCTATAGTAAAGAAATTTGCTGGATAAACTCAGTAGTAAAATAGAGATGATAGAAGAAAGAGCCAGTGGACTTTAAGATGAATCAACATAGTTATCTAGTTTGACCAAAGGAAAGAAGAAATTACTGATAGGGAAAAGTAGGGAGACATTCAGAGACCTAATGACAATATCGAGATGCCTGCATTCATATTAGTGCAGAACTAGGAAGACAAGAAAAATAGACATTATAGCAAAAACTATTAGAGGAAAATATTCTTGAGGAAATATTTCCATATTTGTTAAAAGACACAAATCTATGCAAGTAGCTAAACAAATACCATAAACATTAATATCCACCCCAGCCTAACACAATGACATAATATTACTAAAGTTCTATAAGTCAAAAGATAAAGAAAACATATTGGAAATAACCATATACAAATAATAATTCACATATGGAGAAACAAAATTATGAGCATTTGGATTTTTCAATGAAATTAAGGAACAGATTCAGAAAAAAGTAACAATGATTTTCAAATATTGGAACAATTATCAATCATAATACTATATGAAGCAAAAATATCTTTCTTTTTTCATTTACATTTGTTTTCATTTTTATTTTTTAAAGTATAAAATGGTAAAAAAAATTAGAAACAATACAAAATTTCATTAAACAAAGTAATAGGAATTCAACAATAATTATTGTATTACATAAGGTTATCTTGAAATTCATTGTTGAACTTCCCAAATATAAACCTGCAAAACTGGTTTAAAAAAGTTAAAAGAAATTAAAAGGAAGAAAAAACAATAAGCATTAAGTGCTCCTTTCAATAGACCAGCAGAAATCGCCAATACAGTTATCCAAACTGTCCTGTATACATACATGAATAGATACTTTTCACTTTGTTTTGTCCTTTTTCTCATCCCAGATTTTCCTTATTATTTAACAGATTCTTTCTCTTTTACATTTGTACTGTACCTCTTAGATTTTATTTATTCTTTCAGGTTCTCACACTAGCAAGACAATATGATGTTTACATATGCAAGTTTAATTATTTCACTTACCAATAGTTTCTAGTTGTATCCATTTATCTATAAAAGCCTTGAATTTATCTTTTTTTAAGCTGTGTAACACTTCATTGTGTAAAAATCCCACATTTTTTTTATCCATTCCTCAGTTGATAGACATTTGGGTTGTTTCCAAGATTTAACTATGACAAATTATGCTGCTATAAACATGGGTGCATATACATTACTGTGGTATGATGTTTTCAGTTCATTTGGAAAACTACCTGGGAGGGGAATAGTTGGCTTGAATGGAACCTCCAATTCTAGGTTTCTGAGGAAACTCCACACTAATTTCCATAGTGGTTGTACCAGTTTGCACTCCCACCAACAGTGGAGAAGAGTTCCTTTACCCTTACAACCTCTCCAGTATTTATTATGGGAGGTCACCCCTACAGGGGACCTCTTGATGATAGCTATTCTTTCTGGCATAAGATAAATCTCAGCATTGTTTTGATTTGCATCTCTTCTATAACCAGTGATGTTAACCATTTTTTAACATGGTTATTTGCCATTTGTATTTCTTCATTTGCAAAGAGTATATTCATCTCAGATGTCCATTTTTGGATCAGGAGCAGATCTATTTTTTAATAGTATAGATTAAGTCTAAATTGTTGAAATACAACAATTAAAACACAATAGATTGTCAGTGTGATAGTCATGCTTGATTGTTAGTGTAGCAGAATTGAGTAATAACTAAGAAATCAGTAAAGTATTCATCTGGTTGTATCTGTGAGATATTTCCTGAAAATTTCGCCATAAAAGCCACCAAACTAAGAGTGAAGAAACACCCTAATTTGTTTTTGTGTGTGGGGGTAGAACATTGCATAGGCTTGTAGTCTGTATGAAATAGACAGGAAGGAATAAGTCAGTCTTTGTTTCCAGTTTGAGTCCTCTTTAACAGATGTGTCCTCTGCTGTGGCTATCACTTGGGAACACCAGCCATCAGCTTCTTTGGCCTGTCGTATCAGCAGCTCTCCAGGGAGCTTGCAGGTCTCCATGCTCTTCTCTGTATGACACCTTAGAATATGAACCACAGTCCACAGGATACAATTGAATGCCAGAGTAGCAGAGCGCAAGTGGCAGCCCTCAGCCATGAAAAGCAAAGTGAGAATGCCTACTGTAATGGGCATCAGAGGCAAGAAAGTGACTGAAATGGTCTGGCTTATATAAACCTACACTATGGATCATTAGTCATGGTGTTCCCAGCAGTAAGATACAGAGAAATGCTGCTAAATGTTTACTGGGTCTATCTAAAAAGTAAAATGTCAAGGCAACTGAGTGAAACTCTGTGTCAAATTATACCAAGAACAGAGAATTACCACCCATCAACAAGTTTCCATATTTGAACTAGTTATAGCCTAAAACCTGTTGAATGAAACAGGGACCAAATACACCTAAGGAAGGACCCTAATACACTACAAAAAATTGTTTTTTTAATGTTTTTCCCATACTTTTCCAAAAAGAACTAAGACCTTTCACTTGGTATCTGTCTATTGGGGAAAAGGAAGTAATCAAGCCTTTCTGGGACCACTGTGCCCTGGTTCTGAACTGATATTGATTCCAAGAGTTCCAAGCCATTATTCCAGTCCTCAAATAAGAGTAGAGCACAGAGGTCAGCTTATCAATGGAATTCTTGCCAAGCTTTAACTCACAGTGTGATCAATGGGTCATTTCCTCCATTCCAGAATACATAGTTAGGATAAGTACTATTAGTGCTTGCCAGAATCCTTACTGTGGTTCCCTAACTAGTACAATGAAGATTATTATGGTGAAAAAAGCCAACTAGAGGCCAATAAGGTTGCTTTTTTCCTGGGAAAGTAGTATGTCAAAAACAATGTCATGTTACTGAAAGGATAGCAGAGATGAGCATCAACATCAAGGACTTAAAATATGAAAAAGTAATGGCACCCACCACATCTTCATTTTCTTTTGAGACAGGCTCTTGCCATGTAGCTTTGAACTCACTGTGTAGTCCACACTGGCCTTGAACTCACAGTAACCCTTTTGCTTCACTGTCCTGAGTACTGGGATTATATCCCCATTTAATTCTCCTACTTGGCTCCGGCAGAAGAAATGTATCTTGAAGATCACCATGGATTACTATAAACTTAATTGTTGACATAAATTATAGTTGCTATACCTGATGTTGTTTTTTTGATTGAAGAAATTAACACATTTCTTGATATCTGATATACAAATATCAGACATCCCTTTTGTGCATGCCTACCCGTAAGGTACACTAAAAACAATTTGCTTTCAGTGGGAAAGGCCAGAAATCCACCTTCACTATCCTACCTCAGAGGTATATGAACTCTCTAGCCTTGTTTCAATAACTGAATGCACAGGAATTTTGCTTGTTTTTCCCTTCCATGAGGTACTGCACTGGTCCATTATGTGGATGGCATTATGCTAATGAGACCAAGAAGCAGCAATCATTCTGGAGTTGCTGATAAGGCACTCACCTAGCTGAGACTGGGAAATAAATCCAACTAAAATTCAATAGCCTGCCTTCTCAGTGAACTTCCTAGGAGTCCACTTTTGTGGAGCAGGCCAAAATATCTTTTCTAAGATGAAAGGTAAATTGTTGATGTACTTCATATCAGTACATCCAGCATGGCTGGAACAAAGCTCCAGTAACCCATTTATGGTATAATTCTAGTTCATTTGTCCAGTGACTTGGAAAGCTGCTAATTTTGAGTGAAGCCAAGAACAAGAGAGGGTGTACAACAGTTCCAGGCTACAGTATAGTCTGTTCTGCCATTTGGACCATGTGGTCCAATAGATCCAATGGCATGTTAGGTGTCAACACAGTTAAGAATTTGTACACATATATTAAGCAGATAGATTCATTATTTCTCTGTATTCTTATATCATGTAGCATACTATTGATCATCTTAATATCAGTATTTATGTATTTTAAAATCTACATTATAGCATCCCAATTATGGGGTGTCAGGAGAAAAAATAAGCATCACCAGAGTGTGTGTATGGGGAAGCTTTAACTCCTACGCACAGGGAATTGGTGTGGTTTTGGTTGTATTGAAAATAGTTGTATCACATGAGATAGAATTATGCACTTATTTTGTATTTATCTGGAAATGAAGTATGATATAAGATGTGTTTGTATGTCAAATTGACAAGGCATGGACTCTCATGATCAATCTTGATGGTCAACTTGACTAAACTGAGAGACACCTAGCTTAGAAAAGCATGTGACTCTGTGTGTGTATGTGTGTGTGTGTGTGTGTGTGTGTGTGTGTGCGTGTGTGTGCATGTGTGTGTTGAGCATTTCTAGAGATAACTGGCACAGATCCCTAAAAGCTGAGGGGGAGGGTGTCCCCTGATTGTGAGTGATATCATCTAATAGGCTTGCAGCATGGATAGAACAAGGTGGGATAAGAAGGATGCCAGCTGGTACATGTGAATTTGAGCTTGGTGTGTCTTACGGTGATGCCCTCATACTCTTGACTTTTTAGGCTTTTAACAGTACCTCACTCTCCAAGGAGTGTCTAGTCCTTGAGCGTCAGACTGGAGCTTCATTCTTGGTCCCTCCTGTTGGGGCTTCCAGTTCTTTGGCCTGAGCAGCTATTCCTTTGACTCTTCAGGGTACAGGTGGTCATTATGCACTGGAATATCCATTTTCTGATCCTGTAAGCCAATCTAATAAGTGCCCTCTTTTACACACACACACACACACACACACACACACACACACACACACACACTTCTGTTTCTCTAAAGAACCCTAACCAATATTGCCGGAGTGGATAAAATATATGACTCAAGTTTATATCGTCAACAAAAAGTTCACTTCAGCTGTAGTCATAGATGTTAAAGGTAAACAGATAGAAAATGTATACCATGCAAACTACCCTAAGTTCAATGATAAGTTGTTGTATCTAGGGAACAATAGTCTTCAAAAAGCCTGTAGACAAGGAGATGGAAATGACAGCAGATACAATGGTTGATAGAGATCAAAATAGGAACTAGAATCCCATAACATTGTGGAACATCCTATTATGGCATGAAGAGCTGGAAGCTCACTGAAGTATATGGTGTAGTCATGATCTCTCAAGAGAGTGCAAAGATTCATGTTGATTTCCATGACCCTCTCTCTTCACAAGAGCTCCTTTGTGGATATTAAACAACTGTTTTTTCAACACTGGAAAGATGAGATATCCACAGGGTGAAAATGCTGCTTTAACCATCCTGTTTTTTGTTTTTCTTTTGTTTTTATGTACTTAGGACAGAGTCTACAGGGTCTTACTACATAGATCAATCTCCTAGTGTTTCTCCTGTTTTCAGCTTCCCAAGTGCCGGGATTAAAGGCACGTGCCACCATGCCCAGTCTCAGTCGCTGGCTAGTGCTCCCCAGGGGTGGGGTCGAACCCCAGCCGCTGCTAACCATTTTGTTTATCCCTGCCACACTGGAGACTTTTATGTCGGTTTCCAAAGATTTTTTTTTTTTTTTTTTTCCGTCAGCCTGCCCCTACAAAAGTTGCTTCTGTCCTGAAGCGTGTGTTTGATATTCTTTAGTTCCTTTACCTTAGGAAAGATTCAGCGCCCTATTGTATGCTCACACCAGTCCCAGCCCAGGCGCAGAGTGGGCCGGACCCTCTCCCAGCCCCTTGGGCTGCCCCCCACCACTCCGCAGTGCCTCCCCCACCCCACCCGCCGAGTAGGATTTTCTGCCGAGTTCTGAGAGCCCCCAGACCCAGTCCTAGCCCAGGTCCAGTGAGTGTGCGGAGAGTTTCTTGCTACCCTGCGCCGGCGGGACCAGTCCCAGCCCAGGCACAGAGTGGGCCGGACCCTCTCCCAGCCCCTTGGGCTGCCCCCCACCACTCCGCAGTGCCTCCCCCACCCCACCCGCCGAGTAGGATTTTCTGCCGAGTTCCGAGAGCCCCCAGACCCAGTCCTAGCCCAGGTCCAGTGAGTGTGCGGAGAGCTTCCTCTTCCTCCAACTTCACCTTGCCCCCTCCAGGCACAGCTCAGGCCTGGCATACACGCCTGAGGTGTAATCCTGCAGCTGCAACCTCTGCAGGGGAGAGTGTAGAGAATAGATCCAACCAGCTAGTCCAGGAGCAGAACATCTCGCCACAGGGCCACAACAGGTTCACCCTTAAGGGCAGCAGCGGAAAGGATTGAGCACAGCAGCCAGACCCAAGCCAGACGCAGCTGGATAAGTCCTAACTTTGTAGAGCTGCACCTGAACTTCAGTACGTGCGAAGGGTATAACTACAGCAAAGATCTACAACAAAGGTCAGAAGACAGTGCTACACAAAATGACGAGAAGGAACAAAATGCAACCTCAGAACCCAAGCCCACCTGTAACAAGTACAGAGGACACTAACACAGAAAAAATTGGAAATCACACAGCTGAAAACAATGAATCAGCAGCTTCTGAAATGAAGAAACAGTGGCAGAAATATATAGAAGACGTCAGATTGGAAATGAGAAAAGAAATCCTTGAATTAATAACATCTGAACTAAAGAATCAAATGCAGAAACATATGAAAGAAACCCAGCGCCCACCCAGAACAAGTGCGGAGGGCACTAGCTCGGCTCAAATGCATGAATTAAGAGTGTTGATAGTAAATAAGCAACAGCAGAAAGATATAGAGGAAATCAGAGCGCAATTCTTTTCTGAAATAAAGAACTCTCAGAACTCATAGCAGTTGAAGTAAAGAAGCAACTACAGAAATATAGGCAGGAAACCCAATCTGAAAAAAACACTGCAGTAGAAGGGTTTCTAACTGCTTCTAAAGAAGATATTGATAAAAAAAAAATGGAGGAGATTAGAAAAATGACAGATTCCCTGAATGAGCAATTCAGGAAAGAAATAGATCACATGAAGCAGAGTCAAAGAGATATAGGGGAAATGAAACTCTCAATCACAGGCTTGCAAAACCGTTTAAATGAATGTGAAGACAGAGTTTCAGATCTTGAAGATGCTGGTGTAGCTAGTGAAAAGGTAAGAAAGGATCTCTATTGTATGCTCACATCTGCACCTTTAGCTTCTCACAGGAAAGAAGACCGCATTCTTGTGAAAGATCAAAAATTTCAAGTCCTTCTCTTCCCCAAAATGCCTGGACCTAGGTCTTCAATAAGTTTAAAATATTGACAAGGCAATTTAGGTACTTCAGGGTAGATGATAAATGTGAAAACAGAACAGCTAACCTTGGAGGTTGTGTCAACTTGAGATGTCAAAGCTTTGCTGGATCGGCTTGGTGATACCATGAATGGGGCATGGGGGGCCCCACCCTACAGTGACTCAGCACAAAAAGGGTATATAAAGGGGTTAAAGAAGGCTTCTCTGTGCACCCTACTTTCTTGGAAGAGCTTGATGGACAGCAGCGCCACTTCCAAGGAGTTCAAATTTTCTTTCTTTTTTTTTTTTTCTTTCTTTTTTTCTTTTTTTCTTGCAGAACTGGGGATTGAACTCAGGCCCTTGTGCTTGCCAAGGAAGTGCTTATTCTACTGAGTCATCTCCCCGGTCCCCAAGGATATTTCTCTTTTTTTTGTTGTTGTTCCGAATGCCTTCAGGGCAGGTTTGACTGGCTTGAGTTGTGGGGATGAACCACAGCAACCTGAGCCTGACTGCTTTGTTGAAGCAGCCACTTAAAGAACTGAGCTAAGGGGCAGGCCCCCTCGAGGAGCTCAAATTTTTGAAGCAACTGCTGCCACTTTCTCTCTGAAGAGCTTTGGTCTTCACAGTCAGTGTAAAACAGTCTCAATAGATGTTGTGGCTGCTCCTCCTCCTCTGCTCTTCGTTGTTTTCTGCCTCCATAAACTGCTGCCTTTTTAAAAATTAATTTTATTGAGAAACAAATAACAATGAGACAGTTTCAAAATCAATTAGTTGGACAGTTTCAATAATTAATATGTTTCATGTTGTTGTCTTCATAGTGGTTATTCATAGTACAAGATACAGACAAGATATTCTGTCCAAACACTATTAGTACAAATCTTTCTTCTCATTGAATTAAGAGAAAGTAGCTGTATATCTATCCTAACTATTTTGTACATACAGATACAAAATGATCCTTCATTTATATCCCCTT
This sequence comes from Octodon degus, assembly GCF_000260255.1. Lineage (NCBI taxonomy): Eukaryota > Metazoa > Chordata > Mammalia > Rodentia > Octodontidae > Octodon > Octodon degus. The sequence goes on from NW_004524607.1 coordinate 7,854,753, forward strand.
TTTTGTTTATTTTTGTCAGAGATGGATATCCCATTGCCATTTAAATATTGTAGGTACGTGAATTTAGCAAAATAATCCAATACAGTCCCGTAGTGTGTAATAGTAGTAGGTTATCTGTAGGACTGGCAATGTCAGAAGTTGTTGACTTGAGCCTTTTACAGCTCAGCCATTTGCTTTAGAGCCAGCAAAATACAGGCTAAAACCTCCACTAACTGTGAGCTAAATAAACCTTTCCTTCCTTCATTTTGAGTGTCAGGTATTTGTAGCAACAACAAGTAAAAAGTTAACCTTCTCTCCTTTCATGATATTTGATTTGTATGGTTATTGATAAAAATTCAGTGGTTTAGGAACAGATGGAAGTGAGCTGAATTAAAGTCATTCTATCTGTAGAGAGAACTGACACTGGCAAAGAGGCATGAGAATTAGGGAAAAAGAGGCTGCTGCTGCCATGCTGGAAAGCAGCTGTTACAAACTTTGACACCTGCTCTTCTGTACCAGTTAGAATTTCTTGCATAGGAAAGAGCTACTTGGCGTATAATTAAGAATATAATTGCAGGTGATGAAACAATTTTGAAAGAATTCTAAAATAATTAGGTAATCCTGAAATAGTAAGAAGTGCATCTACAAATCCGAGTGAGAAGTCAATATAGATAAAGAAGTTAATTAAAAGTTTTAATAATAAAAATAGTAAAATTATTCATGCATGGGATAAAATTTTGCCTGCACAGAAAGAGCTAAATAGGGTGATGGAGAGGGGTAATCCATCTGCACACTCCAATTTGCATCATAACAATGTGATCATGTGATTCATTTCCACATTAAAATTTCCAAATCACTGAGCACAAATAAAAACCTTGTATTGTGACAAAAGAAAGTAAAAAGTACCTGAGACATAGGTATTAGAAAAACAAAATGCTAAACAAGCCTCCTGAAAAGGAGAATCTTAAGAATTTGTCTCATGGTTTAAAGGTCCAGAATCCTGGAGACAGAGAATGTAGATTTAATGGCGATTTTAAAAACTCAGGAGCTGCCAGGGAGATAGCCCAGTAGAATAAGCACTTGCCTGGCAAGTACAAGGTCCTGAGTTCAATCCCTGGTACTGCAAAAACTAACTAACTAAATAAATAAATAAAAATAAAAAATCAGGACCCTGTCAAGAAACTGTAGTATTTGATACTTTTGTTTCAGATCTGACCTTTTACAAGTTCTTGAGATTTGGGCTCAAACAATTTAAAAAAGTATGTGAGTAAAATTCTAAAGTTAAAAGATTCTCATCAAAACAAACCAAAAGGCATTATTGTGGACTTCTGGTTTTTGGTTGTTTGTTTTGTTTTATTTTCTCCAGCCACAGTTTTGTTTTAAGCATTTGTCATTTAGCTGTACAAAATAAACTGCCAGCCCTTTCTAGTGCTTTATATAATCCTTACCCTTTCTGGAGACTCCCACCTCCTAGACCCTCTTCAAACTCTGGCCTGAGTTTTTCTTGTGTCAGGTAGGGCTTATTATTTCGAAGGGAGGAGAGGAGAAGTCATGGGCTGCACACATAGTCTCAAAGCTGGTCTTCTTCCACTCATTAATTCCTCGCTCACTTTCCCACTGTCTTTCCACTGAATTCTGGAGCAAGCCACGACTCTGTAAGCTGGATTTCTGCCAAAGAAAACTGGATTTTCTGTCCTTCTGGCAGCTCTTGTTCATTTGGAACTTTGTTCTCTGTTTCTCCCGCTGTTCCTCCAGCCCCAAGAGTCTGTTTTTCTTCTTCTTTTCTAAATCTTATCCATCCTGCTTCATTGAAAACCCATTCTTGTGGGTCATGGTATTATTTTTTCCTTTTCATTTTTGTAGTCCATGCATATACCTAACAAAAGAGGTACAGTCTGTCTAAAGTTAATCACTTACTGTCTGTATATATCTTGGGTCTAAAAGTGGATGTTAGAGCCTTATATCTCTGGCTTTAGAATAGCAATTGAACTTGTATCTTAAATGTCACTTTATTTGTGAATGCTTTTCTAGCCTATAGATAATATTTTTCCTTTGTATATGCACATTCATGCTACTTCTCTGCTTGTGTATGGGTTAAGACCCGTTCCCATATGGAGAGTGAAAGTGATGATTTCCTTGCTACATCATGGAACATTGACAATATGGGGGTCATGGCTCATATTGGTTAACAGATGAAAGACTAGTATCACAGGTAAAGATATTGTAAATAGAGTTTTTATTGTTAGCAATGTGAACCACCTCTTCATAGCTGGCTATCCAATTTCCCTGTATTCTGTAACATATTAGTTCAAGAATATCTCCCCCAAAGACCTGATGAGCTCATAGCCAAGACTTTCGGGAGGTGATGGAATCATGGGCTTCATGGCTGACTCTAGGAAAGTGGGGTCTGGAGGGAAGAGGCAAGTTACCAGGGGTGAGGCCTGGTGGAGTATGTTTCCCCTCCAGGCTTCTCCCTGTACTTTCAACTTCCTGATTGCCATGACAGGAGCCACACTCGTTTCACGAGGCCTTTTCACCACTCCATTTCTGTGGTTAGGCCTGAAGCACAGATGAGGGCTTCTGGAATTATGAGCCAAAAATAGACATTTCCTTCTGTAAGTTGTGGGTGTTAGGTGTGTTCTAGTGACAAAAAAAAGTGATAAAGTGTTTTAGATGGCATGAAATATGCTGACTACAAGTTGTATATAAGAAACTTTAATACTTGATTGTACTTAGATCCATTTCTTAACACCAGGGAAATATTTTAAATGATGAGCTTTTAATAAAAGTAGGTGGTTAAATAATGCTGATTGTAATACATTAGACATTGTAGAAATATATAAATAGTAAAAGATACCCATCTCCTCAACCCAGAGGGAGGCAATCATTATTAATCATTTAGAGTAAGAACTGGCAAGCCACAGTCCATCATTAATATATTTGCCACTCCCATTCATTTATGTGTTCCTCTGTCTTCTTCCACACTGTGACAGTAAAGTTGAATAATTGTGCCTGATTTAGTATGGCCAACAAAGTCTACTATATGTTGCTTCATTTCTACCCTTTTATAGAAAGATTTCTGACTCCTAACTAAGGATGATTGTCTCAGTTACTCTTCTCTTTTTGCTGGGACAAGTACCCAACACTCAAAATGAAGGAAGCTAAACATTTATTTAGCTCACAGTTACTGGAGATTTCAGTTCATACTTGGCTGGCTCCAAGGCAGTGTGGCACAGGGCAGAGAGAATCCATTCATGGCAGCGGCAGAGGGCAGGAGCAAAATGGAGGAAAAACAGTAACAGTAGCAACAGAGAGGAAGTCTGTCTCCCTTAAATTGCATTCAGGCTATTTGCCCCAGGTTGAGTGTAGTACTCACACCCACAATCCCAGCAGTACTAAACCACATAATCCCAGTGGATCATGAGTTAATCTCAAACTCCAGAAGTCCCTGCCTCATGACTGCATGAAGCTTTGGAGGGACAACGAGACACAAACCATAACAATGGTATATTCACTTCCTTTGCTATGTGTGTGAAAAATATACATGTATGCCTAAAAATCTTGTTAAAATATAAATTGTATAATCATAAGTATAAAACTTGATGAATTTTCACAAGATAAACATCACCAGATAATGAACAATTTTTTTCAAAAAATTTATTACCAGAAATTCAAAAAGTTCCTTTGTCTGCCACTCCCATCCCTTAAAAATAATTCTCCTTTTTACCCTATAGGTTAGTTTTGTCTATCTTTGAACTTCATACAAATGAAATTACACTATATGTTTTGTATTTATCTTCTTTTGCTCAAAATTTTGTTTTCAAAAATCATTAATATTGTTGCTTATGGCAATACTTTTATTTTTATGCATTTAGGATGGGGTCTACAGGGTCTCACTACACAGATGGGACTTGTAGTAGTTCTCCTGTTTACAGCCTCCCAAGTGCTGGGATTACAGGAGCGCACCACCATGCCCAGTGTCAATCCAGCCTCAGCACGCCCCTGGGGCGGGGCCAGCACAGCAGGCTGGGGATCGAACCCCCTGCCCCTGTACCCACTTGCAGGGGAGAATCATTGTGACTCTTTAATTTTTGGGTGAGTGCAAGCATTCCAGGAGTAAATATTCCATGTGCCTCATTGGGTGCATGCAAGCATTCCTCATATATACTTTTTAAAAATTCTTACATTTTATTGTTTCTATTAGATACTTGTACTTTATTCATGGCATAGGTTTTATAATTATATATATGTATTATATATGTAATATCATATATATGTAAAATCAGGAGATTAACAGTTCTATTTCAAATATTGTCATTTTTATTTTTGCAGAACTTTTAACATTGTTTTATTTTGAGTGTAGAATCAATTGCTGGGGCTGGGAAGTTGGCTCAGTGGAATAAGCACTTCCCTGGAAAGTGCAAGGCCTGAGTTCAATCACTGGTTCTGAAAAAAAAAAAAAAAAAAAAGAATCAATTGCTGTTGCCCTTAGTTGCTCCAGTGTGCAGCATTCTACATAGAGAATCAGAACTACTTATCCCCAAATGTGTTTTAGTACACTATATGGTTTTACTGCTCTCTTTCTTCTCTCCTTCTTAGCCTCTAGTGTGTACTACTCCACTCAGCTTCGATGACCAACTTTGTTAACTACCACCAAAGAATGAGCATGTGCGCTGTTTGTCTTCCTGTGCCTAGGTTATTTCACATTGTAAAAGACTTCCTGTGCTATCCACGTTATCACAAATGTCAGGATTTCATCCTTTTCACACATGAATAATATTTCACTATATAGATGCACAATTTGAAATATAAATTGTATAATTGCAAGTATAAAACTTGATGAAATATATATATATATATTTCCCCACCAGTTCTCCTTTTTATGCTTTGGCAACAATCCAAATATATATATAACCATTCATCTATTAATAGATGTCTTTATTGATGTTATGTTAGTGGTATTGTGAATAGCACTTCAATAAGTATAGGAGTGCAGGTATCTCTTTGAAATAAGGATATCAATTCCTTTGGATATGGGCTTTGTAGGGGAGTTGCTGGACCATAAGCAGCAGGAAGAACTAGAATGTCTCACAAAGCCTCATGTGTTGCTGCAGTCAAGATTTTTCAAGGGAATAGCTTTAATACAGGGCACATAATTTACAGGACTACTTCATAATGTTCACGCAAAAGTCAAATGCAGAAGGATCCAAGAATCCTGTCCATGCACAAGAAACCCAAAGAATCTATCTGAGGGCCTGGATCCCATGGAAATGTCACTCATAAATCCAGCTAACAACCTAGAGCCCATGGCAGGGTCTTCCACGAGTCCAGCAGGAGACCTAGAGCCCATCACAATGTGTCAAGCAAGTCTGTATGAGGGTTCCACACTGAGAAGAACCAAAGCTTAGTAATGGAAGCTAGACAGTCTGTCCTAGTGGTATGAAGATTGGTGCCAGCAGGCTGTGGGATCTGCACTGTAACTGGGAAGTGATGCTCAAGGTAAGGACCAGAGCTCCCCTGTAAAGAACCACAGTCCTCCTCAGCAAAAGTGAAGACCTATGCTCCTCTGATGATAACAGCTGAGTTCATATCAGGAAAACAAGTGTGACATGCTTTCTCCAGTAAAACTGATGGCATACCATCTTCCCCTCCAGTTCTCCCTTTATGCTGTTGGTGACACTTCTCACGTGAACCTTCCACATCCAGAACCACAGTGATTCAGTTCAACAGGGAGTTACAAGTTGAACATTAGTTAATCCACCACATGTATTCAGAGGTGGAGCTTTTGGGAACAGGGTTAGACTATGGAGGGAGTATGTTCATTAGTGAGTTATTCCACTGATGAATCCATAACTCAGTGTGTTGTTAGGATATAGGGGCCATTCAAATAAGTGGATCACTAGGGGTGCACCTTTGAGGGGTGTGTTTCCCTCGCTAGCTCCTCCCTCCTCTCTCTGCTTCCTGACAATCATAATGTGAGCAGACTTTCTCCATGCAGTCTTTCCACCATGTCTTTCCCACCTTGGAGCCAGTTGACTACAAACTGAATCCTCTAAAACCATGAGCCAAAATAAACCTCTCCTAAATTGTCAGTGTCCTGTACTGTGTGCAGGGAACACAAAGTGAGTGAGACAGTAAAGCAGCTCTGTTTTCAGCTTTAGGAGACTCTGTACTACTTTCCATAATGGTTGTACTAACTTACAACAGCACCATGATTGCATATGGGTTCCCTTAATCCATATGTCCTCCTCAGTATTTCATGAAGACTTTTTGAAACTGTGGAGTAAACACTGTGTCCTATAGCAACTGCTAATTGCTGTTGAACTCACTTCTTCTGTAACACTTGCAGAATAATCAATCATGTAGTGTTCTAATACATTTCCATTTTGTTGGTTGTTTAGTTATGCAGCAAAGACTGCTAGCTGTTTTATAGAATATTTTCCTTTCTTCTATAATAATAGACTCTCTGTATTTTTATCAAGCCATGTGTACACACACGCAATAAAAAAACTATGGCAGTTTTGCATCCCTTGGCAGTTAGATGCAGCTATGTAGCTAAACTCTGGATAACAGGATGTAAGGGGAACCACTGCATGGCAAATTCAAAGGTCTTTTCTGAAGAAACAGAATAATACTTTTCCCACTCCATTGTGTTGCCTGAAGTATATGCTGTCATTTTATTTATTTTTAATTAATTTTATTGAGCTAAATCTTGAAAACAACCAAGATGCCCATCACCTGAGGAATGAATGAAAAAGATATGGTATTTTTATGCAATGGAGCATTACTCAGTTTTAAAGAATGATAAACTTGAAGCCTTTATATTTAAGTGGATGTCACTTGAAGATATACTCATAAGTGAAATAAAGCAGATGCACATGTGTAAATATCATATAGTCTCCCTAGTTTGAGAAACAAAGAGCAATGAGACAGTTTCAAAACCAATTAGTAGGACAGTTTCAATAATTAATACATTACATATTGTTGTCTTTGTAGTGGTTATTCATAGTACAAGATACAGACATGATATCCTGTCCAAACACTATTAGAACAAATCTTTCTTCTCATTGAATTAAGAGAAAGTAGCTACATATCTATCCTATTTTGTATATACAAATAGAAAATGGTCCTTCATCTGTATTCCCTTTTTTTGTTTAGTTTTGTCAGAGATGGATATTCCATTGCCATTTAGATATTGTAGGTGCATAAATTCAACAAAATAATCCAATATAATCCAGTAGTCCATAATAGTAGTGGGTTATCTGTAGGACTGGCAATGTCAAAAGCTGTTGATTTGAACCTTTTATAGCTCACATGCTGTTATTTTACATCTTTAGACTGAACCTCACCCAGTAGCCACCAGGTACAGGGAGTCTAGGCCCTGGCTTAAAGTATTGTATATATCCAGTACTGCCTACTATGATTTGGAAATGAAAGAGAGATGAATATCCATCTTATTTTCAGCACAAATATTTGTATGCCATTCATAACCGCAATAAATTACAACTTAGACAAGTTAGTTTCAAATTTTTGCTGTTGTACTTACTCTTTGAAAGTCAACTTCATCCTATATGTACCTATATTATCACGTGTCAATTTTGTTTGGGTAAAAAATACTATAAGTGGAATTGGTTGCTCTAGAATTAGGAACACTTTAAACTGCAGGTCTGACCAAATATTCCTCCTAAATTACATAGCCAGACACATGATGAATGGCATTTCCTTCTTAAATGCAAGGGGTGTCAAATTTCCTGCATTTAAAAAAGCTGAACTAAAACAAATGATCAAACTAATTATCATGTCTTTGTTATAGAAAGGAAACTGAGCAAATTTTCATTTGAAAATCTGTTCTTCTTCTTTTTACTGTGTATATTTAAATGTTTTTCGCTTTTTTATTATAGATGTTCTTTATGTTAATATTGATTGATTGGTTGGTTGGTTGGTTGGTTGGTTGGTTAGTTGGTTGGTTGGTTGATATGGGGTCTCACTGTATAGTAAAGACTGACCTTGAACTCACCATGTAGCCCTAGCTGGCTTCAAACTCAGGGCAATCCTGGTACCCCTGAGTGCTGAGGTTACAGGACTGTGCCAATAGGCCTGACAGAATTAGATAGATTTATACTTCATTTAAAGATAATTTAATTTTAAAATAGCTTTAATTTTTATTATGTTTATTGATAATATTTAGATATACATAATTATCATATTCATCATAGGGAATTTACACCTATACATGATCCATCTTGATTCCTTTTTTCTCGCAAACCCTCTCCCCTCCCTTCAACTCTTCTTCCTTTCTTATTTACAAAGTTTTGTTTCTGCTTTATCACTTTTTTCTTTTTTCTTCCTTCCTTTCCCCCTTCTCCCTCCTTAATTCTCCTTTCTTTTGAACTATTTTTTCCTGTTTCACAATGCCTATTATACACTGTGGTCCTTACTTATTGTTTTAGTTTCTCATGAGATAAACAATGCTAAAGTACAATTAAACTTTTGAAAAATTTGTTTACTTAACTTGTAAATGACAATGGATATTTCTGTCCTGTGTGATGATATCAATCCATTCATTGATGCTTATACGCTAACATTTTGTGTAGTTATCTATATAAGACATGTGTATTTTTTCTAGGCATCTAAATAAGTCTAGCTCATGAGAATTTGTTTCAGTTCTGCTTTATCTTTTTTTAATCCCTTTAACTTACTTTATTTTTCTTGTCATATTGCATTGGGAATAGGACTAGAACAACACTGAATTATATCAATGAAATTAGTCATGCTTTCTCCCTTATCAATAAGAATTCCTTTATTATTTCACCATTAATTATAATACATAATGTAGAATTTCAATTTTTATAGTAAAATTAAGATAAGGTTAAACATATTTTTGGTACTTTAAGACATTTTTGTGTAGCCTGTGACCATCCAAAACTAAATTATCCCCATTAGTTTAATTAGGTATCTTATTATTAGTTCAGTTACCAAAAAAACTTACTCAACCTTATTTCCTTTCTCCCTAAAGCCCACATTCAGAATGCCACAAAGTACTTTTATTATTTTTTTTCTTCTTTCTACCATTCTAGGAAGATTTTAAGTGTTAGCTATGCTGGCCACAAAACCCACTAAATATAGTGTGGGTAATAGTCACAGTATCACATTTCTGAACTCAGGGATAAAATTCTAATTCATTGGGCCCAGAATAATCCTACCAATTGGTAATTTATTGAGTTTGTATTTCAAGAGCCTACCTCAAATCTGGAGCTAGAAATAATGATCATACTAGAAATACTGTAGAGTTCAATAGCCTGGAAAGCTCTGTTAAAGAAAACAATGTGATTTGGAAATGACTTCACAGTCATAAAGAAAATATTTTGGCCCCTGTGAGGGATGTTCCAGGCACTAGTTTGAATGTTATCTTAGCTACACAACTTTTCAGGTCAGCAAAAAGGTCAAAACATTGGCAGAGTTCAGGATGAACATGCATTTGAGATTTGTGAGGATAATTCAGATCTAGAGTTGAAGTGAACAAGCCTTAGAGTTTCTGGCCATAATGCTTGTGTCATTGCTACCTTATGATGGCAGTGACATTCAGTGGTGTATGGGCAGTGGCTGCTGCCAAGACACAAAACTTGTGGGATGCTTTCTGCTTTTCTCCCCCTCATATAACAAAGATTTCATTTCTTATCCCTTGAGTGGGCTTGTCCCTCTCCCTTTTAACCTCTAGTTATTTCAAGCCCAAATGGACAAACATCTTTTAAGTTTTACAAACTATCTCCTTTAAGATTGTGAGGAGTTGAGGAGTCCCTCTTGACTTCTAATTCGTCCCCAAGGTGTATCTTCATTTCTTTATTGTTTCTAAGAAGGGCCACAATCATGCAACTTAATGGTTAAAGAGTTGCTTGTAGAATTTGCTTTCTACTGAAGCTGCAGAGGGCCTTTCTAATTCAGAGCACCAGAAAATCTTTTCAAATTGGAAATGATTTATTCCTCAAACTGTGAAGATCAAAGATTAAGTTGCACTCTCTTGCTAAGGATAAATGAAATACTTAGCATAGTCCAATTGATTGCATGGATGGTTTGAATTCAATTAATGACAACCAACAACTACCAACATGCGTACTCAAGCCAACAATTAGCTTATTTCTAGATATCAGTGATTTGGTTTTGTGTGGTAAACTGGTGGTTAATCAATTCTAACTTGCTATCTAGAATCCCTCCTGTCCCTCTGAGGGCTGGAACTGTTTGATCATCTCATTTGATTTGGATTAGAATGTCCCTAATCTTGAAGCGTATCAGTGAAAACAGGAAATCAGGAGATGAGATGGAAGTCTGAAGAGTAGCCTGGAGCTGAGCCACCTAGAAGGATACACAAAACTGAGTGACGCATCTTCTGGAATTAGCCATTTGACAAGGTGCCATAAGACATCTGCATCTTTGCTGTATTAATTTTCACCAATAAGTAGAAAATTATTACATCATACTTTATCATCATTTGGGGGCTGTGTCAAAAAATTGCTGCATACAACGCTTTAACAAAAAGGCAAGGTTCTACCTCTGTTTTTTCTATAGATTAGATATAAAACAATGTGTAATTGCCTCTTCTTTCTAGTGTCCAGGGCCACAAAAGTCAAGCACCACCCCTTTCCTCTCCCATGCACAGCTGATCAGCCATTTGCTGTGTCCTTACTGTTGGATTACTTAAGTAACCTGCATATGCATTGTGAAAATGTTAGAAAGTGCAGAACAAATAGGTTCACTTACCTCACGGCTCCCAGATTGCAAATGTCTTAAAAAGCCAAGTGTTCGTATTCCAGCTTCCACTGCTGCCCAACAAGCCACCCTAACCTCAGTGGCATAAACATGTACTCAAAAGAAGATTTGTGCTCCCAGATTCTGTGAGTCTAGGATCTAATCTGGATACTCGTGGCTTATTTCTGGTGGACCACATCTAGGGCATTAGCTGCATATGTACATGCGTGCTTTGGGGGGGGGTGTAGACACTGCAGCTGGGAGCTGAGGTCATCTGGCGGTGTCTCTGCTCACATGTTCTGCCACAGATGTTGATTACTGGCTGGGATCTCGGACAGCCTGCTGACCAGGTCACCTCTGCATGGCCTCGAGACATAGGCTAGCTTGCTCTCCTCACAGGATACATAGCAGCTGGGTTCTAAAGTGGCAAGACAGAAGTAAACACTGTTCTTACAGCCTTAGGAGGCTTCTGGTATCATTTCCTGTTATAATCTATTGGTTGAGATGGATAAAAACTCTGCCCTGCTTGATTCTATATGTTTTCTCTTAGCTGGTTCAGATAGACAGGGGAAAAAGCCTCTATGTTTTATTCTTTTTATGTAAAATTTATTTAATGAACTTTCATTAAATAATAGCTGTTATACAGGCTAGCACTCTTCAGCTTATATAAATATATACACACAAAGTATAAAAAGAGAAAAAAGATATCATCACTTTCCAGGAGCCAACAGAAAAACTGTGAAGAGAAGACATCTCCCTGCAGCCACACCAAGGAGAAGCATATCGTTGAGTAATTAACCAAGACAATGTTACTCTTCCCAGAAATCTGACTGAGTGTTACAACAAGGGAATTCAGCAATCTTGTAGCCTTGGAGTTACTTGAGAAGAAGCCAAGGAGAAAACAGGGACAGCTAATCAGAAGAGCCTTATTTAAATTAAATTTTTTTTAATCTTTTATTTCTTTATTTATTTGGTACAGGGTGCTGCTGCATAGCCCAGACTCATAGTGATCCTCCTGTCTCTGCCTCCCAAGTGCTGGGATTCCAGGTATGCTGAGATTTCCAGTTTTGGGGCCAGTGCTAAGCAACCAGCATGCGGTATCCTGATTGAATCTGGGTCCCTGTGCTTGCCACAGGTGCTTAAACCGTCCAGCTATCTCCACTGCTTAAACAGCCTTATTTAGTATTTCACTCAGACAGCCAACCCAAAAATTCCAAGCTCAAACAAACATTATCAACAAAGCTTGGCTTAGTTCCTAGTTCCCCAACAGGGTTCAGGATCAACTATTATCCCTGGGATTTCAGGAGACATAAGATCTCAGGGTATAAGTATAAAGTCTTAGGACAGCCAGGATGGCTATAATTTTGTTTCCTCCAGGTTTGGGTGAAAATTAAACAAGTGATACAGCGAGTGGTCAAATGACAAATAACATAGTAGTCATTCTAGAGGGAGAATATAGAAAAGTAAATTTCAGATAAAGTTTTTATTTGTTATTTT
>NW_004524607.1:7867071-7876377 GCF_000260255.1 Octodon degus
TCAATTTGATTGATTGATTTATTGTATTTTTAGGGAGGGGCCTACAGGGTGTTCAGGGTTTCACCACTAAATCGGATTTGTAATGATATGCCTATTTACAACCTCCCAAGAGCTGGGTTTACAGGTGTGTGCCACCATGCCCAGTCTCAGTTGCCATCTCAGTGCACCCTAGGGGCAGGTCTGGAGATCGAACCCTTGGCCCCTGTGCCTGCTTGCAGGCACTTTAATCCTCTGAGCTATTTGGCCAGCCCATATAAAGTTTTTAAAGGCCAAAAAATTGTCCTAGTAATAATCAAGCCATCATTGGCTATCATAATTCCAGTAAAATATGGATTGCTCTTATCACAATTTCATTAAATGACATTAGTTCCTCAACAAGAAAGTTCCAATTTTGGTTAAAATGGTACAAGGAAAAGGAGGCTTTTGATGTTTCGCTGTAGCCATACGAAGGAGAGCCATGTTCTCTAGTGATTAACCAAGACAGTGTTGCTCTTTCCAGAGCCTCATTGGGAAAGAGCATATTAACTCTAATTAACACACAAAGTAGAAACTTCACCACTAGATTCTCAGTACGTAACCCACTGCATGTGTAACAGACAGCAATCATGGTAGGGACCAATGTGCCGCATCTTTCCAAGTCTGTAAGTGACTAGGTCATCACAGGTGGTCATCTTCCATCTGTTAGTCAGTTTGAAGAAGGACAGAAAGTATAGGGCCAGGGAGATGGCTCAGTCGAATAAGTGCTTGCCTGGCAAGTGCAAGGGTCTGAGTTCAATCCCTGGTTCTACCAAAAAAAAAAAAAAAAGAAAGTATATAGTTGGATTTCTTTGTTGTTTTCCAGTGACAAACCTATACCACATTTACAAAAGTGGCTAATTTAAAGGGGAGATTAAAAAGGGGGGGAAATTGTCCAATGGTGTCATAAAAACAAAAGTACAATAAACAAAATGTTGAAAACTTCATGATGGCTAATTTTGTGTCCAGTTCAATGAGCTAATATGCTGAGGTAGCTTGAGAGCATTTCCAGAGGAGTTCAACATTTTTTTTTCATGTATTTGGTGGTTACAGGGTCTTACTATGCAGCTCAGACTCATAGTGATCCTCCTGTTTTCAGCCTCCCCAGTACTGAGATTACAGGCATGCACCACTATGCCCAGACTCTGGCCAGCTCAGCCCACCCTGGGCTATGGTGCCAGGGATCAAACTGTAGTCCCTGCTCTTGCCTAAGCAGGCACTTTAGTCTGCTGAGCTATCTTGCTGGCCGCAAGAGATCAACATTCGAACCAGCAAAGTGAGTAAAAATGAGATCCCTTCCCCGCTGTGGTTGGCACTGTCTAGTAAGATCAGAGGTTAAAGAAACAGCCTGGTCCTTGGGGCTTTAGATGGTGTTGTAGAGAAAAAATACAAACATGGATCCCTGCTTTCAAACCAAGCATGACTTTCTTCCTTATCAGTGTCCTTTCTCTCAAGAACTCTAATACCCTCCACATGTGCAATTCATGTTGACTCTAAATAGATTAATGGGAGAAATAGCTGCTCACGGGAGCACTGGCACTGTGTATGAGTCAGGAGAATGCCATGAAGGCACACTTAAGGACTAAAGTGAGGAAGCCAGTGGGGATGAAAAGGGTGACTGTGCCCTAGAAAAGTGACATGGACACAAAAGTCACATTTCAGGAACCCACAGAGGTCCAACCTGACATTAAAAGCACTAAAGAAAAGTAATCAAGAAGGTCCAAAGTCGCAAAGGGATGTGACGCTTTGCCAAAGCACGACGGGGATGCTCCTTCCACACTGTACATGATGCAAAGAGAAAAGGGAAAACACAGCTCCCACTGTGCTCCGTAGGATTCTATTAAGAGGAAAGCTCTTTACTACTCTTGCTTCTAATATTTGGAGCTGCACTGTCCTCAATAACTGCTAGCCTTACTGTCTTCTTTAAAAACTCCCTATACATTTTAAAATGTACACTGAAATAGTTTTTAATATCTGACAGACATGCTTAAGGATCCCAAAACAATCGGAGACAGTGGTGCCTGTGCCTAACAGGGAGAGAAAATAAGGAATTTTTAGAAAAAAATGGGAAGAGAAAATTGACAAGAAGACAAAGTCCAGGAAAGAGATTATTTCCAAAAAGGGAGCAATGAGGTTTTCAAACAAGAGGATTATTTAGGAAAGACAGATTTGTACAATACATGAGGCCACTACACACCAAGGGTCAACAGCCTGGGATCTGGCTGAGGGGGATGGGCAGAACAAATATGGACATAAGTGACAAGAGTACTTGTTAATCTTACAACACCTCCTATGCCAGTTATAGCTGCATCATACGGATGTTTCTGGTTTAGGCATGATTAAAAAATAATAAAAAACACTGTCCTCAGGAAGGTTTGCTTCCTTTGTGACAAATGTTGCCTTTCTTCATTGGAAAGGTGTATGGTTTCAGGGATGTTATTTCAGAGTATCAGCCAACAATGGCAAAGGAAGAGGCATCAAGTCAAGCATCCTCAGAGAAGGAGAAAGAAAGAACTTGCATTTGGGAAGAATCATGAGCACGAGCCTCCAGCTGAGTGAGAAGAAGGCTTAGAAAAAGCAGCTTGGATGTGATAGATTCTTGCCCTTTCTGAGGGCCAACAATGAGAGCTATTGTTCTGTGGTGTGAAGAACTCTAGTCATATACAGTTGACATAATTTATTAAGTTGAACCAAGTACAGAGAGGAAAATGCTTCATGATAGGCCAGATTCCATGAGTGGGAATTCTTGGAGTCAACTAGGGAGAGAACACACCCCAGTGTTAAAGACTTTCCAAAGACCTCTTCCATCCCACATTCCACTCCTCCCTAAACCACTCGCCAAAGAAATTCTTTGCTGGACGCTGAAATGGCCCCAGCTGCAGTCATAACAAAACATCACCCTATGATATTAATCATCTTTTCTCTAACTTTTGTGTTTGGAATGTGTGTATGGAGGACAGGTGCTGCTAAGATAATAAACGTCATTAAAGTATTTGGAAGAGCTGCCGGTTCCTATGACAGAAAGCTTTCCAAAGAGCTGTAACAATCTGAAGGTCAATGAATGAAACTTTTCCCTTTAATGGCATTAGGCAAAAAGGTCATTAATGCTTTAGGGGACTGGAATGAATCTGGAAGTCTTTGCCTTGACTCTCCTTCTCTTGACTTCCTTGTGACAATTTTTAACTGGCAGTGGCAAGAGCCAGGCTCTACGAGGAGCCACAGAGGCCTGCATCCTCCTCCATCCAGGTGGGCTTGGACTTACATAAGACCTACATAGGAGCATTTTCAGATGAGCACCACCCACAGAAGCCTACATTCAGTCCTCTATGCTAGCTTTGAAAGGAAGAGAAAACTACGGTCCTTTATTCCACTGGTGTTTGAGAAAATCTGCAATTTCTAGACAGGTGTCCTAAAGCTTCTAGGACTGCAGATATTAACATATCTTTCAGCCACTGTAAAACTCCTGTCCTGTCCTTGAATAATAAAGTGACAATGGAGTGGCAGATGTGATGTGTCAGGTGACATATTGTCCAGGAAATCAGGGGGATGGTCTAATTTTATGGTTTCAGGATCTAACCAAGGGCCTTACTCATGCTAAGCAAGTGCTCTCTGGCCTTGAGCTACCCCACAGCCATGATGGTAAAGTGATCACTTTCTGATTGGTGTCACCTCTTAGGATCCTGGTGCTAAACTATAATGTCTTCTTCTATATCCAGGAGGTATGCATGGATATACAGGTGAACAGAATTATGGTTTATATCTAGATGTTTACCCAAAACCTCATGCGCTCAAAGACTGAGCTTTTGGAGGGCATTGGTTATGGAAGTTTGTATCTGAGTTGTATCTGAGTGAGGAGGTGGGGTCTGGTCAGAAGAGGTGGATCCCTGTGAGCATGGCCTGAAAAGGGTAGTCTCCCTTCTTTGCACCTCCCTTGATTCTCTCTACTTCCTGGTTGTCATGCAAGAAGTAGCTCTTCTGTCCCACCCTTCCTGTGAAGGCCTGTCTTGGAGCCAGTGGACCACAGACTGTAGCCATAAGCCAACATAAATGTCTTCTCTTTTAAGTTATTGGTGTAGGCTATTGTGTTTCAATAACGAGAAAATTGACTAAGTCATTGACTAATGCACATAATCATATATTTTTATTAAATGCCCCCAAATTTACCATGTGTTTTTACTGCACAAGTATGACATGTGGGACATACTGATTTTCTCAGAGACAACCAACTTAAGCCTACCTCACAGTCAAGAGCTCCTGGAAGTGAAGTTCAGGTTCCTTAAGAAACTTTACCTGTCTTTAGTGCCTCATCTCCTAAATCACCTCTTCTTTAATCATTGTTTAGTGGGTGACTATGTGCATTCTTGGAGCCCTTCTTCAGGTGGCACACAACCTGCTTCTTAGTGTGCACACAGCTTTTCAGCCAGTCACCCCCTGCCTCAGTTAGGTTAGGGAAGGAAGTGCTGGTTGTAGTTATTTCCCTTCAATGACCCTGAAGGTAGGTCCATCAACAGTATCCAAGTTTCCAAGTGAGGTTTGTAGGTCAGACTCAGGACTCACATACTTCTCCTCCATCCTCTCTTGTTCATAATAGAATTAACATGTGAACCAGTGTTGACGTTTCTGGGCTGTCTTTTTTAAGAATCTACCCTGATGTATGCATAACAAGAACATGTGCATTTATCAGAGATTTACTTTCCAATAGATTCATTATGAAAGCTTAAAGATAAAAGGAAGTTAACAGTGAATCTGTGCATTTTGTAAAGGAAGCATGATGAAATCTAAGTACAAATTAATTGTTTTCACCACAGAAGAAGATCTTGCCACTTTCTCCTGATGTGACCCTCTGGACTTGGCTTCCGAAGCAGCTCCTGCCCTCTGCAACCTACCCAACCTCATGCCGCACATAGAGTTATTGGCACTGTGTCCACAGCTAGCTCCATGTGGTGCCTTAACAGCTCTAGGATCCAATTCCCACATCTTGTCCTATGAGCTGAAATTTATGGTCCCAATAAAGACTCCAGCTGACAGCTGAGCATAGAGTGCTCAGGGGAACTCTGTTTAAAGTTTGCCCTGAAATTCCTTACTCACCACCCTATCGATCATGGATAGAAATAAAAGCCCAAATGAGCTAATATCGCAGGGCCTAACAGGGTGAGCCTGGTTTGGAATCAGCAATGATCCCTTCCTAACAACGGATAATTCCTGAAGTTCCTTTTTGAAACAATGTCCTTAATTTGGAATTTTAAAAATATGGAGCAAATACATTAATAATAGATGAGCAAAGAGGAACTGAGATATTCTGAAAGTACATACCAATGTTTATTTGACATTTACATGGCATTTACTTTTAACCCATGTAGCAAGTGTGCACATTTTAAAATACTCAGGGGCTTTGGTTCAAGGACTGCCTGGAAAGTCCCTGCTGGAGCCTTCTCAGCCTTTCCATGAAAATACTGGTGAGGACAGAAGGGGGAACTGGGGTCACATCTCTACAGGAGAGCCAAGCCAACCGCCAACCCCACTTCACCCCTCAGAGCAGTTTCCACTTTGCAAAACCTCAAACCCATTTACAAAAGGTGACCCATGGCTAATTATGGGAGTAATATGTGCCTGTTGGGGAATGCTTGTCAAATCAGAAGGCAACAAAATGTTTAACGTTTTGAAAATCTATTACAGTAAGTGACACATTGCCTTTAATCACCCTCAAAACACTCCCCCCACCACCTCTCAGGTTGGAATACACTTATCCTATCATTCTTGCCACCTTCTGATGCGGTTCTGGAAGTCCTCTTTCCTGAATGGCTTTATAAGGCGCGATAAAAAAAATATATGGAGAATGGTGCTGGGTGCTGCCCAATCGAAAGGCAGGCTGGAGGGGCCATAGCAGCGTGCCCCATG
The DNA here is from genome assembly GCF_000260255.1 of Octodon degus. Lineage (NCBI taxonomy): Eukaryota > Metazoa > Chordata > Mammalia > Rodentia > Octodontidae > Octodon > Octodon degus. The sequence goes on from NW_004524607.1 coordinate 7,872,985, forward strand.
CCTGTCAATATCTTCAACTACCCTGCAACCCTGATGCAAATCTACCACAGCAGGGTCCTAGGTCTTGTTGATTTCTTCTTCCATCTTGACCAACACTTCTCTACATAGATTCCAGTTATTCTTTCAAAATACAACTCATAATTCCCCATTCCTAAATAAAAATTGAAGACCTGACAAATTGAAATTGGAACAGCTTCCAAACTCAATCACAATTTTTTTAATTCTTAAAAATTCCCTCAGAGGTTCTATGCACCCTGCTGCTCCAGCCTTGCCTCCTGCCCCTACCTCCTCTGTTGCTCCATCAGCCACCTTAGCTCTCTATTTCCATCAAACTTCTGTTCGCATGTGTGTGTTCATCTGCCTGGAATATTCTTCTCTAGACATTTGAATGACTTTTTCTATTGATTTGATCAGAATTCAAGTCATCTATCCCTCCCCAGAGAGACTTCTGTATTGATCATCAACCCCAGGTTCCCTTGACTGCTTCCTTTGTTTCCAAAGTGGCATGTGCCTCCTAAACCTAAGCTGTGCCACACCATTTCCACCTTAGCCCCTAGAACTGGCAGGAACGTGTGAGAGTCCTACAACCTCTAGATTTAGATGGAATGCAAAGCAACAGGAGATGGGATCTGTTATCCTGGCCACGCACTGAGGGGCTCAACAGTGTATTCTTGAAGAGCAGGAAGTTCCTCTTTTATGACCAATATTAAACAGGAGACTTTGCAGGCACCATGCAGAATAGGACAGAGTACAGATCGAGAAGACAAAGGAGAATAACGAGTACATCATCTATCTCCTTATCTATGCTTTTTATTGTGTAATGATGATGACTAAAAATGTTAGGAAAAGGATTTTTCAGGTAGAGAGCAAAAATAGGTCAGAAGGTTAAGAGTAACTGCATAAGCAAAGGTACAACTCAGAAATAAACTGAGTCTAGGTAAGTAGTGCATTCAGGGAAGGGAATTTGAAGGACAGAGAATGGAACCATTATGGACATTCTTTGTTTAACAACCAAATTCTGTACCTGCAATTAGGTCGTTAAATGGATTGGTCACCAAATAAGGAGTTGTATGCAGAATAAACACAATTTTGAAAAATCTTACACTCCTTGGGGAAAAAAAAAAAAACTTACATTTTTACAGAAACTTGAATTCAGTACAAATGCAATGCTTCATATTTGTGATAAATTATGTAAAAAATTACATTTATTATAGAACATTTAGAAAGTAACTATAAAAAAATAAGATGTGACTCAAAACCTAAACAGCCACGTTTTGTTATGATGTCCCTGTTTTTTCTACTCATTCATTTAAACAGGTAAATATGTTTAAATATATAATTATGAAACATTTCACTCATTTCTAGTTATTATTTATGAATATTTTACATGAGATATTTATCAAGATAATTGTCATTGTCTCTTTTAAGCTAATAGAATAATATACACAGAAGGGATATTCTGATATGGAATCAACTTTACCCTTGAAAAGTGAAAGACAAAAGAACAAAATTATATTTGGTCACACATAATAATATTTTAAGTTGAAGCTACATTGATATTCTAATATTTTACTTATAACATAATTAGCATTGATTCACAGATTTCTTTAATATTTGTCTGTTTCTTTTATCAGAACCCTGATAATTTTATGAAGTAAATTAGGTTAGATGTACTGTTTTCTGTGCGTTAGAACATTATTTTCCAAATTTTCTGTGGTGAGAGAATCTTACCTCATTTTCAATTCTTCTCATACCACTTTTTTTCCCTAAAATTAAAACGAATGTCTAAAATGATGACATATGACAAAAACAATCAAGATGTTGATTTCTTTGTTATTAGAGTTAATAGACAAAAAATTATCAAATTCATGTGAAAGTTTCTATTTTTTCTTTTAGCTTTTTTTTTCTTTTGCAGTGCTAGAGATCAAATTTAGGTTCCTGCAGATGCTAAGCGAGGCCTCTACCACTGAACTACTCCCTCAGCCCCTGATGCAAGTGTCTAAATGCCGGCTCTCAGTTGCCATATTTATCTTACACCTGTAAGGAATAGTTCACTACCACAACCAGCCTACCACGAACCACACTTCAAATTGCCCTGCCTAAGAATAAAGTTCTATTTTTGATAATACATATTTATCAGAACAAAAAAGGTGAGTGGAATACAGCATCACAAATGCAATTTCCTTTATTTATAAATTATAAATAAAACTAATATTCTGGTGCTTTTCCAGTAGTATTTTTTAATGTCAAGTATTTGGACCGATGTTTTTCATATCTGATTAGGTCATCCTTGTTTTTGACTCATGGTGTGATTGATGAAGCTTTCTTTGAACTACTAACAGGAAAAATGTCATCTATCATATTAGTAGTATTGCCTTGGAGCTGCACCTTCCTCTCAAGAAAACAATCATGAATTTGTGCATTTTGTGCACAAATTCTTTTACTGACAGAGCAATGAAGTAATCCAGAGATATTTCAGTGTGGTGCTCAGGGAAAAACGCACCAGGTAGAGTTCCAGATGCCGCCCATATTTCTCTAATGTTTCTGGGGCAGTCTATGTGGGACCTAGACACCTGATACACAGACTCAGAGGGGAGACCAGACCAAAGGGTTAAACAAATTCTTAAGGTGAATTTTTTTTTTTTACCAGGGGAAAAAACCCTACATAAACAAAACTCCTACTTTTAACCAAATCCTATTGGTTGTTTTCATGGAAATTTCAAATTTATAAGGACCACAGTTTTCTCAAAGGATCGCATAGTTCTCAAAGCTTCTGTTTCTTTAAAATTTAGATTTCTGCACCCTCCATAGCTACAGCATCAAAATCTCAAAAAGAATAGATGAAAGGAGAGCAGGATATTGATACGTTTAACAAACTCCCCCAAGTGATTCTTATGTCCAGATATATTGAAGGCCAATACTTCAGAATAATTATTTAGAAATAGGCTTTGATATATGAGCCTTGAAGGCATCACACATAAAACTGGGCATCTTTACTGCTTGGTAATTTAGTACTTTAACATCCTTTGTAGTTTTTTCCCCTATGGGTATCAGTTAGCCTCTTTTTTGTTTGTTTGTTTCATCCTGAGTCACTTTTCATAATTATTATTCTTATAGGATATCATACCTCATTTTATTTCAAAACAATAGCTGTAATCAAATTACTTTTGAAAGTTATTTCATATGCCTTTCTTTACCATATCTGTCTATTCATGAGTGTCCCTACCCAAGAATATAGGCTGTCAGAGGTATCCTGTACTTTAAGGAGAATGAATGTATGTAAATTTAAATTTTGGGGGCCGGGGAGATAGCTCAGTAGAATAAGTGCTTGCCTGGCAAGCACAAGGGCCTGAGATCAATCCCCAGTTTTACAAAAAAAAAAAAAAAAAAGAA
>NW_004524607.1:7876477-7879587 GCF_000260255.1 Octodon degus
AGAGTCAATTCTTTGAAGACCACATAAAAAATTATAGCTTATGGAACTGTTAATTTATAAAAACCAAGACTTCTGGGAAAATAATGGTTGAAAATAAAAAGACAATGAGGCCTTGAAAGATAAAGCTGTAAATTCAGCCTACAAATAGAAAAAATGAGGATGACAGTTTTCCAAGAAGTTGATAAGATGGATTGACCCTGACAAGGACATAGGTCTGAGTGACCTTTTAAATGGCCAGGAAGGATTTCACACAAGAAGAGATCATACTAAGAAGCAAGTCTTTGCCCAAAGGAAAGCCATGATACCAACCCAAGAACATTTGTGAGGTGAGGGCCCAGAGTCAACGCTGAAGAGTGCTCACAGTGGTTCACAGGAAGGCTGCTGGCTGCCCACTAAAGAGCATAGGTGGCCTCAGTCCTGCTCTGATTGCTGTGCAGTTTCCTCCTTAAGCACCCAGGGGTAATCATCTACAGATGACCATAGGTTTCCATTGGGCTAGCAAAACTGTACCAAATTCCTTTTTAATGTTCTATTAACCTTCAAGGATCCTGAAAGAGAGGATGGAATCTTGATCAACTGAAAAAACTGCTAGAGAAGAAGAAATCAACACCTAATTTAACTATTTGAACAAAAACTAAAAGCAAGAAACAGTTTAAAACCTCACTTTGAGGGCTGGGGATATAGCTCAGTGGCACAGCACCTGCCAGGCAAATGTAAAGTCCTGAGTTCAATTCCTAGTACCAAAACCAAAAAAAATTCACTTTGAGCCAGTATAGTGGAAAGATCCATCCTTATCACACAATTGTGAGCATCCATAGACCCTACTTAGGTCAGGCTTCTACTTTTTTTGGAAAATCATAGCAACCACTTAGCCAGTCTCTCTGACACTGCTCTCTGCAGCCACCAGTCTTCTCTTCAGATCGTTTGAAACACATATCTTCCAAAAATTCCAATGTTGTCACATTGCTATTCAAGTTATCCTGTTACCCAGTAGTCACATATAAGAGACAGCCAAACTTAGGAGCACTGGCTGGCTGGCCTTCAAAGCCATCCCCTGTCTAGCTTTTCTGCCCCTTCCCATGGCTTGGTCCATGTTTAAACCTGCATTTTGGGGATTTCAAACCAAGCAGAGGTTTTCATACTGCTGAGCAGTTCACCCACTAGCCCTGCAGCTGCCTTTTCCTGAACTCATTTCTCTGCCTACCTCTCTGCCTCTCATTGCCTGTCCCCACAATCCCATACAAAATGATTTGCTTTCTTTTCTATTTACAAAGACCCTCTAATCAGACTCCAAGAAACATCTTTTGGATCTCGTTCATAATCATAACTTTCTGTTGTCCTTGTCTCCTTCCTGAGCTGATTGCACCCTGAGAATTTTGACTTCCTGTCACGCGCTCCTCTCTGAGACTCTGAGTATAGTGGTGGCTACAGCAGCGGTACCCAGTACATAGTTTTTGAATGATCTTGTCCACAGCGAGGAGCACAGCTGATTAATACAACCAAATCGCTCCTTCTTCATACCACAGTCCACATTCTTTTGTTGGTAAATTTTGGTCCAACTGTTTTTCAGTTTAGGAGGGTTTTTTCCTTGTTATTCATTGCACATCATTGTTTCTGAGTTGGCCAATCACCAAAGGCTGACAAAATGATTTGCTTTTATCATCTTTTAAAAAATTTCAACCTGTTATCCAAGAAATATGTGTCTACTTCCAGATGCATCTCAGCAACATTTATTTATTGTTGCACTGTCAATTTTCTCATACAAGTCATAAATAATAATTCTGGACAAAGCCTTTTATATGAGATTTATCTTACCCTCCCTAGTATGAGAGCTATTTCTTCTCTTGTTTTGTCTGCTGGATACTGAATCTTTCATATTTTCCACAGTCCCTTAACTTTCTTGATATTAATACATACTAGGTAGTTCTAGACTCAGAAGTCCTAGAGTCAGATTTTACCTCTGCTTTGGGGCACCAACTCAAGCACACTCTCAAGCAAGCACTCCAATTATTATGCAGAACATTTTCTCCAATGCAAAATGTGGGCAATAGTAACACCAACACTGTAGAGCTGTCTGGAGAGAATAAAGCAGGGAACATATGTGGGCAGCTTAGTGCAATCATTAAGGCAGAGTAAATGGTTAATAAATTTGTATGGGTTACTATTATTATAGATGTTAGCTGAGTCGAAGTCAAACTAGAAATACGTTATCAAACTTGTTCATTTACTCCTAAGCACAGAGTTTGCTGTGACTGTTGGGGGGAAAAAAAAAAACCTGGTCTGAGAGAGTTCAATATTGTTTATTTTCTCATAGATTCAGTGATTCTAGGTGCAAGATCAAAATATAAGCTGAGTTGGTTGCATTCCAAGGCTTCTCTCCTTGGTTTGTAGATGGCCCGCCTCTCCTTGTGTCTGTGTGGGATTCTTCTTTTTTGTCTGTGTCCTGATCTCCTCTTCTTATAAGGACATCAGTTATGTCTGATTAGATCCTACCCCAATGAACTCATTTAACACTTTAGGGGCTGGGAGCTGAGCCCTGGATTGTTTGTTTTGGGGGTTGGGTGGACACAACTCAATCCATTAGCCTCAGCACCAGACATCACACATGTTATAAACAATATATGAGTAGCAAGGCCAGACTGCATAACCACTAATAACTACTCCCTTGTCTTTCCTCTCAGAAGATTATATGTCCCCAACCTCTGCCACTTGGCCGGCAGTGCCTCTAGTGGGAGAGATCAGCACTCGTGCTCCCCCTGGGCTCAGCCATGTGACTTTACTAGGGCAGCAATGAGTCAGCCCTGCTCAGGCAGAGGTGTTAAGAGCCCATGACTCCTTTACTAATCTTCTTTTTCTGTTCTCTTTGTTGTAGAACAACCTGTCTCAGATTAGGGCTGCTTGCCAGCCCAGTGCCTATAATGAAGATACTGAAGAAGAGTGGCCCCTATAATTTTTAAATTCAAATGACAAGTAATTTTTCTTTTCTTTTCTTTCCTTTTTATTTCTAAATCACTGATATTCAGAGCACTTGTTTATTACCACACAGAAGCTGCCTAATCAGATTACCACCACCGATAACAAATTTGTATACAATGTAATACTTATTCTTA
>NW_004524607.1:7879897-7882270 GCF_000260255.1 Octodon degus
AAAGGAATTGCAATATTTGCAATCAATTTCTTCCTATTCTAGAAGGAGATCCTATTCTATTCCTGCAGAATTTCAGGGGATGTAGAAAATCAGAACCATTTCTTGTCATTAGGCAAACACAAGGACTCCCTAAAGCAAAATGACTTCATTCACACCAGGATCAAATTCACCCAAACACTCGCTAGGTTCACAGCTTAGCTCAACAATCAAACTACAGCATCCTGCTACTTCCTAGTAACTCTGTGAAAGTGACAATTACATCAGACTATAAAGAGAAAGTATGACTTTAATAGACAAAAAAAGAGAGAGAGAAAGAATCTCTGAGACGCTGCAGCTGTGAAATAAAGGCAACCGTGTACTCTGAAGAGTCAAGACTGTATGTAGGGGCCGGGGAGATGGCTCAGTAGAATAAGTGCTTGCCTGGCAAGCCCAAGTGTCTGAGTTCAATCCCCAGTTCCACCAAAAAAAATAAAATTAAAACAAAATGAAATGAAGACTGTCTGTAGAGGGCTGATCAGATAGCCCAGCAGATTAAAGCACCTGCTTAGGCAGACACAGGGGTCAGAGGTTCGATGATCTTTGGCCTGCAGTGCAAGCCCTGCCCCAGGGGCATGCTGAGACAGCAATTGAGACTGGGCATGGTGGTGCTTGCCTATAATCCCAGCCCTTGGGAAGCTGAAAACAGGAGAATCATTACAAGTCCAATGTGTGTAGCAAGACCCTGTACACCCAGTAGACTCTGCACTAAATACAAAAAGAAAAAGTATGTATGTAGTATAAGGAAGAAGAACAGTTGCAAATAGAGCAGCAACATGACTGGTGTGCTGTCCCTGGCAACGGATGTCTAGGATTCTCAGTCAGAACGCAGGTGAAATAATTATAGGCAAAATCTTTAAATTCTGTAGGTCATAATTTTATACATTCATAGCCTTTCAAAAATATTTCTATTTTATACATAGCATTATGTAGCAATTAAAATGCATACATTTTAAGCAACCCCCCTGACTTCATATGCCTGCTCATCCTTGCATAGGATCCACTCAACTTGGGTACCTGGGAGAATGGGGAGATAGCTCAGTGGCATAAGTGCTTGTGCCTGGCAAGTGTAGTAAGGTCCTGAGTTTGACCCTTGGTACCAAAAAAAAATCACCTTTGGCACCTTCATTGACCCGTGTGAGCCTCTATTGTGCCATCTGTAGAATATTTATTATAGTGATGATCACCCTTCTAAAATGAGACTTATTGGACATAAAATGCCTACAAAACTCTTGGGAAAATATCTGAGTCAAAGTTAAAGCTCCAGGAAACAGCTGTTAATAAAAGTTGTTTTTATCATTGTTTAGGAGTAAAAGCTTACTTGTATGTCACTATGGAGCTCTGTCCACCTACAGCCCTTAATTGTCCTCTGACATTATTGATATGACTTGTTAGAATATGCCTGACATTGAGCCAAAAAGAGTGACAATTCAGCTCTTGATGGAGACTAAGTGCAGGCCTCACAGTTCTAAGTTCATGTCTCAGCTCAAATAGGGCTAAGTACAGAGAGTTCACAACCAGCTGGAGTTCACAACCTGACTTTTGGTGCTGACCACAGCAGATGCAACTGCAGAGTTTGGGTAAAAGAGAATGCATGTAGTGACTACTTTCCTGGAGGACACTCGAAGTTTACGCTCCTGGCCACGGTCAAGGTGCGGGGACAGTCTAAATGGAAATGGTAAGGCTATATTTGTAGATAGCTTTTCTCCAGTGGAAAGGTTATTTTTATTTCCTTTATTGAATTCCTGGTTTCATTATTTTTGGATATATTTGGGAGCTGAGAGTTTGGTCTTCCCTGAATTGAATCCTATGATCATACTCAGATCAATTTGTAGAGTTGTGAGGAAAATAAAGGATGAAAGAAAAGAAAACATTGAGAATTAAACCATCAGTGGGCCTTTTACTTCTTAAATATTTTCAACTTTAGTATAAACAAACAGTATTTTATTGATGAATCTTTAAAACTCTGTGATGGTAATCTGAGCACTTGGAAGGGTTGTTGTGTTAGAAATTGGAAAAGGCATGACTCAAGAGTGATTTGTACTCTTTTCTGCAACATGTATGAACACAGGTCTTAAATGGACAGTAAATTTGGATATTTGTTTTATACTTTTATCTCCTAACAACTAACCAGAAAATCTACTCTGTTATCAGAGTAAGACCAAATGATCTTAAGGAAATAAACTGAGCTAATTTGTGAAATAGAGCACTACCTAAACTATAACAACTACTTTTCATTATGGATGGTTGTTTTCCTTAAATAATGCATTTCTGTTGGATGATGCTAATAATTCTGGAAAGTGTTCCAAATTACCAACATCAATTTTCTTTGTCTTT
>NW_004524607.1:7882930-7885855 GCF_000260255.1 Octodon degus
AAGAGGGGACAGGGAAACAGAAATGGGGAGGAAGAGGGATGGGAGAGGGAGAGAGAGACTGAAGAAATCCACCTTCCAAAGACACATCCCTAATGACTTACCTTCTTCAAGTAGGAACCACCTTCTAATAATTCATTCAGGAATGCACTCAACAATGGATCAATCCATTGATAAATCTTCAGTGAAGTTAGGGCCCTCACAATCCAGTCATCTCTTTAGGCCCCACCTCTGAACATTGCTGCACTGGGGGTGCTTATAAGACTTAATGTTTGCCTGCTGGGTTTAGGTCTTTCTTGGATCCTATCCTTCCTTTCTGTGCCTCCATTCTTACTTATGGAAGGGAAAGTCTACATTGTGCCCATCCCATCCCATTGCATATTGGAAGCAATGTATAACATGCTTTTGGTTTTATACAGAGACTGACAACTCAGAGTTTGCCTTGATTCTCAGAGGAGGCTTTGCTCTTGGGCTTTTGAGCAGTGCTGGACTAGCTATGATTATGATGACCCTTGGAGGTGGTCTGAGTGCATTTTGCGTCATGCACTGAACTTGAGTCTTTGGAGTACAGAGGTGATGTTGTTGATTTGATATGAAATGTGTCCATAAAGTTCATATGGTGACGGTGTAATCCTCACTGCAGCAGTGTTCATAGGTAGGAAATTTGGGGTAAGTTTTTGTAACCTAATGGCTGACTTCATCATCCAGAGTAAGCTGTCCACTGCTTCACTAGTTGCAGACTCCAAGTTCATGGCTTCTGAGTGAGATCTACTGAGATTCCAAAGACACAGAATATTTTTGTATTATTACTATTATTTATTTATTGAATACAGGGTCTGCCTACACAGCTTGAACTTGCAGTGATCCTACTGTCTCAGCCTCCCCAGAACTGGTATTATAGGCATGTAAAGCCATACCCAGCTTTGAAGCCAGCATGGCATGCAGTACTGGGGACCAAATCCAGGTCTTTGTGCTTGCCAGGCAGGCATGTAAACCTCAGAGCTAAGTCCCCAACCCTAGAATATCTTGAATGTTGGTGAACAGGGTATTCCATTGTATGTAAATACAATTATATGTGAGTATGTAATATACATTTTATTTATCCATCCATTTAAATTTTTTTTAATTTATGTATTTGGTAAAGCGTCTCATTATACAGCTCTGACTTTTACTGATCCTCCTGTCTCAACCTCCCCAGTGCTGGGATTATAGGCATGCACCACCACACCCAGTTTAGTTGACCAGCTCAGCAGGCCTGGGACAGGGCCAGCATGTGGTGCCAAGGATTGAACCCAGGTCCTTGCACTTGGTGGGCAAGCACTTAGACTGCTGACCTATCTCCTGGCCCCTATCCATTCATCTTAAACTTGGCATTATTAGTAAATGGATGCATCTCAGTCACATTACCTCGGGTGAAATAAATCGACACAAAGGCTTATGTATATTATTTCTCTTGTGTGAGAAATACAAAGTACAATTAAGGAGTAAAATGAAGGACGGATATTAGGAAATAGGAAAAATCTTGTTCAAATAAGAAGGGGAAAAGATAGGAGGAAAGAAGAGGAAGGAAGGGAAAAATAATTTAAAGCAACAAAGAATTGAAAAAGTAAAAGTAGAGTTTTTGTAAATGGGGAGGATTTTTTTTTTTTTTCCTCTGAATGCCTTCAGGGAAGGTTTGGCTGGCTTGAATTGTGGGGATCGAACCACAGCAACCTGAGCCTGACTGCTTTGTTGAAGCAGCCACTTAAAGAACTGAATTAAGGGGCAGGCCCCCCTGTAAATGGGGATGAAATGAAGGACTGGAGGGAGGAGAGGGGAAGAGCACAAAAAGTAAGCTGTGTTATGTACATGTGTAAGTTCCTCTTGATGAATGTGTTTGTTATCTACCACAAACATAAATTAAAAAAAAAAAAAACCTGAAAAAAAAAATCATCCTAACACCTAATTCACTTGCTTTTGTTTATTGAGTAAAGAAACTCATCTAACTCCCTACTCAACTTCCCAGACATAGGGTGGCATTGAGTTTGGAAAGATGGAATATTTTCCTGTTTGTCCAGAATTCCTGGGAGACGTGAGATGCTCATGTATGGGAAGAAAGAAGCAGGACTGTGCCTGGAGCTGCCCTTGCACTCCAGGGTGCTCCATCACTGCCGGCTAGGGAGATGCTTAGGAAACACATACGTATGTTTCCCTGAAAAATATAGCCTTGCAGGAAAATAATCAGCCTTGAAAACCAGAGATCAAAACTTCCGCCCCGCTCAGCCGCTCTTGCCTACCTGCCTTACAAGGTAGCCATTGAGCTAGAGAATCAGCTTTCCTCCCCATTGGAGCAGGTTCTTCCTACTTTCTAAGATTTATCCTCACTGTGCTCCTCATTCAGACTTCGGATTTCTCACACAAGAGAAACAATGAGGTATTTAAACTGGTGTGTCTTGACTTATTTCACTTAAGCTTTAAAAAAAAAATTAAAAAGGCAAAACCAAAAAGATTCTGGCACCTGAACTACTCACCTAATAATGCCACTTGTTTTCTGCATTTATGCTCAGATTTCTTTTAAAGGATGTCAAGCAAGAAGTATCTGAAACATCGATCAGATAGCCAGACAAGAGAACTTGAATTTCAGGATAGATGGTGAAGCATTCAAGAACCAGAAGTCAGTTCAGTAAGATTGAATGTGGATCTGTGAGACTGATTCTGAAACAGAACTGAGTTTATAAGTCAGGAAGAATGGTAAAACAGTGGATGAAATTTAGGGACTAGGACAGCGAGGAAGGACCAACGGAGCTGACAGGCACCAGGTTCCCAGCCATGGTTGCAAGTCGGTGTTTGTTTCTAGGTGAAGTGGTGCAATTTAAATGCTCGAATCCAAGGTGAGGTATCCCATAGAAAGAGCCCAGGGAACTTCTCCGATGGTGCCTTCAGTAGAGC
>NW_004524607.1:7885955-7888979 GCF_000260255.1 Octodon degus
GTGACTCAAAATTTCTGATTAATTTGCCAAATCAGTGACTGAGGCTTTGTGGTACAGTTGAAAGAACAACAAATATGAAAGAAAAAAAAATGATTGATGTCCCACTTGTCAGACAAATTACTAGTTCCTTATTTCAGAAGACCTGTTTTCATGGTTCTGAGCCTGCACAAATTAAATCAAAACGATCCGCCTTGCCAGGCTCACTGTGAAGATCAAATAAACTACATCTAGGAAAGTGCACGATGGAGTGCTAGTACCACCATTTGGGCATTTCCCCCTTCTCTCATTTCCTGTCCCACTCTTCTTTCTTGCTCTTTCCTCTTCTGTTCCTCTTACTCACCTTGCACAAAGCTGGGAAGGAAGCAAGAATCGAAACCCACTGGAGCCTCCAAGGAAGTCGGAGTTTCAGAATGTGGACCTTGCCACAGCAACCTTCAGAGGCATTAATCTGCTGGCTTCTTCCCCCGCTCTCACAGCCAGAGTGATGCCCTGTGCCCACATGGACGTAAGCAGGGGGTGACCCCTGAGTCAGGGTCCCTCAGGGAAGATGAGTGGAAACCCCAGCAAATGCAAAGCATGTGTTTTATATAATGGGGAGATCACAGGAACAGACTATCTGTCAGCTGTTTGCTCAGATGCCCAGGGTGGAAAGGCTTGTGGAGAGCACAGGAAACATTGCTCAGCCCTTCAAGGATGACTCATGCCTCTCTGCCCTGAAGGAAATCTGTGTCAATCACTTACTCGGTAGAGATTTGGTAACATCCTCTATGAAGTCCTTATCCACCAAGGCTGACAAAGCAGAGCTTAAGCAGGCTTTGTAGATATTCACGTGACCACACTGGGCATTATTTATTTTGTAAGCAGATGGATAATGGTACTGCAGTCCCAGGAAATGGCTCTAGATGTCTGCATGAGGGTAGTAACTAAAACCACGCAACAGCGAGAGTTCAAACAAAACACAATTTTTAAAAATCTAATAATAGAAGCTTAAAGCAGCTGGGAAAATCACACAGGAAGAGTGGAAAGTGGTATTGCAAAGGAGTCCAGCTAAGAATTTCAAGAAGTCAGAATGGAAGGGGACTTGGAGTGCAGACTGAATACAGGTGGGAAAGATGGAAGAGGCCTCTCCAGGGTTTTCCACTGTTCTAAGCATTAATTTCTAGATTCTACACAACACCCCAACACCCTGCAGGCCCTTCAGACATCGCATTCTCTTTTCCAGCATCAGCTCTCTGTTGTTGCCTCACTGCCTTTCTTTGAATTCCTGCAGTGAACCTCACTCTCTCCTAGTACTGGACTTTATAAGGTTGGCTCCTCTTCCTAGAAGGCTTTTAAGGTCGCTTTACCTCATCTATCCAGTTTCAAATAAAGCAGCATTTTCTCAGGAAAGCCTCCCCTGACCAATCTAGACCAAATCAAATTCCTTAATTATAGGCTTTTAAAGAATTGTGTTTCTATCACAGCACCAATCACAACATGAAATTATGCATTCATTTATGTTATTTGATAAAAATGTCTCAGGCACTGGATTGCAAATGTTATCACAGTAGGGCTTAAGAAATCATGGATACAGCTATTAAATTTTAACCAAATAGCAATAGTAGCCCATTAGAATCAAGGCTGGTGTGGAAAGGAACAGTCTCTACTCTCACCTATTACAGACTGAACATCCCTAAACTAAAAGTCCTAGATCTAAATTGTTCCTTGAATCTGAAATATTTTGAGCACTGACTTGATTCCACAAGTGGTAACCCCACATCTGACCTCACTACCAGGCCGCAATCAAAACGCAGGTGCACTAAAAAATGTTTAAGCATTACCTTCATCCTGTGTATATAAGACATATGTAAAGTGCAAATGAATTTTATGTTCAAGTCTATTGAATCCCAACCCTGACATGTTATATATATGCAAATATTTTAAAATCCAAAATCTAAATCTAAATCATCTCAGATCCCAAAGATTTTAGATGGTCACACTTCTACATTTGCCTGAGCAACCTTTCAGAGTCACTTTTGCACTTCTCTATGAGTGGATACTCAAGACATATCCTGACCTATCTCAAGCCTCAGGCTTGTTCCCTAGGTTGGGATAAGATCAGCTATTACAAAGATTTTGTAGACACTACATGTTAAGCTTTGCCAAGGTCACAGGCTCCTTTAACAATCCAGTGAAGTCTATGCATAGTGCTAAGGGTTGAAAAAATCTGAGTCTAACCTGTGAATGTGAACTTATTTAGAAATAGGTCTTTAAAGATGATCAAAATAATCTGAAGTCACTAGGGTGGGACTTAATCCAATAAAATATGTGTTTTCTATCAACAGGAAATTTGGCTGCTGAGATGGACACATGCAAAGAAGACATAGGGAGAAAGTATATGCCAAGGAGTGGCTCTTGCTACTATCAGGCTAGGAAAGAGGCATGACATAGAGTTTCTGTCACAACCTTTAAAGAAACTTACTTCCCCCACCGACACTTTCATTATAGGCTTTGGCTCCTGGAATTGAAAGGCAATATATTTCTACTGTTTAGGGCACTCAGTTTGTGGCATGCTGTTAAGACAACTGAAAGGAATGTACTCAGATGCTTTCTGTAGAAGCAAAATCCAATAAGGACATCGCCAACTTTATATGTAAGTTCCAGGGGTTCACAGGTCCACTAATACCCAGATTAATAATTTTATAGCACCTATGAAGTTCCCAAAGCAAAACCTCCCACATAAAGGTAAGGGACAAAAGAAAATTGGCCCTTGGCTAGATTCCAACTTGGTGTCCAGCAAATCTGTATTGATCACTTAGTCCCGCAGAAAACTGGGAGGGGTTTAACATAGGGACTTTCACTTTAGGAAAACAAAATTGGCTGAGAAATCATGTTCTAGTCTTTTGCTTCACTGGACCCTTGTTAATAGTCCATGAGATGAATGCTACTTCCCCACTTCAGAGAAGAAAAATAGAGACCCCGCAAGATTTCACAGCCTACAGCAATTCATTTGTTTTCATTTTAAAGCAAAGAAAAATAAACAGC
>NW_004524607.1:7890324-7890841 GCF_000260255.1 Octodon degus
AAGAAAGAAAGAAAGAAAGAAAGAAAGAAAGAAAGAAAGAAAGAAAGAAAGACTTTCCAAGGCAGACAAATAAAAAACGTTGATAGTTTTAAAAAATTGTTTTCCAGTAAGATCTAATTCCTTTTTGGCATCTCTCACAACCTTCCGGTTTTCCCATCACTTCATTAAGGATCTGGATAAATTGAATAATACCATCTATATCTTATGATTTATCTATTATTATTATTGCCACTCCAAAGCAAGCCCATCCAGGAACTCACAGATGAGCTATGCAGTCATTAAAATCTTCATCCTCTGCTGCCTGTGCAGTAATGGGAAGACAGGAATTTGGGGACATTCCTCTGCTCAGAAGAGAATGACGTCCTGAGCTGTAGCTGTGTCGCAAGCCCAGCAATTCCCTGCTGCCTTGTCCCTCACAGAATATGCCTGTTTCATACATCGAATTCAGCTACCTAATCTAAATGGATCACTTAACATATTTTCCTGCTCTTGTTTCTGACTGTTAACATTCCATAGT
>NW_004524607.1:7891306-7892277 GCF_000260255.1 Octodon degus
AGAGATAGCTCGGTGGTCTAAGTGCCTGTCCGGCAAGCACAAGGATCAAATGGTACCGGGTTTGATCCTGGGTACTGCATGTGTGCCGGGCCCGTACCCGAGTGCACTCAACAGGCCACTGAGACTGGAGGTAGTGGTGCACGTGTGTCATCCTAGCACTGGGGAGGCTGAGACAGGAAGAGAACTAAGAATCTGAGCTGTGAAGTAAGACCTTGTACCAAATAAATTTAAAAAAAAAAAATCAGCATCACCTGAGAACTAGTTAGATATGCAAATGCTCAGGCTGGCCCTAAATCTAATCAATTTGATACTCTGGGCTAGAGACCAGCAATTTATTTTAATAACTCCTCCCAGTGGTTCCATGTTATGCTAGAGTTGGAGATCATAGCTACAGTAGTTTGAATCTAACCCCTTAACCTGAAATTGGATTAAAGAGCAGTAATAGACACAAAGTGTTTTTGCTTGAGTGTGTTTATCAGTCAGTGCTGACTACAGAAATGGCTTTAATGTGTGGTATATAGAAATTTAGAAGGGAGGCTGGTTAATGGCTGCCTGCAGAGTCAAATGTGGAAGATTACAGAAAGTCT
Organism: Octodon degus; assembly: GCF_000260255.1. NCBI lineage: Eukaryota > Metazoa > Chordata > Mammalia > Rodentia > Octodontidae > Octodon > Octodon degus. Next base: position 7,891,894 of record NW_004524607.1, read on the forward strand.
GCCTGATTGCAGAAGATCTGAAAGATCCAAGTGAAGCCTAGAGTTCACGGTAGAGTCTTGGTGAGTCTGTATCAGGAAGCCAAAGGGTCTGTGAGAGAAGACTGGGGTCTGCCCTGGAAGCCAGGAGACAATGTCCAAGGTGAAGGGAAGACCAGACCACTTTCAGAGAAGCAGAAGCGAGTTTCCTTTGCCTTCTCCTTTATGCCATTCAGGCTACACCTATTGGCAGGTGCCGCTTGCACCCAGGGTGGGTCTCCCACCCTGACGGGACTATTCTGATGGGACTTCAACAATGGTTGTGTATTGCACGTCATTGTCTTTGGAGTAGTTGCTCAGTTTACCAGATATAAGCAAATTGGTTAAATAAATTGATCAAAATTAGTA
>NW_004524607.1:7893412-7907898 GCF_000260255.1 Octodon degus
TTACTGGGGATGCTAGAGGCTGAATACAGGGCCCTCACACTGAGCTACATTCTCATCCCTCTTTAAAGAATAAAGTATTTTGAATGTATTTTGAGACAAGGTTTTGCTAAGTCACTATGTTTCCCACCACATTGCAAATTTTCAGTTTTCCTGCCTCAGCCTCCCAAAGTGCTGAGATTGCAGGAATGTACTATCATGCCCAGAAATGTTCTGTGTTCTTTTTGGTGAGAAAAATCTATGCCTAAGTGCTTAGGATGCTATGCAATATTAAATTCATACATCTGTTTCAGAACTTTTGTACATCATGATTTATGTATGAATTGTAGAGTCTGTCCAACTTCAAATTTTATTTAACATTTTCTTCCTTCTGTCATCTAGACACAACTTCTTATTTTTTCCAGATGAATTTTGAAACTATTTTGTCAGATTGAACAGGAAATACTTTGGGGATTTTATGCCTTTTATTTTAAGTGTAAAAATTTTATCTCCATAGAATATTTAGTAAATTCAGAAATGGGTTTTAAAAATCTACATAAATGCCATATATTTATTTAGCCCATGTATTAATTTTTAAATAGAAGTTTCATAAATTTGCTTACTGGATTATTTCTAGCATTCTTATTTTATTCATGCTAACATTATATCTACTTTAGTAAGAATGTAATTTTTAACGTTTTACTTCTGATTATGACTAATATTTGAAAATCCATTGATTTTTAAAATAGTTACCATCAAAATATCATCTGTTGGGGCCAGGGAGATGGCTCAGTAGAATAAGCGCTTCCCTGGCAAATGCAAGAGCCTGAGTTCAATCCCGGGTTCCATTAAAAAAAAAAAATTCACCTGTTTAGACAGATGCTATGGCTTTTATCTAGATGTGCCCCAAGGTCTCTTGCACTCATGGTGGGACTGCCGGGTGGCAGCTTGATCAGGACTGTGTGACATTAGTCTACTGATTGGCTTAACATAGTTTCATGTGTGGCTGAGTGAATCCACTGAAGGCGGAAGCCCCACCCTGGCTGTGAGGGACACCAACCAATAGACTGGTAGTTGGTGTGGAAGAAAAGGGTACATACAAGGAAATCTGCTGCTTCCTATCTGCCTGGACTTGGATTCTGGACTGTTTCTCTGCCTTGATACCCCACTGCCATGCCATCTTGCCCTGAAGCCATTTGCGTAGAAACCTCTACAGACTATAAACTAAAACACACCCCCCCTGCTTTATCTTGTGGATGTTGGGTGTTTGTTCCAGGAATGAGAAAAGTAACTGGGGTACAGATGTTCAGCTGAATAGTGAGATGTTGGTCTTCCCAGTGTGCAGTAATGTTCAATTTTTGAAGAGTAGTGGGTGGAGGAAGGCACAACCACTATTGGACGCTGCACTATTCCAAAGAAGTTTCTCCCTTCCCAATCCTGTGCTGTGCAGAGGGGAGAAGTCATTGGCAGAGGCTGATGATGTACCCAGTTCATCATTAGTGACTCTCAGTAAAAGGGAGTGGTTGGTAGCTCTTGTACCTCTGAACTCAGCTTTGAGCCTCTGCACATTTCTATGAATTGCCCTGTGTGGGGTAGACACAGGGCAAGGGGATGGGGTGGGAGGGTCTTCTATAAATAGAGAGAGGCCCTCTAGAAGAACTGGCAATGTGATACTCACATATGCATCCACTCATATAGCAGGAAAGACTATGTTAACAGCCTATTACACATGAGTATGCCTATCTGTCTGTCTATCTATCTATCTATCTATCTATCTATCTATCTATCATCTATCTATCTATCTATCTATCATCTATCATCTGTCTATCATCTATCTATATGTACTGAAATATCCCCCAAACTCATAAACTAATGGCTTGGTTGCCAGCTTGCACACTTTATAGGACATGATGGACCATGACAGCTCTAACTTCATCAAGTGGATTAACTTACTGATGATATTATTATTTGATGACATAATTGGGGGGTGGGGCTGGCCAGATAGCTCATCAGATTAAAGCACCTGCTTAGGCAGATGCAGGGACTGGGGTTCAATCCCTGGCATGCCATGCTGGCCCTGTCCCCTGGGGCTTGCTGACATGGCCATTGAGTCTGGGTATGGTGGAGTGCACCTGTAATCCCAGTGCTTGGGAGGCTGAAAACAGGAGGATCACTACAAGTCCAATCTGTGCATACACACACACATACACACGCACACACACACTCCTGCTAGACGTTAGGCTGAAAGGTTTTTTTTTTCACCTCTACCATAATCTAGATCTCCAGATGTGAGGTAAATTTAACTGTCACAAGCTCTTGACCTGTCTGGAATTTCCCCTTCTTCCCTCACCTTCCCCAGCCAGTCTGCAATCACATTCACTGGCTCCTTCCAAACACTTCCGCCCATTCCACTGTCTCCACTCACCACAACCCTTTCATACCACCCACATCTCATCTCCCTTGAGCACTGGCACCACCGTTCTCCCCCTCTTCTTGCTTTTCCTGTCACTCCCTGGCTACCTGTTTCCAAAAAGCACCCAGCAGGATTAGATTTTGTGATTTGTCTGATGGAAATACTCCAATTTCATGTTGCCCTTAGACTAAAGCCAAAACTCTGAGGTAGGCCATTCCAACTTCACCTGCCTCCTCTGCTCTTCTAGATCCTTCTCAGTAAAGGTTCTATACACCAAGCTCCATCCACATGGGCCAGTATGTCTCCACGAGAAGATGATATTTTTGCTTTAACTCTTCCGAGTTTCTTGACTGGCTTCTTGATTTCTGAATCTGTACTGAAACTGGACTTCCTTGGAGAGGCCACTCCTGGCCATCTCTATCTAAAGGAGTAATTTGTTCACTCTATTCTCTCACCTTCCTTCTATTTCCCAGGAAGTTCTTGTAATTTCCTGGCTTTTACATTGTTGTGCATTGTCTGTCACTCCTTTGCCAGAATTCTAGGTTCTTGTGGGAGGGTCTCATCCTAAACTTTATCTCCAGTACCTAGAAGAGTGGCATACACAGAAGAGTGCTGTGGTTTTGACATAGTTTGAGAGTGACCCCCTCACACACACACACACAAATCTTGTGTGCAGGAATCTTTGTACTTAATATGGCAGTTTTGAGAAGTGAGAGCTTTTCCTTTGAAATTTAAAAAATTATTTATTCATTTATTTGTTACAGGGTCTTGTTATGCAGCTCAGACTCATAGTACACTCCTGTCTCAGCATCCCCAGCACTGGAATTATAGACTTGCACCAAGTCTGGTTTCAGTGGCTGGCTTGGTATGAAGATGGCACAGCATATGGTACTGGAGATAGAACCCAGGTCCTTGTGCTTGCCAGGTGAGCGCTTTGACAGCTGAACTATCTTCCTAGCCTGGAGACAGTGGAGTCTTTAAGAAATGGCATGTGGTGCAAGGTCATTAGGTGATAAGACTATTGCTCTTGGAAGAGCTTAATGCTGACATCATAAACTGAGTATGTTCTCACAAGACTTGAGTTTTTATACAGCAAGACCACTTCATCGTCTGGCCTCTTCTACACAATGCTATCTCTGTTTCTGCTTTTTTGCAGTGCTGTGACACAGCCAGACAGGTACCTAGCTGAGTACTGGCACCATAACCTTGATCCTCCAGAACTTTAAGGTAAATAAAACCCTTCAATACAAAGTACCTAGACTCATGTATTTTGTTATAGCTACACAAAATGAACCAAAGTCTCAGTGAAATGAGTGGGTTCCTGAAGAAAGGAATACTTCTTTAGCCAGAATAGTACAATCTCTAAGATGCTTTTCTCTCTTTGTGGGACTCTGTATACTGTCAATAATGGCTTGTTTTCTGGTTTGTTTCATTCTTGGCTACTGCTAAAACAATGTGACTTGGCATGGATTGCTGCTGTTAAGGGAGAATGGGATGAAAATATAGCCAGAAGGGAGGTTTCAGCTCACCCAGATACAGGGCTGTCCTAGTAAGGAAGATGATGTTGGCTTTCTGACTATTGGGTGAGACTTTTGGCAGAAGTCGTAACAATGGATACAAACATCATCCTGCCTTGTCACTGCTGACTCCATTGATTTTTTTCAAATGTATTTAATACAGGGACTGCAGGGTCTCATTACATTTATCAGACTCGTAGTGATTCTCCTGTTTTCAGCTTCCCCAGCACTGCGATTACAGGTGCGCGCCACCACACCAGGCTCAATCGACATCTCAGTGTGCCCCGGGGGGTGGGGCTTGTACAGCACACGGAGGATCGAACCCCCGCCGCTGAGCTCTGCCTAAGCAGGCACTTTAGCCCACTGAGCTATCTGGCAAGCCTGACTCCATTGATTTTTAAAGCCTGGAAATGGAATGGCCATGAACTTTGATGATCTTATATCTCTGTTCGTGACAATGTAGTGATAACTCTTAGCCAGGCTTGCAAAGTGCTGGCAAATACTTCTTGTTTCTAATGCTAATGCAACTTTATTTTTGTGTTTAAATGAACATTTGACCATGAATGTGGTGAAAGATTAGAAATCCACAGGTAATGCTAGCAATTAAAGAAAGATGATATTGAAATACATAGTCTTAGGGGCCGGGGAGATGTCTCAGTGGAATAAGCGCTTCCCTGGCAAGTGCAAGAGCCTGAGTTCAATCCCTGGTTCCACACACACACACACAAAAAAAATAATAATAATCCATTCAATCTTTTTTATCACATGAACACAATTTATAAGCATTGTGCTAATGGCATAGCATATGCCTAGTACATAAAATAATTGTGGGAAATTATCGTCAGTTTTTCTTGCAAGTCAAGGGCAGTTGATGTGAACCTAATTCTACTCGTCTAGGATGAGTGTCTCAGTTACTTTATCATTGCAAGGACAAAGTACTTGACACCCGAAAGTTAAAGCAGGAAAGGTTTACTTTATCTCACAGTTTTTGGAGGTTTCAGCCCATAGCCAGCTGATCCCAAGGCAGAGCAGCAGGGCAGACAGACACAGCAAAGGAGAAACAGCCCAAGGCAGGGTAGGCAGAAATCAGAGATGCAGAAGCATCCAGACTCAATTTCCCTTTTATTCCAGAACACCAGTGTATTGGATGGTGTCACCCACACCCAGGTTGGGCCTTCCCTTTATCTATACCAGAGCTATGCTCAACCAGTGAGTGGAAAACTTAGTTACCACACACCCTTTATATATGTTCATAATAGCCTCAAGGCAACCATCCCCCCAAGTCCCCACCTATGACCTCATGAAACTTTGGGAGGGTTTCTAAGTGCAAGCCATAAAAGGGGCATAATGATAGCATCCAGTTCAAAGGTAACCACACAGATTAAATGACATAAAGTTGTGAGAAGAGCCTGAAACCAAGCAAGTACTCACTGATATTCTCTGGAATAAAAGGTAGTACAAGTTAATTTTCTCTAATATGGCATATATACAAAATGACAAGGTCTATAAAAAGATATTTCTTAGTAAAAAAGTTTTCAAAAAAAACCCTATGGATATTGCCTGACTGTAACCAGGTGGGTATGCATACTTTACCATTTGAGTACAAAGCATTGAGAACAGAGAGAGCAAGCCAGAAGGGCCCAGGGGCAGGACAACTTATCGGTCAAGGTGAGCTCAAAGAGGTCACTGCCTTGCTGGGTCTCCATGACCCACATCTAACCTTCAACAAATTTGCAGTCCCAAAACTTTGGTTTTGTCAATTAACAGAGATAGGCCAGACATCAGAGAAATGGACCCAAAGGCATGAATCTGGTAAAGTTTTAAGTCTCTATTATTTGATAAAAACTATGTGTTACACTGTTTATAAATGCTATTTCATTTAACCCTTATTAAAAAAACATTTTTGTTCAGTATGGAAAGCAGAACATTGGTAGGAAGTTCAAATAACTGCTCAAAGTCACCCAGTAGTAATAGATGACTCATTACTGAAATTCAAATATATATGATTTCAAGACCTTGACTTTCTATTACATTTCAAAGCTTCTGTATACACTGACATATGCCAAACCACCTAAGTATAGTCAAGAGACTGACTTATACACCATAATAGCAACTAATTACTTCATAGTGGTATTGTAACTTTTTTAATGGGTGGAATACTTAAAGCTACCATTTTGGATAGTCACATACAGTGAAGAAATTACTTAAGGAAAAAATCTTTTAATCAGAAGGAAATTCACCTGTGCTGGAGGAGTAATTCTGGTTCTACTGAATGCACTTTGGCTTTTTCTCCAATGAGTCAATATCTGGGGAAGACAAGCTCAGCCAGGAAAGTAGATCTTTGTTCCTTATTCCTGCTGTTTCTCCTTTATTGTCAGCATGTCACTCTGCATGCCATGTGCCACGCTAGGGAAATCCATTTGAGATAGTTAGGCTGTTCTGGACAGTGAGTGCCTTGGCCTTTACTTATCCATTTGGTGTAGCCTCATACACCAGTATACCATTGAAGTATCTGGGGCCAAACCTCCAGCTAAGTAATGGTAACATTGTGTGTAGTTCTGCCTTCTGAGCTTACTGCTTTATAGATGTTTTACAGAGTAAAGTCAAGTCTAAATATTCCCAAACCATAGCCAAGGTAGCTACACATGACTTTAATTTTATAATTGTCTCCAACATTCTCTCTATACTGCCAGATTTCCTATTTTTCTCTCCTGGATACAGTGAACAAAACAGTGCCAAATTCTTGGTTTTAGATTCCTTAACTAAACTGTATGTAAATCAATCTCTGCTGAAACATTTTGTCTTCAGATGAAAAGATAACATTTCGGTGTTCTTTCACATCGGCCCAAGTCTGACTGCACCTTGAGACCCCAATCCAATGGCAATCTTGCTTTAATTGGACCTCGTGATTCTCCAGTTTCCAACCCTTCCCTTTCCCTGGCTTACATAGCTCCATAGTGAATTTATCCTCTCATTAGTTATTGGACCTGTACTTCTTTCCATTAGCTTTTCTTTGCCTAGCTAAAATGCCTGAGACTAATGACTTAAAGAAGGAAAGATTTACTTTGGCTCGTAGTTTCAAAGGCCTCACAGTGTAATCCACTTGCTCCAATTCTTTGAGTTGGAAGTGAATCAGATCATCACAGCAGTGGAATCAAGTGAAGGGGGGGTGCTCACCTCATGGGGGCCAGGAAGTAGAGAGAGACACTGTCAGAGAGCAAAAGGCCAGGAGGGTTGTGTCACCAAGACTTGGCCCTCCAAGGAGACCTCACTTCTAAGCCTCCATCACCTCCCAAAAGTCCATTTAGCTATAAATCTATCTGTGGAAAGATCAAACCTATAACCCATGCAGCCTTGGGGAATATTCCAGATTCACATTATACCAATTGTTAATCACAGAGCTTCATCCCTTTCCCAGTTAGGGCATCTAAGTGACTTTTTGTTGGGAAGCTAGTACTAGTGCTTCCCCAGTATCCAACTGGCTCCAAGCTGAGTGATACATAAAACCAACTACTATCGACTGTACGCAGCTTGCACTGTGCCAAAGGTTCCTGTGCCAAAGCATAAACCCCACTGTGAGGTATTAACAGAGCAGAAATTTAATCTGACTCTAATGTTTAAAAGGGAGATCTTTGGGAGGTGATTAGCATCAGATAGAAGGTTGCCAAGGCTGAGCCTAACAGCTGAACCGTGGTGGTTTTATAAGAGGAGAAACAGACCAAACACATGTGTGCACACACATGTGTGTGCAAATACACATGCCGGCATGCTTGCACTGTGTATGCTTCCTGTATTTTCCCTAATGCATTGCATCTCCATGGGACATTGCCAGCAAGGACTCTACCAGGTACAGACCTATAACCCTGTACCCCCAAAACCATGAGTCCAAATAAACCTCTCCTCTCTCTGAGTAGCCTCCAGCACTTCATGGCAGTGATCCAAAGCAGACTAATAAGCAACCATGGTTGTGAGCATATTAGTTTTGAAAAATCATTTCATATAATAACAGGTACTCTATTGCTTTATTATTTGGGGGTTTTCCACAGTTTTCATTATTGAATGTAGAGGATTTCTACAAATTGAAATGAAAGTAATTGTGTTTTAGTAAGAAAAGTACCTATTTGGCCATCAACCATTATCATGTTGGCAAAAACTTACACTCAGCTATGGTTTGAAAAACTATACATTAAAATAAATAGCCAGTGTGCCATTGGGAATGATACCTGCAACCACACCCCAGCAAGGCACACAGAGACTCACATTACCTAAATAATGTGGAGATTGTGTTCACCAAAAAATTACTCCTAAATTATAGGATGATTATAGTCCACTCCTTATGTGCTGGAACAGAATTCCATTTTCCAACTTTAGATATGAAATAGTTATTGAAAATACTATTTTTGTGTTCATGAAAGCAATATGCATTCTACCATGGAATATCCTAAAAGTAAGCATCATTCTCTCTGCATGAAATTTACAATAAATTTTAGGCACAATATTTTTCTCTACACATCCAATGGAGCTAATATTTATGCTTAGAATAAAAACAGAACATATTTCTTTTGTTACTATATTAGGAGAGGCCTCAAAAGAGATGAATACTGATGCCAGACTATTCATAAATAAAGTTAATTTTGTCTCTTTATGAGGTGCTCATAAATTATTTTTACTCTTTGGCTGAGGAGTCTCATTCCCTCATCTAATTTATATCATCCAGTTATTTTGAGTCAACAAGAAAAATAAAGCATAACTTTTGAATCTGAGGTGCTTTCTATACCGACGATAGCACGTCAGATCTACAAATCCGGAAAAGGTAAAGATCACCTTGGGTGCTATGGGGAAGACATAGACAAAGTGATTTAAATTTTTAGTAAGGCACATTGAGAATCAGATATGTAGAGGAAACCCAGAAAGTGGTGCATACTGAATTTTCAAGAGATAGAGAATTTACCTGGGTTTTCTGGAAGTCTTTTATGCAAAATCCCTCAGAGGTCTAAACATTTTGGTCTTTAAATATTTAAATAACTTGTAAATGTGTTTCAATTCTAGGAAATTTTAGGGAGCAAAGCTTCTGACTAGAAAATCACCCTGATAAGGAAACATGGGGGGAGAAGCACTACATAGGGCTCCCTGGATGTATGGAGCCCAGGCAGAAAGAGAAGCAAGTGAACAGCTGTGCCCCAGGTTTGGGCTTTCCTCAGTCAGGCAAGTGGAAGGCTGGTGGAGGTGTGGCCACATCCCAGGGCTTGCATGGGTCCTGATTATTTGAAAGTAACAAACCTACTTTGGGAGAGGCAAAGTCAATTTTTGTCATGTAGCTTAAGGGTCAGAAATATGGAACAGGGCATGCACAAAGGGATACCAACTCTAGTCACAGCCATCTCCAGTAATGCCAGTGTCTGCTGGTGTTCCATGGCTTGTGATGCTCCTTGTCACTGAAAGGTACCAGTCCCCACCATGTTTAGTTGCCAGAGTGCCAGCTAAGGAAACCCTCCTGCTGCCCAGAGGTAACCTAGTGATTATTTCTCAAAGAAAGAGCAGTACCAGTGTTGGGAATCACAGCTCTGACCAAAACAAAATTGGCCTGCTATGGTCAGGAGGCTCCCTTTATTTTTACATGGTGGAGAACCACAATAGCAAGTTACCTCCTGTTGAGCTCTGCACTGGGCATGAAATCCTTCTGGACTTTTTATTCATTTTTGTGAAATGACTTAACTATTGGAGCCAAGTGAAAAGAAAAAAGCACACCCTGTATGTTCCTGCATAAACAAGCTTTCTTCCTTTGTTTTGAATGGTGATTTGGACAGGGATAGGCAAAGACAGAACCCTATGGGTAAGGGGAAATGTACAGCTTTATGAGTTCTATATCTTGTATCTAGATGTTTGCTTAAAGCTTCATGCACTCAAAGGTGGGGTTTTTGGAGTTGCTTGGCTCTAGAGTTTGTGAAGATGAATTATGGCTGTCTGATAACTAAATTAGCCCACTGGTTGGTTTAACAAAGTTCTCGCTATGGATAATGAGAAAGTCCACTCTGGGTGTTGGTGGTACCAACCAATAACCTTGTAGCCTGGAAGGAATACAAAGGAACAGAAGAAGGCAAGTTGGCTGCTTCACTGCTTCCTCCCTGCACTCCATGAACTGTTTCCTCCATGACTTATCTGTATGCCATACTGCCCTGCTTTAGAGCCTGCTGAGTATGGACTGAAATTTCTACAACGTGTAAGTGAAAACAAACCTTTCTTCCTTTCACTTGTGAGTATTGGGTATTTTGTCTCAGCAACAAAAAGTAGGACAATTGTCAAAGGCCATCATGCTGTGGGCCTGGGAAGTAGGACCGGCATGCTAGGAAAGCTCTCCAGGTGAGTCAGCCGGAACACAGCTGTGACAGTTCTCTGAGTCTGTGCATTCTAGATGCCTGCCTTAGCTCAATTTGCCTTCTTCTGTGAGTCTAGCAACTGCCACAGGCACCAGAGAAAGAAGGTGCTCTCTAATAACTATAGTTACCAATGAATGAAGGCAGGAGATGGGAGTTTCTAGGAGAAAAGACCAAAGCAAAGATACAGGCTGACAATAGGCCCCACAAAAAAAGTATCAAAAGCCCAGACCTGTTGGAAGCTGAAAATTTGGACAAAAGCAATACCTTTGGAATTATGTTGATGGTATGTAGGATGCCAACTGGTGGTAGAATTGGAAGGAGAAAAGAGGGTCATGAATGATCCTGAAGCAGATGGAAAATAGATATCAGGAAAGTAAGCTGGAAAATCAGTCTTTGGAGAAAGCATAACCAGTAGGGTTTGATCATGTGAAGCGCTTTATTGATTCATTAGAGAAAAGTTTCAACTCCCTTAAATCAAGGTCACTGATATTTGTTATAAAAGCAAATAGCTCAAAGAATGTTTTAAATTTGTTTACTATATAGATAAACTGTGAGTAATACAGATTATTTTCAGAATAATACAGGTATCTAAGTACAATACTGGGAGAATCTAAAATAAGTTGCTTTGCTGGAAATCTCCCTAGTGATAAGCAATTTCAACCCACTTAATGAGGAAACTGAGGACAAAGAGGGTAGTATTTACCACTCTGCAGATGCTGAGGGCCCTCACTGTGTACCAGGCACTTGCTCGGTGCTGGGGGTATGAAAGCAAACAGGATACAGTCCCCGTACTCAGGGGATTCTTAGCCAGGATAGCAGAGGATGATGTCTGAGAGGCAGGACGTTGGCCCAGAGCACAGTGAATGTTGTGAGAAAAGCATGCTCAAGCTGCACATGGACCTCATCTAGGTTTGGGAAAAGTTCTCAGAGAAGGGTGTGTGCCAGCCTACCCGGGAAAGATGAGCAGTTAGACAGACACAGTGGTGGTGAAATAGAGTCCCAGGAAGGCTATAGTGAGGAAAGTCTGGTGCATTTAATACCTGAAGGAGTTAAGAAAGCAAGGGACAAGGGAGTTCTAACCCCAAGGAGAGCTGGGAGGTGAAAGCCTCCTGGCACCCACTTCAGTGCTACTTTAGAACACTCTGCCCTCTGCCTATGAAGATTCAGTGCAGTAAGTGATATGGGGCACAGAAGATGCACACATACGATCCGTGCATCTCTGGGTATAGGCAGTAAAGTTGACCCAGCATGTACTTGCGATTGTTTTTGTCCCTCTTCCTGTCCCCTTTTGAGGAATCATTAGGTTGCATTAAACCTCTTCATTTCCTTCCAAAATATTTGTATCTCTCAGGTCACACCATAAAGCTCATGAGCATAGAGGAATTTTAAAGGATCATTTTGTTGGCAGCCAAAGGGACAGAGGGGACAAGTGCAGGTGTGGGTCCGTGGAGACAACTGCCACCCTGGTGCAGCAAACTGGCTTTCTTTGTACTACTGACATCAATTCTTAACGATGTCAGAAATAAAATAATCATTCTGCTAAGACAAACATCTTCTGCCAGCCCCCACCACTGATGGTACATGCAGAAAACCTAACCAGTCTCCTCTCAATGTAGCCGCATAGCCAAAGCCAAAAATAGAAATGAACTCTTATCAGTGTTTATCGTCCCTATATTATCTCCGTGTGCAGGGAAGCGTCCTTGCGTGCCAAGCGGTCTCGAATCCCTTCCCAGCGAGGTCCCCGCAGCGCCTCACCAGGCGCAGTCCTCGCTCATCTTCTCAGGCAGGGCCGTCTGGCATGTACTCGGAGGGGTGAACACTGCGGGGTCTTTGATGCCCAGCTGCACATCGAAAAAACGCGTGGACAGAACAACACTGAAATTTTGGATGAAGGTTTCCTGGACGGGATAACAGTCCTTGGCTGTATAGACCCCAATCCAAGTCTCATCTAGAAGAGAAAGAAAAGTGACTTCTTAATAGCGACAGGCATTGTGCCTCTAAGTTTTTCTTTTCCTATTTTAAATACACGCAGTGTAAAATGTATCATTTTAATATTTTTAGGTATACAGGTTGAACACATTAAGTACCTTTATAGTGTTGTAGAGTTACGACCATATTCCTCTAGAGAACCTTTTTATGTTCTAAAACTGTCCCATGACATGAGTGCTTGTGCCTTTAAAAGGATCTCAGAATTATGGGGAAGAGCTTCAGGTGAGTTGGACACTCAGAGTACTGGAGAAGATCTGGTCACTGAAATTTTGGAAGTGATGTGGGAGAAGGAAAAAGCAAGACCTGATTCAGATCTGGGCCTCGGCAAAATGCCTTCCCATGTTACAAATGATAGGGTGGTCATAGAAAGTCAAAACCCACAGTTAAGTCCGAAAGAGCCAGCGGGGAAAAAATGTCCATGGGGAACAGAAGGCTGATGCTAATATTCCAACATCATATAATTAGCAAGATGTGTGGGGATCTAACTGGGCTTTCACCTATCTTAGCTTATAATTTCCCTGTCAACTTTCTTCCTTAAGAGACCTAACTTCCCCCAGTTCCCTCCACAGACCAAGGTGCAACACTCAAGTCCTCTGGATCCTTACAGGTTCTTGCCGACTTCCGGTTGGACCACTCCTGGACAGTGATCTGCTCCTGGGGGCCCCCAATTGAGTACTCATCTTCAAAGGTGGAGTTGTCAGGAATATCAAGAGGGTCCCAGGCTATAGTCAAGGGGATCTTCGAACACTGTTTGGTGGCCTGTTCAATCTGGAACATCACTCCATCCTTATAGAGTAAAATGTATTCAAATAATCTGGAAGGGACATCAAAAGAAAATAATTTGGGACCTTTATGTTTTAATCATCATGTATACTACCAGTGTAAAAAGTCCAGAAAGCTTTGACAGAAAATACTTCTATAACTGAAAAAGATTTTCTTGCTAAGAAATTGTTGACTTACTCATAAACAATATTTTCACCAAACAACCAAATAGTAAATAACTAAACTTCAAGGTCAGGGCCGGGGAGATAGCTCAGTAGAATAAGCACTTCCCTGGCAAGTGCAAGGCCCTGAGTGTAATCCCCAGTACCACAAAAATAAATAAATAAATAAATAAATAAATAAACTTCAAGGTTGAGCAAGAATAGAGCTACTGGACAAAGTCTTACCAAATACCTATAATATGGTAGACAGGGCTTAGGATGCAAACACAATGAGAAGAGGGCCCTGAATTCGCCCCTGTCTTGTGATCTTTCCTTGAGCCCCAGGTACATGCAAGGATTTGATTCTCAGTTTGGTTGAGATTTTGTTGCAGCATAACATCAACAAAGTTAGAGAAGTATATTGAATGTAAAGGATAAACCTGGTGAGGATGGGATGGGCGGCACCTCATTGCCTCAACAGCCTCTCATTGGTTAGCCATGAGCTTTGTGGCACACAGCTGCCCAGAACACAGATGCTGTTCATGTTTCCAAGGAGGCCAAGACACCACGCACCAAGTTTGAGGGGCCCCTAGCATCACTGGCTTCCCAAAGCTGACTCTGCCTATAAGCTCTCAGCCTACTCTCCTAACAATCTGTGGGTGGGTGTGGGGGAACTTTGGCTTCTGGCACCCACCCTGCTGGCAAACATGTCACTGCCAATCCAAAACTCAAGGCACTGAGGCCACTGAGCATGATAAGCATGGCAGCCTCGTCTCAAAAAATGGAATTGCCAGCAAGGTACGAGAGTGAGAAAGTTAGCACAGCTTTCCTCAAGCAAATGAAGATGCCCCACAGTGGATGGGGGCAGGGCAGGGCTCCATACAGAGGCCCTGCCCATTCCCCAGAACTGCAAACAACCCTCAAGATGACAACAGAGGAGCTGTGTGTCATGCTCATTCCATTAGAGAAGCATTCCTGGAGGACAAGCACTTGCTAGTCCAAATCCGAGTTTAAAATTTACATTTTAAAGAAAAATATATTACAAACAGTAACACTCTGTATAGCAAAAGAATACAATTGCCAGCATTCAGTTTAGGTTTCTGTGAGTTGTTATTCCATGAACATCACCTCATTTTTACACTCAGATATATCATCATATGGTGAATGAAAGCAAGAGACAGGAAAAGGAATACTGTGGGACAGTCCTGCTTCAAGGTTGTATATGGTGCGATTTTTGGACTTATGTGCAAACATGAGAAGCATAGAATTCTTTATCCTATTGTTAAAATAT
>NW_004524607.1:7909183-7911834 GCF_000260255.1 Octodon degus
ATATTTTACAGGAGCTTAAGGTAAGGTGGTCACTGTTTCCTCACAGCCAGTGAAGTCCCCAGCATATTAGAACCTAAACCTTCATTGAAGGAATACAGAAACATTCCTAACAACTTTAGAGCATGGTACATTCCTAAACACGGCAATCTGCATCCATACATAGATCCCATTGTGAGATACTCGATGACATGTGGACCACCCCCAAAGTTGCTATACCGAGGGTCGCAACCCCAGGGTACAGAGGTACATTCACCGCTCTCCACACCATTAATATGTCCATCCCATGCCTTCCCAAGTCCTTGGAACTCAGCTTCGAAAGTTATTATGAGTTTCTCCTGATACTTTGGCCATGTATTTCTCAATGTAATCAGCACTCCTGGAAGGATACGCAGCTATCGCAGAAGAGGTAGGGTCTTCCTGAGGTGGCTGTCTTGGGGCCCAAATCCATAAGATGGCAGAAGCAATACTTTGGCAGCTGTACTGGTCACGCATGGCCTGACTACCCTCCCAACAGCTACCGGACCACAGGTGGGTATGTGATTCAAACCTCACAATCAGAATCTCCCCTGACCTGCAGGAGCTTCAGGGAGAGACCACAAGTTATCCTTTGTGTACCTGAACATGTCACATGTGAACCCTCAAGTCATGGGAGGCTATTTCCCACAATATGATTCATGGGACATGAACTTGGACAAAAGTAGAGGTAGAATTTTATTTGCATACAAGATAGATTTGAAGCCAAGAATGATTAAAAGAGACAAAAAGTTCACTACACTTTTGTAGTGTGAACAATCCAAGAGGAAGAGATAGCAATCATAAATATATAAGTGCCAAATACCAATGTACCCAACTATATAAAACAGATATTAATAGACCTGAAAATAAAATGAGCACTAAGACAACTGTAATGGGGGAATCTGAACCCCTCCCCAACTATCGCAAATAGACAGATGAACTAGAGAAAAAATCAACAGTAAAATATTAGAACTGAATCAAACTTTTGAACAAATGGACTGAGTAGATATCTAGAATGTTCCACCTCACAAAATCAGAATACACATTCTTGTAAGCTGCACACAGTATATTCTCCAAAACAGACCACATATGAACTCATAGAACATGCTTAAGTAAATGCAAAGTAAGTCAATTTATCCCTAAATATTATCATCTGATAGTGCAATGACAGTGGAAGTCAATGGCAAAATAAACCATAAAAGCTTCATGAACACATGGAAATTAAATAATTCCCTACCGCACAACCAATTGACCACACACAAAATTTAAAAAGAAATTAGATAGTATGTACAATTAAATAATAATGCAACATGCCAGAATTCATAGGAAACAATGAAAGGAGTTTTATGAGGGAAATTTATAGTGATGAATGACCCATATCAGGAAGAGAGCAAGATTAAACAAGCAGCTCAATGTTGAACCTCTAGCTGCTAGTGAAAAGAAAGATAACTCAAACCCAAAGTTTGTACAAGGGAGAAAATTATAAAAATCAGAACAGAAATTAATGTAATGGATACTAGGAAAACAATACAAAGAATGAATGAGTCAAAGACTTGGTTCTAAAAAAGAGTAAATGAAATGCACAAATCTGTAGCCAATGTCATCAAATAAAGGGCAAGAAAAGACTCAAATCCAGGCAATTAGGAATTAAATTGGTGAAATGATCACAGATCTTGCAGAAATCCAGAAGGTCATCGATACGTACTTTGAGAACCTATATTCTAAAATAATGGAAAATGCAAAAATGGACAGATTACCAGATATATATGAATTACCAATACTAAATCAAAAAGATGTAAAAATGATAAACCAATATCAGTTAATGAAATTAAAAGTGTAATTAAAAACCTACCAAAAAACAAGCTCAGGCCCTGATAGATACACTACTGGATTCTACAAGAAGTTTAGAGACGACCAATGCTGCTACTTCTCAAACTCTTTAATGCAATTGAAAGTGAAGTAATATTCCCAAATTCATTCCTGGATGCAAGCATTACCCAGATACTAAAATCAGAGAAGACCCAACCAAAACAGAGAGCTATAGGCCAATATCACTAATGAACTTAGGTACAAATACTCTCAATATGATACTGGCAAAAAGAAGGCAACAAGTAATCAAGAAGATGATACACCATGAGAAAATAGGACTCATCCCAGGGGTGCAGGGATGGTTCAGCATGTGCAAATAAATAAATATAATGCACTATATTAACAGAGCCAAGGATATAACCCACACAATCATATTAATAAAGGCAGAAAAATATTTTACAAAGACCAGCACCCATTCATGACATAGTGAAAGAGAAAGAAACTACTCAAAGTGAAGAATTATTTGGGATAAGAGAAAGAAGAAAAGAAAAAAAAGGAAAAATATGTATGTAAATGCACAGAATAGTTGGGGTAATTATACTGCTGATATCTACTAGTCTATTTAAAGGAATAGTGAATACTTCATTTTTTTCTTCCTTTTAATTTTTGACCAATTTTGCATGTTAATATCTAGTACTCTGTACAGTTAATTTGAAGAAAACAATATGCAATATAACAACCATTATTTAATTCCTATCATCTTGTTTATTAAAATCTTTATCATTTCTAATGAATTTTATTATTTTCTTATTCTCTTTAAGAAAACA
>NW_004524607.1:7912324-7925047 GCF_000260255.1 Octodon degus
TATTTAGGAATCATTCTAAAAAGGAAAGGAAGAGACTCACACATTGAAAACCATAGTACACTAAAAAATGAGACTGAAGAGGAAATCAGAAAAATACAAAGATACCCCTTGCTCTTGGGTGGCAAAAAACAATACAATGAAAATGATCGTGCTTCCAAATTGTTGAACATAAGCAGTGTAATCCCAATCAAAATTCCAACAGGAAATCTCACAGAATTAGATAAAACAATTGTAAAATTCATTTGGAACCAGAAGAAACTTAGTAGAGTAAAGGCAATTCTAGGTGACAAAGGCAAGGCAGAGGGCTTCAAAATCCCTGGCTTGCAGTTATACTACATAGCTACCATGGTGAAAACAGCATGGTACTGGAAAAAAAGAGGAAAAAAACACCCCTGGGGATCAGTGGAATGGATTGGATGATGCAGAAATAATTCCACAATGCTCAGCCACATTATCCCTCTAAAAGAGCTAAATATCTTCACTGGAAGAAAGATGTCCCTTTAATAAATCATGCTGAGAAAACTGGCTTTCCACATGCCAAAAATTAAAACTAGACCCATCTCTCTCACCACACATTAAAATAAATTGAACTTGATCAGAGATCTAAATATTGAAACAGAAACACTACATATACTGGAAGATACAATAGGCAGAACTTCTGAAGAAACTGGTGTAGGCAAGGACTTTATGAACAAAACTCTGACTACATAGGAACTACCACAAACAATCAATAAATGGGTTATAATCTCATTAAAATGATTTTAAAAACAAGAGAAATCAACCACGTAAAATCACAGATTGGGAAAATAATTTTACTAGCTGTTCCTAAGACAAAGGACTGGTATATACAATATGTAATGCACTCATAAAAGCAGACACACACACCCAAATTTAAAGACCAATCCAAAAATGAGCATCTGAAATAAATAGACACTTCTCAGTCAAAGAGCTGAAATCCCAAATAAATATATGCAGAAATTTCAACATCATAGGTCATTGGAGAGATACAAACTAAAATAAACCTTAAGGGGCTGGGGAGATGGCTCAGTAGAATAAGTGCTTACCTGGCAAGCACAAGGACCTGAGTTAAATCCCCAGTTCCAAAAAAAGAAAAAAAAGGGGGGGGGGTTTCCTTACAGATAGTTAAGTTAAACTCAACTGCATATGTTGTAGGATAATAATAAGCTTCTCTTCTGGAGGGTTAACAGCCTAAGATTGCACACCAAAAATTAGAGAAAAAGAAGGGCTGCAAGGTCAACCAACATTTTGGCCCTATCCTTTCAAGGTCAGTGAAGACTCAGAGCACAGAGGAACCTATACTGTAACATCATGTAACTCAGTTGTGTCCCAAATTTTCTCATCAAGGAGATTATGGGGCCACACAGGAATGTGATCAATGATGTAGAGTGTGCCTAAGGAGAGTCACATGGAGAGAATACATTCTCTCAGGCTTTTACAGAGAGCACATTGGTCAGGCAATGGCTGTGACTCATCCACATGGCCGACACTGACAGAGGATCTACAAACTGCGATACAGGGTAACAGGATAAATCCTGAGGGGACTTGACTGACCTTATGAGATACAAAAGTTACATTTCTTGTTATATAGGTCTTGCTTTATCTTGGTATTAACCATCCAGCAGAAAGGTAGAAAAATGGGGTATAAGGGGTGAAGCCATGTTGGTATGCTGGGTTGTAAAGGGCTCAGGTCAACAACTTCTGAAATTGCCAGTCTTGTGGATGACCCATTACTATTATGGACTACTGGACTATATTGGAATATTTTGCTGAATTCACACACCTACAATATTTAAACGACCATGGAATACCCTTCTCTGACAAAACTAAACAAAAAAAGGGATACAAATGAATGACCATTTTGTATCTGTATATTCAAAATAGGATAGATATACAGCTACATTCTTTTAATTCAATTAGTAAGAAGACTTGTTCTAATAGTGTTTGTGGATGGGATGTCATGTCTGCATCTTATACAATGAATAACCACTGAGACAAATAAAATAAAGCTGAGATTTCAGCTCACTCCAGAAACAATCATTTGATTGAGAAATCAACCAATAAGAAAAGCTGTTGGGGCTATATGGTAAAAAGAACACTTCTCCATTGTCGGTGGGAGTGTTAACTGGTGTAACCACTAAGAAGATCAGTGTGGAGATTTCCCCAAACGCTAAAAGTAGAGATTCTGTTGGCTTTAGCTATTCTCCTTCTTGGTATCATTCTGAAATAATTAAAAACATCATTGCAGAACAATACACGTGCACCCATTTTTATATGTTTATAGCACCACAATTTGTCATAGCTAAATCTTGGAAACAGACCAAATTCCCATCAACTGATGAATGGATAAAGGAGATATGGGGTCTTTTAAATTATATAATTGAATTCTACTCACCCATAAAGAAGGGTGAACTTAAGAAAGTTCTGGGGACATGAATGTACCTTGAGACTATGTTATCAGGTGAAGTAAATGGAACACACATGAATAAACACCACAATGGTTCCTTGGTGTGAGAAACTGAAAGTGTAAATAAGGACCAAAAGCTAGAATATTGTGAAAAAAAAAAAAAAAAAAAAGCTCAAATGGGCAGGGAAACTAGGGAGGAGTTGGGAAAATCAAGAAATAAAAAATTTAAAAAATGAGATAAGGAGAAAATGGAAACAAAGCTTTGTGAGTGAGGAGGGGAAGCAGGGTCGAAGGGATGGCAGGGAAAGTGATGAATCAAGATATGTCACCCACAGGTAAGGATTCTCCATGATGAGTGTGCTCACCATGTATTCTTAAAATGTGCCAACATATTTAATTAATTAAACTAATAAAGTAGTAGTGGCTAGGCTTTGAAAAGAACTGTAAACTCTCATTGTATGCAAAACAAATAGAGTTGGGATTCATTTTTCTCAAGATCCCACATGGATGCATATGCTACTGCTGCTTCCTGATCAACTTTAGGGATGATTTTAATGATGTAGTGGCTCCTGGGCTTGTATGTGGATGGGTTAATAGCTAAGATACATTTTTCTGTCACAAAGTCTTTCTGTCACGAGGACTGCAGCTTGACAGGCAGGGACAGAAGGTCAAAGGCAGCAGCAGGCCCAGGTGGAAGTGAGTCATGCTGTGGGAGTGTGGGTCGGTCACAACCCTTCCACCCAGAGGACTGGCAGGACTGAAGCCTGGCGCTGCTGTGGAGGGAGTCTGAAGGACGAGTCATAAACTGCGCCCTTGGGGTACCGTCAAACAAGGCAAGTGCTAGGATGGGTGTGGAGGACGGGCCGGCAGACAGTCTTGTGTCTATTCCAGCAGGCAGCTCTATTTCCTTGCAAGACAGACAGCAGAGACAGCAAGGGTCCATGGCAGGGCTGCAAGAGTCCTCCAAAGGCCACGTTCCTCACTGCTGGCCTCAGCAGTGAGCAAGGTCGCAGGGGTCAGGCCTGGGATCAGAAGGCTCAGCTCTCAGAGCCAACTGACCACTCATCATTTGGGACAGAAGATTTTCTTTGCCTTCTCAGGCTGCACTGAGAATTTCTTTCATTTCTTGAATATTCATTTTCCTAAACATTAATCTCTTTTCTCTTCACATCTTCTAAGCAGGGCTGGGGAGATGGCTCAGTGGAATAAGTGCTTCCCTGGCAAGCGCAAGGGCCTGAGTTCAATCCCCGGTACCCCCTACAAAGGAAAAAAAAAGTAGGATACATCTTCCAAGTACTGAAAACCCACAGAAATTTTGAATTTTGTGAAAAAAAAGGTTTTTTAAAACTGATTAAAGTTCAATGTAAAAAAAATAATAAACTCAAGCAATATAGAAATGAAAAGGAAACTAAAAGTGGCCCTTAACTCATGACTGGCTGTGTACACTTACAATTCCATAGCTCTCTGGGAAGCTGAGGCAAGAGGACCACAAGGTGGACCCCAACCTTGACAGTAACTTAGAAAACCCCATCTCAAAATAAAAGACACAAAGGATTGGAGATGTAGCTCAGAGCAAAGACCTTGGATTCCATCTCCAGCACTGCAAAAACAAAAAACAAGTCTGTGGATCTGACTAGACATTTTCTTCTAGATATATCTTAATGCACATATTGATTTTTAAATTTCAATTTTTCATTGCAAAATTGCTTCTAAATGTATCCCAACCATTGTTCCATGTCCACTTCTGTAACATTACTGTATTTCTACTCTGACCAATCTCCAGAACTCTAGAAACCTTGAAACCATAAGAAATACATTCAACAGAAGTGCTGCTTCCCTCTTCTTCCAGCCCCGGAAACTACTGTTCTGCTTCCTGTCTGAATTGGACAACTTTAGGAACCTTGTACAAGATGAATCATGCAATATATATCTTCTGTTGACTGGATGATTTCACTTAATGCCCTTCAGTTGTGTCCATGTTGCAGCTCGTACCAGAAGCGCCTTTTATTTTCAGGCTAACACACCAGTGTACAGATGCACCACATTTTGTTTAGCCATCCCCACTATGATAGATACTTGGACCACTTCCATGCTTTGGTTATCATGAGTAATGTTGTTATCACTATGGTTATACCAACATGATGTTCACGTTATATGCACCACACATATAATGAACATGAGTGAATCTTATCCATTTGTTTGCTGACCTGCATTTTAAAGACAACAATTTGCCCTCAATGTCCTTCTAAGTTAAAACAGAGACCTATGGAATAAGTTTTGCTAGTTTGTTATTATGAAATAGCTTAAATATGCAGAAGAGTTGGAAGATCAGTAAAATAATCATCCCACGTTCACTAACTACATTCAAAAACTATATGTTGCTCTATTGGCTTTATTTATTTTTCCAAATCCTTCCTAAAGCAAATACATTTTATCACATACAATGCTATTATCACATCTAACAAATTAAAATTCAAGATAGGTTTGTCCCCATCAGTATTTTATATATACATATTTTTCTTGAAATGAAAATCTTGATACCAAACACATTAAAGAACGCACATATTTTCTTTATGTCACATTCAAAACTTTTAATTGCTGAATAAAGCTTAAAATTCGATGGCAGATCCTTTTGTCCACAGAATATAACCACTTGGGTTTGAAGCTACTGTGGAGCTAACAGTTCATTTGGAACAAGCCTGTGTGCTTTCCACTGCAGATGCATGAATCGATTGCTAAGCTCATTGATTACGGTTTGTCCTCAAGTTAGGAGCCTTATACGACGTTCCCTCTTGGGTTTACTTTTATCATTTGAATATATAAATCTTCTTAGGGTTCAAAACTCAAATGATGTGAAAAGGCAGATCGAGGGGCGCCCCCTCCCTTCCTAGTCTGTCTTCTCATTCTCCACGCACCTGCACCGTAGGGGTGATGCTGTTCAGCAGCTTCCATTTCGTTTTTCTTTACTGTGTTTTGAAAGAGGGAGAAATAAGAATGAACACATCTAACCATCTATGCCTGTAATGTCAGCTCTCTGGAGACTCAGGCAGGGAGATCTCAAGTTGAAGCACACGTGGGAAAACTTTAGGGAGATCCTGCCTCACAATAAAACAAAACAAAACAAAACAAAGTTGTAAGAGGCCTAGGATTTAGCTCCATGCAAAAACACTGGGATCAGTCCCATGTACCACAGGAAAAATAAGAAAGAATCCACATATGTAATTCTTGAACTTGGGACCCCTTGCCTTAGTCTCCAGAGAGCTGACTTATTTCTCCCTCTTTTTTTTTTTTTCTTTTACATCAAAGGAGACATGTTATACATACTTTTTTTGCACCTTGCTTTTGTACTCTATATTAACACATAGAGAATATTTTCTTTATTTCTTTATAATAGAAATTTTAATTTTTTTATCTCTTTAATTTTTATTGCTAATCAGTACAGTTTAGTTACACACAATGATAGCATTCATCATAGCGAATTGGTGCCTGAACATGACATATTATCTTGATTCTTCTTTTTTCCCCCTTTCTCTCCCCTCCACTCATTCCCTCTTCCTGTTTTTATTTACAAAACTTTGTTTCCATTTTGTCCTTCTTTTCTCTTTGTTTCTCCTCCCCCTTCCTTCCTTTCTCCATCTCCCTCTTAAGTGAAATAAATCAGACACACCCATGTAAATACTGCATTATCTCTCTAGAGTAAGAAGCTGAAAGTGTAAATAAAACCAAAATGTGTAACAGAAATTGTGAAACAGAAAGAAAATGTTCTGTAGAATTTTTTTTTCCGGAATCCTACTGACTAACACTGGGGTTGTTTTCCTTTTTTTGAAACTAACAAAAAGTCAAAAGGCATAACCTTGTGCTATTTGGAGGTATGTGTTTAAGGTCTTATTAAATGTAAAAAATAAGGTCAAGAGATTTAGAAATACTTATGATTGTGTTAAATATGACCAGATTTCCCTCAATTTGGCTGTATTACTTTGTTTTCCTATGAACAACATGGGAGAATGCTGGTTTCTTTACGGTGCTACTAGCCTAGTGTGCCACCCCTGTTGGATTTTTGCCATATGACAAGTGAGGCATGAAGTCTCATTTTCAAGAAGTTTAGGTATTTTTTTTCTAGAATGTTCTACACATAAAACACCATTATAGGGCCAAGGAGATGGCTCAGAAGAATAAGTGCTTGTTCGGCAAGCACAAGGGTCTGAGTTCAATCCCCGGTTCCACAAAAAAAGAAAAAAGGAAAAAAGAAAAGAGCTGAAACACCATTACAGAAGAATTTAGACATCTAGTGTGGAGTGTGAGTAATGCTACAAAGTGCTCATTCTGAGAAGTCCATACCTCTGTAAGGTGAGGCCTCTATCTACCTCCAGGGAGCAGACTTGCTCTAATTCATCTTTGCTGATGATGGCTGATGGAATAAACTTTCTTGTGTTGAAGAACACCAAACTTTATCTATTAATTGATTTCATTTCTCTCGTAGGTGAGATTTTTCCTTCCAATTTGTCTTTTCTTCCCCCAATTTTTCTGTTTGTTAATAAATCAGTTTCTTGTATCTGATACAAGCTGGAGATGTTTTTCTATCATTTTTAACTACTTACACTATTTTTTCTCCAGTGCAAAGGATTTTAGTTTTGGTCAAACCATATTTATTATTGTATTGCTTCTGAATTGTGTCATTTCTACAAAAATAGTCCTGTTCTCAGGCTATTTAAGAATGCATCAATATTTTCTAGTATTTATCTCATTTTCTCATATTTGTCTTGGGAAGAATTGTGTCTCTATAGCATGTTAAACTTATTTTTATGTGTGATGTGAGATATGGAATCAAGATTAGTTTCCAGTTGCTATAATTCCTTTGCTTAAAAATATTCATCTTTTACCCAAAGATCTGAGATTCCACTGCAGTATATATTCAATTTCCAGATGTCCATGGATCTATTTCGGGAGTGATTTAGTCAAATGTGTTGCCTTTTATGCACAGAGTCACACTGCTTTAGCTAGACAGAATAGTATGCCTCATTATCTGGTCAGTTTGCTACCTCATCTCTTTTCATTTCCCAGACCTTTATACATGTTTGTTATCTAACTTATTTCATATGGAATTTATAATAAACATACTTAGCTCAAAAAACACAACATTTTGGCATTTTCATTGGGATTGAGTTAAATTTACCAATCAGTGCTGAAAGGCTTATTATCTTTGCTATGTTGAAAACTCTTATCCATTCCCTTAAAACTATCAACTTTTATTTCACAAGTACTTACAATTTTTCCTGTGTAAATTTTGCACAAATCTCTAAGTTTACCCCCAGAGTTGCCTATCTTTTGTTGCTCTTGCTAATTTTGATGGAATTTTTTCCTCCCATTTAAATCTAGCAGTTCACTGTATATATGAAGACTAGTGATTTTTTTCATGTTAACATTATATACAACTAACTATCTTGCTGAATTTTCTTATTGTTAGAATTTGTTTTTGGGGTCTTCTGTGTTTTCAGCATTGGCTGCATCCACATTGTACTGGTCAATTTTTCACTGCCAGGTTAAAACACTTGTCATACACAATGTCAAGAAGGAGGTATTTATGTTGACTCATAGTGCTTCAGGGTTCGGTCCATGGTCAGCTGCAAGGCAGAAGGGTATAGGGAGAGAGAAAAAGGCAAAGGCTGACTCTAGCACCTTCCTCCAGGGCAGCCCCACATCCCAGTAGCTATTTTAGCTAGGAACATATCTGCAGAATGACTAGTAGATGAGGACAGCATCCTCATGATGGAATGGCTTTCTATAAACTCCATCTCTGAACACATGAGACTTCAGGGGACATTTTAGATGTAAATAGTAGCATGTATCATTGACAAAACAGATTTTAACCTCTTTTCCAAATCTCATGCCTCTAATCATTTTCTCTTCTCTGGTTACACTGGCCACGACATCCAGAATAATCTTGTTTTATAGAGGAGAGGAAATGGACATCCTTTGCTTGTCCAGGAGAGGCAATAAAATGAAAAGACCTTTATTGAGTGAATGTTGGGAACTGCACAAAAGACTCAGCAGCCCACTCCATTCTTTCCTCCTTGCCCACCTCTCAATATACAAAGAAGGTCATATAACTCATGTCTTTGGAGCTAATTATTTCTATTCATGGCTATCTAAAGGAAAGTCTGCATAAAGAGGGTCTCCTCTAGAGATTTCTCCTCTCTCAAAGAAGTCTTCTGGAAATTTTTTCTCTCTTCTGTTTCAGTGTACCTCCTTTGCTTTTTACCCCTCAATATAAGTGGGTAAGGACATAAGTCTGGAGCAAAGGCAGCAACTTGACACTATGATGCTATAAGTCAGCATACAATTTGTTAATTATGAGACAGCCTTCTGAGACTAGAGAAACAAATAGATAAAAGCCTGGAGATTTGAAACTTCTGGGTGACACCTAGGAATATACATCATTTTGGAGTAAACAATAGAAATCTGTAGCTCTATGAATGATTATTGAAATAAGTTATTGTCAGGGTTTATAGGGGAATCAATTTAATATAAGACACATAATATAGGATTGTTTCACAATATTCACCGAAAAAGTCAAATGTAGAAGTGTGTAGGAGATCTGTCCATGCACTAGAGATCCAGCTGAAGACCTGGAATCCATGGCAGTGTCCCGTGAAAGTCCAGCTGGAGACCTAGAACCCATGGCAATGTCCTTCATGAGGCCAGATGGAAGCCCAGAACCCACGACGATGTCACATGCAAATCTGTATTAAGGATCTGCACTGGAAAGGCCCAGTGGCCAGTGGTGGAAGCCAGAAGGTCTGCACCAGTGGGGCAGCAGGCTGGGATCTGTACTGGAGCCAGGAAGTAACACTCAAGGTAAGGGCTCCCTGAAAAGAACCACAATAACCACCCTCAGCAACAGCAAGTACCCAAGCTCTTCCGAAGATGGGAACAGCTGAGTTCATATCAAGAAACCCAGAGCAACAAGCTTCTCCAGCATACTCAATGACACACCCTCTTCCCCTCCACTTCTCCTTTTTATGCTGTTAGCAACAGTCCTCAGATGGGCCTTTGGCACCCAGAACTATGCTGATTGAGTTCAGCTTAGTGTTACAAGTTGACCATTAGTTAATCCATCACATAGGTAAAACCAACTATTTGATTCCTCACAATAACCCAGTCTTTCTCTTATTAGCAATGCTCAGGCACTTGGCTAGTCTTAGAGTCCACAGTACTGGATCCTGGCCTGGGTGTTGGCAAACCTGATCAGCTGCTACCTTGAGAGCCAAGAGACAATTGCTCTCTGGTCCTGTGTTGAGGTAGTCAAGAACAAAAGGATCCTCATGTACAGTTTCCGAACTGCCAAGTTCATCTGGCTGACATGTTATTAGCATTTTTATTTTTTAACAGTTAAGAAATGTGATCCCTAGAGCTTAACTGAGTAGTAAATAATGAGGTTGGGATTAGAGTCAAGGTCTGACCAACAGATTCATTTTCATTCTCTCACCCAAAGGTCCCTTGCCCCTCTCCATGGGGGGAAGGAAGGATTCTTCCATCCATGTCAAACTATTTGGCTGTCCACGACATATTAAATTACTGAAGAGGGAGTGAACACAAATATTGTATTGTGATTGTAGAAGGACCTTGGCTTTTAAGGAAGATATTGGTCAATTTTTGGATTGGTTAAATATGCAATATATTAGTAATGCATGCTGGTCCTCTGACTCTCAGGAGGAAAAACTGAGCTGCTTCCACTTGCTAGTCTGGCATATGCTGAGTTTGAGTCACACCCTACAGTACTTATGACACACAGAAAAATAAAAAAAAAAAACACTTTTGAAATTATGATGTTAGACACAAACTCATTGTGCACATCGACACCAATCATAGAGGACAAAAAACAAAGTTAAATTACTCACAATGCAGCCCAAAGGAAAGTAAAATCAAAGAATAGTCATGTGTGCAATTTAAGAAGCTGTAGGGTGATGGGCCACTTGGACTCTACTTCAAAAGAGGAAAACAGTGTTGAAGAGATTGAAGAGCCTTTTCTTCCCCAAAAAAATATATCTTGGTGGATATTGGCAGTGTGTAAGAAAACATTCTTCCAGTGGATAAAAGATAAATCAAAAACAAAAAGAACTTTCATGAGACACTAGCTCAAGCTGACTTTCACATAGCTACATGGAGAAGCCCCAGTGGTACTGAGCTGCCCATGTTAGCATACTGCCTGATGATTCCTAAGCTATAGGACAAGTAGTTCTAAGGATGGGCGGCAGGCAGCATCACAGAGTCAGCTCTCTGCTTTCAGCAGAAATATGTCAGTTCCCTGCATGCTGACAAAAACAACTCACTTCCAGCTAACACTAAGTGCTAACCCATAACTCTTTTTTTAACTTTCCCTGAGATTTGGGATTGACTATGTTTGTGATAAAAGGAATAGTGTGTGTGTGTGTGTGTGTGTGTGTGTGTGTGTGTGTGTACAATGGTAGCTTGTAGCTTTTATCAAAGAATGTGATTATCAAAATTTTTTAAAAACACAGTGGAGTTTGTGTAAAATTGTGTAAGAGACAGTACCAGAAATAGTGACTTAGGAAGTGTCATTCTAGGTTTTAGGGGCAAAAATCATCCAGTAAGCAAAAGATAAGAGGTTTGAAGGACAGATATAAGAAACACAGAACAGGAAGTAGAAAAAAACTCTACAAAGAGTAATGAGAGGAAAGAGAGTAAAAATGACAGAAGTAGTAGATGAAGGACTGGGGTTATAGCTCAGGAGTAGAGCACTTGCCTAGCATGTGCAAGGCTCTGGGTTCAATCCACAGCATTGTAAAAAAGAAGGAAAGAAGGAAGAGAGGAAGGAAGAGTGGAAGGGACAGAGGGAGGGAAGATAAAGAAAAGAGAAGGGAAAAGAAAAATTAAGGAAAAGGGAAATAAAAGAAAGAGTAAAAGAAATTTCTTCAGAGCTAGACATATCCTAGAGACAGTAACAAAATAATAGAAATACCCTACAAAAAGAAGACAAAAAAATTAAAAGCTAAACCAAAATTAGTTTGATATCAGAGTCCCCAGACATCTCAGTGTCATAAAAAATGGCTTAAGTAAACAAAAATTCCTTTTACCAATAAATGTTATACCACCCCAAAACTATCATTATGTAAAATAGTGGTAAGTAGATATTTTAAATACTAGAAATCTCTGAATGTTTACAACTCCAATGTCTCTCTGAAGAAAAGTAATTGGGCAAATTCTTTAGCTGACTGAAATATGAATCAAAATAAAGGATTCATGCAAGCAATAAAATTGGTATAAAACAAATTTTAGTGAACAATAAAAGGAGTCAAACCATTTATATCCATTCTTTAGTAGGAGGGACATAGTAAACCTTCTTAGAAGCATGTGCAAGCACACACACTATAAAAATTCCTCTGTTTTACCAAGTGAGGTTGACCTTTTAGAGATTTGATTCGGGACGGTGGAAGAAGGGAATGCTACAAATTACTAAGCACTTCAAGTTCTTTTCAGCATACTGAGTAGGACCTGAGTGAATACTGAGCCTGTACAAATGGAGCTATGCTCTGAGGTCCGAAAAGTGGACTCTCGTGCTTGACTCTGTAACTCTTAAAGCTGTCTTAAGAATCAACCAGGTGCTAACTGGGACAGAGATTGCAGGCACATCACTGTTCACAAGAACAATTTGTGACCAACAGGCCAGATAGGCAGAGGGCTCCATTCAGAGATGGAGGAACTTCTGCATGGAGGGAAAACAGCTCACACCAGAAGTTGGTGCTTGGTGTAGCCAGACATCAAGTCTGGGGAAGACTCTCTTGCTGGAAATCTGTTCCCAAGGGAGTGGGTTGATAGAACCACCCACTGGTCCATTACTCTTGGTCTGCTGAAATGGGAGGCTCCATCCTCTCCTGCATTTGTCCTGTTTTTTGCCCTGACTCCCCATTTCAACCAGGATCCCTCTACCCAGCCTTATATTGGAGACTCTGATAGTTTCAGTGAGGCATGACATCTTTATGGCCATGTGTGCTTGCTCAGTTTGGATGCCCGGACTTATCAGCATTTGGGGAGTAGGGCCTATGATTCTAGAGCATCCAAAAGACATCTCAGTATAGAGCTTGATGGCAATGTTTTAGAAGCTGTGGAGTCCATGCGGGCAGGCTGGCTCACCATAGTCTTCCCTGCAAATATTTTCTTTATTTTATTTTCTCTCTGTCTCTGTCTCTGTCTCTCTGTCTCTGTCTCTCTCTGTCTTTCTGTCTGTCTCTCTGTCTCTATCTGTCTCTCTGTCTGTCTCTCTGTCTGTCTCTCTGTCT
>NW_004524607.1:7925147-7932098 GCF_000260255.1 Octodon degus
TCTCTCTCTCTCTCTCTCTCTCTCTCTCTCTCTCTCTCTCGTCTCCCTCTCTCTCTCTCTGCTGAATAATCAATTCAGGGCCCTTCATAGTCTAAGAAAGGGTGATGTCACTAGGCTATACCTCCTTCCTGCTGTAAGTATTGTCAAACGTCTTTAAGGTCCTTGTGTTTGCCATCCCTGCAGCTGGATGCCTCCAGAATGAGTCTGCCTGAGTTATACTTCACCTGTAGCTGACAGTGCTACATCAGACTGAGAAACAGACATGCTCATTGGCCCTGTACCACCAGTTTCCCATCAGTCAGTGTCTTCCCTGGAAACTTTTGAGATTCTCAAAGCATCTGGCAGTGCTTAGGGGGTTAGTTTGGAGGCTTTTATGGAGAAAGCTTCAGGCTGTTACTCATCAGTAGATCCCACTCTGGAACTCTCCCTGTAGACATAACTTGAGCCACAACAAGAGCAGCCTCCTGCGAAGGGGCCAGGCTCATCCAAGACACCACAGCACTTTTGTGCAGCTGCAGCTGCATTCTCCCTTTCAGGCCATCTGTGCTAAGAATTTCTCATCTTCATGGCCGCCTGAGTGTAAGCTGGACATCCCAATAGGAGCGTTAAATTTCTTCAGATGACCTGTTCACACAAAGAGGTATCACTTCCAAGAAAACCATAGTGAGAGAAACTTCTAGTGCCTATTGTTAAGGCACTCAGTCATTAGCCCCCTTCCCCCACCTCACTTCAGATGTTCCCGGATGTGCCAACCACAACTATGCTGCAAAGATTTAACCTTGACTGTCTGCATCCAGTTGCTTATACATATAGCTTTGTTTCAGCTTGCTTCAAGGACTCTATATACTTTGTGCCCAGAACACCCCTGGCCCAGCGAAGAACACTTTATGATTCCTCTCCCCCCATTCCCACATGCTCATTGCTTTATAAGGTCCCTGTCTCCCTAGCCATTGCTGCTGTTCAGGTCCGCTGAGCAGCCTGGCACATCCTAGTTGCTATCAATAAACCACTCCTTTCTTGCCAGCTAACATGAGTGTGGTCTTGTGTGGGTTCCAGGGTGCCTTTTACCCCAACAGCTTTCCTGTCACCTATACTGGTGAAATTCTCCACAATGGAGATGGAGAAGCAAAGAGAAGTTGGAGGCAATGTTTGATGAGAGACTAGTTTGAGGGTAGTTGAGTAAGATAGAAAGTGGGGAATCACTTCTACAGATGTCAGGGTCCACACTTCCATTGGGGCTGCACTGCAAGTTTGCCCTAATAACTTTTAAAAGTTATTATATAACTTTTTATTATGTATATGGAATGTACATGGAGTTTGATGTCAAAAATTATCCCTTAGAAAAGAGATCTATACTTCAAAACATGAATGAGTAATAAAGTGTAAAGGCTTTACCTAAATCAATGAGTTTATTTAAAAATATATAATGATGACAGATAACGTAAATGTAGAGAACTAGGGATGAAAAATGGGTATCAATAGTTAAGGTGGAGTTAAGATTTGTTCATTTTGTGATGCTGGGGACTGAATCTAGGGTCTTCACCCTGAGATGTATCTTCAGCCTTTTATTATTATTTATTTTCAGACAGGGTCTTGTTAAATTGTCCAGAAAGTCTATCTTGCAATTCTCCTATCTCAGCTTCCCAGAGTGTTAGAATTACAGACGTGTGCCACCATGCCCAGCGTGTGAGCGGTATAATTTTGAGAAAAATGGATGAGTTTCTAGGAAAATATAAATAACTGAAAATGACACAGAGTAAAGGTGAAAGTTAAAGGGACCACTAGTCAGAGAAGGTCTTATCGTGGCCTACAGATAGCTTAGGTCACCTCTGAGATGGAAGTTACTTTCCAAAAATGAATTGAACCCACATGGTTGAATGAGCTAGTTTTCTCCCATGTCAAAGCAGCTCAGCTCGAAAGAAATGCACCTTTCTTTTATAGAACTTTGAAAATATCTGATAAACAGGACGTAGTGGCTCAAACTGTAATTCCAGCCCTTGGGCGACTGACATGGGAGGGTGGCAATTTCAAAGCCATTTTGTGCTACATGCCAAGTTCAAAGCCAATGTAGACGAATAGTGAGAATTAGCCTCAGAAAACCAAACCAAACAAACAAAACCTACTATTAAAATATTGAAAGCATAAAAATAAATAGTACAGATCAAGTTCATTTGAGCTATGTATCACAAAACAAACCTTAAAATATTAGCATGTCAAAGCAAGTACACTATTCAGAGACTAATACATAGTGACAAATTATTTCAGGAATGCAAAGATGACTTACTATTATGCATTCTGCTAGTCCACTAGACTGGTATATTTTCATCCAGCTTAGACTTCATTTTTTATGTGGAATGGGATGATTAGAATTCATAGGGTCAGAGGGCTATTTGCTGAACATGACACAGTATCTTTGTTAACAATCAGCCTGGGAAATTCTGAACTGAAATATGAGAATCCTTCACCTTATAGCAAGAAGTGCATCCCAGAAGTGTGACATCACTTCAGGTGTGCCATTCTGACCTACCATTTCTTTCTTTATCACATTAGATATCACTATAAATAATTATACTCCTGCCACATGTAAACTAGGGAGACATGAACACTCATAGTTTTGTGTAGGAACTACTAACTCAAGATATAGGTCTCTTCCTGAAAGCAATTTAATTATTATTGTTAAACACTCAAAAATGTGCTGATGTTTTCCTGTTATATTTTTATTAAAAAAGATTATCAGAAATAAAAGAAAAATTAGTCCATATATGTTGCACATAAATATAAGGCTGTATATTTTATGGTTTTTATATTAGTGCAAATAGAAGGGAAATTATGGTCCGATACTAATGGACTACTTAAATAAATTATATTCTACCATTCATTTGAACATCACATAGTCATTAAAAATAATTAAGTTGATGATCATTTAGAGGCATAAAAATATGTACAATATTTGTTAAAGAAAGAATTTGCATAGCATATTCCTATTTTAATTTTGAAAGTGCGCATACAAGAGTAGAGAAAAAATATCTAGAAGCACATGCATCAGAGTAGTTAGGCCTGGATGGGATTACAGGCGCCCTTTTCTTTATTTTGCTTTTCTGTGATCTAGATGTCCCCCAGAAATATATAAAATGATGGTAATGCAAAAGTCATACAATGACCCTTATAATTTATGCATAATGTGTATATACATTTGCCCATAACTTCTTGCCACTGGGTCATTTTTTGGTAAATCAGACCAATAGAGCTCTCTTCTCAGAGAGAGGAGACAGAGCCCATGAAGACCACATGAGCTAGTTGACAGGATAATGTCAGACAGTGACAGGTCCTGCGGGAGAAGCACAAGACGCAATGGAGAGTGATTCAGGGCAGAGTGTGTGGGATGGTCCCAGATCCTCCCCCCGGTGATGATGATTGGCCCAGAGCTGAAATGCGGAGGAGCCAGGAGTTCCAAGATGATGGACAAAGAGCAGTTGGGATGCATGAGCTTGTGGAACAGACTGTTAAGTAAAATAGGAGCCCGCATGAAGAGGGAGTGCGCAGTGTGCACAGTGTTTGTGTTTTAAAATTTTCTCAGAATGTTCCGAAGATGTTAGCGATCATCTTACTGGTTAGGAGACTGTTGGGTAACTTGTGCTTTTTCTTGTGTCCTATCTCTTTCAGATATCCTTCAGGATGAGCATATAACATCACAATTCTCATTCTCACTGCTTCTAAGACAGTTTAGCCAGGCCCTAAGCAAAGGTGCTAAAAGCACAGCAACAGCCACACAAAATGCCCCACCCTTGTGGAGTCTCAACTTTGGCGAGGAGAGATAGAGGAGGTGAGGAAACAAAATTTTAAAGTTAAATAGCATGGGAGAGAGTGATATGTGCCTTGTCCAGCTCAGGCATTGGAGACGGGTACATAAGAGCGTTGACAGAGGAGCTAGTGAAATCTGAGAACAGACCATGCAGCTTTTCAGGGAAAAGCTTCCTGAGTAGAAGGAACAAAAACTATAGGTACCAAAGAGGTCACCATGCTGAGGTCACAGACAGGTGGTGCATCAGGCAAATCAGGTGTGGATCCTACAGGATCCTTGGGCACTTGTGAGGACATCTGCTCTCATGGTAGGTATGTACACTCTAGGGCAGAAGGAAAGCACACTGTGCTGTGCACAGAGGAGTGACATGATGCGGCATTTGTCACTAGATTTGCTCAGGTTACTACGTTCAGAACAGGCTAGGAAAGGCCTGGGCAGAAGTAGAACAGGTAGGAAGGTATTGCAGAAATTCAGGCAAGCACTTTTTGAGGGGTGTATCTCATTGTGAGATGCTTACTCAGCATGTACAAAGCCCTGAGGTCAATCCCCAGCACCACAAACACAACAAACAAACAACTACAAACTGACCAAAGAAGTTTGGATCACAATAATAGAGGTGTGGTCAGATTCTGGTAACCATCAAAGTTAGAATGAACTGAACTTTCTGAGTCCTTTGGGCAAGTATAAGAAAGACTCCAAGGATGACACTGAGGAGTTTACGCTGAACAGCTGGAGTTGCTATCACCTGAGATAAAACCACAGGACAAGCAAGTTTGGTTGGTTTGAGATTTTTTTGTAATTCACATGCAGGGGAAATACTCATTTTGGACGTACTGAGCTCAAGACGACTACAAGATGCCAAGGGAAGGAGTCAGCTAGACATCTGGATCCATGAAGGTGAATTCAGGTGAGACCATCGGACAAGAGGCAGGTATGTGAGAGTCCCGAAGGACCCACATGATCACCAAGACAAAGACAAACAGATTGGAAATCTGGCTTATTGGGGGCTTTCACCTCAGGAAAGAGGAGCTGCAAGGAGACAGACAAGGAAAAGGGCAAAACTGGAGGAGGGAGCACAAGAGAACGGGGTGGCAAAAGCCAAGGGAGAAAGTGAGCCACTGAGGAGGAGACGCCCATCAATAAAGGGCACTCGTGACAGCTGACTAGCAATGCAGAGCCTGTTGACAGCATCCATGATGGAGCTGGAGCCATGGAGGTGGAAGTTTGATGCCAGGACATCAAGGATGAGGACAGGACAGAAACTGTGGAGTTAGCCTGAGATTTGCTTTAAGAAGAGGAGAATGAGGTTTCAGCTACTAATCTTTAAGAGATTTTTTTTTTCCTCTTGTAAGGATGGGTAAAATAAAAAGAAATTATAAAGGGGGAAATAGAAGATTTTTTACTGGAATTGGGGAATATAAGAATATCACATTTTTCCAGGAAAAAACAAACCACTAATTGGTGGAATATTTTCCGATCTTTGGGCATTTTGCCCCTGACCACCTTCTTTAAGGTCAAAATCAGGAAGGAGCAGAAGAAAAGATGTTTTTAGGACAGTATGGTGGCCACCTCTGGATTCTATTTATAAGTCAGTTTCATCTTCTACCCGATCCTTCACTCTACAGTGTTTATCTTCCTTGGCCTTTCTTTTTCCTCCTTGTCTTTCTCCCTGCCCACTTCTTCCTCCCCATCCTGAAGCCTGGGGCCCACAGACCCACTGATTTAAATCCCTCAAACAAACTTTATGTTCTTCCAAGAAAATCTCTTGCTTGGAGTAAAACTCAGTACTGCAAATCTACATGGTTTGTTCTTTGAAGACCAAGAAATCATGAGAAGTTAGAATTCCTGAGCTAAAAAAACATTAGCTCCAGCCATAAGAGATCAAGTAGAGGAGGAAAGGCCAAAGAAGGAATCGTCTTCTAAATTCTCAGCCATGACTACTGAAAAAGAAAAGTCAAGTCCATGTAAAAATGATTCAAGATCAAATACATTCATTGAATGATTTGTACTAATCTGCCTCTTCTGGACATACAGATATCCTGGGAGGACTTGGAACGGCGATACTTTGAGAATCCAAAGGAAAACAAAGGTACATAACAGTGTGTCCTGACAGTCCCCTGGCCTGCAGGGTACAGAGCCAAGGTAGGATGAGGAGACCATTCACACAGGGAGGAGACTGTCTCAAAATGCACGAGCAATTACATGGCACTTTTCTCATGGTCTGAGAACCAGTTTTCTTACAGTCTCACTTCTCACTGGCTGTCTGAGAGGGAAGTTGCAAAACGCTGAGGGTGAAATGTTGCATTAGGGTTGGAAGTATCAGGGTTTTTTTGTTTTGATATTTATTTGTTTGTTTATTTATTTATTTTGAGACATAGTCTCTCCATGTAGGCTGGCCTTGATCTGGTGATCTTCCTGGCTCAGCTTTCAAAGTGCTGGGATTAAAGGTGTGCAACACCATGCCTGGTTAGTGACATCAGTTTAAATATCTCTATGGATTGAACTGGAAGTTGACAGGTAATTCAGAGATTCAGAATAAATATTGTATACTGGTGTGTGTGTGTGTGTGTGTGTGCACGCAAGCACGTGCGCACATGTGTGCATGTGTACACAAAAGCATACATGTGTATGCATGTGTGCGCGTGCGAGCACACACACACACACACACACACACACTACTTAAATCTAAACCCCTTGTCTTGTCCTCCCAGGACCTGGGTGCAGTGCCTCCTAACAGAACTGAGCTCAACAGGACAGAATTTGATGTCCAAATATTATTCTCCTTTAGAAGAAACCAAGTCTTGTTGAAAAATGGCTTATTTCATGGTACGAACAGGAAAAATGCATGATCTTAGAATATCTTAGACAAAAAGACAAGCAAATACTCCAAAAATAAGAAGAGACATTTACCCAGGCCTCGTGGCACACATCTGGGATCGCAGAACTCTGGGAGGAGAGGCAGCAGGACTATAAATTCAAGCGCGTTTTGGACAATTTAAGAGACATAGCAAGATCTTGTCTCAAATTTAAAATAAAAAATAATTGCAAATGCAGCTCAGTGTGAAGGACCTGGGTTCAATACTTAGAACAAAGAAGGGGTGCAGTGTGAGAAGGAGGTGGGAGGGAAGTTGTGATAGAGAGACTGAGAG
>NW_004524607.1:7932212-7949069 GCF_000260255.1 Octodon degus
ACAGAGACAGACAGAGACAGACAGAGAGAGAGACAGAGAGAGAGAGACAGAGAGAGACAGAGAGACAGAGACAGAGACAGAGAGACAGAGACAGAGACAGAGATATTAATGAACATAGAATCAAACTGGAAAATGCTCCCTGTGCCCAAATCCAGGACAAAAAATTAACAGTGAGAGCAAATGTAAAGGGAGACCCACAATCCACACTGAGATAAATGAAAAAATTGGAAGTTTAATGAAGTTTGAGATGAGTTTATGGCTTACAAATATTTCTCTACAAATATTTAATACTTATGAAGGGAAGAATATCACTGCCTAGTGGGGAAGGCAGGCAGGAAACAGTCAAGAAATTGGTTATCGTAAACACCAGGATGCAATAAAAGGACATTGTTGGAGATGTTTCTGCACAGGTAAAGAACCTTAATGTAACTACAAGGAAAAATATGAACATGCCAAATGGAGAGGTGCTGAAGCAAATACCCAACCTGGGATCTTACCAAGTACCAAAGCGCAGGTAAGCCCTTACAGCCAATTCAGCAGAAACACAACACAAGTATGCAATGCTTGAACCCAAACTGTGAATGACATCTAGTTTTAGATGTTAATAAATGAATCTATGTCAACTTCCTGGCTCTTACTCTAATGAAGTTATGTGGAAGAATGATCTTGTTTATAGGAAACGCACTGGAGATACTTGGGGACCACACATCTATCAGATTGGCAACTCACTCTTAAATTGCTCAGAGACTTGGGCCAGGGAAATAGCTTAGCAGTCTACGCACCTGCCTGACAACTGCAAGGATCCAGGTTCGATCCCAGTACCACATGCCATGCTGGCTCCATGCCGAGCCAGCCACTGAAACTAGGCATGCTGATACACACCTGTAATCCCAGTGCTAGGGAAGCGGAGATAGGAGGATCATTATGAGTCTGAGCTGTATAGTGAGTCTCTGTACCAAATAAATAAATAGGTAGATAAATAAATAAAAGGGTTCAGAGACTTTAACAAAAGCTCTTTGCATTATAATTGTGACTTTTCTATAAGTGTGAGATAGTCTGTCTAGAAGATAATAGTATGTGTTTGAAAGTTCATCTTTATCTTCACCCTCCAACACACACGATCGTTGAAGCTACCTAGAATGGCAACATGATAACATCCCCTCAACTAATCTTTAGCATGTATACTTGGACAAGCTTCCTCTAAGCTATCTCATTCAATTCTTAGAACAAGGAAGGCTTAGGGAAGAAAACAGAGCTCTCTGAGTTTGGGCCCAAAGGACTGCAGAGTAACTTCTATTTTCTCTATTGCAAGGCAGCCTCCCTTTCCTCTCTACCCATCAGCACAGGCTTAAGTGACAAGAAGAAGGAAAAAAGAGAATCCTGAATGTGTCTACAGAAGGGCCAAGGCGAGAAAAACTCAAAGCCTGTGCCCAAGTTGGTTGCCGCATGGTAGAAGCAGTCGATTAGCACTGAGGGGCTTTCATGATGTATGTTAATGCTATCTCTAGCTAGCTCTTCAGAAAGATGCTTACAAATAATTTGTGTCAACACTGTAGGCACCATGAAAATGAAATGAAAACTACTGAGGTGATGAGAAGTGAGAGAATTTATTGTGGCAAAGCCCAGATAGGAAGCCACATTGGCGTTGCATGCTGCCTACTGTACGCACTCATAATCTCTTCATTGCAGACACACAGTTTCTATAAAGATTGAGAAGATAAATGCTAGTCAGTTCTCCATGAAATACTCCACTCTGTGAAAAGTGAGACAGACTTGAATCCGTCAGAACTCGAATAAAAATTCTCCTGCCACTCCATTTATGATACAATGTTCATCATGACAAATACAAATTCAAGTTGAGCATGTAACCTTGGTAACTGAATAATTTTCTAAGATATGCCCCATGCTATTCACTGAATGGTCCTCCACCCACTCCACATTCATAGCTCAGTGAATCCAGGCCACCCTGTTGTAAGAAGCGGTAAGTTATTCATGGTCTCATGGAACCCGTTCAGCATCCACACTTTTCCTCCTATAAAGTTCCACATATTGTCTGAAATATAAAAATAATCTCACTTTTCCTTCCAAACATAATTCTTGGGAATTTAATCAACAAGTTGGGAAAGACAGTTGGAACCAGAAAACAAAATAGTATCAACTACTAATATTTCCCATTCTCTGTTCAGGCTGGTCTTATCTGATGCTTGTAAAATTATTTAATCTTTTCCATCATCTCAGAGGAAAGAGAGCTCGGAAAATCCTGGTCATTCCACAGTAAGTATCAGTGGGATTTTCCGTAACTATCTGGATACAGAATGAAAATCTCGTAAGAAGTTGATCCAATTCTAAAACTTACTTCTCATCTTACTAATAAATACAAAGAGACAACCTACCCATAATTTCTCTCAAATAACATCTGTTTTCTTGGCCAGACTGCTGATACCTGAAAAAAAATTTTGAGTTTGTTCCAAGAAATCGACATTTACAGTTAAAGATGCATTTATGCGCTAAACATTATTTTCTATATCTGATTTAGAGCTAGCAAAGAGACTCTGAGAAAGAACCTGGCTAAGAACTCAGAAAAAAGAGGAATAAGATTGCTTTCTGAAAGCTAAACTTGAAACCAGCACTTAATACAGGAAGACAGAAAAATAAGGAATCACCATGAGGGGACAGAAAAGCATGCAGGCCCACAAGATGGGACCATCACCCCACTGAATGGGACCATCACCCCACACATAAAGACCATATTAGTCAATCACAGACTCATGGAAGAGGGAGAGTTGCGAATAGAGATTTAGGCAGTACCCACCATGCTCTGCTCGGAGGGAAAGGATTCTGGACCAACACAGTGTGCATAACAGAATGACTGACAACGAAACTTAACTGTGAAGATAAGAGTAAACATCTGGGCTGGCCTTGTCTTCTTCATGATGGGGAGGTCAAGAGCACCCAGAAGAGGCAATCATGGAGTGTTCGCTGAATGCATTGGTTGCTCTAACTCTTCGCTGACCACCTCCTGTCTGAAAGTGGGTTCCCCACACAGTTTTGACCACAGGAGAAAATGACCTGTGGACAGTGTTTTGTGCATTTGAGAATCCTAGTCCCCATGACAGCTGCAAAAATTACTGAAATACAACTTGATTTCTCATGTTCCAAGTCTATGCCTAGAGGAATGTCCCCTGTGTGCCCTACTGGGTTGAGTTTCTGAGTCCACAGGGCTGTGGGACATCTGGCACTTAGCCTATGGTCACAGGCTAAGCGTCTTCAATGTGCTATCAGATCCCGGGCCATTCGCTTTATGCATTTGAATTCATTCAGTCTCCACAGTAACAAATTAGCTACTCAACTCTCATTTTGTGAAAAAGGAAACTGAGTCTCTAAAAGCTTTAATAACTTACTTTATGAATTCAGAAACAGGGTTCTAACTTGGGTTTTCTAGGCTCTACAGCCACATTTCTTAAATTGTAAGACATACTATGTCTGAAGAGATGAGTCTCCTGTCCATACTCTGTCCCATCAGGAACCAGGCCCAGAGGCACTGGCCTGAAATCCCAGCACTCTGGGAAAATGAGGAAGGAAGACTGTGAGTTTGACCCCAGCCTAGGCAACTCAGTAATTTAGCAAGACCATATCTAAAAAAAAAAAAAAAATTCTGAGGGCTGAGGATGTAACCCAGTGCAAAGGCCATCCCTAGTACAGAAAAAAAACAAGCAAGGAAACAAAGAATCCACTCAGCTTCTTCAAATCTTGATCTTGGCCATGTGATAGTGAAAAGCATTTCATTCTTTCTGGACCCCAGAGTCTTGTAAAATGGAGATTCTAAAACCAACTGGTAAAGTATTGAGAGATTTAAACCAAATCATATTTATAAAGTTGGCATCAGGTCTTTTTTATTCTAAAAAGAGTAAAAGTAAAGCAGAATTTCCAAACAGGCTAATAGGAGAGTAATAATAAGTAATAATTACATATCATTGTCTTTGCAATAGTTATTCAGAGTACAGGTATAGGCACAATACCTTTTTCAGACAATATTAATACAAACCTTTCTTTTTAATGAACTAAGAGAAACAAGCTATATAATTATATATCTTGTGCATAACCATATATGTTTTTTCTTCCCTCCATTCTCCTTTCTCCATCACAGCTTGCCTCTTCTTTTGGACAGTTAGCATCATATCTTCCATGACAAGCACTCAAGCTGTTATTATTTTCATGTTCTTTAGGACACAACCCAAAGCATGCACATGAGGTCTTGCAAGGCTTTGCATGTCTTCACAGTCTCCCACAAAGCCTGATGTCCACAGCCTCCCAGAGAACTCAGGTGCAGCTGGGCCTTGGTATCGAGGGGCCTTGGCTCCAGAGCCCCTGTGGATGCTCAACTCCCACACAGAAAATGGCATGTAATTTGCATATAAACTACACTCATCCTCCCATATGGTTTATGAACACATCTGGACTGTGTCTAGTCCTTAACATAATGTAACTGCTGCGTAAAGAGATGCTCTGCTGTACTAAGAACTGACCACAAGGGAAGAGGTTGGCTCAGATGCTTCCCCTTCCAAATATTCTTGTTTTCAGGTTGACCGGATTCTACAATGCAGAATCCAGGAACACAGAATGCCTGCTGCTCCGTACACTTCACACAGGCTTTACCCTGGACCCTGAACCTATAGTGTGGAAGGCTCTAGCTTTTTTGTACTTTACCAAGCTTCACCCAATGCTCTCAGGTGAAATGGGTTTCTCAAGATTGGTTTTGTTCTAGAAAATAATGCCTTTTTGTCACTGATCTTACTGTCCCCTGGGGCCTTTTACGTCTGGGATTCCTGCCTACCTCCTTCAGAAGGTGTTGCCTCACAGCCCAGCATGACCCTGCGGGACCTGGTGGTAGCAGAGGGAGGGCTGGAGACAGGTGGCGATCCCAAATTAGAAATCGGGTCTTAAAGGGGCCAGAACCAAGAGGAGATCTCAAAAAAGGATGTCCTCTGTCATAACGGAAGCAGAGAGATGAATAATATGACGACTGTAAACATCCATCCATGTATACATTGTAGTACCTCCTCTGTGAAATTTTGTACAGCCATTGAAAACAAGTAAGAGACAACTAAGGAGATGGCAAATAAGAACATGTAAGAGAGGAGGGTACTGATAACAGCATGTGGTTCTTGACAGTATAGGAAACTAGCTTTTAAAAAAAGCTTAAGGGACTTTAAAGCAAAATTTTAATAATTGTAACAGGGTAAGGTGGCTGATTTTTAGAACTCATGTTTTCCCCAAACATTTCCCTAAAAAGTAGATATTTCTTTTAAATGTAGTACATATATATATATATAAAGAAATATATATAGATATATATGTGTGTACATATACATATATATGTGTGTATATATATTTTTTTTCTTTTTTTTTTTTCTTTTTCAACATCTGTCTGGCCCGTGCCCCCCGGGGTGGCTGCAGGAAGGAATGAGCTACTGCCTGAGCCAGGCCCAAGGCTACTTGCTCCAACGCGACCAGCCTGACTCAGCAGACTGTGGGCTTGGGCGAACTTGAACTTGGTGGGGACAGAGGTCTCCCCGAAGCTCCTTCTTGAGCTGCTTCACCTGCTTCCTCTTTGCCCGGCCCTGCAGACCCAGCCC
Source organism: Octodon degus (assembly GCF_000260255.1). Taxonomy (NCBI): domain Eukaryota; kingdom Metazoa; phylum Chordata; class Mammalia; order Rodentia; family Octodontidae; genus Octodon; species Octodon degus. The sequence goes on from NW_004524607.1 coordinate 7,937,849, forward strand.
TGCAACACGCGGGCCCCTGGGCCCCTCCCGCACCAGCTGTAGGATCCCTCGTACCTCTTGCAGGGGATAAGTGCCTTTCTCTCGTCCAGCACCCTCACACGCTGGTTGGGGCCATCGTAGGACAGCAGCGCCCGGCTGTTGCGCCCGGTGCTCTGCTGGTACACGACCTGACGTCCCTCCCATTGCTGCGGGGCCTGGCAGGGGTGCGGCGTTCCCGGGGACACCGCCGTGCCCAGCGCGCACAGCACGCCCAGCGCGCAGACCCAGAGCCAGGCGCCCAGAGTGCGCGGGGCCTCGCGGGGAGGGGCGCTCCCTGGCATCGCGGGACAGGGAGCAGGAGTCCCCGTGCTGAGACTCGGCCGAACTGTCCCCACGCTGGGGCCTCCCCGGCTGCTGAGACCGCTTTGCACTGGGCCGGGAAGGAGGAAACCTACAGAGAACCGAGCAGCTGCTCCTGCCTCGGCCTCCTCCTCCCTCAGTGGCTGCTTCCCCGGCTCACTGCTGCCAACAGGAAGCGCAGTGGCGGCCGTGCCACCGACATCCTGGAGGGCACCGCGATTTAAGGGGGCAGGGAGCGGGAAGGCGCCGCGAGGGAACGTGTTCCTTCACAGAGGGGATGGGGCGAATTCAAGGTCACAAGGAGAAAGGCCTTGACTGTAACCTGACACTTGGAAAAACCACACTTGCTCCAAATGAAAACAAATCCTCATCGCTTCAGGAACAAATGATACTCGTTATGGCCCTTGCAACCGGTCTGGGATTCAGGGACCTCGTCTCCCTCCCCCACCAACTGGCAAAGTCTCAGGTCTGGAGATTGCTGTGGCTGGGGCTCAACATCTTTTTTTTTTTTTTCCATAATTTTATTGAGAAACAAATAGCAATGAGACAGTTTCAAACCAAATTGGTAGAACAGTTTCAATAATTAACACATTGCATACATTCTTCCTAGTAGTTAATTGCTGTACAAGATGCAGACATGATATCCTATTTACAAACACCATTAGAACAAATCCCTCTATTCATTAAGAGAATGTAACTATATGTCTATACTAACCACTTGAAGAACCTGGGTCAATCTCCAGTATTGCATAAACACACAAACAAACTGTGTTTATGGTGAAATAATGTTCAGATATGTAACCTGTAATTTTTAAAAAATATAGTAACTTAAAAGAGACCTTGCTATCCAAGTGCATAGCTTCTTTATGAACTATGTGGAGATTGAAGGAGTCAAGGAAGAACACTTCCGAATAAAGGGAATGGGGTAAACAGCAAAGGCCACAGGGCTAGGTTCAGGCACAAAGCAGGAGAGCACTCTGGAGCCAGAGCAGTCACTTGGCACCTAAAGATACATCTTAAGGGTTGTTGTTATTAATAATGAGGATGGTGAAAGCCATTGATGGATACATAGCTAGAGAGAGAGGTGTCAGGTATATGCTCAACTATGAAGGCAGTGAGCCATCAGCCTGGTGCATGGGTAGGGCTGGAGAAAAAAAGGAAGACCATGCAGGAGAGGGTTATTATTCAGGCTGCTCTAATGCACTGACCAAAGGAATGGAGAAGGAAGGACAGAGTTGAGCATTGTAATCGAGAAGGATTTAGATTCAGAGGGAGTCAGGTGTATGTGGTGCATGCCTGTTACTCCAGCACTTTGGGAGGATCACAAGGTGGAGCCTAGCCTGAGTAACTTAGCAACTTAGGGAAACCCTGTCTCCAAATAAAAAATAAAAGGTTCAGGAGATATATCTTGGTGTGAAAGTCCTGGGCTCAATCCCCTCTAACCTCCTATTAATCAACCAGTGAGTCAAACATGGGAGTAAGGGTTTCTAGCTTGAGTCACTAGGATTTAGTGCTACTGTGGAAAGGAGATTAATTCCAGTTAGGCTTGGTTGACTTTAGATTCAGGTGGGACAGTCAGGAGGAGATACCTAGGAGACTGGGGAAAGCACTTCCAGAATACAGCAGGGTTCTGGGCTTTCAAAGCCAGGGACACAGAGGCAGGTCTTGAAACCCAAGAGCAGAGCACCAGCTTCTGGGGCAATAGTTCCCCACCCTCCAGGGGACATTGAGCAATGAATTCTCCAGCCCTTCATGTCAAATGTGAGAAAATGTGGAGTTGTTGTGTGTTAAAAAAAAAAAAAAAAAGGTGAAGAGGCTGCAGATAGAACCCTGGGGAACACCAGATATTTAAGGATGGGCAGAGAAGTAGGCACTTAGGAGCCTGAAGGAGGTCGATGGAGACAAGTCCCCACTAGGAGGGAGCTTGCTCTGCTTGGAGTAATAGACTGAATGCCAAAGGACTCTTCTAGAATCATAGTCACCAGAGGAGGCAGGAAGAAGGGCAGATGGCAAAAAACCCTTTATGGGTGAGTCTGTAGCCTGATTCCCAGCTCTACAGAAAGACTGGAGACTCACCCTCTTTCCCCCAAAATAAGATCTATCTGAAAAATAACCAGCCTTGAAGACTAGAGTTGAAAAGTGCCAAACCTGATGGGCCTATCCTCACCTTCTCTGCCACCACTGTTCTCTTGCTCAGTGGCTATGCTGTAAGGCAGGTAAGGTGAGGGCAGGGTGAATGGGGCTGGCATTTTTCATCTCTTGTTTCTCAGACTGATTATTTTCCAGTTGGGTCTTATTTGGGGGGAAATTCCATAATACCACAGTCTGATGGAGTAAGCAAGGAGCATTTCAAAGAAGGACTTGAGTCTCTCATGCCTGTGAGTAAAAGACATGCAATCAGGGAACAGCACAGCGGGTCCTAAGCCTGGGGACTTGAGAATGACATAAAGGCAGAAAGCCAAAGTGGCTGTAGAAGTCTGTGCACTTTCTAAGTTTGCCCTCCTCAAACAACTCCTAAGGAAAGGGTAAGGAGGTCCAATCTTCTCTACCCGATAGGAACTCATGTTGAAAGTCTTTGTCACGAAGGAAGGGCCTTAGATTCCTGGGATTCCTCTGATGGAAATGACCTAATATTTCACCTGCATTACTCTGCATGTTTGATAGTTTCCTAGCCTGGTATCTTTGGTATCTTTGTAGCTTTAAATCCACTCTATAGGAAACTAGAATATCTCTTTCCAAGGACCTGGGATGTCCCCCAGGAGGATCATAACTCCACTGGTGAATCCTGAAATATATTTATCTCACTTGTCCTTTTAACTTACCCAGTTTAACTTACGTTCCTTAAAAAATACATTTGAAGTGCTTAGCTCCATGCCTGGGCCGTTGTAGAGGTCCATCCAATGTCAGTGATGCTTATTTTCTCAGCTATTTTAGTCCTCTGTCTTGGTCAAGGCCACACTAAAACTAACTTTGTGGGTCTCAGCTTCGGAGAGGAAAAAAAAAAAGTCTGCCTCAAATTCAGATTTCAAATTGAGCTATGGTTTTAAAGATTGCTATTGAGGGGCTGGAGAGTTAGCTCAGCAGACTAACAGCCTGCTTAGACAAGACAAGCACAGGGACCAGAGCTTGCTCCAGGCACCAGGTGGTGGCCCTACCCCCAGGCACGATGAGCTGGCCGCCAAATCCAGGTGTGGTGGCACCTACCTGTAATCCCAGTGTTGAGGAGGCTGAAAACAGGAGGATCACTATGAATCCAAGCTGCCTGTGTAGTGAGACCCTGTACCAAAAACATTTAAAAAAAAAATGATTGTGATTCAGAGAACATGTTTATTGTCGGTAATGTCCTAAGCAAACGCACATCAAAAGTCTAGAAACTGATGTAGGCTAGCATAATTAAGCTTCGATTTCTTGTGACTGGTGGTGTGAGTCCAGGGGTAGGTCTTCTCTCTTCCTAATACAAGCAAGATAGAAAACAAAGCATACAGACTCTTCCCACAGCACACAGCTTCCCATTCAAGTAACCATCTACAAGCACAACAGAGATCAACATTCGTATTTCCAGTTACTTAAGAGGCCCAAGCAGGAAGAGCACCAAGTTCAAAGTTATCCTATCCTAAACAGTTTAGTGGGACTTTGTCTCAAAAGGAAAAAAATAAATAGGGCCCAAAACGTAGCTCAGTGGTAAAGTGCCTCCGGGTTCCATCTACTGGCTTAAAAAAAAAAAAAAAAAAAAAAAATGTGTTGTGAAGAAGGCTGTTGATAGAAATAAGAACCTTTCTCAAAGGTCTGGCCAAACAGCACAGGGGATTAAAGCCCCGGGGGTTTGATCCCTGGGCCTGCTGTGCTGGCCCCACCCACCCCGGGTGGGCCTGAGACTGCAGTTGAGACTGGGTGTGGTGGCACGAGCGCCTGTAGTCCCAGCTCTTGGGAGGCTGTAAACAGGAGGATCACTATGAGTCCGATCTGGTAGTGAGACCCTGAACACCCCACCCTGTACACCCTTCCTTAAAATAAAAAATGAAATAAAATAAATAAAAAGTTCTCAAGCTAAAAGATGCTACGGTGGCTCTGAGCCATCCTGTTAAATTCTGGGAGCACACACAATTCAGATGCCTTTCTGGAAAAATCTGAGCCACAGCTGATGTCCACTACCACTACCACCACAACAGCAAAACAAAAACAAGCTGCACAGAACCAGAGCGCGTGGGGCGGTTTATATAAAGAGAGAGAGCTTCAGCAGCAAAGTTGTCTACTGTACCGGTACAGACGGCCTCGGAGTGGTGTATCTCACGCCCTCTACTGGACAAAAACAAAACAAAACAAAACAAAACAAAAAAACCAGGTCTCAATTAGAGGGCAACGGTGCGCGTTCCCTTTGGGGGAAGAATCCTGGGCCAGGGAGCAAAGAGCGCCTTTCTTGCCCTCGCATTTCTCTCCTACGTCTTTCAGTACTGTTGTCCAGAGAGACTAGCCAGATGCGATTTTTTTCTTGATCCAAAGAGAAAGGAGGGACCATTCAAAGCTGGGAGGAGATGATGTCAGCGTTTCTGCTCCGAGGGGTCGGGGGTGGGGCAGAGGGGAGCCAGAGGCCCGGGAGTGCGCGGCCCACGTCAGGGGAATCGGGGATAAATAGGTCGCGCCATGGCCGGGCCGGCCGCGCTCCGAGCTGCCCCGGGCGGTGCGCGCCCCCGAGGCCGAGCGCTGCTGCCAGTGCGCCAACCGCGGAGCTTAGCCAAGGTGGGGAGGGGACCTCTCTTGCAACCCCGAGGACTTGCTCCAGCTCCTCCGGCTCCTCTCGGGAGACTCGGCTGCCTAGACCCCGCGGGGCGCGGAGCGCGAAAGCAGCGCCATGCTCCCGTGTGTCCTCGTCGCGCTGCTCCTCTGGTTGCCCCTGGCGCCCGGCGTGCGCGGTGCGCCCTGCGAGGCGGTGCGCATTCCCATGTGCCGCGCGATGCCCTGGAACCTCACGCGGATGCCCAACCACCTGCACCACAGCACGCAGGAGAACGCCGTGCTGGCCATCGAGCAGTACGAGGAGCTGGTGGACGCCAACTGCAGCGCCGTGCTCCGCTTCTTTCTGTGCGCTATGTACGCGCCCATCTGCGCGCTCGAGTTCCTGCACGACCCCATCAAGCCCTGCAAGTCTGTGTGTCAGCGCGCGCGCGACGGCTGCGAGCCGCTCATGAATCTCTACAACCACAGCTGGCCCGAGAGCCTGGCCTGCGACGAGCTCCCTGTCTACGACCGCGGCGTGTGCATCTCACCTGAGGCCATCGTCACCGACCTTCCTGAGGGTGAGGGGGTGAGGCGCGGGAGGGCAGCAGGAGCTGCGGCCAGGGGCGGGGCTGCCACCTGAGAATCGGCTCGGCTCGGTTCACTTCCCAAGGTTGGAGAAGGTGGGAAGAGGCAAGGAGAGCGCTGGGTGGGCTTCTGAGCAGTAGGGAGCCAGAATGCCCTATGAAAGGAAAAAAAAAAAATTGCTTATGCACAGCACTAGGGGAGACTGTGGCCAGAGAAGGTCGACATAGAGATGAATTAATTGCCTGGGGGATTCATCAAATTGGTGAGACTGTCTTTAAACTGAATATAGAGATGGAGCTGTTACTCTGGGCAAAGACCCTGGATTCCATTCACAGTATCGCACAAATAAATAATAGATAATAAATAAATAAATAAATAAATAGATAGATAAATAAATATTGGCTACAAGGGAGCCACTGGCAATATTTTTACTTACAATTGTAATAGAAACAATACCAGGTACTTCCGTGTGTGTGTGTGTGTGTGTGTGTGTGTGTGTGTGTGTAGCACTGGGCCTGTTATAACACTGACTCATTTAATTCTTAAATCAATCCCCCAGGCAAGGGTTAATCATCTCTAAAGATCTTCTGAAGGAGCCCTCCTGGTCTTTCCTCCCTGCCCCACCTGGAGCAAGCTTTATTGATACAGTGGTCCTAGCAAGTGGGGGCCTCTGTCTGTTCTCTGGGTACTGACTGACAGCCAAGGACTGTGGCCTTTAGCTAATCTGATCTGGGTTTCCTTACCTCCCTCCTTTCTCTCTGACCATTTTGCTGCTCTTTGAGGGGAAGGAACAGGAGTAAATCTGCTTGGTGAAATGAGACCTCAGAGTAGGTCTGCATTCTTTTATCAAGGTTTTCTCTAAGCTAGGTTGTCAGCAGTTCCAGGTCATGTGATACCCATGTGGAGCCCTAAACATAAACAAGGAGCAGTTATGTGGAGAGGCAAATTGCAATTCTTCTCTAATTCTGAGTGTAAAAATATATATCTACTGGTTAAGCTATTTTTCAGCACTGGAGATTGAACTTAAGGCCTTCCCACTGAGCTATGCCCTTACACACACAGACACACACACACACACACACACACACACATGCGTGCACACATATACAGATACTTTTTTTGAGACAGGGTCTCACTAAAGTCACTAAGTTACCCAAGCTTGGCTGGAGCCTTGCAGAGTGCGAAGGTTACAGCTGTGTGTCACTATGCTTAGTAATGTGGGGTATCACTTCTGCAGCACGGAACTGTTTTTGCCTTGCGATATGTAAAGTGAGAATTTGGAAATATTCAGGTTGTTTTTATTAAACTATCAGAGGGAGAGCCATACTCAGGAGGCTGAGGCAGGAGGATAGCCAGGAGTTCAAGGCCAGTCTGGGCTAGATAGTGAGTACAAGACAAGACTGAACTACACAGTGAGACCCTGTCAAAAAACAAAACAAACTGAAGCAAAAATTTAAAGTATCACATGGAAAATCAGCGTTTGAACATAGCCCTGCAAGGCAGCAATGCAATTTATCCTGGAGAGTTAAACAGGTTTGCACTGGCCTCACTTGGTGCATGGGAGGTAAAATGTGTCACCAGAAGGACCCCTTCCCTTAGCCTATCGGTGTCCTTCTGAAGGAAGTAGCTGACCATGAATCCTGTCTTGATTCTTCAGCTCTAATTTTAATATGCTTGTCAGATGGTTCGTTATTACAGCTGAGTGAAAGCCCTGCTCACTGACCATGTGGCCGTGTTATTTCAGATGCAAAGTGGCTAGATGTCACCCCAGATATGATGGTTCAAGAAAGGCCACTGGATGTGGACTGCAAGCGCCTCAGCCCTGGTCAGTCCTGCCTTAGTCTCTCCCTCTCGTCCTCCTCCCCACAGTGAGGTCTGTGCTCCTTTCCAACTTCTTATCAATCTTTGGCATTTTTTTAGATCGGTGCAAGTGTAAAAAAGTGAAGCCAACTTTGGCAACGTACCTGAGCAAGAACTACAGCTATGGTGAGTCACTGTCATTGTGCCCAGAAGTTCACTTTGGGAATGTGACAAACTGTCTGCTGGACGCAGTAAATAAAGTTGACCGTTTTTCTAACTAGTTAAGCAGCTTTTTGATGGCACAAGGATAATTCTAAGAGGTTGTGTTTTTCTGAGCAAACTGAGTAAAAACCAAAGTAAATGACCCAGGTGACAGCACTTACAGGGATCAGATTTAAAGTGTGACATCTTGTTCCAGTTATCTTAGAACTGCTGTAGGTAAAGGCACATCTTTCTTATTGTTTTTTCTCTTAACATCTTCTTGTGACTGGGGGGAGGTCTGTGGATTTGATGATCTATGGCCCAGAGAATTAATCTCAGCCCATGTATCTTTTATTTCTAAATAGCTACAAATATTTAACACCCTGAAGAAATCATGAGGAAATGTGGTATCACAAACCTCTGGCTGCAATATCAGAATAAATGCTCTCCTCTCTTATTTGAAAGGACCATATAGTATTTTCTTCAAAGATAAGACTTAATCATGGTTTTTAAATGTTTTAATTAATTTTAATTCTACTGTCATCCTTTGGTGTGTATTTCACTAGGAATATGTTCTCTGCATTTTTTAATCTTTCTTGGGCTATTTTATACTTTGATGCAATGTTTCCATTATTTCTGCAGAAATAATAGGAAACTGTTTTGTGGGAAAGCATTCAGTGTATTTGCTTAACTTAGTTTTCATATTCCAAAGCAAAATTTTATGTCAGTAAGAAAGTTTAGAATATATACCACACATGGTATTAGGAAGATCACAGAAGTCTGAAAACATAACCTGTATCTAAACTGCATTTGAAGAATCTTACGTAGTCATTTTGAACAAGTCAACACCAAGATAAGTACATAGTCTTTTCTGGTAGCTTGTTTCTTATAACCTGTTCTGTGTGGAGACTGTCTTTTTTAAATTAAAATTTTTTAAAATTAATTTTATTGAGAAAGAAATAGCAATGAGAAAGTTTCAAAACAGGTCAGTAGGACAGTTACAATAATTAATACATTGCATACTGTTGTCTTCGTAGGAGTTATTAATAGTACAAGATGCAGACATGATATCCTGTCCAAACAGTATTAGTACAAATCTTTCTTCTCATTGAACTAACAGAAAGTGGCTGTATACCTATCCTATTTTGTATATACAGATATATATATATATATTTTTTTTCTACTACAAAATGATCCTTCATTTATATCCCCCTTTTTGTTTAGTTTTGTCAGCAAGATGTCTTAATGAGGTCAGAGTGGTTTCTCATCTGCCCTGCCTCAGCCTTGGGTGTCAGCAGTCTCTCCGCCAAGCTAGTCTCTGGGGTGTTGCGGCCTTGTGGCAACCCTGAAGATAAAACACTTTTCTGTTCAAGTGCTTTTTGGCTCCTCCGTAAGGCAGTTTTAGGATGGAATCCAAGACAGGCCCATATTAGGCTAATTACAAGTCCATGGGAAGCAGGAATAATAGCGAGGAACCAGAGAGGCCAGAACTTAAAACCTGATCAAAGACAATGACATGGACAGCCATCTGTAATAACAATTCACTCCAGACCTTTCTCTGTCAGTCTGGGAAATTAAAGGATTGAGAAGAGTGATTCTCAGCGATTCCTTGCAGTTAGAAAATGTTAGGACTCTAATAACTTTTTCTGTTCAGCAGAAGGTCAAGCATCAGAGGGGCGGTTGAGGGGATACAAACTTTGCAAGGACTTTGCAATCTGAGGATAGGTGATATTCACTCCAAAGCATTACAAGGGAGCATAGAGATAAATAAACGTTGCTCTGAAATTTTTCTGACCTCAAAGCAGAGCTTTCCCATCTTGTAGTGTGACTGAGGACTTCTAAGACAGTGGTGACAATGGGGGGTGTTTTGCACTTAGCCTATGCCCATGTATGCTTCTTGCCTGCATCAGGGTTGCTTGGACTTGACCATAGTTATGGGCATGATTTCTTTTCTTTCTTTCTTTCTTTTTTTTTTTTTTTTTTTTTTTTTGTGGTGCCGGGGATTGAACTCAGGACCTTGCACCTGCCAGGCAAGGGTTTATTCTACTGAGCTGTCTCCCCAGCCCCCAGGCATGATTTCTTAAGAGCAGCTCTAGATTTGGCCCCAATATACCTGTCTTAGTGTTCCCCCAAAGGTGCCAACGACACTTATCTGGACTTTTAAATCACAGTTATTCATGCCAAAATCAAGGCCGTGCAGAGGAGTGGCTGCAGTGAAGTCACCACGGTGGTGGACGTCAAAGAGATCTTCAAGTCCTCATCCCCCATCCCGCGGACACAAGTCCCACTTATCACGAATTCCTCCTGCCAGTGTCCTCACATCCTGCCGCATCAAGACGTCCTCATCATGTGTTATGAGTGGCGCTCAAGGTCAGCTGGGAGGGACGCTGGTGCCTGCACGTGGCTTGCACAGTGGAGAGCTCACTTAGGAGTCACACACACACAGGTGTACACACACGCAGACACACACAGGTATGCACACACACAGGTACACACACACAGGTATACAAACATGCACACACACAGGCATACACACATGCAGACACACACACAGGAACACACATGTGCAGACACACGCACACACACACACACACAGAACAAAACAGCCTGTTCATTGATCTTAAATAAGTAATTTTAATTGGCTATTATATATCCTAAGAATCAAGTTCTTATAGAATGGAGGAAAAAGGAAAAACATAAGAGAATTTGCACTGAATCTTTTAAAATCAATTTCAAAATTCTTTGATTTCAAGAATACATAGGAGGGGCCGGGGAGATGGCTCAATAGAATAAGTGTTTGCCTGGCAAGCAAAAGGACCTGAGTTCAATCCCCGTTTCTGCTAAATATATATATATGAAAGTAAATCATTTTGAATAAGAAAAATTCTTTTCAAATCAAAGTTAGTGCGAAAGATACTGAATTTATAAGGGTCTGTTTGGTAGCTTATGGGTGAACTAGGTATCCTGAGACTAGAATTCCACAGGTTTTCTTAATGTACATTTTCACAGTACTTATTTGATAGACCCTTGCACAAGTGCTCTACACACTCGCTCATGCACACACACGTCTCCAAGGTAAGGTGACTTCTGACTCCCAGAGTGTGTGTCTGTCAGTTCAATCTTTACCCAGCAAAGCATAAACAAATGAGTACACGTCACAGACTCTCACTGGGAATTTTTGTCTCCACATCTTTCTCCTGGTCATTTTTTCATATCATCAGTATTCTGTTTCTAACAAAGTCAAACTATTCAGCCCAGGTTGCAGGATGGGCCTCATCTGCAACATGCTGCGTGTGGCCCCAGGAAGGTCATGAATTTGTATCTAAATCACCCTTTGTGTTTCTGCCAGGGGTGTGCTTATCCCTTTCTTTTTTATGCAGGCCAAGATGCTAGCCTTTCAAAAAGCAAACAAAAATATCTTTCAAAATTGACCTCAGCAAGACAACTTCTCTCTCTCTCTCTCTCTCTCTCTCTCTCTCTCTCTCTCTCTCTCTGTCTCTCTCTCTGTCTCTCTTTCTCTGTCTCTCTGTCTCTCTGTCTCTCTCTGTCTCTGTCTCTCTGTCTCTCTCTGTCTCTGTCT
>NW_004524607.1:7949178-7962629 GCF_000260255.1 Octodon degus
TCTGTCTCTCTGTCTCTCTCTCTGTCTCTCTCTCTCAAGGTCTCAGTATGTAGTTCTGGGTGGCCTTGAACTCATTGTGGAGCTCAGGCTGGTCTCAAAATTGCAATGATCTTTCCTGCCTCAGGCTCCCGACTGCTGGAATTATGAGTGTGCACCGCCATGCCCAGCTTGACAACTTCTTATATGTTTCAGCAATACTCATATATAACCTCATTGGCTGCCTTGCATTCTTGACGTCCGAACCAGCCTGCTTACTTCTCTTCTCTGTTACGAGGCAATGAATGCACCTGGGTTGATCCTATCTCCCACAGTGCTCAGTGCAGTGGAGACAGCAGGTTGCTAGTCATTAAATTCTGTTTGGACAAATGAATGGCTTATAAGTCCATGCTATTACAAATGTTTTTGGATGACTGGGGCTTATGTTTTCACAAAAGACACTGATGATAATTGGGAAAAATAAGCTGGTAAGAACATGCAAAGGAGATTTCATAAAAATCAGAAGAGGTGTGCCTCATGAGACCCACAAAGTGGTTAAAACACAGTGCTGTTTTAATATTTGTTCAAACCAAGTGGAGCAGTGAAGACAAATAAAACAGAAAAAATACTGAAACAAATAGCAATGCATAATAGATTGTTTTATCATAAAACAAACAGACCAATTCAACAGAAATGAACGTTCACATTGCAAATATACTTACTTGGAAAAATGTAATTTATTTTTCTCTTTATACTGAGCTATAAAATAAATTTTCAGTAGATTAAATTGGCAAATATATTAAAACTTAAAGAGAATAAAATTAAGTATCCACATGACTGACATTGACAAATGATCTATAAACTGCGGTTCAGGGTTTCAGGGTGAATGGTGAGGGGATAGAACTGACCTTCTCAGATAAGTGACTAAACTGATATTTGAAAGGCAAAATAGTTTGTAACCATAAAATATAGAAAATTAGAGGGGAAATATCGCTATACATATTGATATCAACATACATATCAACATGCATCACAAATACAAATAGACTAACAAAGATTAAAAACTCATATACAGCATGATCTAAATATGTAGCAGGACCGAAGTATGTAGATCTACCTCTGTGTGTGTCCATGTGTATACATATGAAAAAGAGAGTTCAGGGACATACAAACAGTACAAAAATTTAAGATATGTGAATGATGGGAGTAAGGGTTATTGGATAATGTTTTCTGCTTTTCTGTATTTTGAGCTTTCTACTTTTGCAATCAAAAGTTACTCTCTCAGATAAACTACTTTTTTTTCAGGATGATGCTTCTTGAAAATTGCTTAGTAGAAAAATGGAGGGACCAACTTAGTAAAAGATCCATAGTAAGTATAATTGGTAACACTGAATATGGAAGGAAATGCGTATAAGGAAATTCTGTGCAATCTGGAAATATTTTTTATGAGTGGTTTGAAATTTTTAGAGCAACTCCCTCTCCCATAAAGAAGCTTAACTATGGGCCATGGAGATAGCTCAGTGGACTAAGCACCTGCTTAGGCAAGTGCAAGGACTGGGGCTTGATCCCTGGTAGCACATTCAGCACTGGCCTCACCTCTGGGCATGCCAAGCAGGCCACCAAGCCTGGGCATGATGGGGCACCCCGTAATCCCAGCACTGGGGAGGCTGAAACAGGAGGATCACTCTGAGTCTGAGCTGCATAGTGAGAACTTTACCAAATACATAAAATTTTTTAAAAATGATTAGCTGTGGTCAAGAGAATTTATGTTTTGGGGTTCACAAAAGGAATTGATCCTATCTGTGTTCTCTAGTTTGTATAATAAAAATTATTGGACAAGGAAGAATATATATATATATATATTTGCCTCCCAGGGAATGCATTTATACTGTGGCATTCTTCACTCAGAGCATTTCTGCATAAAAGAACAAAACACCTTTGCACTAATTCTGAGCTATACACATATGGTGGAAAGCTCAGAATGAGCTCAAGAGAATGAGTAGTGTTGCTACACAGCAGAATTGGTTATTTGGTTTCCAAGCACATAGTAGAACAAAAGCATCCATACAAGGCAGGTTGACCAGAAAGACCTGTGATTGCTGAGGAAAAGAAAGCTTCAGAGTTTACAGGTCTCTGGACCATTTGCTTTGGCAACAGATATTCCTGTATTATTCAATAAGAATTTGAGAAAAACTCACCATATAAACTAGCAGCATACAATAATCAACGTATTACTTTGGAACAGACTAGAATATTTCCTAGGAGAGGAAGGAGTGTGTTTTCCTTTTTACTGTGTTTCTGGTGCATCAGTCTCTGCCTGGCCTGTGGTGCTGCCCCAGTGTTCTGCTGACTGAAACAGACCCTACAAAAGAAGGATCGTATGTGTTCTGGCATGAACAGCTTCCAGTGGAGTCCCTTTCACCTGTGTTTTGCATGATCAACATAAAAGATACATCTCTTCTTTTCAGGGAAACTTGATTACCCAGAATGATTCACTCCCCAACAGCTGGGTAGCTAGCACTTTAGGAGCTTGCTTTAATCCCCCTTATCCACAGTTGCATGTCAGACTGGTTACCTGTGGTCGATATTGGTCCAAGCCACAGTGCAATACAGTGAGGTATTTTAAGAGACAGAGGCCATGATCCCACAAATTTTATTATAGTAAATTTTTATGATTTTTAAACTATTGTTATTAATCTTTTAAGGTATCTGGTCTATTAATTACTTCACCATAGATGTGTATGGAAGGGCAAAATACATAGTATGTAGAGAGATTAGCACTATTCCATGGTTTCCACTACTTTTTGGGAATCCTGGAATATAACCCCAGTGGATAAGAAGAGATACTGTACTGCAGGGACTCCAGCCCACTGGCCTTGCACTAGTACCTGTCCGTGGCCTATTAGGAGCCAAGTCACACAGCAGGAGTTGAGTGGCACTTGAGCAAGTGATGCTCCCTCTGCATTTGCAGCTGCTCCCTACCACTCACATTGCTGCCCGGTCCAAAGCACTAGATTCTCATAGGACCATGAACCCTACTGTGAACTGTGTATGTGAAGGGTCTAGGCTGTTGAATCCTTTGAATCAGCCTGGGACCATCCCCATCACACTAATGTGGGAAAAGCTTGTCTTCCATGAAACTGGTCGCTAGTGCTGACAAGGTCAGGGATCCCTGTTGTAGCAGATGCACTCCAGCTTGGCATTTGCATTTGGATGTGAGTGAGCATGTATGGTTAGAATCACTTGACTTGCCAGTGAGGTTGAGTAAGTTTCTTTCAGTCATGTTAAAGATTATTCTGAAGGCTTTGCAGGGTAAGAATGTTGCATTATAGGGTTGATGGTAAACAAAATTCAGGAAAGAGAACCTTGCCTCCAGAGACAGTGGTGAATTTGAATCCTGCCAATGCATTTACCAATGACATGGCCTTCTGCAAACCACCTCTCCATGCTTATGTACTGGTGGTGATGTCTACAATTGGTCTTGTGAGTTTCAAGTAAATGAACTCACAGGAGACTTGAACATGTATTGAGGACTTCCCAGATCACCCAGCTACATGGTAAGTGCTCAGCATGGAAGTAGATATAATTGGAATTATTGAGATATTACATTACAACAAAATTGCACGGATATTTAAAATTGAATGGATAATGTCTGACCTTACTTTACAGCACAGAGGGGTGAGATGTATCTAACAGTCATGTTTGCCCATTGCCTCACAGCAGTGGGAAGAGAGGCTTCAGGAGCAGCGAAGAACAGTTCAGGACAAGAAGCGAACAGCTGGACGCACAAGTCGTAGTAACCCACCCAAGCCAAAGGGAAAGCCTCCTGCTCCGAAACTCACCAGCCCTAAGAAGAACATTAAAGCTAGAAGCGCACAAAGGAAGACAAACTCGAAGAGAGTGTAACTAACTGCCTTCAGCAATGGAGATTTCCTGATGGCCTGAGGCCAGGCCTTGCCTGGGACAGCCCATGGAAGGCTACACGCGCCTTGCCTTACGGATTTAAGCAGTCCTGTTCATAGATACATCTTGCAGCATTCTATATAATGGTTTGCTTCCATTTTTCCTTTTAACCCAGTACAAGTCATATGGGTGGTTGGCACACTGCCATGGCAGGTGTAATAATTAAAGCTGGTAGAAAACATTTTGGGGTGTGGAGTGGCCTGGTGCATACCCTTTTGGCCTACATGTAGGAGAAATAGGCTTTTGTTTTTACTGTTTGACCTAATATGTGCATTGTAAAATTAATGCCATATTTGAAAGAAAACACTTTTTTTAAAAGAAATATTTTATTTCCATTTGACTTTCTCTTAGAACATTAATATGTTAAAATGTGACTGAAAATATAATGATTCTGATGAGAGCGAGAGAAATGAACATTGATGAGAACTTTATATGTTTATTATCTATGGAAGGAATGGGAACTTTTGAAAAATCTGGAGAGTAGGATGTGAAAATTGTAATGAGTGTTTGTCAGAAGACTTTCAGCTCTGTTTTTAGTTAGAAATGCTAAAAACTAAAACAATAGTGACAAATAAAAAGGAGAGACAGAGACACAGTGCTCTGATTCGTGCTTTCTGGCTGTCATGCCACGGTGGAGAAGTGCTGATCCCCCGTCACAATGCTTCTTGTCAGTATCTTCTGTGAAGAGACAGGTGAGTGAGTTCGTTCGTCTTGTTATTCTGTAGGTACCAATTGGTGGGGCAGCCTTAAGGGTTTTATACCCACGAAAGAGGTGTGAGACTCACCTGTCTGCTCAGGGCTTCACAGCATTGTGACTGCCAAATTGGAGAGAAGTTTCTCTCTGCAAATGCAGACAGAGCAGTGCCTGTGGGGCTGTGGTAGAAGAGCTGGGACTCCCCGACTGGTTCCCCAGCCCCATGCCTGTGAGGGTAGACAGAGGCCCACTTGCCCACTCACTATGATTTGAGGTTGCAGAACCATCAGAAAGCATAAGAGTTACGTGTGTTCTGAGATTTGTATTAGCTGTGCTCCTCAGAGGAGAGACAAGGTAACATGCTCTATTCATTTAAGATACTTAAGGAGATGATTTGATATCACCTTTGTAGTCATCGGGTCACAAAAGTGAAGCATGAGGGCAAGCCAAAGTGCACAGAGAGAAGTAGCAGCCATGAGAACTCTGCTATGCATGTCCAGCACCTTCTGAAAGCTTCAGCCAGGGCTGCTATCTCAGGGTGCTGGGGCTCAAGAAACAAAGTACTCCACCTCCATGAGGGTATCAATAAGATAGTCAGTGTGTGGTGCTGTTGAAGAAAACCAAACCTCTTGGCCCCTAAGGAAAGCGTTTTAGGCCTTTTATATAGCATCCCACTGCAAAGACCCTTGGAAAAGCCCCTGGAAGCCATGGGCAGCCTGTCTGAGTCCTTTAGGAATTAGCAACTCCGTGGGGGAGAAAGACAGAAATGCCGTTTGCTGCTACTCTCTGCAGAAAAGGAGGAAATGCGTCTAAGCATGTGAGAGGGTGAAGCAGAGTATAGTAAAGATTTGAGAATGACTTTGCAAACCTAAGCAAAGCGCACAGTGAATATTTTACTGAAATTATATACCATTTAACAAGATCTTAACTAAGCTTGTCACCTTTATGAGCTTGATTAACTGAAACAGATTAAATAGGCCTTTGATTGGTTATTATGAAAAGTCTAAGGTGAGCCCCAGCCCACCCTGAGAGAGCGAAGGAATGGCCTCCCGTAAGCGTCAAAAATTTGGTTTTCTCACGTAAAATATTTTCTTCACCTAAATACGTGTGAGGGGAGATAAATATAAATATATGGAGAGAAAAACCGAGGCTTTGGGGATTTTTTTAATAGGAAAAAACACATTTTTGCAATACTTTATTGACAAATGTTAAACTGTGGTTAACTGGAAGTATGAATTTTTATTGGAAAAAAAAACAATTTTGTTGCTCTTTTAATACCACAGTAAACATGTATTTTCTGTAAGCATTAAATAAAGTTGTAGAATCAAAAGAGTGTAATTAAAATACTACCTAATCCCACTCACGATGACCCACAAGTAACCACTGCTACTTTCCAGAGTGTAATTCTTCAGGTGTTTCCTGTGCATTTACATAGTGATTCAAACAATAATAGTAATAAAGGTCAGAGCCTACTGTGCTTCTATATGCAGCTGCTGTCTTCCTTCGCCCAGCTCTTCACAGAGATTAGTCCTCAGTCAACAAAGCTCTTTTATAAAGATGGTGGAGTTCTGTGCTATGTATCAGTCAACAGACCCTTATGCTGTCAAGCATTTAGGTTGTTTCAGTAAACACAGTGAATAACAGAATAAACAGCTGGAGAGCTGAGCATCTGTCCACATCTTTAATTAGCTCCGGGGGATAATTTTAAGTAGCAACACTGAGCCAAGGAGTCTGCCCAATACGGAAAATTCTTGACTGTTTTGCCCATTAAACTGTGGACTGCTTGAACTGGCAAAGTGCTGACTTCCTAAAGCCCTCTCATCTACAGGTTTATAAGCGTGAGCTTGGTCCAAAAGTCCCCCTTTGTTGAACTTATTATTCTTTTCCTCAGTAAACCACCAGGTACAACATAATCCATGTTTCAACACACAGGAAGCTGCAAAATTGAAGACTTGAACATCTAACAGGAAAAACAATCTATAGATAGATGGACTGAGAGAAAGATAGGTAGATAGGTAGATGGAGCTTAATATATACATGATAAGGATGATAGATAGATAGATAGATAGATAGATAGATAGATAGATAGATGATAGATAGATAGACAGGCTTCTTAATTATTGGGAAAAGCCTATGCTAGCTCTTCAATATTCTAAAGTATCAAATATAATAATATACATGATTATCTAGAAAGTCAGAAAAATCAAGAGTGTATCAAGAAACCAGTAGATTTGTCTGCATAAATCTCCTAAAATACACAAAAAATTCATACCATCAGGATTAGTTCTTACATTCCACTTCAAAACCACACTTTCCGGTCGAACCACACTTTTGATTTCTATGCTGGAATGTCTACAATTTTCTACTGCATTTTCACAATAAACCCTTATCTTATACCAGCTCAAAGATGCTACAGTTTGGGGGAACCACTTTCTAAGTAAAACATTAAGGCACACTGTGGTTCCATGTCTTCACCTGCTGCTGTCACCAGAGGCAAAAGTGCTTGGGATGATGAAATGAAGACTGAGAAGGATCTTAGAAGTCACCACCTACCTCACTGGAGCAAGGCTGCATGACGACCTGGCTGATGTCTCACACAGCAAGAGCTGCACCCAGGGGTTAGCCAAGCTCTGGCTTCTGAGGCAATTACACACTGATGACTTTGCAACACAAATCTGGGTGTCGGAACACTTATTTCTCACCCTAGAAATGCTTTGGATCATAGCCTGGTAGATGCTGACACTGACCGTATATCCAAAAGGTGAAATACTTTTGAGAAGAATTTTATTCTTTCATTTTTTTTTTTTTTTGGTGGTACCTGGAACTGAATGCAGGACACTGGGCTTGCCAGGCAAGCACTTATTCCACTGAGCTATCTCCCTGGCCCTCAGAAGCCTTTTATTCTGAAAGACCCATTACATCATTTGATAAGCAGACCCACCAAAATGTTACTTGCTAACTTTCTCTCTTAACTGATAAGGAAGAAGCCCACATTCTTCTCCTGGGTTAGGTTTTCTACTTTAGTATCAACAACCCAAAGGAGATTTCTCATTCAGGAGAACAATGAGGTGGACCCCTTTTTCGTTATTCAAGCAATTCAACAAAACAAAACAAAAAAAAACTTAAAAACATCAAAGTTATTCCACATGTCAAGCTTAGCATTGTGGTGTGAATCTTCGCAGACTGCTTCCCTGGTTTGGGAAATGAATTTCATAGTGCAGCATCAAAATCTTTCCAAACAAAGAAATTCGACTTTGCGTTTATTTTTTACCATTCCAGGGCATGAATGTAGCCATTTGTTTTCCTAATGATTTGTGTGAGTGGACTTTCAGTGTGCTTCCTAATGCATGACAGGGTAGGACAGCTTCTTGTGACACAAATCATTTTCAACTGTCTTCAAAAATCTCAAGACCTGAAAAAGAATAAAGAGTGTAGGCCAAATAGCTCAGTGGATTAAAGCACCTGCAAGCAGGGCGCAGGGGCCAGGGGTTCGATCTCCAGCCTGCTGTGCTGGTCCCGCCTCCAGGGCCTGCTGAAACGGCAGTCAAGACTGGGCGTGGTGGCACACACGCACCTGTAATCCCAGCTCTTGGGAGGCTGTAAACAGGCGGATCACAATGAGTCTGATCTAGTAGTGAGACTCTGAACACCCTATAGACCCTTTCATAAAATAAAATAAAAGAAAACCAGGAAAAGAAAAAAGAAAGGAAAAGAGAAAAGACACAAAAGCATACAAAGGGCAAAGCATTTCTTTATTCCATTAACCTTCTGGCAGTCTTCATTATTTTTGCCATCTTCATCTTAATTGCTCTTGACTTTGGCAGAGCCCTGAGGCAAGTTTATTTCTTCATATTGCTAGTTAGTCTTGGGCAACATGACAATACTTAATCAGACCCACACCTCCCATAGTTAATCCTTACTCTTGACTGCTCACAGCGCTACTATCCTATTGTCTGTAATATACAATTTAATTATGTGGTTTTGGTTTTGCTGTAGATCAACTATTTTATTATCCACACCTTCAGTAATACATTCACAGTGTGTCACTGATGACCAGATGCAATCCAACAGCACATTTTGAGGTTAACCATATTGTTTGCCCCCAAGGGCTTCTAATACTTTATGTATGTTGTTTGATAAGCATGTGATACTTTTGTAATTACAAGATGTCACTAAGGAGTTACTGGACAGCAGTGTGGAAGGTACTATTGTTGGAAGCCTTGTAGACAGGAAAATTTGAGAATTATTTCATTGGTGGTAAACATGTTAGCCTGGGTCCTAGAGAAGCAGGTGCAGAAATGGAATTAAACGTGCAAGGAATCTATTAGAAGGAAAGCTTCTGAAAGGGATGGAAGAACTAGGCAGACCAGGAGAGCCAGCACAGCATCATGCGTGTCCACCCAGAGTGGAGATGACAGATGGAAGAGACAAGGTTGGTTGGTGTGCTGGTTGATACACTGGGTCAACTTGAGAAGTTTAGAAGTTTAATTAAGTGACTGAGCAGAGAGCCAGGATTCTTAGTTTGCAAACATCCTCATCTTGTACAAGGGGAGGACATAAACACTGTGTGAGTTCTACACCCCCAGCCCCAGGGAAGCTGGTTTATAATATAAGGAGGAGAGAGAGACTGGCTAGAAGTCCCAGTCACTTCCTTTCTCTTTGCTCTTTGCTATTTTTCTGTTGCCATGAACTGCTGCTCTGTGACATGTGCCATTCTGCCTGGGAGCCAGCCGAGTATAGACTAAAACCTCCACAAACTGTGAGCCTTTTCTTCCTTCATTTTGAAAGTTGGGTATTTGTCACAGCAATGAGTGAAAAGTAACTCAGACAGTTGAGAACACTCCAGATTACACATATTATCCAAGGTGGAGTTTCTAGCAAAGTTGCTGGCAAAGTCACCCATTACACCAAAGTGACCCCTCTCCCAGGGACTGCTCCCTATGGGTTTTATTGTGGAGTCACTGAATAGAAGCAACCCAGTACTGTGACCTCCTTACAAAAGTGGCAGCAGACTTCAGAGTGCAGCAGCTGGCACTTGTGTCAGTTATGGCCCCTGGGGCTGGCAGCATAAATTCCCGGGCATGTCACAGTGTGACAGTCATAAAAATTCTAAACACATACCATTGTGTCTGCATCAGGATCGATGGAGTGGTGATGGCAACAGCAGAATGTCTGTTTCTATGAGGGGCACCAACGCATTATTTGAATCCCTGAACCTGAAAGACATGTATCTTTGCCTGTCTTCCCATTTTTCTATTTCACATTTATTGAAGAGAAAAAAAAATAAAACATTATTTGTTGCAACAATATCTAGTGTAGTATTTACTTGATTTTAAAGGGCTGGCGAAATAGCTCAGTGGTCCAAAGCACCTACTTAGTCAAGCTTAGGCCAGCACAGGGGCCACAGTTCAATCCCCGGTGCCATATGCTGAGCCAGCCCTGTCCTCAGGGCAGGCTGAGCCAGCCTCAAAAAAGAAAAACAATGATTTTCTACCTAAAAGACACTCCTTTTACTGGAATATAAAGACTTTGGGATGTAACTACTGACAGTCATGAAGCTCATGACATGAGTACTTTATGCCTTTTGGGTTTGAAGTGTACAAACTTAAGTCTCGTATTTTAGAATGGTAGTTTGGGTCACTTAAATGGCACACTTTGAAAGACAAAAAGAACATATTACAATAGCAATTAAATTTAGCTTGAGAACTGTTACTGAATCTCTCAAAACAGCTCAGTGGTTTAAAGCACCTGCTTAGGCAGACGCAGGGGCTGGGGTTTTGAGCCCTAGCCTGCCTTGCTGGCCCCATGCCTGAGTATGCTGAGACAGCAAATGAGACTGGGTGTGGTGGTACACCCCTGTAATCCCAGCACTTGGGAGGCTGAAAACAGGAGGATCACTATGAGTCTGATCTGTGTAGTGAGACCCTGTAGACCCTGTACTAAATACACTAAAAAATAAAAGAACTTGAATAAAATAAAGCAATATAAAGAACTTGACGTAAAGAAAAAAAAAGGTATTATGAATGAAATTCAATCATGGAACCAGGGAAAATCTAAGATACCATTGTTAAATTGAACTGATAGAATTTTAAAATTCCTTAACACTTTCAGCCTTCCGGTAATTTCAGCTGTTTCTTATGTCATTGAAGTAGTTCAGCAGCAGATAACCATATGAACAATTGCTGAGTCAACTTTCTCCTTTTACTGAAAGCATAAAAATCTGGCTCTGGAAGTCATCCAGGGTAGCTTCCAACAAGTGATCAAATTCAGACACAGTTCAGCATCTGGCAAGAGCATCAGGAGGTCCACTCTCTAGGCAGAAAAGTCACCAAGGAAGTCCAGCTTGTGGGCCGCAAAATTCAGGACAGCATTACGTGCAGAATCCTTCCATTTTCTGCAGGCCATCTGCTTGCAGGAGACAGCCATGCACAGGAGGGAAGAGCGCTGAGGAGTACGTGGCTCCCATCGTGGTTGCTTCAGGAGTTCTGTCTTGACAGGGGTTTGGAGGGCCTGCTGTTGCTTGGACCTTAGATGTCTCCCAGTAGCTCTGTCTAAGACTTGGTGCCAATCCATGGCACTGTTGGGACCTGCTGGGATGCAGTGAGGGCTTTGGAAATGCATCTGTGGAAAGGCGGTCGGGACTCCAATGCCTCTCCTACTTCTTTGCTTCTCTGCACTGTGAGGTGAGCTGTTTCAGAACCAGTGATGATGTCCTGACCCATCACAGATCCAAAAGCAATGGGACCACCAACTGCAGACTGAACCTTCTGAAACCCTAAAATGAAATAAGGCTTTTCTTCTTTTGAGTCAGTTCTCTTGGTATTATATTACAGAGACGAAAAGCTGACTAGCACTGGGCCATCAGAGATGCTGGCTTCAGGGTCAAAGTGTACAACTGGGCCATCACAAGGGGAGGGCACCATTCTACCTCGGAAATGTGTAGAGCGGCAGACCTCCTCCCCAGCTCTGTCCAGCTGCCCAGGTGTCCATTGCCCACTGTCTCAGCCTGTCCACACCTCCGCCACCATGTGGACCGCATTCTGTCAGCAAGTGCAAGCCCCCCTGCTCCAGGCTTTTCTTGCCTAATCTTCAGCTGTCCCCTGCCTCCACCACTAGGACTCAGAATTACTTGCTGCCTTCCTGCCTAGGTTTCGCTGAAACTCAAGACCATCTCACTCGGCTGGGGTTCTGAGAATCTGCCAGGGTTTTGTTTAACCTTCAAGGGGAAAGAAAATACTTCAAGTCCTGTCAGCCCCAGCACTCTACACCTGCCTCATCCTTCTGCATCCCGCCCGTAAGTTCAGTCTGTCCAGAAAGCAGCCTGTTACTACTTAAAGGTGAGTTGTCTCTTGAGATGCAATGGTAAATGCTTCTTGTGTCTCTGCATTCTTAGATTTCTGACTATTTGCCTGAATCTAAACAGCCTTTATCTGTATTTTTCGAATAATTTATTTGTACAACTGTAGCCATGTTATACAAAATTGAGTGTAGACTGCCATCTACTGAGTAACTTTGATATTACACTTATTTATTTATTTATTTATTTATTTATTTATTTATTTATTTTATTGAGAAACTAATAGCAAAGAGACAGTTTCAAAACCCATTAGTAGGAAAATTTCAATAACTAATACATTGCATTTTGTTGTCTTCATAGGAGTTATTCATAGTACAAGATGCAGACATGATATCCTGTCCAGACACTATTAGTACAAATCTTTCTTCTCATTGAATTAAGATAAAGTAGCTGTATATCTATCTTAACTGCTTTGTATATACAGATACAAAATGGTCCTTCATTTATGTCCCCTTTGGTCAAGCAATGGCCGTGACTCATCCACATGGCTGACATTGGCAAAGGATATATAAACTGCAGTACAGGGTTTCAGGGTAAATGCTGAGGGGATTTGATTGATCTTGTCAGACACAAAAGTTGCATTTTTTGTTATATAAGTCTCCTTTATCTTGGTCTTAACCATCCAGCAGAAAAGTATAAACACGAAGTATAAAAAGTAAAGCCACATTAATATGCTGAGCTGTAAAAGGCTCAAGTCAACAACTTCTGACATGGCCAGTCCTACAGATAACCCACTACTATTATGGACTACTGGACTATATTGGATTATTTTGCTGAATTCACACACTTACAATATTTAAATGGCAAGGGAATTCATGCACCTACAATATTTAAATGGCAAGGGAATACCCATCTCTGACAAAACTAAACAAAAAAGGGGATACAAATGAAGGACCATTTTGTATCTGTATATACAAAACAGTTAAGATAGATATACACCTACTTTCTCTTAATTCAATGAGAAGAAAGATTTGTACTAATAGTGTTTGGACAGGATATCATGTGTGCACCTTGTACCATGAATAACCACTGTGAAGACAACAATGTGCAATGTACTAATTATTGAAACTGTCCAACTAATCAGTTTTGAAGCTGTCTCATTGCTATTTCTCAATAAAATTAATTCGAAGTAATCATTGATTGATTTGCTTTTTAGTATATATATATATATATGCATATATATATATATGCATATATATATGTATTATGAAAAGATTAACTTCTTGCTAATTAATAAGTAATTAGGGCCAGGGAGATGGCTCAGTGGAATAAGTGCTTCTCTGGCAAGCACAAGGACCTGAGTTCAATCCCCAGTTCTGCCAAAAAAAAGTAATTAGATTTTATATCATTCAACAGTGCTTACAGGTATGCTTCTTAGACATCTCAAACAGCATTAGAACACTCCAATCTTGAGGTAATTTCTTAGAAAGAGTGGATGTTCAATATGAGACACACACAGAA
>NW_004524607.1:7962755-7964662 GCF_000260255.1 Octodon degus
AAGAAAAAAAAACAGGATCTCACTACATCCCTGAATTGCCCAGGGTAAGCTAAAACTATGGATCCTCTCATCCCATCCTCTCACAGTACCGAGATTACAGGTGTGTGGCACCATTCCTGGCTATTTCTTAATTTTATCAATATTAGAATGAGGACTCAGAGCGGAATGTTAATTGCGCAGTATCTCTCACGCTCACTGACAACGCTAATGTGTTTGCTTGAATGTGATGGCCTGGAGGAGGTCCTAGCTAGCACGCTGGATTTCCCTCAGGACCCTGTACACAAGCTGAAGAACTTATTACTACAAGAAATATCATTTAAGTCATAGAGAAGCAATGAAAACAATGAAAGTTTGGGTTTATCGCCATCTCCTAACGCAAGAGATAATCTCACCATCCTACTGTCAGGCGTCTGACCCACAGCAGTGACAGCCAGCCTTTTAGAGACTGAAGGCCCAAACTGCAACCCAAAACTCTCTCGTTTATCTCAAAGTGCAAACACGCAACAAAGCTGACGCTTGGCTCCTGGCGCCATGCTGGGGCCCCGCGGCTCTCACGCTGCCGGGAGGCTTCTGCGTGCCCGCTGAGGCACGCACACCAAGGCTCGCCCACAATGCATTGCTCTATGAGTGAGGTTGCAAACTACACAGATCTTATTCAGAGTTTTTCTGCTGGAAATTTTAGTGCGAAATGTACATCAAGACCTCTCAATGTGCATTTTTTGACTGTAACTCTGCTTCTTGGGTTAGTTTCCCCCTCCCTGGCCCATATTCCTCCTGAATCACTTTCTTTTAGCTTTTTCTGTGCATTGCTAGAAGCCATATTAAGTCTTTTCTCAAGGACAGAGTACAAATGACACTGGTATTTGTGGGTGGCTCACAGTGTTTATTGTGCTTTGTCATCCACTTTTTCATCTTGAAAGAAGTTTTTCTCCAAAGAATGTCTTTCCTGTTCTTCCTCCCTAGAAGTTGCACCACGTGCGGAAGGGGCTTTACTCTCCTCAGTGTCCTAGGAAAAGAATACACTCCGTAAAACACACGGTAGAGCGATGTGCTAGTTGTGCAGCAGCTGAGAGTTTGCATGGCTGAGGCGTGGGCACAATCCCTGCCCTGCACAAGGAGCCGGGCCATCTGCCTCATCCGCAGACTCCTCATTTGACAAGTACATAACGCGCGGTGAACTTGTGCGCAAGAACAGCATCTTGCCCAAACCATCAGGCATTCACAACTGCTGGGTAAGCCAAAAGTAAGGCTTGAATTAGCAGGAGCTGACCAGGACAACAGTGCTGGCTGGGCGGCTCTTTACAGGACAGGCGGAGAGGCTGGGGTGGGCTGGAGTCCTGGCTCAGGGTGCACAGTTTCAGGCGGGTATTGATATTGGAGGGCCGAGATGCTCAGGGAAGAGTTTCAGGCGGGTATTGATATTGTTGTTATTACACTGTTTGAACAAATATGTCTTTGATTTGGGGCTATCTGTTCAAGTACTTTGTTAGACTTGATTTCTAAGGGATCGGGTGCCAGTATTATATTCCTTGTCCTTGATTTATTCATTTTTACATTTTATGTATTTGGTACAGGGTCTCACTGCAGCTCTGACTCATACTGATCCTCCTGTTTTCAGCCTCCCCAGCTCTGGGATCACAGGTGTGTGCCCCCACGCCTGGACACATTCGCTGGCTCACCGCACCCTGGGGGTGGAGCCAGCGCAGCATGCAGGACTGGGAATCCATCCCTGGTCCCTGCACTTGCCAAAGCAGGCACTTAGTCTGTTTAGCTATCTCGCTGGCCCTCCTTTTCCTTTAAATATGTCATAAGACAAGCCTAACTTTCTATAATTTGAGGAGTTCCTTTGGAGAGGTGTGTTGTAAGGGATTTTTGTGCTCTCTAGAGTACCATTTTATTATATATAT
>NW_004524607.1:7964932-7971534 GCF_000260255.1 Octodon degus
TATATATATCCATTATGTACATCATAACAATTTAAGTATACAAATCAATGGTCTTAATTACACTCACATTGTTTGTAACTATATCATAATTTCTTTCCCATTTTTTCATCACCCAAAACATAAATGCTGTTCTCATGAAACAGAAATATCCAGCTCCACTGCCTTCCCCTCCTCTCTAGAAAGCAGTGCATAATTTACTCTGTGTCTCTATGGTTGTCTCTTCCAGGTACCTCATGTGACTGCCATCATCCAGTGTCTGTCCCTTTGTGTCTCACATATTTCATTCTGTAAACTGTTGTCAAGCTTCATCCATATTGTAGTATGCATCTGTACTTTATTTCTTTACAGAGATAAGTTGCATTTCACTCAATGGATATTGCAAAATTGGTTCATGCAGCCTCATGCTGGTGGACCCTTGGGTTTTGCCTGGTGCCTGCTATTGTGAATAAGTTTCTCATGAACACTGATGTGTAAGCATATGCTTTGAGTTCCATCTCCAGTTCTGTTGGGTACAACATACCTATGGGTGGAATTTATGGGTCAAATAACAATCTTCTATTTAAATTTGGAGGGAACTACTAAACTACTGTCCACATCAGTTATGCCCTTACACATTGCCACTCTTGGTGTCCAAGGGCACCCAACTACCCATATGCTCATCAGCACTTGTTAATTTTCCCACTTCTGCTTATTATAAGTATCCTTGTTACAGTCAAAGTGGAAGTTCATTTCTGTTTTGACTTGTATTTTATTAATAATGTTGAGGATGTTTTCACGTGTTTCCTTGCCATTTCTGTTTCTTCCTTCAGGAAATGCCTACTTAACTCTTTAATTGAGTTGTTTTACTTTTGTTGTTGAAGAGCAGTATTCCTTAAATGTTTTGATATTAAACTCTTATCAATTATATAATTCACAAATATTTTCTCCCATATGTCTTTTTACTCTCTTGAGAGTATCTTTTGATGTATAAAGATTTTAATTTCAATGAATCCAATTCATGTTTTTCATTGTTATCATGGGTAAGAAACTGACATTTAATGCAGTGTCCTCCAGATTTTCCCTTATGGCTTATTCTAACAGTTTTGTGATCTTGCCTCTTACAGTGCATCTTATATCCATGCTGAGTTATTTTTTGGGAGACTAATTTCAATATTTTTAAAAAGTGGTTATCTACTCTTGCTAGCTTTATGCAATGAAATGACTCCTTTCTTCTTACTATCTTGCATGCTTGTTGTGTATCAAATGATCATCAACGTGAAGATTTATTTGCGTGCTCTCAATTTGATTTTGTTGGTTATATCTATCTTCAAGCCACTGTCATGCCATTTTGATGACTGTAGCTTTGTAATAAGTTCTGCAACCAGCAAGTGGAATATATCAACTTTGTTCACATCTTTCAGGACTCTCTTGGCTCTTCTGAGTCTAAACAATTTATGTAAATTTTAGTCAAGCTTTCTTTTCTTTTTTCTTTTTTTTCATTTTGGCAAAGTCACAGAGATTTTGTCAAGAATTGTTTCAAGGGCAAGCCGCATAGCTCAGCAGATTAAAGTGCCTGCAAGCAGGCACAGGGGCTGGTGGTTCGATCCCCAGGCCTGTGGTGCTGGCCCTGACCCCAGGGCACGCTGAGATGGCAATTCTGACTGGGTGTGGTGGCATGTGCCTGTAATCCTAGCTCTTGGGAGCCTGTAAACAGGTGGATCACTACCAGTCCAAACCAGTAGTGAGACCCTGAACACCCTATACACCCTTCCCTAAAATACAAAAAAAAAAAAAAAATTGCTTTACTTGGACAGTATTATCATTAAAAATATTAGGTTTCCCCATCCATGAATACAAGATTTTATTCCATTTATTTATGTCCTATTTATGCTTCTATCAGAGTTCTTTTATTCTTTTAGTGTACATATTTTGTGTTCTTTTAGTCCAATTCTTAAATATGTTATTTTTTGATGCTGTAGCATATGAATTATTTTTCTAATTTACTTTTGCAGATATTTCATTGCTACCATATAGAAGTATAAGTGATGTTGCTTTTACATCTTGACCCTTCACTGAATTAGTTGTTAACAAATTTGTGTGTGTGTGTACATGTGTGTGTGTGTGTGTGTGTGTGCGCGCACGCACACACACATGCACGAGCATTTCCAGGGATTTTTTATACATAAAATTATATCATCTGTTAATAAAGAGATTTTTACTTTTCCTCTCTAAGCCATGTGCTTTTATTTCTTTAGTTGTCTAATTCCCCTGGTTAGAACCTCCAATGTCATATTAAGTAGAACTGACAAAGGCAAGGATCTCAGAGTATTTTTGATCTTGGAGAAAAAGCCTCAGTCCTCCATCACTGAATAGACTTAACTGCAGGATTTCAAATATAGCACTTATCACACTGAAGAGTCCCTATTTCTAGTTCATGGAATGTTCCCTGCCATTTAAGTGTGAAATTTTGCTGAAAGTTCTTTTCTGCTTTCCTTGAGATGATGTGTTTTTCTCCTTCCTGATATATGTGCGGCTGCATTGTGTTGATTGATTAGCGTAATTTAACACCTTGCATTCCAAGCATAAATATCATTCGTTCATGTTGTATAACCCTATGGACATACTTTTGAGTTGGGTTTGCTGGTATTTTGTTGAGCAATGGGGCATCAGCATTCATAAGGTATGTTGTTCTAGAGCTCTCGTAGCTTACTTTCTTTGGCTTTAGTAGTAGAATACTACTACTTCATGGCTGAATTAGAAATTATTCTCTCCTGTTTGACTTTTTCTTAGAAAGCTCAAAAATTAGTAGTATTGCTCATTTTACTGTTTAACATTACTTACTAATGAAGATATCGGGTTCTTTATTTTATTAGGTTTTTCATTACTGATTTAATGTCATTAAAGATTTTCTATTTCTTCATGAGTCAGTTTTGGTTGTTTATGGGTGCCAAGAAGTTTGTGTATTTCACTGAGCTTTTCCAGCTGGCTGACACGCTGTTGTTCACAGCATGCTTTTGTCATTCTTTTCATTTCTGTACAGTGGGTGGTGATGTCTTTTCTTTCACTTCTGGTTTCAGTGACTCACATCGGCTTGTTATTTTTTCTTTCAGTCAACCCAGCTCAGGGCTTCCTGTCCATGGCATGTGAGAAACTGGGCCAAAGCACACAAGATGTGAGCAGTGGGCAAGCAAACAGCTTACTCTTACATACAGCCTCTCCCCCAGCACCAGCATCACTGCCCGGGAGCCGCCTTCTGTCAGATCAACAAAGAAATGAAATGACGGTAGCAGCGAGACCTCAAACCTGACTGTGCTCACTTTTGTTGATCATTCTTACCTTGTCATTCCATTAAGTTTCCTTTCCCCTGAAGGTAACCACCTTCTTTCACCCAGTTTTGAAGTAACCTAAAATCCCAGTTCAAGCCAACTAGCTATACAACACATGTCTTACCAACTTGAACTTTTAATTGAGTGATCATACCTTGGTCTAGAAATGAGTCACATCTATAGATAAAGCTATACTTTCCTAGAATTTACCATGAATATATCATATTTTGATTCACCTTTTAATAGCTGGACAAAGTATACCCTAATTTAAGAGTCCTCAAACCCCAGACCACAGGCTGCTACTATTCTGTAGCCTGTTAGGAACCAAGGCCCACAAGAGAAAGTGACCAATGCGATAGATGATGCGACCAGCTTGAGGCCTAGGTTTGCAAACTCAGGGTGCCTCATGTCCCCTACTTTCTCCATCTCTGCAGGCTGACTGCAGCTGCCTCCACCTTGCTCCAGTCACCCTGAGTCTCCAGGCCAGTGGGATTCAAAAGATTGGCTTTGATCCTGTCATCATGGTGTGTCTGGCAGGAAATAAAATTTGATTCATAAGTAAGGGAAAGACTTGCTCTAGACTCAATCCCTGTGACAAGGGAAACAATAAAGGACACAGTGTGTGCCTCACAGTACCTACCTTACTGCTCCCCCATATCATCGCCAAATATTGTATTGATGTTCTCTGTCACCGAATAGTGATTAGTTGATCCATGGACAGCATTTTTCAAGATGCTTGTTCCAAATTGGGCTCGAATGGATTGTGGGGACAGGAGTTTTGCTTCTTCTGGATCTACTGGGCCCATCAATCGTCTCCAGTCTGTGATGGCATTCCATTTGCTCAGAACCATGATCAAAGATGGACCCCTGCAAGTGACAGTGCCTTGAGAAGACGTGTGCTATTTTCAGAGGTTCCAACTGCGTACGTTGTGATAGGCAGAATGCTGCAGGCCCATCCCAGGAGCTCCTCTCTCCCCTTTCTCCTAGCCCATGGGATTTTGTGCTTGTTTTGGCCATTTTTCCTTCTCCCAGTAGGTTTTTGTGTTAACTAAGTGCTGTAGATTAATTCTAGAGAACATTTGTCAATGGACTAATTTTTTTTTTTTTTGCTACTTTGGGGGCCACAGAGACATTGGCATGGGCCAGGGACTTGTGATTTTGTGGTCACTCTGTGCCATCTAGTCTCTTCAAGGATTGTCCTTAGGAATGGAAGTTGCCCAGACCACCATCATTCCAAGTCCTAGGAAGACTGTTTCCAGTGATGGCCAGTGTCAGAGTGCAAAGCCTGACACCTCAGCCTATTGCACACAGCCTTGGGGACCCATGCAGCAAGGCCAGCAGGAGCTGGCAGGCCTTCTGCCCCTGGACTTCTCCCTCTTCCCCCAGGGAAGATTCTTTATCCTCTCCCTTGTACTGTGCCCTGAATAAATGAACTTTAGCTGCTGTCTGAGTCCCAGGGAATGCAACCTACAAAAGATTGGAAAGTTAGTTTTGCTTTCCAAACCATCAGGTACAGTTACTCAAAACCCCTGAGATTCTGTGTTTTATTTCTATCTAATTTCTAATTGCTACTTGTATGTTGGGGATATTTTGTTTAAACTCTGAAATATAATCTTTCCTAGCTCACTGACAAAATGGTCAGGATCTATAAAAGAAAGATTTTTAAAAAGGTTTTAAACATGTGCATGTACATGTCAAGTTTTTTTAAAAATTCAAAATAAGGTGATGAAGGTATTTTCAAGTAATTATGACTTTCATCCAGGCATGGTTGTGCATGCCTGTAATCTGAGTACCCAGATTAAGTTTAAGTTGTAAACATTCACTGCTTGTTTTGATCATACTTTATGCATCTGTTATACATACTTTATGCATCTGTTATACATACTTTATACATACTTTATACATCTGACCAGCCTGGCCTACAAAGTAAGCTCAAGGTCAGTCTGAACTGTATAGCAAGACCATGTTTCAAAAAAAAAATAAAAACATTAATTGTGACTTCCATGGAAAAATAAGTCTGTGCAGCAGCAAACAAGAACACAGTCTGTCTGGGTCAGGATCCTGCCAAGGACTAGCTAAGTGACTGATGTGAAGACAGCACTTGGGACAAAGCATGGCCTACCTAAGTGTTCAGTAAATGTTTTCTGTCTTTATTTGTATATATATTTTTTACATTTATTCCTATCTTGCTAAGCTCCTAACACATGTATAACAGATGTATAAAGTATGATCAAAACATGCAGTGAATGTTTACAACTTAAAGATTTATTATAGTAATGACATTATGATAGCCCTAAAATCCTCTCTTGTACTTATATACATATACCCATTGCCCTTGCCACTTCCTAAAGCAGGAAGTGGCTATAGTCAATTCCCAGCCCCAAACCTCTGTCCTCATAGTCAAAGCAGAAATCATAAACACACTTTTTAGAGTTGTTATGAGGGTGAAATGATAGAAAGAGTAAGTAGGTCACCAGAAGACTCAGAGTTAAGTTGACATTTAATAGATACTAACTGTCCATCCTTCTGTAATGCCTGCAAAGGTATTTGCTGCCAGGAACAGATCTGTATGTGGAAGAAAGGAGTCCTGGCAATGCATATGTAACATTCATGTAACTATGCACAAGGTGTGATTGAAATATCTGGTGAATGTTTAGATGTTAAGTTATTACAGTAAAAGACACATTGCTACTATTCTTCCTCAAAATACATCACCTGGCTTCCAATACCCATTGTTCTTGCAGCTTGGAGAAGCAGTTCTGGATATACTGTTTTATGACTGTGCTTTAACAAATGTGATTAAAAAAATATGGTGAACCCTGCTGCTCACTGCTGTCCGATGAAGAGCCGGGCTTATAAAGAATTTGACAGTGTGTCTTTGTCTGCCTCATTCACCAGATCTGGCACCAGGCAACTTCTGGCTTTTCTGCAAAGTCCAAATGATCATGAAAGGTGTTTTAGATCAACTGTAGGATATCAAGGCAATTGTAACAGAGCAGCTAAAGGCACTCACAAAAGCGGGCTCACAGAACTGCTTCAGAAAGTGGCAAGAACAATGGGATATTCACATGGAAAGTGAAAGGGGGGAATTTAGGAGTAACATAGCATCTTTTCTTTTTTTGCATTCCTGTCAATTTATTCTTGCTGATAAGATTTTAGTTTCAAGCCTTTATTTTTAATTTCATTTCTGTTATTTTCTTTTATCCCATAATTTTATTGAGAAACAAATAGCAGTGAGACAGTTTCAAACCAAATTGGTAGGACAGTTTCAATAATTACAACATTGCATACATTCTC
>NW_004524607.1:7977264-7981706 GCF_000260255.1 Octodon degus
CAGTTCCTTCCTGTTGCTACCCTTGGTGGCGAACCTGTTGTGCCCCTCTGGCAAGATGTTCTGCTCCTGGACTAGCTGGGTGGTTCTGTTCCGTACACTCTCTGCAGGGATTGCAGCTGAAGGGTTTCACCCCAGGCCTGTATGCCAGGCCTGAGCTGAGTCTGGAGGGGACAAGGTGGAGTAGGTGTAGAGGCAGCTCTCCCACACACTCCCCGGGCCTGGGCTAGGACTGGATATCACCATAGCATCTTTTACTGTAATAAATTTTTAAATTATAAACAGCCACTGTATATTTTGATTACACTTTGTACATCGATTATACACTTGTTAGGAGTGTAGCAAGATGTGAATAAATGTAAAAGAAAAAAGATGAGAATAAAGAAAGCTAACATTTACTGAACCCTTCAGATGGGCTCTGCTCTGCCCCACGTGCTGTTCTTGTATCAGCCACTTAGCCTCTGCACAAAACGTGAGGCCCATGGTCTTCTCACTTCCATTTGACAGATTAAGGAATTGAGAAACTGATTCAGTATATCAGCAAAACAGGACTTTAACTTCTTTTCTTTTTGATCTTTGCAGTGTAGGTCTGATTCATTTTGTTTATCATTATGGTCTCTAGTTGCATCCATTTACCTACAAAGGAGTTTAAATCCAGCTTGCCTCTACAGCTAGTGTAAAGATCTAATGGAATCAGATATAGGAAAGAAGGGAGGGAAGGAGAAAAGGAAGAAGGAGAGAAAGGGGAAAAACACGAAGATAAAGACACAAAGAAGGGAAAGAGAAGTAAATAAACACCAAGTGTTAGCAGGGAGTCTTCATGAATGTGATGAGATGGAAAATTTTTAATCAAAGTCTGTCTTTCTCCAAGTTTCCACATCGCTGTACTCTTGTAATACGCTTTATCAGAAACTTACTCAGACAACACTTCTAAGACGTCATTGTAGAAATCTTTCGTTGTTATTTGGAAATAAATCTTCCCCACCTGCTCCGGAGTGAGGAGCAGGTCCTTCATTTGCACCAGCTCGAACCCCTCGTCCTTGATGAGCTTCAGAATCTCCCCTAGGGAAGACAGAGACAGGGGAGCCTGGCGGGCTGCGCCTGTGCTGCTTCTGTTTACAGGCACTGAACAGCATAGTTACACTGACATTTTGTACTTGCAAAAACCGTGCTAAGCTAAGTTAAATTCTAAAAGCACCAAATGGGCACTTAGTTCTCTAAGACGTTAAAGAAAGGGTTCCGTCTGAGATTTAGCTTCCCAGAAATCGCCGGGAGCGCCTCGTGGACCCTCCAAAGGGAGAGAGCTGAGAGCACACCCTGAAAAAAGGATATATTCCCCTTCACGGTGCAACCACCAGAGGATTTCTTCCATGGTCTGTTCTGCAAGGAAGAGTCATTCTGAGTTCTTATCCCTGGAACGGGCAAGCACTGGGAGGAAATAAATAAAGTCTTGTCCAAATTGAAGCCTGCAGGGATCCAGGCTCAGCTTCCAGGGGCAGCTACCTGGGGACAGAGGAAAGCGGAGGCAAAGAAGAAAGACTCAGAGAAACATGGTGGGGTTAAGAGGGGAGAAGAGTGTGTCTCCGTAGCCTTTATTTATATGTGAGCGATCACAGAAACGTTTTATGCAAAGATTAGCGGATGTGGCTTTCCATCTGTAACACACACAATTTAAAGTTTGATTAACATGAGAACCCAATATTGACTAGGATTAGTCTGGGGGACTTAGCCATTGTTCTTACTGTTCTGACTGTTTCTGCCCTACCGGAACTCTCAGCTCTCAGGAGTACTCTCCTACTGCCTCAAGTTCTTGACTCTAAGCTTTCTTGTTATTGCTAAATATTCTTTCTCGCCTTAGCTTGTCCCTTTCTGCAGGTTTACAAGGTAGGACGCAAAAGGCCAATCTCTGAAAGAATTGTGTGCGCTTAATTATGTTATGCCAAAACCCCTAGGTGATGAATTGTGCGTTTTCCTCCATGGGAATCCTGCGCTCACAAATCCCCAGGGGTGGTGGAGACCCGTCCACGTGAGGCTCTGCCAGGCAGACTCTCCGCGCTCCATGTGACTTCGACTTCGTCAGAGGCCAAGCCATGGACGGCCCTCTACAGAAGCCCATCTGAGGCTCAAGCAGTAAAATAAGAGGGGGATGGAAGGAAACGGAGAGGTCGGGGATCACTTTTGAGAATGGGCAAGTGATCTAGGCTTAGAGAGGGAGGAGGAGGAGGAGGAGGAAGGGGAGCGGAAGGCAATGGGAAAATGGCTAAGCTGCCTTGTGGGTGGGTACTAAATCTCCACTGTGCGCGCGTTCATTATACAGCACAAATAGGTACTAATGACATTGATAAAATATGAATTTTTGAACACAAATTTCCCTAACAGTCTAAATACTGGGGACTGCTTTGGAGATGAAGCTCAGCAAAAGGAGAAATTTAGAGCTTATTATCCAAGGGAATAATTTGCTTTAAAAATACCTGTTTTAGAGCTAGGGATATAGCTCAGTGGCATCAGTGCCTGTCTGGCACGTACAAGGTCCTGAGCTCGATTCCAGGTACCACAAAATGAACAGATAAATAAATAAATACCTCTTTGTAAAAAAAATTAATTGACCTACGGAGTCACTCTAAGGCCCCAGGGAAAATACGATCTAAAATTTCACATTTTCTAAAAAATAACAATAAAAACATTGTGTATTAAATCCAGGGTATAAATTTAAACAAACATAAAAAGAAAATATATTGCCTTATAAATTTACATCACAAAGATAATTAGATATCTAACTCAGAAAGACCATAACAAAACCTAACAAAAATATGCAACATAACAAAAATCTTAACAAAAAACCTACTAGAAAATAGTGAATGGGAAATAATAAAGATAAAAACAAAACCAGTGTTAGAAAATGGAACAAAATATAGCTCAAATAAATAAACTATTGTTGTTTGAAAGACATTGAAGTAAGAAATAGCAAGAATATTCTTTGAAATGCGGGAAATATAATAAAAGATAATTTTGCAGATTTAATGTAGGTAAGATGGAAGAATATTTAGGCAAATGTAGCTAAGCAAGTTAACATTGGTGTGACTAGCAATACTGAACATTTTTCTTATACTTACTGACCATTTGTAATTCTTTATCTCAAAAGGTGTCTCTTCATTTTGGATATCTATTTCTTAGTTGGGTCTTTTTTTTTTTTTTCTCCGAATGCCTTCAGGGCAGGTTTGGCTGGCTTGAGTTGTGGGGATCAAACCACAGCAACCTGAGCCTGACTGCTTTGTTGAAGCAGCCACTTAAAGAACTGAGCTAAGGGGCAGGTCCCCAGGTAAGGGGCACACCCCCTAGTTGGGTCTTTAAACTTGGCAACATCTAATATTTTTGATCTCTTTACATATTCTAGATATTTTCTTTTTTATGTATTTAGTACAGGGTCTACAGGGTCTCACTATACAGATCGGACTCGTAGTGATCCTTCCTGTTTTTCAGCCTCCCCAGTGCTGGGATTACAGGTGTGCCCCATTATGCCCAGTCTCAACCACATCTCAGCACACCCTGGGGGCAGGGCTGGCACCACACGCTGGGGATCAAACCCCCAGCCTCTGCGTCTGCCTAAACAGGCACTTTAATCCACTGAGCTATCTGGTGGCCCTTCTTTATATATTCTAGGTATTAGTGCTTTGTCTGAGGATCCTGGAAACAGCCTTTATGCCCACCAATAGATGAATGGATAAAAAAGGTGGTGTTGATATGCTATGGAATACTACTGGGCCACGAACAAGGATAAATTTGAAGCATTTTTAGGTAAATGGATGCCCTTTGAGACTACAATGTCAAGTGAAATTAATCAAACACACAAGATTAAATATTACATTTTCTTATATGAGAAACTGAAATCTGAATAATGAGCAAAAAATGAGATGATAGAAAACCAAGAGATTTTTTGCTTTCAGATGAAAAAGGGTAGGAGAGATGGAGGTAGAGCTGAGAGAAGAGAGGGAAAGAGATATAAAAAATCTGAAGAAAAAATTGAGCTTTTGCAAATGGGAAGAAGAGTTGGAAGCAGCAGCGGGAGAAGAAGGGACAAAAAGAATTAAATATATTATGTACATGTACAAATTCTCCTCAGCAAATGTAATCATTACATAATAAAGGTACTGATTAAAAAATGAAAAACAATTTGAAAAATGTTAAAAACAAGTTAACTAAGAAAGAGAGAAAGTTTAAATAGATTTCCATAAAACACACAAAAAAGAAAAAAACCTTAGATGTTTTCACAGGAAAATTCTACCAAACCTTAAAATATCAATTCATGTGCTACTTAAACTTTCAGAGTACTGAAAGAATTTCAATCTCTTTGGGAATTATTCCCTTGTAATCTAAACTTGCTGAGACTTTCACATATACAAATATAAACTAATATTACTTTTTAGTTTCAGTGCAAAAAACAAAAA
>NW_004524607.1:7982026-8019356 GCF_000260255.1 Octodon degus
AGAGAGAGAGAGAGAGAGAGAGAGAGAGAGAGAGAGAGAGAGAGAGAGAGAGAGAGAGCTAGATGATTCATTGACAAGCTTGTGGCCAAATGTGTGCCAGGAAGTGGAGCTGCCTGGATGAAGGTGGTGACAAGGACAAGAGGCAGGGCAGGGAGAGTGCGTTCTTGTCCCTAGCTCCTCCCTTCTCTCTCTGCTTCCTGGTTACCAGGGCTGAGCACCTTCTTGGGCCAGACCCTCCTACCCACCCTCTTTCTGCCTTGGAGCCAGCTGGCCATGGACTAATGCATGAGCCCAAATAAATGTCATCACCTGTAAGTTGCCAGTGTTGACTATTTTGCCCCAATGATAGGAGAGTAACTAATAACACACATAAATTCAACGAAGTTACTTGTTGAATCTAGAAGAAGGGGATATGAGTACTCATGGTATTATTCTTTTGATATTTTCTGTAGATTAAAAATGTTCACCAAATTTGGATGAAAAATATACATGCCAGCTTTTATTTTAAAATATTTACCTCTTTGTTCACGTGTCACGTGAGGCTTAATCAGCGCGAATGTGTTCTCAAGAGGAAAGAAACACTGGATGTCCCTTTCAGCAACGGCTGCCGAATCACTTCCATACAACTGGTTGATAGGCAAGCTTCCCACTGCAAACTGCGCACACAAACTTTGAAAAAGAAGTTAAATTCAGAATCTGTGATAACACAGTGTAACTGCCTAGGATAACAATACTTACGTGGATTCTTCAGGCATTACTGTTCAGCAGTGCAGTAAGTGATTGTAGGAGTGGACAAAAGGGAGTAAAGGCGGGTTACTTCCTTCCAAGGAGGTGCCAGCCATTAGG
Source organism: Octodon degus (assembly GCF_000260255.1). Classification (NCBI taxonomy): domain Eukaryota; kingdom Metazoa; phylum Chordata; class Mammalia; order Rodentia; family Octodontidae; genus Octodon; species Octodon degus. The sequence goes on from NW_004524607.1 coordinate 7,982,873, forward strand.
AAGAAAAGACATGATCATTCAGATCACCATGAGAATGGATAACCACGAAAGGAAGAATGGATATAGGTACTGCAGGCAAGCCCAGCGGTTGGATCCTTGTTACTTGCTAGGTATGTTAGACTGCGCAATGCTTAAACTTCTTTGTACGTTAGTTCTCTCAAAGCTGTGTACAAGGTGTTTTGGTTTTTTTTTTTTTTTTTTTTTTTTTTATTTTTTGTTTGTTTGTTTTTAATGTATTTGGTTTTTACAGGGTTTCACCACACAGCTTGGACTCATGGTGCCCTGCTGCTTTCAGCCTCCCCAGGGCTGGGATTACAGGCATACACCACCATGCTCAGCCTCTGGCCAGCTCATTCTGCCCTGGGGGGGGCGGGGCTAATGCCGCCCGTGGGTGCTAGGGAGGAACTGTGGTCCCTGTGTTTTGCCTAAACTTGCCTAAGCAGGCGCTTTAATCTGCTGAGCTACCTTGCTGGCCCCACAAGGTGGTTTCTGAAGGCACAAGCAGATGAGGTATTTGAAAGACGTGGAGCATATTGAGCTCTCAATATTTCTCCCCTTGTTTCTATCTTTGATATTCAGAAAAAAAAATACAGCTAGCTGTCAGCACTCATTCAATTTTTATAAAATACGAAGCATGGACTCTATGAAGCTGAAGCAAATTTGACTGGTTTTCACAGTAACAGTGAAATACAAAAACTGTTCTTGGAGTTATTGCTAAACAGAACTTCACTCAATTCTAGTGCAAAAGGAAATGCATATCATGTATTTAATCATTTGTGTGTGTGTGTGTGTGTGTGTAATAAATTTCAAAGCCCAGCTAAAAATCAAGATTTTGTATATTTTGTAAGCAAGAACACCACTCTAAAAACAGAAAGCTATTTGAAACTGTCTCATTGCTATTTGTTTATCAATAAAATTATGCAAAAAATAAATATTAAAAATAAAAATAAAAACAGAATGCTAGAGATATGAAGATGACATTTACCTCTGAAGACTAGACACTATTTTGCAAAAATATCTTGACAAACTTGGAGGTAAAGGCCCAGCCTGCAATTCATAAGTTATTCCAGAATAAATGATAAACGGATTAAATACTATCAAGTATAAGATCTTATTTGGATTTGTGCCAAAAAGAATAAATTATAAACATTGAATTTAGGAACTATAATGCAGCAATCAGGGTAGGAGATACAGCAATAGAATAGAGCACACAGGTAGTCTGTAGAAAGAAGTGGCTGATTGTATTGGGCCATCCATGTTGGGGCAATTTACTATGTTTCTTTCTCTCTAGGAGATTGTGTGTCTTGTAAATCAAATGATGTTCCTGTGTGCATCATCTGCTATCTTTTTGTCTCTCCTTTAGCTAGTGAAGCCTATTTCAGGAGAAGAGATAACCTCGGTTCATTTCATGTTCTATACTTTAAATAATGCAGTGTGATCAGCCAGTCCACCAAAATCCAACTGTGTTGAACAACATCCCTTTTCACTCAGAATAGTGTGAATCCTTTTTCTCTTTGGAGGTACTTCTTGCTGTTGAGTTACTCCTAAAAGTAGCCTGTAAGAGTTAGGTAGAGGCAGTGAAACTGGAAACACGGAGATCAAAAAAGAAAGGCTGACCAAGGTTCCATAGAACTCTCCCTCTACTACTGAGATAGAGACAAGCAGTCACAAAGTATCTTCACATGGAGAAAACAGTTCTGATGCACTGTGCAGCCTCCACTATTTGCCTAGAACAATGTGCTTATGGTCATAGACCTTGTGTTAATAAGAATCAGTCTCTTAGTGGTTGGGATAGATATATAGTTGCATTCTCTTAATGAATAGAATGATTTTTTCTAATGGTGTTTGTAAGTAGGATCACAAGTCTGCATCTTGTACAGCAATTAACCACTAAGAAGAATATATGCAGTGTATTATTTGTTGAAACTGTACTTTCGATTTGATTTGAAACTGTCTCATTGCTATATGTTTATCAATAAAACTTTGAAAAGAAAAAAAAAAGAATAAGTCTCTTTAATGCCATATGATGGTTCATAGGACAGAGTATCAGCTCGATTGGCTCTGGGAACTAAGATGCCCAGGTGACCAGCAAAGCAGCCCTTTGAGTATTTGAGTGGATCATGGGAGTGTGATCTTGGGATCTAGGTCCAGACGCTGGATCCCTCCCTTTTGGTTACTGCTCCCTGCTCTGCTCTCTAACCTCTATGAACTAAGAGGTTTTGCTCCACCACACCCTCCCACCATGATGTCTGTGTTGCAGCAAGCTGACCATGGACTGAATCTTCATAAATCACAAGCCAAATTAAACCTCTCCTCCTCTAAGCTGTGGATGATGGATGCTATGTCCAGCACTTGGAAAGCTGACTAGGCAACATTGCATACCACATTTTACAAAGCAATCCTACAGATGCTCTTGCAGACTGTCCTCCTCATATTATCCTTAGAGTAATTGTCCAGCAAGGAGCAAATATATAAGTGAATAGGTCTGAATAAAAGACAAGGCATGTCCTTGGAGGACAAGTGAGACACAAGTATCCCAAAGAAAGTTCACGTAAGTGCTGCTCCTCTGTACTGTTATTTAGTGTGCCAACATGTAAGTTGAATTTGTGATGTCTTTATTCATACACACTGTAAAGGAAGTCTTTTTTTCCTTTGAATTGAATCTTACTTTAAAATAAGTAGTCCTTTTGCAGGCTGAGGCAGGAGGATCACAACTTCAAGCCCAGCTTGGGCAACTTAGCAAGACCCTATCTCAAAAGAAAATATTTTATAAGATGTGAGAATGGGAGTAAAAGCCCTGAGTTTAATCCCTAGATTGTAAAAAAAGGGGGAAAAATGGGAGAGTGGTACGTGAACCACAATTCTGTTTGTTTCCCTCAACTACCTGCCAAGTACGGAGAGGGAAGTTGTACTTTTTCTATCTTTCAGATGTTGCCAAGTCTGACAGTTAACATAAAAAATTCTGAAGTTTGCTTATCTGTTCCAGGACTATACCAGGTGTTGAACTGAGAGCAAAGCTTAGCTGACTTCTAAGACTCATCAGCAAACTAAGTAGATGTTCCATCAAATTGCAGAGGACAGATTTAGAAAGTCATCGTTGTCTTTAAAGTCTTACGATCAACTCAAGGCTTGCAGCTGTCACCGCAGACTCTCAAAGGAATTCGTGCTAAATAGCAAGTAAGTAGGACATTTTTCCCCAAGAGAAGCTTTATTGGCTGAGTATCCACCTCTTCATTCTCAACCAAAGCCCAAAGTCCTCTTTTAAAACACTGTCCATCTTCAAACTGGTGTTGGATGGGAACTTCATCATAAATAGTCTGCCACATCCCCAGGAAAAGTCAACTTCCTAGGCATTTTCTTGGATTAGCTGTGCTTCTTGTACCCCACACCAAAATGACGATGAAATGGATTCCATGACAAAAGCTTGGGCACAAATCTTACCTGTCTGTATGACAGTCACTGATTTCCTCAGTAGTCCTCGGTCCCAGCAATTCTTTCCAGTACTGCACACAATTTTCTCTTAACAACACAAGGGCAAGAGATGGTTGCCTGGTAAAAAAACAAAAATAGTTACTAAGAATATGGCTTAGTTTCTAATGAGATAAATAAGATAAATTAGCTAAATAGACTGAAAACATGTCAAAGTGATCCTTGTAGGGTTCTACCACCAGTTTTCTTAGAAAGCCTTTCAAGAGCATTTTTCTAAGAAGTTAGAAGCCAAGAAGAGAGGGGAAGAAGGAGAGGGGCCTTGATTCTTGCCAAGTGATTCTTTCCTGATTCCTATGAGGCTTTTGGCTTTTATGCCCTTGCTGGATTTCTACCCCAGCTGCTCTTTTATCCACTCTTATAGAAACTTAACACATTTCAAATATCTCATTCCTTTCCTAAGCCTGATCTGTAGGATTGTGAGGCCCTACCCAAAAGTCAGGTTGATCAAACCAGAATGTGTTGTGAGTCAGTTGGCCCTGTGTTGATGCTGTACACCCTGGATTCCTGGAGTTCAAGCCAACTAGGGACCATCAGCCACTCTGGGATTGTTCTTGTCTTTATTTCATATTTTTATTCAAAGGGTAGCAATTTGTTCGTTTCCTGATTAGCAGTGAAAGCATGTGGATTTTAAACTTCATTACAAATATAATATCTCAGTATATTAGCATCTGCTTATAATCCAAGTACTCTGAAAAGCTGAGGCAAGATGATCACAAATTTGAGCCCTGCAAGGGCAAGTTAGTGACTTAGTGAGACAGTTTCTCAAAGTAAAAATTAAGAAAAGAGCTAAGAATGTAGCTCAATACAAAGTCTCTGGGTTCAATCTCAAATACAGAACAACAATAATACTAGTAATCATTATTATAAATAATTCTAATTTTTCTTTGCACTCTAGATCAAGGTAATTTACATCAATTATTTAATCATTTTTAATTTTCCATTTTATTATCAGTACTGACTGGAGAAAATGTAGGGTTTCAATACACGTGATGTAATTCGATCATACCCATCCCCACTGTGACCCCCCCTGTGTTCCCTTTCTTTTTTCTACCAACAGTCTCCCGTCTGCTTTCAAGCCTTTCCACAGCTCCAGCAACACGCCAGCAAGTGCAGCGGAGGCGCAAGGCGTGCACATAGTCAGCACAGGCGCAGGGCTGGCGGAGCAGCGGACTCCGAGCCTGTTTGTGGAGGCCAGAGTCTGGCCAAGGTGAGCAAAAGCGGTGGTAGGAGAAGGCTTCGATGAATAGGAAATCAGTGCCACCGCGCTTGGAGAGCTGAACGCTCCTTTACCTGGTCATATTTTCTATAAGCTTCTCAAAATAGCTTTTGTTTTCAAACTCCTCACACAGCATTTTGGCTTCTTCTTCTGATAATACTATTTGTCTTTCCATCAGTATCTTAAAGCCTTCATCTTTAATAATATGGAAAATATCATCTAAATCAAAAATGATTGCACAACATGGCAAGTTATAAACTGGTGGGTTACTGAATACATATATATTATATATTATATATTATATATTATATATTATATATTATATATTATATAAGTAACATTTATACCATATATACTTATATATGAAGAAACCTATATATATATCCTATATGTAAATATATGCCCTATATATAAATATATATAAACAACATTACATATAAATATATATGTGTATATATATTTTTATATATGGATAGTGTGATCCTGAGGGCATATTTTTTCCTTAGGAAATAGAAATGTTCATGAAAACAGCTCCTTAGATTTTAACTTAAGTTTAATTAAACTTCTTATATAAATTGTAAAGTAGCAAAGGAAGTAAAAGTCCCATGTGTGGAAGGAAGAGGGATGACGCTTCTGCCCTGCAGGCAGTGCCCACGTCCGTGGTTCTCAGCCAGGGAGATTGGGCCCCGCAAAAGAAACTCTGTGGAGGCTGGAGGCACTTTTGGTCCTCACAGCAGGGCTGGGAAGAGCTCCCGTGGCACCTGGCAGGGAGCAGGTGGAGGGCAAAAGCACTTCTAAACATACTTTACAGAGCACCTGACAGAGTTCCACTCCTGTAAAAGAATAACCCAGCCCAAAAGGTGAGGGGATATAAGGTTAAGAAATCCTCCTCTCCCTAGAAATACAAAGCTCCCAGAACTGAGTTCAGCAAATCAGAAGATAAAAAGTTAATATGCAAATGCAAATTGTGATTCCATCTATGGTGTTACGTATTTTTTTAAAAGAGGAGGGAGAAGGGCCAATTTAAGAAAAGAGTTAATGCATATACTCAGCGCTTACTCTTTAGTATGCACTCTACCCTGTGAATGCAGGTTGAGGTTAAAAATAGCTAACAAGGGCTGGGGAGATAGCTCGACCGTCTCAGCGCCTGCCTGGCAAACACAAGGACCCGGGTTCGATCCCTTGTACTACATGAGTGCCAGCCCCGCGCATGCCTGTAATCCCAGTGTTGGGGAGGTTAAGACGACAGGAGGATCACTATGAGTCAGTGCTGTGTATTGAGATGCTGTACAAATAAATAAATAAATAAATAAACAGACTAACAAGGTGTCAGACCCTTGGTTTAAGTTTGCTGCGTTCAATCCTCTGACTCTTCCATATAAAGAGACAGACTCTGTGACACTGATGCTGCTAATTAGGGTGGACCTGCGCTCTGAATTGAGGCATTTCAGACATGAGCATGTCCTAGCTCTCCTAAGTTGTGATCCTGGCCAGGCAAAATTGACTGTCATGAGTCACAGGTTAGAAAATGCTTCATTAACTCTTTTTTCATTATTTTTTTTTTTCAGTATCTGACATCGAACAATGGATGTTTCACTTGCCAGGCAGGCACATATCTTGCAAAGCCATTTCGCTGGCCCTTTGTTAACTCTTTAATGTCAAAAAGAGTGTTATTCATTATGACCAGCTTATTAACAGTGCTACTGAGAAGCTATTAAAATGCATAATAAATGAAGTTAGTAAATGAACGCTCTAATCCTATCTATAAACTATTTGAACATTTATGCTTTATTTCCTACCTTGCTTTTCCAGGAGGTCTGGTCTCAGTAATGCCATTGTCCTTTGTAATTTCTTCCCTTTATTTATTTTAAACTCAGGGAAGAAGACATCAGTGAGCCTAGTTACATTGACTTCGTTGTCTTCCACATCGCAAAACTGAGACAAATGCTGTTGTTCCAGACATTCTTGTAAACTGTGGAAATTGAAAATGTAATTGAAGGCTGCAATAAATTCAACTTTATCTTCTCCTATCTCAAAGACATGATGCTGCTAGGAAGAGAAGGTGGAGTTACTCATGGAAAACCTCCACTATTCATTAGTGAGACAATGAGGAAAATTATGGGGGACCCCAAGCCATAAATGCAAAAAAGATGAATTGCAAGTGGTGGATTTACACCCCAATGAAATATGTCAACAAATTAACTGACAATTATGTTCACGAATTACTCAGAGCTAAGTAAGACAAAATTTGCACTTGATCGAAAGATAGAACCACACTTCTCTCATACCGCAAACATAAAATTTAATCAAGCTTTCTATTGAAGTCCTCCAAAAAGGAGTGGCTAGACATCTTCATTGTTTGAATTTATGAAATGATAAATAAAACCCAAGTTAAAATACATTATACTTCTTTAATAATAAAAATACACTGCATGTAAAGCTTCCCAGATGGTTTCTATCTTTTCTTAGACTTTGGTCTTCAACTAAGGCTGCTCTAGAAGCCCCTTCCTGTGAGAACAACAGCAATCACCAACCAAGCCAGCTCCACACCATTGCATGCTTCCTGCCTGGGCCCAGTGCTCAAGACAAACAAAAGACAAAGGCCAAGTGAAGTCCGTAAGTTAAGAAATAAAATATTGCAGGCCATGCCAAAGCAAGGTGGCCTGCTCTCCTTCCCCCCACGCCCTACCACCAGTGAAAATGCCTACACTGTCCATACATGTGTCAGTCAGTGCTTACTAGACTTAGATGCAGATGAGAGCAAAATGCCTGTGTGCATGCTGCAGACCTGAAGGATTCAGCCAAGGGGTGGAGCCCTTGGCAATGACCTGTGTATGTCCATAGCAAGGGTCTGTACCCGAAAGACCCAAGTGCCAGTGCTGGAAGCTACAAAGGCTGTACTGGTAAGGTGAAGGATCTGTGCCAGGAGGCTGAGATACCTGCCCTGGAAACCAAGAGGTGATGTCCAAGATGAAGACGATGAGAAATGATGCTCTCCTTAAGGAAGACACCAGCCAAAGCTCCTTTGAACAAAAACTGCCCCAACATAGCTTCTCAGGAAAATCAGCAACAAGTAGTCTTACCCTCTAGCTCTCCTTTTCTGCTGTTGGCAGGAATCCTGAGGTGAATCTTCCATAGTCAGAACCATGCTGATCAGTTCAGCCAGGTGTTCCCACGTAAACTAACCACAACATTGTAATGTGGGTGTTGAACAATCTGATACAACACCTCTCCAAAGCTGAATATGATGGAGACTTACTGCCCAGGTAACAGTACCAATAAAATTTCAACTTCTCCTACATCTATTGTGTCACTTGGTATTTCACAGAAAACTTCTTTTTATATTCGCATGGTTTAGAAACTATGATATAAATTTTAATGTCTTTTTAAGCCCAGAACTCCTTCCGCCCAAACCCTGAAAAGACCACTGGGTACAAAGCCCTTTGGCAGTATTAAGCAGTTCCTCTAAATAAAACTCACAGTGAATGGGTTTATAAATTTCTGCTACCTAAAAGGCATGACACTGCTAGGAAGAGAAGCTGTAGTTACTCATGGAAAACCTCCACTAATCATTAACAAGACAATGAGGAAAGTCCTGGGGACCACCAATCAACAAATACAAAAGAGATGAGAGGCAAGCAGTGGGTTCACGTCCCCATGAAACCCTGAGACTCAGACACCCTAAGCCTGGTCCTCCTTGCCCAATGTTTTTTCAGGCACAACCCTGACAGCTGGAAGCTATGGATTCTCTGCATCCTCAGAGGTCTGAAAAATACACATAACTTCAACATTTTGCAAATTACTAGTATCCATTTCTATATAAAAATGGACAGCCAGATTGTTGTCAGCAATTTATAACCAATAACTACTGCCTTTAGGGGGGAAAAGTTTAATTGATGCACAGAGAAGGCGGAAAAGGACTGTGGGAGCTGGTCAGATGTTTGGGGGATCCCTTGGGATTCTGATGTACTTCTCAAGCCCGAGGCCTTGAGACCAGATTACACTGCACAGGGTTTATAAGGACATACAGGGGCAATCCTTCTTCATTGTTCTTCGTGTAAACTTTTCGGGCAATCTTCATGTATTTTGTCCCAGTTTTGTCATTCCTGGGATAAGGGACAAACACCTGCACCTGAAAGGAAGAAGACACATTCTGGTTTTTTTGGTTTTTTTTTTTGGTGGAACTGGGGATTGAACTCAGATCCTTGCATTTGCCAGTCAAGCACTTATCCTACTGAGCCATCTCCCTGGCCCCAAGAGAAAGAGTCGGGACGGGGGCGCGAACCGGCGACCTCACACTCCACAGCTCTGCGAGGAGACCGCCGCACTAGGTTGCAGCCTAGAAGACGCATTCTGGCTCATGATTCTACTCCATGGTCAACTGGATCCATGGTAGAAGCATCATGAAGGGTGTAGCAGAGGAAAACAGCCTGACTCATGGCATCCGGGAGTAGATAGGAGCAGATGGGTAAGAGAAGAAAAGTCCTCGGACAAGAAATAATCTGCAAGATCACACCCCTGACCCCACCTACCACACTTGGAAGTATGACCTGCCAGTCTCTCCAGTCCATTCAGTTGACAATAATTCAAGCTGATGGGAAGAATTCCTTGTGAATATAGTATAAAACTCATGTGTTATTCTGAGATTTGATTACCTAGTGATACATTCTAAATGACAAATCTCTAGTCTTAGTTACCTGTTCCACTTTTTAGCATTATACTCAGTTGAAAGTTCAGGTGATTCTTTGGCTTTTATCTCACTTTCTTCCTTAGGACTTTGTCCTTTTCCTTGAACTATAAGTAGCACATAGCTTAGACCAGTTATCATAAAAGACAGGAACTCTTCAAAGTCAGGCTACAAAATAAGATGATAAGCTGTTTATTCAAGGCTCTGGAGGTAGATGTGATAAAATGGAGTGCACTGTCCATGACCAGTGACATCTTCTGTTTCAGGATCCATGGGCAAGGGGATATTATTTGTATAAATCTTTATTTACAAAGTCATCTTTGAAGGAGGGATGCTCACATCCTGTAGGAACTAATCTTTTTTAAGTTTTAGAATATTTACAGGTCAGGTGAAGGGCTTGTTAAACAGAATGTTCTAGAACAAATTACCAGAGTTTCTGGTTCAGTAGCTTTGGGGTGGAGTTCAGAAGCTGGATTTTCTCAGAAGTTTAATGTATTTGTGATACTGCTGGAAAACCCTTTCTCTTTATACCTGTGGAAGCTAGATCCAGAAAGAGGATTTAGACGGTGCAGCCAGTCCTTCAAAGCATTGTCCAGGAGAACTGCCTGTGATGGTCAACTTGTTTGTCTGTGCTCTCCAACACAGTGGTTATTGAGCCCTTGAAGTCTGAGCAGGGTGACAGAGACCCTGAATGTTTAATGCTTTTTAATTTTATTTTTAATGAATGCAAATTCAAATGGCCACATTCATATAGTACTCACCATACTAAAGTATGCATTTCTGGAAGATAGGTTTTCTGATACCTAAATATATGGTGCTTCCTAATACTATCTAGCACTGCCTTTATCCTATTCCTTCAGCAAATAAAGAATATAAACAAATACACACTGAAAGAAAGGCTTTCAGATAAAGAATTAATTAGGGTTTTTCTGTAGGGTTTATGATTAAAAAAGACCCTTCAGCCCAGGATAAACATTTGTAGAGAAAGACTAGATATTCGCTTCCTGAGGAGATGGCAAAAAGAGATCTTTACTGCTCAAAGTAAGTGGCCCATTCCCTTTTCTGGATGTCATTATTTCTACCAGTAATTTCCCTTATATCCATCTTTCATGCCACCAAAGTGTGGACACTGACAGGGACATCTGAAACTCTTTTACTTGGCCAGACTCATTTGCTTTTCTGTAATGAAGATCTACTTATGGGAGTTACTCTGCTTGAATATATTGAAACAAAGAGTACCATTCATAACCTTTTTTCTAGGTTTCTTTGTAATGTTGAGGATTAGACCCAGGGCTTCATCCGTGCAAAGCAAGCAGTTTACATGGGGCTACACCTCCACCCCTCCTTAAATCTCCTTACCTGGTCTGCTGTCTGACTATAGAAGTCCCTCACTTGCTCTTCAGTGAGTATGGCCCTTTCCTCTGCTTCTATGACAAATCCTGCTGTGATGATCTGCAGTGAGGTTAGAACCGGATATGTCATGGATCATAGGTAAAATAAAGTGAAGGCTATTTGTTTCCTAGGCCTCACAGATACATTAGGATTTTTTAAATGTGTATAGTAACTATACAGAGTAATGAATTTCACTTTGGCATGTTCAAACATACATTTACCTTAGCTATTTCCATCCCTCATTAACACCTTGTGCTTCCTCTCCCCACCCCATTCCCTTTCTCTTCTCTCACAGTCTTCCTTCTACTTTCATGCAGTCTTTCCTTCTCTACCCCTAGATTCCACATAAAAGAAAAAAACATAAACATGTAGCATTTGTCTTCCTGAGTCTTGTTTATTTTGCTTAACATGTTGATATCCAGTTTCATACCTTTTCCTGAAAATAAAAAAATATACATATATACCTTTTTTGGCAGTGGAGATTAAACTCAAGACCTGCCACATACTGGGCCAGCATTCTACGACTGACTTATATCCTCACTCTGATCTCATTCTTCTTTGTGGCCAGTAATACTGTGCTGTGTATGTGCACACTGCATGTTCTTTGTTAATTTACCAGCACACAGTCTGTTTTAGGAAACATGGCTATGTCCACGGTAAACGTGAGTATGCAGATATTTCTGTGGTACTGTGACTTAAATTCTTTCAAGTTATACACCAAAGATTAGTGTAGCTAGACAAAATAATAGTTTTCTAAAATGTTTTTGAGGCACCCCCATTTTTATTTTGATTGTGACTGTGACAATTTATATTCCCAACAGTGTAGAAGGAATCCTTTTCCTTGAGTTCTTGCTAATAGTGTTTTGTATATTTTTTATGATAGTCATTTGGACTAGGGTGATGATATTCCAATGTAGTTTTGATTAACATTTCATTATTAAGGATACTGAACATTTTTTCATATAATTATTGATCACTTGTATGTCTTCTTTTGAGATGTGTCTGTTCATTTTGTTTGCATATTTATTGATCGGGTTACTTGGACTTACTTGTGTTAAATTTTTTGAGTTCTCAATATAGTGTAGGTATCAATCATTGCTTGGAAGAGTAGCTGGAAAATATTTTATCCCATTCTCCATTGTCTCTTTGTTGAGCTGTTCTCCATGCTCTACAGAGGATTTTCTACTGTATAACCCGATTTCAATGCCTTTCATGTAAGGCCCTCAATAAAATACACAGGGTACTAGATTTGAAATGGTTTAGAAATATAGAAAGGAGATTCTTTCATGTTCCCTAGAACCCAAATTTTCAGAGACTGAAGCAGGGACTCTGAAATATTTTTATAAAAGTGAATTACCTCCCAATAAAAAAAGCTAATTTAATTCTAAGGAAAAATACCAGTTTTCTAAATCATTCATAAAACCATAAATTCTCAAGCACTTCTTAACTACTCTTGAAATTGTCTTTAACTTATTTTGTTTTCATTTTTAGAAATTCATAACATTAATTTATTGCAGTTCTTATAAGACAATAAACTATGTCAGCAAGAAAAGCATTTAAATTATTAGGAAGGATTAGAATTTAAGAATTAAAAATGTTTCACTTGTTTTAATAGAAAATCAATGACAAAATTCAATTTAAAGTGCTGTGGAGATAGCTCAGCGGTCTAAGCACATGCCTAAGCAAGCACAAGTACCCAGGTTCAATCCCCAATACCACATGCTGTGAGGGCGCTGCCCGGGGTGCGCCAAGCAAGCCACCAAGAGTGGGCGTGGTGATGCATACCCCAGCACTGGAGAGGCTAAAACAAAAGGATCACTATGAGTTCAAGCCATGTAGTGAAATGCTGTACCACAACCAAGAAATTTAAAAAAAAAAATCAATTTAAATGCCATTTACATATAATAAAATGCAACAAAAAGAAGTTTTAAACCCAATATGACAAACTCAATGAGGTACTCAGCAATTACATTAGAACAGGATTTGGGTTCAACAAAACTCAGTAATTACATTAAATGACACCAGTAATGTTGGCTCAATTTGACTTTGGAGTATCCATTATCAGATCTGTTCTGCTCTGCTTAGAAAAACAAAAACTTTACTGCATTATTTGTATTTAACAACCCCACTTGTCATTGATATTCCAGTTTGAAAAACTTGTAAAATTCCAAATTATACCTTTGTCAATTTATATAACAATAGACAACAGATAAAAGAACCCATATGTTGCTAAGCTTGGCAAGTTTTTCTTCCCAGAAGCTTAAAAGTACAAGTCTATTTTTATTTAAAACATTCATGATTTTTCCCTGTCCTATTTGTTTGTACTATATTCCAAAAAAGTGAAGTGTTTTATGAATGTATACCATCACTGAAATGTTGTTTATCACATCAGAACAATAACAAAAAAGTGTTAACATGAATTAATCATGCATAGTACACTCTCAATTAAAAGAACTCTATCATGTTGAAAGCTTTTACCACCGTGGTTATTAAAACACACTCTAGTATGGAGTATGTCTTGGTATGTACTATTATTTCTGAAACGCATGATAAAGTCTTACTCATGTGTGAGCAAATAGGATGCCATTTGGTGCCCATCTAACTCCCCACGCACCCACACACATTAGAATCTGGAGGGCAATCCATAGAAAGTGATATCAATTAAACTAAATTAAAATTGTAACAAATACATTTTACAACTTGTAGAGTATCTGTTTATGGTGGTTTACTTTGTACCAGAGCTGCTACAGTTAAAGAGTGAATGTATGATGGGAAGTATTGATATTATTTCTCCAATCTAATGTTGTATTGTGATTACCTGGGAGGAAATGTTTGCTTTAAGAGTGAAGTATTCAAGTACTGGGTGAGCAGGGAATACACTATTGATAAAGTATTCTCAAATAGTTTAGGGGCAAAAGTTCTTTGTGCTGCTTTTGCTAACTTTCTTTAAGTTCAAATTATTTATCAAAACTTATTCAAAAGAAAAGAGTTACTGAGTTGAGGAGAAGAACAGAAGAGAGAGTGGGGGAAGAGATTTATCTATGTATGTAAGCAGGATGGTTTGGACAACTGTACTGTGCATTTCTGCTGGTCTATGGAAAGAAGCAGTTAATGTTTTAATCTGTTTTGTCTCCCTTTTTCAATTGTTTCACCTTTTTGTCTTCTTAATTTCTTATGCATTTTTCTTTCATCTTCCAATTTTGTATGCATGTATCTGGTAATATGAATAACTGGTTGGAAGACAGCACAATGTATTATAGCAAATACTATCAAATCCATATTACTTTGTTAAGTGAAAATCAATATCACTTGTAATATTTTCTGTTTTAATTCTAATTTGTACTCTCTTCAAAACATAAAATTTGAAGAAGTTATTTATCAAAGAGATAAAGAAGGGATATGAACTGGACAAAAAGAAAGATCCTGACCATATCAAACAAACAGAAACTGGTTAATGAAAAAGCAAAAGAAGAATTTCTTACTCCTCTTGACATAGCTCCTTATACGACCTCTTCTATTGCTCATGTAGCATGCCTTCAAATTTTAACATACTATTTTTTTGTTTCAACATAGGGTCCTCTTTCAAGAGGTGAGAAACTGCAGGCTAAAGTCAAAATCCATGTCATTCTTTGTACTGGTAAATAAAGTTCTCTAAACCACAACCACACTTGTGTATTATCTTTTTGTTGCAGCCTGGGGCCTTATGCAAACAAATCCCAAATAGTTACTATTTGACCCTTTACTGGACAAGTTTTCTGGCTTCTAAATTAAAATATGGTTTCATATATATGAAAATATATACACATGAAATATAACTACTTCTACATCATACAATTTATTTGCACTCTAAAGCAAGACATTAAATCTTTCTTAATTTTCACATATTGATAAAGGCTATCTACGTGTAATAATTTTCAGAGGGTGAAGCCAAATGTGAGTTTATATCAAGATGATATTGCTAATAGCTAAATGAGAAGAGAATACTACAATATAAGAATAATAGTTTATAATTTACATTTTAAACTGGAAAGTAGGTTTATTTAAAGGAGGTTACCTGAGGAAATAGACACTTGGTATGCATAGGATGCTTGAACCCTTTAGAGGTACCTAGTGCCAGTTGTTCATTATATTGTATTATTCTGGGTTATAAGCTCGACTCTAACATGATAGTTAAAGTGTTATTACTCTGAAGTTCAGTTATTATTGATAAAGATTACTTACCTTTTCTTTAATTTCTTGAGCTTTTGCTTTAAGCACAGCATCGGGCTTGATAACAGCAATGCTATACATTTCCCCTAGGGAAAAGACAATTTCACTGTACTGCAACAAAAAAGGGCCACAGGGGGGCAAGGGATATTGTTCAATGACATAAGTACCTGACTGACAAGAGCAAGATCCTGAGTTCTATCCCCAATACCAGGAAAAAAAAGATGAGACACTTAAGGATTATAAGTGTAAATTTCTGACAATCAGTAACTTTCTGACCATGGGTAGCATGCCTTGGAACTATGGCATTTCAAGTAGAAGAGTGTTTCTACTTAGAATCAAAGGACACGTTACATATTTGCATGCAGCAGAAACATTCACAAGAAATTTTAATTAGGAGGCAAAAAAATTGGGACAGAAGGTGCTGGTGAATTTATTGTCATTCATTTGAATCACCACATGATCCACGGAGCTCGGTACCAGCAGTGAGTACAGGCTCAAGCATGCGCCGCTCAAGATTATAGACTGACAGAATTTCTATCCCTAAATTTATATCTACATTCTTATGACAAAGTTGGAGTGTGAGACCTCACTGAGTATGTCTATCTTTGCTTCCTCCAGAGAATGAATACACCAAACACACACACACACACACACACACACACACACACACACACACACACACACGCCACACGAAATCCCATGAAGATATGTAATTGTTCACTGCAAAGTAAACCAAAAAGAAATAATTTCCACAGGTTGTTGAAGGCTAAAATAGAAACTCACTGCTTAATTAATTGCAGGTCAAAGGAATCCATAGACCTGATTAATTTATTTTTTTTACAGCACACATCTTTAGCCTATTTTATTTTATTTGGGAGACATAAATTCACTAAGTTATCAAATTGTCCTCTGTTCAACCTTCTGATCTTCTCACTTCAGGGTCCCAGAGTTCTGGGATGGTAGACCTGTATTAGCAGAGCTGGCTGACCTGGTTAACCTTGGAAAGTCTTTGCCCAGTATCAAAAGTATAAGGTGAGGAAAGAAAAAGAGGGTGTCTTTTAGTCA
Organism: Octodon degus; assembly: GCF_000260255.1. Taxonomy (NCBI): domain Eukaryota; kingdom Metazoa; phylum Chordata; class Mammalia; order Rodentia; family Octodontidae; genus Octodon; species Octodon degus. The sequence continues at coordinate 7,998,931 of NW_004524607.1, forward strand.
TTCAACCCTGAAAGATATCAATCATCCTTGATCCCAAAGTCCCCTATTGATTAACATTGTTGCTGCTACCAGATTTTTGCTACTACAGATAACACTCTAATGAACACCCCTGAACACAACACCCTTGCTGTTACTCTAAAGTAAATTTACTTACTTTCAGGCTTCTTCATTGCCTTTTCTAACTCTATGAGCAGAATATCAGGGTACTGTGAAAAAATAATGCAAGTAAAACACAATTTGTCTTAGTATTATGGTGAAAAACAGTTTAAAAAATTGTTTCAAATAAATATTTGTAACCCAAGGTATTGAAGGCAAATATGAAAGGTGCTTTTGACTTACATTGCGGAATGCTTCCAATGTTGTATCTTTTAGACATTGAGGATGTTGTGAAGTTCTATTGCATGGATAGGTGTTCCTCAAGACCCTCATGTTAAGGGGTTGGTACCCCCTCCTTTGTTGAACTAATGGCAGGTGGGAGAACCTTGAAGATGCAGGGCTTATAGAGAGGAAGTGAGCATCTTGGAGGTGAGGCTTTGAAGCAGATTGTGGGACACTCTTTCTTCCTGTTTTCTCTCTTTTCTGCTTCCCAGCCTCCATGAGATGAGCATCTTGCTCCACCATGAGCTTACTGCCATAATGCTTTGCCTCACCACAGCCCCAAAGCTACGGGACCAAGCTTCATGGTTTATATCTAGAATAGCATCCCTTAGCCTCATGTGTTCAGAGGTGGGCCTTTGGGAAGATGATGGGATTTTATAGTTCAACAGCTACCATGTTGTTTGGAGATAGGGTCTAGTTGGAAGTGTGTCACCAAGGGTGTGACCTGCGGGACAGATCTCCCTCCTCACCTCTTCTTTCCTCTGTCCATTTCTTGGATATCAGAATATGAGAAGCTTCTGTCCACCCAGCCCTTTACAGTACCCTTCTTGCCATCAAGATAGCCAACCATGGACTCAAAATAAGAGGCAAAATTAGCCTTCCTCGTTGAAGTTATAGGTGTTGAGTATTTGGTCCCATGATGAGAAAATTACATAACTGCAAGATCTGAACCCATGAGCCTAACAATATCTTTCTTCCTTGTAAGCTAATTATCTCAGTTATTTGGCCACAGTCATGGAAAGCTGAATAACACATGAAATTAGGAAAACAGGTCTTGCTTTATCTTGATCTTAACCATCAAGCAGAAAAGTATAAAAACAAAGTATAAAAAGTAAAGCCACATTAATCTGCTAAACTATAAAAGGTTCAAGTCAACAACTCCTGACATTGCCAGTCCTACGGATAACCCACTACTATTATGGGCTACTGGCCTATATTGGATTATTCTGCTGAATTCGCAAACCTACAATATTTTAATGGCAATGGAATACTTATCTCTGACAAAACTAAACAAAAAAGTGCATATAAATGAAGGGCCATTTTATATCTGTATATAAAAAATAGAATACAGATACAGCTACTTTCTCTTAATTCAATGAGAAGAAAGATTTGTACTAATAGTGTGTGGACAGGATATCATGTCTGCATCTTGTACAATGAATAACCAGTATGAAGACAACAATATGTGATGTATTAACTATTGAAACTGTACTACTAATTGGTTTTGAAACTGTCTCATTGCTATTTGTTTCTCAATAAAATCAATAAAGAAAAACAAAAAGCAGTGCATTTAAAAATTAAAATAGTCACCATCTCTGTCATATTACCTGAGGACGAACCATTTCACCTGCTGCGATCTTCTTCTCCTCATTGATCAAGGCAATGACTTTTTTATTAACTAGTGGTGCATTTGCACCCTGAATCTTTGCAATAACTTTGCCATTCTGCGTGTAAGGGAAAAGAACATATGAAACTCTCATTTTCAGAAGAAGTCAAGAAACGATAATGTGAATTAACCTGCCCCTCCCTAAGCCCTCTTCCTCACCAATCCCCTTTAGTTATTGTCATCAGTCATTTAAAACTGAGTTAATAATGACCTAACGTTTGTTTTAGATTTAGTATACTCAGCTCTTGGATCTCTGTCTCCAATTTGTCTGTCTTCCTGCAGCCAAAGCCATAGCTGTGCTCCCCAGCAGGGCCTGCAGCAGGTCATCAGCATACAGAGCAGTGGCATACATTCTCTCCTAACGTGCCCCTATTTTAACTTGAAGGATGTGAACAGTTCTCCCAACATTGTCGTCCTGACCCCACACTCATTTTGTCTGTCTTTCAGCTCACGCTTCCTATGCACCTTCCTACTGCACAGAGACCAGGCCCATCACATGGAATCAGAGGTGTGATACTTATTCTAAATATCTTATAATATATATTCTAAAAGAGAAGCCACAGAGCCATAACTGTAAGTGGTATGGCAGCCCCAATTAGGAATCACTCTGATAGGTACCAATCCCTCAGAGCTTCTGCCAGAATGTGTTCTGATCAAGGGGATTGGGGAAGGCACTTCTAAGTATGAGAAAGTGGTTCCTTGCTTGAAATAGGAAAGAAGAGCAAGAGATAAGGAGGTAAAAAGGAGAAGAAAGAGTGGTCTAGGCACAAAGAGTAGCAAATGTGGGGCATGAGGCTGGAGGGAGGAGGGCAGTGTAGAGGTCAGCCGAGAAGGGGCTGGAACTAGCCTGTCATGAGACCCAGCAACAAAGAGCATCCTGCAGAGCCTGTGACCTGGGTATGGGTGCAGCCCGCATCTATGTCCAGCAGGAAACCAGGGGACTGTTGGATCAAGCCATAGCCATGGTTAGAATTGTTATTTGTAAAGATCCTCTCTCCTGCTGTGTGGAAAAGAAAAGGTTGGGAAGGAAGCAATAAGGAAACCATGTTCTTGGAAAAGTTAGAAGCTACTCTGGGAGTGTCACAGTAGGTAAGGCCACTCAGTCTACAGAGAAAGGGAAAGGTGGGAAGAAGCCGATACACATGCGGGGGGGGGGGGGGATTGAGCCCGCAGATCCCTAGTTTGCTTCGATGGCATGCGGTGGAAAACATGTCACGGAGGGGAGTCTTCTGTCTCCCTCTTGAAGACTATGTAAATTGTGAATCACACTGTGATTTTGCAAGTGAGGTATCAGTAAAAGAGGATTGTACTTCAGGCAGAGGAGGACCTGGTGCTGGATGAGTTTTTAGCAAGTTGAGATTTGTGTAAAAACTGGCAGATATCAAGTTGGGTACACAAGCCTGGAGTCTGAAGTACAGATTTTGCTGAGGATGAAATTTTGAGTTGTTGATAATTGAGAGTGTGCACAGAGGGAATTTTCTTAGGACCATAAAATAGCTAAATTATAAGGAATAAATCAGCAAAGGCAATGCAAGGAAAAAAAATACCCAGGAAGGTGAAGGGAAAATCAGGTCCCACAAAGTGAACAAGGAAAACATTTCAAAAGCAAGGGCATGGTCACAACAAGCACATCTGAGAGGTAGGCAATGATGAAGATATAAAAATACCTATTATATTTAGGGAGAGACTTGTAACTGAGTATATTAGCCAATAGCCATTTCAGAAGAATAGTCAGACAGAAGCCAAACTGAATGATCTGAGGAGTAAATGGAACAGGAAGAACTGCACTAAAAATAAATATAGAAACTTCTGAGCAACTTGGCTGTAAAGTGGAAAAGAGAAATGAGGAAGTAGCTGGAAGGGGGTCTGGGGTCAGCATGAAGTGTTTTCTTTAACTGAAAAGATTGAACTATAGTCAGAGGCCAATGCAAAGGGTGCCGTTGAAAAAAGTTTAAATGAAAGCAGAAGCTTTAATGATCACTTCTCGCTGAAAGGCATCTTTCAACCTTTTCCTTGAAAAGAAACTCTGCCTGCTGAAACTTGCTGGAAGAAATTTGTCATCAGCCAAGGAAGCTTCAAAGGCCACTGTGGGAATAGTTGAATGATCAGGCAATAAGCTTGAGGATGGTTTTCTGATCAGAGAACGAGATTCTTAATTTAATGGTCATGGATGAGCAACGCTGGGTGATAAAATTCCAGAGGCATGAATACAGGAATGATTGAATGAGGTACACTGGAAGAAAAAAACTCATTGGTGGAGTGTGAATGCCGGTATCCCCAACGTGATGGCAGGTCTTCTGCGAAAAAGTCCTGGTGTCATGTGCCAAAGTCTTCAGTCACCAAGAGAAATGCTTTGAAGATCAGCAAGCAGAGGAAGAGGGAGGAGAAGAAAATGGTGCCCAATGAAACAGATTTCTAATAAGCAAGACAGTATGAGTTAGGAAAAAAGGGAGTGGAAGTGGGAGAAGCAGCAAGGCCACTCCTGGCCTGACACACTTTGGCTGCAAAATCTCTCGTCCTCCTGGACTTCTGAGGGACTGTGGTAAGGAAGGAGCAGGATTTCGGTAAGTGGAGGCAGGAAAGAGAAAACAAACTTTATCAAAAATCTGAGAAAACCTTCTAATTGCCTAGATCAGTTCTAGAAAGCACACAGGAAGACAGTCTGGCTCTGCTTTAAAAAAAAAATAGTTCAGTAGTGCTTACTAGGGTTTTCTGATCACTAAAGTTGTGTGTTGATCGCAGAATATTTGGGAAACACACAAAAAAAATTGAATGAAGGAACATTGACACATCCTTCCCTCATACATAGAAAATTTTGATGACTAAACTTTGTGCCATCTTCCTTAGCATTTCTAGAAATAAATGTAATATGTATTCCAAAATAGTGATCATACAGATACTTTCTCTGGTGGGTATCTATGAATATTTATAGCCATTTTTCTCCCACTGGGTATTTGAAGTCTCAATTTTTCACTCCTGTAAATACTTCAGTGTACAGGTTTCTGAGGGCTCCCTCAGTGTAGGTAAGCACCATGTTATTTTACTTTTCTCTGATCTGTTCACTGTTTGATAGTCTAAGCTCTTTAACCTATTACAAACTCCTAAATGTCAAATTCTAAACTGTAATGATGGACAATCAGAGATAAAGCCAACAGTGAACCATTGCTATCACCAGCAAACAGTTCCCTGACAACTTTGCAATGCAACTTGCTCCTTAACTGCAAAATGGAACCTGCCAGTATAGTGGAGACAAGGGTTCTACTTACAACGCTAAAGAGAAAAAGGGGTTCGCATTTGTCTCTGTAGGACTGCAGACTCACGATATTGTCAGCTTCTGCCTGAAAAGAGGAGACATTTTATACAATAATAAGGAGACCACCTCCAAGTCCTCTAATACACTACGTTAAGCACTACGGAGCTAATACAAGTTTTATACTGACAGCAGCATTCTCTAGGTACCTGACAGTTGTATTAAAGATCGAATTGCGTAGACCAGAGGCTCAAGCCCCGCCTCCTCTGACACCAACTTTCTATCACTCTTCTCTTCACGCGCCCAGCCCCAGTCAATTCTTTGTCTTTTTCCTTCCTCGTTGCCCAGTTCTGCTCCTCCTTTCCCGATTCCACTCAAGCACCCTTCTTCCCAAGTGCCGCACTCTCTCCTGCCCAAGTCTCTTACCCTCCCCTCGCACTTCCTATCCCTGGCCCAGGGCCAGGCGCTGTCCCCTGCACAGGCAGGACACACCTCCTCCAGGCCTTTGTGTCTCAGCTCTTCCTCAACATCCAGTTATGAGAAAAGTAAGGTGTGCTTAAGTTTTTAAAAATTACCACCGTGAAAGACATAGTGTTATGAATCCACCTCAAAGTCCTTTCCCTGGCTTTGAACAAATTTATCCCATCATTCTGCCACTTTGTGAAGTAGTTCTAGTAGCGCTCTCTCCTTTATTCAGTAGATCTTATTTTTTAAAATTAATTTTCGTACACTTGATATGCACAACGATCACATTCATCGTAGGGAATTTGTCCTTGTGCACTGCTGAACTTGAGTGCTTGTCTCCCCACCCTTCAACCTTTCTTTCCCTCCTTATTTACAAACGCTTTTTGCTTCCACTTTTCCCTTCTATCCTTTTTTCCTTTCTCTTCCCATCCTGCCCTCCCTCCCTTGCTGCCCTAGCACAAAATGGATGAGAGAAGAAGTCCTTTCTTAATGTCTCCAGCGGACCTGTCAAGGCTGCCTCCGCATCCTGAGTGATTCATGATGTTTCCCTTGCATGATCATTTCAACTTTGGGGAAGAGGCAGAAGTCACAGCGCCAGAGCCAGCGGATGAGACACACCCTCATGCCTCTGTGGGCCTCTGTTGGATGGCACCCGGTAGGGGCGCTCATTCTATTTCGGATCATGCCTTTAAACTGAACAGGCAGCGTAGATGCTCTAATCACACATAAGTAAGGATATAAATAAGCAAGTATTATTGATCATGTCTATTATTACATTGGATTATTTTATTCTTAATACCTTCATTTTATTTTATTTTTATTTTTTGGTATAGAGAACCACTACGCATTTCAGACTTGCAGTGATCCTCCCGTCTCAGCCTCGCTAGGGCTGGTATTACAGGCGAGCATCACCACACCTGGTTTTGGGGCCTGCACAGCACGTCCAGGGTTCTGGGGGCAGCACAGCATGTGGTACTGGGGTCGAACCTGGGTCCTCGCTCTTGCCAGGCAGGCATTTAGACAACTTAACTATCTCCTCATCCTTAACACTTTCTTATAATGAGAACATTGTAATGGTGATGCCTCAAGACCATGAGGTATCCTCCCTCCATCGAGATCTCCATCTGTGGATTCAGTCAACCCCGGGTGAGAGAGATTAGAAAAAGAGTGCATGCGTGCTGCCGGTGTGCACATGCTTGTCCTGTCACTGTTCCTAAATGCTGCAATGTAGCAACTCTTCACACTGCTCTTACATTTTACTGGGTATACTATCTCTAGTCGTTAGAGCGGTGGAGCAGCTGATAGTGACTGTTTTCTATAAGTCCAAACCTCAGTATTCGGGGTTAACTGTAGTGTTGCTCTGCTGCAATCAGTAAGTGGGTCTGGCGTTGTAGTTTGGGCATTCGATCTCTAAAAGCTTTGCCATTGCTGATTTAGTATATTTCTGTAATCCAGGGATTGCTTAATGAAGTACATTTGAGTGCAAGCATTAGATCATCTTATGTGAAGAATTGAAGCACCGCTGGGCTGTGATAGCTGCTGAGGTCGTGCAATCGGTTACCCTGGCTTCCAAGAGGTCGCTATATATCTGTCATTTTTATTTTATTTTATTTTGTCCATAATTTTTAATATTATTCTTAGGAAGATGGACATAGCCAAAACATTTACACTGACTCTGCAACTCAGGGTGATTTCTGTAAGGATTTAAATTTAACTTTGGGGAAAGGGGCCCTTTTCCTGGGCTAGCTGCAGAAATCACATTGTCCCACCAGAGGGCGCCTCGGCACTGCTGCTCCAGAGGAAGTTTAGGGTTAAGGTTTTTTGTTTTTGTTTTTTTAACACCTCTCTTGGGCCTATCGTTTCATAAAAAACAGTATTAATCTACGCATATGTGCTGTTGCTGAGTGCAGGCACACAGACCATAGACTATTCAGAGCCGCTGTGTGTGGTTTTGTTGCTAAAATCAACAAGTTAGTACATCAAATAGGGCCTATTTTGGAAAAAATAACTGTGGTGCTTTCCTTCAGTGCTACAGTTGATATGTAAAACTGCAAAAGCTTATGAAGGCTTGACTACCAGCTGATGGGGTTTTGAGACGACTGATTTATGAGGACCCTAACTTCAGAGGGGGATTAATCTGTTAATGAGGTTATGAGAATAGGATTACTGAGAGGCAACAGAAAGAGGAGCTGGGAGAGGCCGGGGTAGAATAAACGCTTCCCTGGCAAGCGCAAGGGTCTGAGTTCAATCCCTGGTTCTACCAGGGAAAAAAAGGAAAGAAAGAGGATGTGGGGCTCAACCGAAGGAAGTGAGTCATGCGGGGTGGCCTTGGTGACTCTGCAACTCAGGGTGATTTCTGTAAGGATTTAAGAAAGGGTCTGGTCCCCTGCCCTCGCCCCCTGCTCTGTCCCTCTCTACTCCCCAGCAGACCTGAGGTGAATACTGCTCGTCCTCCTCCTCCTCCTTCTCCTCCTCGTCCCCCCAGTGTGCCACTCCTGCCTCACCACAGGCCTAGCAGCCATGTAACCAGCGGACCATGAGTGGAAGAAAGCCTTACACACCAGGGTAGGAAAATAAACCTCTCCTCCTTTGGTACCTGGTCTCAGAGCTGGACCGCTGACTCACACAAACACACATATAAATGGATATATTTCCCATCCCATTCAGGAGGTTGAGGAATTCTGCCTTACACAGGTAAAATGGGCAGACACAGTTGGTTGAAAGATCTTAGAGTCAGGTGTCATATGTCTGTAATCCCAGCACTCTGTTAGACTGGAGGCAGGAGAACCCCAAATTAGGGCCCAGCCTAGATGACTTAGACATACTCGGCATCAGAATAAAAATATAAATGAGGGCTTGGCATGTAGCTCAATGGGAAGGCCTGGGATCAACCCCCAGTAGTCCAATAGTATTCCAAGTATAGTAGGTACAATTGTTTGAGAAAGAGAGAGAGAGAGAGAGAGAGAGAGAGAGAGAGAGAGAGAGAGAGAGCACTCTGTCATCACACAGTGCCCTCTACTATAACCAGGCTTTCATCTTGAAGCTGTTCAACTGGAGGTGCAATAAAGCATATCCTGTAATTCCCACATACTCCTCAGCCATCACATTTGCAAGTACCCTTGCTTTGTTCCTACTCAGACTCTATATACATCAGGAATTACATGACTCCAGAACTCTACCAGTGCAGTATAGAATTCCACTTTCTGCTTGTCTAAAGATCTCTGCTTTGGCTTTTTTATGTCCAAGTTTCCTTCCAGGAAGACCAACAGGTGAGAGTCCAGACGTGCTGACCCGGAGAACCAGTCTCTCCCCACTGGCCCTGAATGTGTCAGCTTTTCTGTCATTGGGACACAATACTTGACACCCATAGCTTAAAAGAGGAGAAATTTAATTTGGCTCACATTCTTTGGGGGTTCAGTCCATGGTGAGCTGGCTCCAAGGTAGAAGCATCAAGGTGGAAGCATGTGATAGAGCCAAGATGCTTTGTTCATCATGGGAAGGCAGCATAGCAGAGGGCCAGAGAGGAAGGAGGGGGCAAGGGACCGGACAGACATAGACCACAAGGCCATGCCTTTATGACCCACCCAGACACACTCAGAAGTGAGCACCAGTGATCCCCAGGCAACTCCCCAGCAAATCATATCAACCCTCCACCTAACGTTTAAAAACCCTAATTCCCGTTGGTCACTGCAGCTTCCCTTGACTTGGACTCTGGCCCTCTTCACACAAACTTTCCTAATTCCAACCATCAGGATGCACAAGAATTTTATTATTTAAACAGAATAAAGAACACAAGAAATTATTATAGGTCAAAGGCATGGTAATATTAGATTTCCACAGGATTTTTCTGATCCTTGATTCTCTGTGATCCTGCTGTCAGCTGCTAGACCCTTCTGTTGTCTTTTCACTTCTTACTCCAAACCCTTGTCAGTTGCCTGTGGCAATCCACCTTCTCCTCCCTGCCAAAAATCAAGCCTGCAATCACAACCTGTCAGATGGGGCTGATTCTTCAAGGTAAAGTAGCTTGTTACAGAATTGTGCCTTTCAAAAAACTTTGAAAGAATAAAATAAGCCACAGGCGGGCAGAAAATATTATCAAAAGATGTATCTGACAAAGAAGTCATATTCAAAACACACAACAAAGTTTAAAAGTTAACAATAAAGCAAACCAACACTTCAATTTAAAAATGATCCAAAATAATTATCATACATCACACTAAAAAAGATGTACAAAGGACAAATAAGTATATAGGAAGATGCTCAACATCACATGGCACCAAGGAAACACAAGGTAAAACAAGATATCACCACACACTTTTTAGGACGCCCAAAATTAAACAGGCTGGCCAGGTAGCTCAGCGGATTAAAGCACCTGCTTAGGCAGACACAGGGACCTGGGTTGGATCTCCAGTATGTCATGCTGACCCTGCCCCTGGGGCACACTGAGACAGCAACTGAGACTAGAGGTGGTGTTGCGTGTCTGTAATCCCAGCGCATGCCAGGCTGAAAACAGAAGGATCACTATGATTGCAGTCTGTGTAGTGAGACCCTATAGACCCTGTACTAAATACATTTTTTTTTTAAAAAAAGAATGTCCAAAATCTAGGACCCAGACTATACCAAATACTGACCAGGATATAGAACTAGAGACCCTGCATTCACAACTGGTAGGAAAATAAAACTTTGCAACCACCTGGAAAGACAGATTCAATTTGTTACTATTTCTTACCATAAAACATATTTTTACCATATGATCCTGCGATCACTATCCTTGGTATTTACCCAAATTAGGCTGAAAATTTATGTCCACACAAATCTGTGAACAGATGTTTATAGCTATATTCTAAACTGGGATGCTACCAAGATTTTCTTCAGATGGTAAATAGAGAAAAGAGAAATTGAGCTCTATCCAGACCAGGGGATATTATTCAGAACTAAAAGAAATAATAATCCACCATGAAAAGATCAATAACGTGATTCATGAGTCACCTTTGCATGGCAGATTGCTATTTCTTTTAGTGCTGAAAGAAACTTAAATGCATGTTACTGAGGGAAGGTACTCAGAGTGCGCCCCCTACTGTATGGCTCCAGCTGTACACGTTCATAGCTGAACATGTGCCAGAAGTTGGGGTCTGGGTGGAGGTGGTCACTGGAGGTGTGACCTGGAAGGTTTCGTTCTTGTCCCTGGCTTCTCCTCCTCTCAGCTTCCTAGCAGCAGGCAAGTGGAAAGCTGCCCTCTCTTCTACTCATGCCCCCTCTGCCTTGGCACCACCCGACCATGGTCTGAAATTGTGAGCCAAAATAAATCTCTCTTCTTTTAGTTTTGGATGTTGGGTGCTTTGTCCCAGTGACAGAAAAGCTGCTGAATAGGTCCTCTTAAGCAGAACAATAGTACATGAGAGATTCTAGGCTTTACAACACACACTGTAACATTAAATTAAGGAACAAAGTCCCATAAGAGAGTACACGAGAGATTCTAGGCTTTACAACACACACTATAACATTAAGTTAAGGAAGAAAGTCCCATAAGAACCTGTCTGAAAAGGAGTGGGAAGAGTCAAACACAAGATCAGCCAGCAGACTCACCCAAGGCGTGCACTGAGGGGCGTGCGAGACCTGCACTCAGAACACATGCAGGTTTGTTACAATTTGTGTCTAGTTGTCCCCCCAAAGCCTCATGCAGTCATAGGGCAGGGGCTTCTGGAGTTTGAGATTAACTCATGATCCACTGGGATTATGGGTCTCAGTACTTCTGGGATTATGGGTGTGAGTGCTACACCCAGCCTGGCGTGGATAGCTTGAATGAAACTTAAGGGAGACAGACTTCCTCTCTGTTGTCATTGTTGCTCCTCCATCATGAACTTGAGGCTCTCTGCCCTGTGCCGCTCTGCCTTGGAGCCAGCTGAGTGTGGACTGAAACCTCCCGGAACTGTGAGCTAAATAAGCCTCTCCTTCCTTCATTTTGGGTGTTGGGTATTTGTCCCAACAATGAGAGAAGAGTGACTGAGACAAGGTTGCATGTCAGTCTTACAGACTACATATTTTAGAGACAAGGCACAATAGGACAAGTCCATTATGTGTTTCTACGTCTTAGATCTCAGCTGGTTTGGGGTATGCTTCATAGATACAACTGAGCCAACTGAGTCAGATACTTTAAAAGTCTCTATTAGCTATATCTAAAAGCACAAAGGAAATAAGTGAAAATAAGGTAATAATATATTTTCCTTAACCCATTGTATGCAAAATATTATCACTCCAACATGTGATCAATGTAAAAAACTAATGATATAGTTCACATTCTTTTTCCACAGTAACTCCTAACATATGATTTATATTTTATACTTGAAGCACACCTTCTTAACTGATTTTTAATTCATGATAATTCATCTTTAAAATTTTTTTATCAAAAAGGATGTTCAGACTATCTCAAACTTTAAGAGCTTTACTATAATTGACTATTTAAAACTTAAATTACTTAAAATGGAGAGGCCAGTTCCTCTGTTGGTCTAGCCACAGTGCAAGCACTGCGTCGCTAGCTATTCATGTCTGGCAGCCGCCGTATTAGACAGCAAAGATCTAACAGGGTGACAATTTATTGTAGATATATTGAATAATCCATGTAGTTCAGACAAATAAGTTCAGCTGTAATATTCTACTATCACATTTGAGTAACCAATAATTAAGGGGAAATCAATACCACTGTAAATTTTGGTAACTGATTAGTATTTAGGGTGCTACTCAAGGAGATCTCCAAAATAGCTTTTGAAGGCCTAACTCTAATGGGCATACACCAAGCATATGATCAGGAGAAACCAAACAGGTCAATAGATATGGATCCATTTCCATTATTTTTAAAGGTCTGCAGTCATGGTGACTAACCCCAACATTGTAGGACTCAGATAAAAATCACATTCATTCTCAGACTTTGTAGAACTAAATACAAAATAAGAGTGCCAAGTGGGCAATCTATGCTGAGGAATGAACAGGTTCCTTGGATTAAGACAATACATAAAGTATTAGCACTTTATCAAAGAAACAATAGTCCAGTGAAATTAAAATCCTTACAACAACAAAATGCAGAATTTCATCTTCATTTATTTCAGTTTTCAGTTTTCTGAACAAAGGCTGCATGGCTTTGCACGGTCCACACCAGGCTTGGTAAACATCAATCACTAGAGGGTAACAGAGCTTGTGAAAAAAACAGAGGCACAGAACCTGGACATTGGCATGCCCCCAGCTTGGGCAGAGGCTGGGGCTGGGAGAGCAGGATTTCAGGCTGGGAGCTGAGGGACGGTGGCACTCTGTAGGGTGTCTGGAAGTCACATGGGACAGTGGGACCCAGTACCTGTTAAGCCTTTGTTCTGCAACATCTCTTCCCATAGGCTTTGACTGTTGATGACAGTCTGCAAAAAGTAAGACCTTATAGCTTGTGTCTAGATGTCCCCCTCAAAGCCTCATGCTCTGAGGCTTCTCAGATATGGCTGGATCTAGGGTTGTGATACTGGGATTAAGGGTATGTGATAACTAAATGGGGTCAGCACCATTCTGGGTGTGAGTAATGGAAACCCCAGCCTGGGTGTGGGTGGCACCAATCAGTAGGTGTATCACCTGGATGGAACATTAGGGGGGGAAGAAGGAAAGGAGGCTCGCTGCTTCCTGCCTGCCTTACTATGGGCCATTTCTCCCCTGCCATATTCCTGTTCCATGCCACCCTACCTCGGAGTCAGCCACCTATGAACTGAAACCTCTACAAGCTGTGAGCCAAATAAACCATTCCTCCTCTAACTTTGGAGGTCAGGAATTTTGTCCCACCAATGAGAGAAGCAACTAAGACACAAGCTGTGACGTGTGTTCAACCCACCTGTAACTGCACTTCACCTTGCTTTTTGCTTGCCATCTATCCGCTCTTACAGGAAGAAGGAAGAAAAAAGACAAATCATTCCAAGGAAATTTGAGTTATGCTGTATGTCTACACTCACACAGCTTCTGAATGTACTGTAAAAAATTCCCTCTTTCAAGTATTGGATGCCACAGACTCACTAGAGAAAGGCCTTAGTTTACATTCAGCCCCTTTCCTGCTGGGCTCTGTTCACACCTTCTTACCTTCCCAACAAGCCTGGAGAAGGGAGCCAGTCAGCAGCGCCGGGTTGCCTAAACGGTCCTGAGTCTTCCGAAGAAGAAAGGAGAGTTTCCCACAGCTTCGTTTGCACACAGGCTGGTTGTTGAGACCTGCCTTCAAGGATGCTTAACTGTTAAAATGAAATCACTTGTGCTTTCTGAAAAACAGTGTATTCACGCAAGAGAGCAAAACTCTTCCAGCATGTTCGGGGACCTTTGGCTGACAGGCAGCCCTGGGCTAAAACAAGGAAAGACCCCAGGAGATGACACCCCAGTAGAGGTCTCAGGGACTCAAAGAAGTGGAACCCGCTCTCACCTTGGGACAGTTGACCAAAAGGGATGCTCAGGGGAACAACACCACCTCAGCAGCGGGTTTAGGACCACGGGCACCTACCGCGCTGTCGATAGCTTTAAAGAGGCAGAAAGAGACACAGACTTCCGGAAGATGGAGGACGCCAACGTTTCTGACACGAGCTCGGGTTTCCTTCCCTGCGGGGTCGCGAGGTCCTGGCACCTGTCACAACCCCCAGGGACACCTCTCTTAGGCACTGCTCCACGGAAAGGACACTCCAGTGTTTCTGCTTCCACCAGGTTCCTCTTCCCACACCCGCTTCGGTTTCTCCACAAGCTCCGCTGCCATCCCACGTGCAGGTCAACTGTGTCTCTACTACATAGGCGTTGAGACCTTCCTGAGACCGTGATTTGCAGAGAACACCGTGGTTAGCCAGGGAGGTAGCTCAGAGGCCTAAGTGCCTGCCTGGCAAGTGGGCAAGGACCCGCATTCGGGCCCCCAGCACACACACACACACACAGAGAGAGAGAGAGAGAGAGAGAGAGAGAGAGAGAGAGAGAGAATACAGCATTTGGGCTGGAGATGGGGCTGCTAGCCCGGAGTCCCAGCTTTGCCTGGCTATGGCAGGAGGATCTCAAGTTTAAGCCCAGCCTCTGGGTTAAATCTTGCAACATCTTAGCAAGATTCTATTTCAAAATAATTTTTATTTTATTTTATTTTATTTTATTTTATTTTATTTTATTTTATTTTAGTGAAAGGGCACGGGATGTAGTTCACTGCTGCGAAGGCTCTGGGCTCAACCCCCAGTATGAGAAGGAAAAAAAAATCTCTGAAGAGAAGACCTGTAATTCATTCCAGCACCAGCTCTCTCCACCTTTGCTCCTTTGCCTCCTGTCTGCACCCTGGTGATGGATAATCACCATCTTCCCCTCTATTCACCTCTCTCCTAGAAGGCGGACTCCTATACATCCTCTATTTTTTTTTAAACTGATTAGAATTTTGCACCTACAAATATGTTGCCCATATGGTGCACAGTGCCCTGATGCCCGCTTCCCTCAGCTGTGCTGACCAGAATCAAGACTCCAGAAATCTGGGTGCATCTCTACAGCCATGCTTAACTGCTCACAGACCTTGCTCAAAGCTGCCTTTGTTCCCCCTGTGTCCCTTTTCCAGGCCCAAGGTGGGCCACACATCCCTCACTGCTTTGGGTTGGCCGCAGCTCTAAGCCGGCACAGTTCTTCTAGTCTTTGGCTTTTATGCTGTAGACAGGAGTGCCTTTTTTGTTCACCAATTATCTCATTTTTAGAATTTATACCAAGAATATTCATTTCTAAGAACTCATTCGTGCTTAGCATTTTCACATGGCTGTGCCATTGATCTACAGACTTGCTCAGGCCCCCCGCCCGCCGAGCCCTGCACCCTTGAAGCAACATCCACCCTTTCCCTCATGCCAGGGTCCTAGCAACCACTGATTCACTTTGTCTCTTCAACAGCAATTTCAAAGCAAAACAAAACAAAAACCTCTCTCCTATTCTTGCCCTATCAGTTCTATCCTTCACCCGCACCTTAATGTGGCTCTTGTCTTGATCAAAGTTCTAGGGCTACAGATGTGCGCATTGATCAATTGGCAGGCCCTCCTTCATGGGGACCCTTTTCTGGTATGGACTGTGAGCTAACTTGAGGCAGACAATGTGTGTGTGTGTGTGTGTGTGTGTGTGTGTGTGTGTTTGTGTGTGTGTGTGGTTCTGCATCAGGTCTGTGGTAGTATCTCTACTTGCTGTATTTTCTCCTACCTCCATCAATAACCGAGGTACCGGATCAGTTGTATGTTACTCTCACCTCAGCTCTCTTATTTCATTTGGAAAATTGGAAAATTCAAATCTGTCTATGGATGGTGTAAGTCTGCAACTTGAATGTATCACTGTGACACTACTTTGTAAGAAATACATTTGGTCTCCACCCCAAGTGCTGGCATAAAACTCCTATCACCCTTACAGTTTTTAAGTGATAAAAGTGCTAAGAACATCTTTTATTCTACTATACGACCTTTGACTTCAGGTCCAGACTCAGAGCTCCTAAGTCCTTTTGAATTTTCTAGATAGTAGAGGAGCCCTCTGTTCTAATGAGTCAGCTGAGTACATTCAGCTTCAGGATGGGAACTAGTCACCAGGAACAACAAGCCATGATTAGAAGCTTGGAATGTGAAGTCTCCCCTCTTATTCATGGAAGGAAGAAGGATCAGACGTTTCTTTTAAAAAATCCAACAGTCTACATGATGAAGAATCCATAAAATCCTTTAACTATGAAGTTTTCAGAGCTTCTAACTTGGTAAAGACATCATTGGATCAGAAAGCCACAAACAACTCTACAGGGAACAAACTCTTGCACTAGAAGCTTTTCACACGGCTGTTTATTTACATCCTTCATCATATCCTTTATAAGAATCCCCTACTCATATATAAATATTTCCCTGATTTCTGTGAGCTATTTAACCTGAGAAGGGGATTGTTAGGTCCCTTCATTTAAAACAAAATTGGACAGAAATGTGGATAACCTGGGAACCCACTGATTGAATTTAACATCTGAAGCAGGGGCAATCCTTTGGGAGTGAGCCCTTGGTCTGGGGGGTCTTTACTAACTCTAAGTAGTTACTGTCACACCTAAATTGTTGGGTGCCCAGTTGGAGTCTGGAGAGGAGAACTGGATGGTGTGTGTGCACTGGGGATGGTCACGTATGTGGGGATCAGTAGTATTTTGGTGAGCAGAGGAAGCAGCAATTTTTCTCTTTTACTTGTTCATGTTTCCTTCACAGAGAGCTCCATATGAAGGCCAAGGTTCTCTTCCCCCAAGCTAGTATGTGTACATGGGGTGAGGAGGATCCCTATCCTAGTCCAGAAACAGGCCACCTATCTTCATTTCAAGAGGCATATTTCTAGCAGCCATTCCCGCTCCCTGTGAATAGGAGCTGAATTCTCAACTCTATCTGTAGTATGTGGACATCATCTTCCCAGAACCACCTTTTAAGCGAAGCTTTCCACTTAAGAGAGTCATGCTGCTTTCTGTTTCAGTCCTTCTAGCCTTTAAGATGTTTTGTTTCCCTGTAAAAATGAGCACAGATTAGCTCCCAGGCCAACCCAGCCAGCCACTCAACCTAGCTGTTTCCCCCATATCCTGTTTTGTTTCTCTAACCTGGCAGCTTGTCTTGGATTTGATCTAAATTTCAATCCTTTGAAAAAAAATTATTTATGCTCTTTTACTCTATATTTCCTTGTTTGTACCTAATGGAGCATCTCTCAGCCATTTAGGGAAGGGTCGACTGGGTGTTCAGGGTCTCACTACTAGATCAGACTCATAGTGATCCACCTGTTTACAGCCTCCCAAGAGCTGGGGGGTTACAGGCTTGTGCCACCACACCCAGTCTCAATTGCCAACTCAGTGCATCCTGGTGTGGGGCCCCACTGAGCTATTCTGCTGGCCCCATCCCTCAGCCACATTGGCCAGAAAGTAACCCACTATTTTTCTCTTAGTCATGCCTCCCCTAAGACTTGAGAATTATTGGTCATGCTTACAAATCAAACTTGCCTTACGATTTCCTTAGTTTCCTGCAGTATAAAGCTTTGAGAATTGTACTTCTTTTTTTTCTTATAATTTTATTGATAAACAAAAAACAATAGCAGTTTCAAATCAAATTGGTAGGACAGTTTCAATAATTAACACACTGCATACATTCTTCCTAGTGGTTAATTGTTGTACAAGATGCGGACATGATATCCTATTCACAAACACCATTAGAACAAATCACTCTATTCAATAAGAGAATGTAACTATATATCTATCCTAACCACACTGAATACACAGATACAAAATGGACATTCATCTGTATACCCTTTTTTTGTTAAGTTCTGTTATTTGAATATTATAGGTGTGTAAACTCAGCAAAATAATCTAAAAGAGTCCAGTAGCCCATAATAGTATTGGGTCTTCCGCTTGACTGGCAATGTCAGAAACTGCTGACCTGAGTCCCCTATAGCTCAACATAACAGCATGGCTTTACTTCTTCTATTTCATTTTTATACTTTTCTGCTGTGTGGTTAAGACCAAGGTAAAGCAGGACCTATGCAACAAGAGTTGTAGCTTTTGGGTCTGATAAGGTCAGTGAAATCCCCTCAGGAGAGAATTGTACTTCTGATTGCCTTTGACCTACCCAGAAGCCAAACTTACTTTTCCCATGACCCCATGCTGTGGTCCTATCTCTCCACCATTCTGCAGTGATAACTGTCCTATTTTTAACAGCTAGGTTGAGTGGCTCACTGGGTTGGCCTGGGAACTAATCTGTGCTCACTTTTACAGGGGTAGAATTCCCTGGAATGGCTACATAGAAGTCAGGTGTAAAACCTCCAGCCTAACTCCATTTTTCATAAAGTGCTCTCTGATCTACTGAGGCAGCGTCTTTATCACAAATTTTGTATCTTTTGTTGGAAGAAGAAAAATACCACTACCACACCCAGTATTCCAGGCTGTATTTGTCCTGGCTCTCCATAGCTGGGAATGCACCTGTCCAAAGTACTGCTTTGCTTGCCTGGCATCTTCCTAATATGCACAGTAGTTTCTTGCTGTTGTCCTCATCATGAGTTGCCTAACTTCTGAAGCCCCTGTGACAAGCTTTAGTGTTTTGGTTCAGTTTTGCTTAGTGTTTCTCCCAGAAAGCCATCTGGTAAACCTCTGGGAAACCTTGGTTGTCCTGAGGGCTTGTACTGATAACAAGGTGAAGTAAGATTCTGTTTTTAGGAACTTTTCTTTGCATAGAAATTACTGTGTTGAACCACAGAATGACCAAGAGTCAGTTTGCTGACAACCTGGTCCTGGTAAGACTGCAGCTGTAGAAATCAGAGAAAGCTCCTTTTGAAATAAAATGTGGCAGAACGAATGGGAAAAGCCCTTTTTAGATGGAATAAAGCCCTTTTCAGATATCCTTTTAGAGACAATTTTGCTCACCCCAGGGATGAGGATCTTGTTAGCCAAGTGTGTTGTATTCTTTTACTCTGAGGTTAGTACCTAAATATCAATTCATAAGTAAGATTATGGAAGAAATATTCTTTCTTTATTTTATTATCATTGTGTGTGTGTGTGTGTGTGTGTGTGTGTGTGTGTGTGTGTGTGTTATTGAAGAATGAACCCAGGGCCTTTGCCCTTAGTCACATCCCCACGCCTTTTCTATTTTTTATTTAGAGACAAGATCTCCCTAATTTGCCTAGACAATGTTGGAACTTGTGATGCACCTGCCTCAGCCACCTGGGCTGCTGGAGTTACAGACATATGCTGCCCCAGCTGGCTCCAGATTCTCTTTAATGAAGAGCTTCTTGTTACTCCCAAAAGATGTAACTGTGTAGGCGCCTACAAGAAGAGTTTAGCAAGTACCACAAATGTGCATGTGAATATTTCAGGCAAAATTGTCACATAGTGCTTTTGGTTTTTAAATGGAAACATCATTGCAACCAAAATAAATTTTCATATATTGTTAAATAAGAACAGTTACTAGCTGGATGGTGAACATCCCCAAAGATCCCTGGGTTGAATGCTTGGTCTCTGGGTTGGTGCTATTAGGAAGTGGTGGAGCCCTTAGGAGATGCGGCCTTTAGCCTGTGGGCAATGTGCCTTCGCTTTGGGGGTGCCCCTTTGATTTTCTCTTTTGGGTCCTGGCTATACGAGCAGTTTTGTGTGCTGCATGCTCTCTGCAATCTCATCCAGTAGTACTAGCAAGATGCCAAAGCAATGGACCCACCCAGGGTGAGGCTAGAACCTTCGAGATTAAGAAAATTAAATCTTTTCTCTTTCTACTACAGCAACAGAAACCTAAATAACATACTTATCATGACCAATACACAAGACAACAGGTAAAGTACTTCTTTTAAAAATAATAATTATATAATAGCAAAAGACTTTGAGACATAAGTCTTGTGAGATTTTGATTTGGGTCTTACCAGAATTGACTTCATGGACAAAAGCATCCTGAAAAAGTTGGTTCAAGGAAACTGTGTTATACTGGGTTATAAAAGAGTCTGTATGCTCCAAATAGCCTCGGAGAGATACTAAGTATAGAGAAATCTTATTGTTTTACTCCTTGCGTGCATCCAATCTTACCTTTCCAGATTCATTAAAAGTGATCTCTCCCTTGATTGTGCATCTTTTCTGTGTCCTCACCCAGCACTGTGTATAGTGCTCAATTTTGTTCTTAAAGCATAGGTGTGTTGGCACTTGCTTTTTTGTCCATGCAGGCCCACACCTTCTAAGCAGGTGTGTCGTGACTTATGTCTCTAGGTGTTGTCCCTCCAAAGCCTCATGCACTCCTAGATGAGTCTTCTGGGAACTCGTCTGGGTCATGAGTGTGTAATACTGGATTAGGATGTGTGATACTGGTATTAGGGATGTGTGATAACTGAACTGGTTTAGCATAGTTCTGGGTGTAGTAATGAAATCCCCACCCTCTGTGTGAGTAACACCAATAAGTAGGCTTGCATCCTGGGTGGAATATACAG
>NW_004524607.1:8021561-8041903 GCF_000260255.1 Octodon degus
CTGGGTGGGTCTTGCCTCTAGCCTCTTTGCAGGGAGTTCTGCTGAAGGGTTCCGTGCTGGGCCTGAATGCAGCCGGGGTCAAATGAGGATCCCTGGCCCCGGGTTGTCTCACTCATTCCCCGGGCCTGCACTCTGGGTCTGTTCAGGATCCCACTGCCCCAGGTTGTCTCACTCACTCTCTGGGCCTGTGCTCTGGGCCTGATGAACTCTTTAATAGGATAAATAGGGCCAGAGAGATAGCTCAGCAGAGCTTAGGTAAGCGCAGGGACTGGGATTTGATCCCGACTACATGATGCTCCGCACCCAGCTGCACCGAACCGGCGACCAAGTCTGGGCATGGTAGCTCACACCTGTAATCCCAGCTCTGGGGAGGCTGAAAGCAGGATTACTATGAGTCCTATCTGCCTAGTGAAACCCTGTACAAAAACAAATATACGCACACACACAAAAAAAGATAAATAAAACTATTTAGATTCAACCAATCTTTGCCAGATAATTAATTAAACTTTAAGGAAAATAAATTACTTAAGAACATTAAGTTCATTACTTCAGTTAGAACTAAAAGTAATCTAATTTCTGTGTGATAGTACTGTATGCAACTTTTTGTTAATATTTCCTATTTTCTATAGACAGAAGTGCAAGAGTCTAAATCCAATTTAAAAAGTCATCCAGTATATAATTCTGAACATGTATTTTCTCCTCTTCCAATGAATATAAAAATAAGAATACTGAGAATAAAGGAAACTCATTAAAATTTTCAGAATGAGGGAACTTATTGCTATAATAACCTATGGGGAATGGCAAGATCAATGAGTTTGGACTGGAAATAATTCTGGGCAGTCTCTGAAGCTCAGCACACCTGCTGGCCTGAATGAATCAGGAAGCAGCTGTGCACATCCCTGTGTACCTCCTGGCTCAGTGATTCGGGAACTCGCTATAAACCAAACAGTCACCATTTTCCTCCAGGTTAGGCACTGATTTGTAAAACAATTGGACTATTTATTTTCTGCCCACCATTATATTTCTTGCTAGATTTTTTTAAAAAGTCTTTTATTTATTTTTATTTGTTACAGGGTCTTGCTATACAGTTCAAACTCATAGTGATGTTCCTGTCTTAGCCTCCTCAGTGCTGGGATTACAGGTGTGAATCCCCCACTCCGGGTATCAGGGCAGCATGGTGCACCCGGGGTTCTGGGGCTGGCACGGTGTGTGGTACCAAGATTCAAACTTGGGTCCTTCCCCCTTCCAGGAACGTGCTTAGAGCTATCTCTCCAGTCCCCATTGAGCTATCTCTCCAGTCCCTCTTGTTATATTTTTTGATGATCACAATTCTTACTAAATAAGAAAGCCAAGTGTGGAAGAGTGAAAGCTTGTTATAACCCTTGGAGTCAGAATCACTAGAGTCCTGGTAAATGAAAATAACCAGCTCTCCTGAAAACATAGGTATAGTAAAAGCTTCCACATTTAATTAATATCAATAAATTGTCACACTGTCATGACAGAAAAATCATGAAGTATACAATACTCTTCATTTTAAATTCTGTACATCTTGTTGATTTTTAGTAGAATGTTTTCATTATTGCTGCCAAATCCTCATACCCATAGTCAATATATGATTGCAGTTCATTTCAAACTTGTCAGATTTACAATAGAAATAAAGGCTTGTTTATGATTTTATTCAGCAAACAAATTGCTAGTATTATCATGTGCACATGTAGTTCCAATGGGAATACTGGTTAATATTTTCATTTCTGTTAATGATGAAGACATGTTAGGATTTCACTCATTGGTTAAAGACATGGGCAACTTCTTGCTGAATCAAATAATTTCTAAATCCCAAAGACTATTTCCCTGTTGTTCAGCACTATTTAGAATGGAACAACAACAGCCACAATGTGCTTTTAATTTTAATCTGTGATAATAACTAATAAAATAATAAGTCAAGGCTCTGATTTGTACCATTTGCAGATTTTTGTGGTGCTAAGTACTCCCAAGTAAACAAATCTGAAGTTTCTTCATGATGTTACTGAACAAAGGGATGGCCAATAGCATGTCATGCATCGTCACTTAAATATATCATAAGGTAAATAAACTCAACAGCATACAAAGCAACAAAATGTAATACTCTCCAAGCAAGTGATGGGTTATAAGTATTTATTGTTTTTGTTGGCAAATGGCATACTTCAGAAAATTTTTATAAGTAGTTATTGCACAAACACTAATATTCAGGATATACATAACCCACAATACAATAGACAAAATGCACAGAAGAACTTTAGAGGAACAGAAATTTAAGATATCTGAGAAAACACTCACATACACTTGAACTTACTAGAAATCATAAAAGTGATTAAAACAAAGAGAAATACTGTCTGTCAGTAATAAAATTTGTAAAAATTCAGGAGTTCGGTAGCATCTCAAGGTGGTAAAGAGATTTTGTTATGAGAATAAATGGAAAGAAGGCTACCATTTCTGGCTTTTTACCTAAGTGTCACACTTAACTGAATGCTGGAAGGATTATAGAAATGTTTATCCTAGAATTGTTTATCGAAGTAAAAGCATGAAAACCACTCAAATATTCACCAACAGGGAAACAGTTGTGTAAAACAGACTGTAGCAGCCCTACTGAACACTGCATCAGTGCAGATGTATTGCTGCACGCTGAAAAAAATCCCTATATGAACAGAATGGAAATATTGTCAAGTTGTATTTTTAAATGAAAAAAGTAGGTGGCACAGTTTTGTGAGTAATATGATTTCATTTAAGAACAATTTACCCATATGTCTCTCAATCTTACAGTTCTTTAAAAATATATGTACTCATTTTTTTAGTCACTGGTTGTAATAAATACCTCCCATGTGTCAAATGCTTCTAAAACATAATATAAAATGTAAAGGTGTGGGCCGGGGAGATGGCTCAGTGGAATAAGCGCTTCCCTGGCAAGCACAAGGGCCTGAGTTCAATCCCTGGTTCCACCAAAAAAAAAAAAAAAAAAAAATGTGAAGGTGTTTTTAGAGCTACGTGAAAGCCCTAACATATATACATATGAGGTACCAGTGATTTTATCTAACATGGTGCTCAGAATATGTTATAGGTCAAATGAGACATGAGTTACATCTTCAGTGTTAGATAGCAATGCTGAAACTTTTCAAGTATTACTTGTATCATAAAAGTATATTAAGTCTATAGAAATAATTAATGACCTGTGAGCAAGGTTACTCAATAGAACTAAAACTGAATGCAAAATAAGTGACCTAGAAAGAAGAGGATTGTATTAAAGGATATTAATATTTAAAATATTCTATCAATCATAATTAATATTAAGGAATACTAATATCTGTGCATTGAAAATATAGTGTTGATCCTTGAGTAGTGGAAATTATTTGTTATCTGCATTTTGTTTCTATGTTTTGTATTTTTCATATTTTTTGTTATTATATTTACTTTACAAAAGCACAGAAAAAGAGATGAATAGCCTATGTACAAAAATTAGTAAATAATGGACCATGGAGATAGCTCAGCAGTCTAAGCACCTGCCTAGGCAAGCACAAGGACTCGGGTTCCATCTCTGGTATCACATGCCATGCTGGCCTCACCCTCCAAGACCCAGTGTAGTGGCACATGCCTGTAATCCCAGTGCTGGGGAGGCTGAAACCCGAGGATCACTATGAGTCCAAGCTGCGTAGTGAGAGCCTGTACTAAATGTATGAAATAAAAAAAAATAATAATAAATATTTTAAAATCCATTTTCCTTGATATTCTTGCAGAGCTTTTCTTTGATAGCCTTGAGTTCTTTTCCAAATACTCCTGAACTACACATCAAATGAAAATTAGCTATCATCTTAGCTGAGTTTTCTTTCTTCTTGAATGGAATATCTCTTTTTTATTTCTAAGCATGTATTGCTTTTCTTGTTTTCTTCTGAGCTCTTGGGTAGGTTTTCAGAAACATTATGGAAGTAGGCTGTATTTCCTTAGTAGGTAATTCCGTGTTCATCCAAAGATATTTTCTCCTTGTCATTATAAAGAAAGGGCATAGGCTTTTGAGTCTACAGATGAAAGTTTGAACCTCAGCTTGGCCTTTTTCCCTTACCCTGACCCAGAAGAAGTTCCACATAATGATTCCAACTTTAGCTTCCCGGCTTCACATGAGGCTCGCTGCAGGGAGTTTGTGAGACTGGTAATACAGAGGCAAGCAGAGACTAGCAAGGTGTTATTCTACGGATTTACTTCTCTCCTGACTTTGTTTCCTTCTAAGAGAACCACAGAATTTTAAAAGACATAAGATGCCCCAACTCGTATGCTAACTAAAAGTAAATTTTCTAACAAAAAAATCAAAGAAATTCATGGATTCTACAGTTAAAAGTTCCACTTACCAAAAATAGTGAAGGGGACTGGGAAGCTGAGCCGGGGGATAGCAACAAGAGCTGTACTTAGCAAGACCCAGGCAATCAATCCATGAAAAAAGCAAGAAAGACCAAGAAACAAAGAGTCTGGTGATGATGTAGCTCAGTGAAAAGGCTCTGAATTCAATCTCCAGTATCATAAAAGTAATTTTAAATCCTAAAACGATAAAATTCTTAATAGCTTTGCAACATATTCTTCTGTGGTTATTTCCTTGGAGAAATATCAACCAGCCTCTTAATTTTTGTATATTCTTTTTTCAAGCCCTTATATGAATTTTTCATTTGCACATATTTAAAAAGACCTTCCTTAACATTGTTTATTGTCCTTTGTATTTGAGTTTTATAATCAAACATATTTAAGTGCAACTCCTTGTGCTTAAGCCACCGAGCTAGCTCCCTGGACCATCTCCAGGCAAGGACCTGAAGCTTCCATCTCCTCACCTCTGGCTCCCAGCCTGGAACATGAGAGATGAAAAGAAGTCAGAAGTGGTTATCCAGTGCTCTGGAAGGCTGAGGCAAAAAGATGGTAAGTTCAAACCCAACAATTTAAGGATCTTAGTAAGAGGCTGTCTCAAAGTACAAAATTTTTAAAAATCCTAAGAATGTTGTTAAGTGCAAGATATACACACATACCTCCTGTCCCGGGGCTCTGCATTGGCTACTCTGATCCCCACCACCTCATACTCATACTGATACTCCAGTATTAAACTGACAGCCCTCTCTGAGAGGTCCATGGTGCTGTGGGACTCACAACTACTCAAGCTGTCCTAGTTCAGCTCTTCTCCCTTTCCTTTTGGGTGGGGAAGCAGGTTGGATTCCATCCCAACAGGGAAGAGATTCTAGGCAGCATCACAAGGCAGCCAGAAAGGTGGCCATGGGGCGTCCATGAAGGACACTCAAGAGCCCGCCCCATCTGCTCCCCTCTGTAGCAGGCCTTGCTAATCAGCCCTACTGCACCTATCAGATTCTTGCCCTGACAGGAAGGACCCCAGAAGCTGCACTCCCAAGGTCTGGAAGTGGGAGAGTCTGTGTTACAACATGAGTCAAAAGTGCCAACCCCATACAGGAAGAGCAGGACAGCCTGTCCCAGGTGAGACCCACAGGCAGACACCTCTCCTCTTTCATGACCTTGATTCTGTGCCCCCAGCATTCTAGGGTGTATTTTGTGTTTTCAGACAAACCCACAGTTATTTCACTGGGTGTCTTTATACCTTCACCAACTTGCCTTCTTCCTGAAATGACTTTCCAGTTGTATCTTCATCTGTACTAGCACAGTAGTAAAAAAGAAAAACCATCTTGAGGATCAGAACATTAACTCTCACCAAAGTGAAAGGAATTCAATTTGAATAAGGAACCCAAACTGGAACTCTGCAGAAAATCAGATTACAGGAGCACCCTGAAAGGTACTTGGAGGAGAGGAAGCTGTGGGGCAGCGTTGGGGAAGGATGTGGGACAGAAATCTCCTAACAGTGATAGGGAAAATGCAAGCAGGGAGTTTGAGAGTTCCTGGTGATGTAAGGCGCTTGCTTTAAATGGAGGCCTTTGGTTTTATACATGGGATGATTGGAATGTGCTGTACATGTTTAAAAACATAAACAGGGCGCTGCTAGGGTAAAAGATACGTTACTAAGAGTGATTTGAAGGTGTTTGAAACAAGGGGGAGCACTTGCGGGTGATGGCATTGTGTCTTTTACTGTAATAAATTACAGTGGAACCTTGATTCACAAACTTAATTTTCTCCACAATTCTGGAGAAAAAGCCATGTTCCTGTGAGGAGGACAGCTGGGCTTGTGTTTGTGTGGGGACCATGCCATGGTCCTGGTCATCACGCTACGCAGAGTTTGTGAATCGAAGCAAAATTCATGAGCCACAGCATTACTGCACTTTCTTTAAATATTTACTGCCTTTTCAGTCACATTCCATTGATTATCTGTTTACAACAAAACCTGTCAAATAAAAACATGATGCTCAGCCACCTTCCTCCTCAGACCTGGCAACATGTGTGCAACTTCTGACTCTTCCCCAAAGTCAAAAGGACCAGGAAAGGGAACAATTTTGAATTGATTCAGGGCGTCAAGGTGGCCCTGAGAGTGTAATTGAAGATATTCATGAAGGAGGACAACAGAACTGCTTTAGAAGGTGGAAGAAGGATGGGGTATATGTGTTGGAAGCAAAAGGGGAGGATTTTGAAGGAGATTAGTAGTAATGTACCTTTGACTGTAATTTCTTAAAAATTTTAAACACACACCATATGGTATTTTTTTGTTCATATGAGGTATTTCTGGGTCTATAAGAGTTTATAGGCTTAGCATGAATGTCCCCAACCAAGCAACCTAGGTGGAGAAAGAGAGCCCAGACTTTGTCCTGGGGCAGGTACAAGGAATGCTGACAGCAGCCGTAGCAGCCAGCTCATCCAGGGACAAAGTGGGTGTGATGCTAACATCAGGAGTTACCAGAAGAAGCAGTTGGTAAAAGCATTCCCCAGCCCCACTGAGAGTGGCCAAGGAATCTTCAGTCAGGAAGACTGGCCTGACTCAGCTCAGAAAGTTTAAGCTAAAGGAGGGCTGTGGAGGCCCCATCTTCAGCTAAGGCAGTGGATGCCACCTGAGGAAGTCTGACCAGACCAGGCTTAATAAGATCTGGCCAAGATTTTTTTTTAAATTTTGGCCTGGAATATATTCATTGGTTGTGAATGTAATGTTGTGGAGAAGAACAGTATTTGTAACATGTTCCTACGGAGAGTGCAGGAAAGATATTGTTTTTCATGGGATAAATTGGTGAAAACTCCAAAGTGAAAATAAAATGACCCTGGCAGCAAGTGGCATCTCATACATTGTTTCTAAATTCTGCAGGCTCAAATCTGAAAAAATATCTTTCTTATATGACAGGCCTGTTTCATTTGTTGTTTTGTGTTGCTAAGGCATTCTATTAAGCTATGGCTCCAGCACTTTACTCACTTTTCATTTTACTCAGTCACCACATTGCCCAGACTGGACTTGAAGGGATGATCCTCCTACCCTCACTTCCCAGAAACCAGGGATTGTGGGTCACCATGCCTGGCAATATGAGATTCTTTTGACAACTGTATTTGTGCTTTCTCAGAATACTCTTAGTCTTTGCAATCATTTTCATTGAGTGTTTGGTGTGAGAATTAAGCCCAAATGAATATCCATTGAAGTTCACTAGAAAACTTTGTAAAACCCACAGTTTAGATGTGTCAGTGCCCATGACTGTGTCTGTTATTTTTATCTCCTGGGCCTTAGGTATAAACACATATAGATCAAGGAGGTAGAAATCTTGGAACTGTATTACTATACAGATTCTATTAAGCCTACTCTTGAGATAACTCATGCCAGACATCAGCATCATATAATCACCTCTTAAAAGGCCCAACTCTCTACTCCATTGCTTTGGAGAGTCACCTCCCAACACATCAACACTGGGAACATCCAAACATAGTGCACCTGATGATTGTTTTCTTTATTAAAGTCATAGTAGTTATGGAAACATTTCTAAATATCAGTTTTCACATAGGTGTCTCTCCTTGCTGTGAGTTAGTTCAAAAAGCAGTAATTTTCACAGTGTTTTAAAATGTCACTTCAATTTTTAGGGGACAGAAAATGATGATTACCATTTCAAACATACCTCTTGTATAGCAAAATACTGGCAATCATATGTCCTCAAATCTAAAACTCTTCAATGTTTTGCAAAATAAAAATAAGCCTTTTCATGATATAAATAGTAAAACTCTATGTGGAACAAAATATTTTGTAGTTATTTTTCTGCCATGGGTTCAGTGTCTGTCTCCTTCTGAACTAATACTGAAATTTAATCAACTCCTAAGAACATGTGGTGGTGGTTTTCAGATGTGAGCCTATGACAGATAGTTAGAAATAGATGAATTCATGATGATGAGACTCTTTGTAATGATGTTAGTGACTTTATAAGAGGAAGAGAAGCTCACGCTAGCTCTAAGAGAGCTATGGACTCACAATCTCACCATGGACTTCCCTTGGCCCCTTAAGATGTGGCAGGACTTTCCCCACCAGATGCCAGAATCACACTCTTGGATCACCCAGCTTCCTGAATCATGAACTAAATAAACCTCCATTCTTTTTAACTTTTCCAGTCTCAAATATCCAGTCATTGCAACAAAATATGCAGTCACCCTCCATCCCATAAAAAATATTGCAAAGATTCTATGTTAAGATTATGGATTTTAAAATTAAGTTAGCAACTTAGGTGTGATGAGATAAACACATAGCATAAGTTCTTCTCAATTGGTCTGACTTGTTCCCAAGCTTCTGTCCCAATCAATCCTGAGTGACATAAAGAGGGACCCAAGGCCAGTGCTGTGTCATACATTAAAGAAAGTAAGTGATATGCTGCGGCTAAGAGTTGCTGTAGAGGTCACACACCTATATGTTTCCCTAGCTAGTATGACTTTAATAAATCCCTAGCATCATTTAGGGATAACTGGATTTAGGATTTGTATGTCCTGTTTTTGCTGGATCCAAGGATGAAGAAGGCCAGAAGAGTCAAGGCTGATTATGGCTAGAGCAGCTGGAATGAGCCTACTTGACAAATTTCATGATGGAACCAATAGACCTTGGCTTCATCGATATGGCATGGAGGAATTAGAGACAACGTGTATCTTCTGCTGTCCAGAAAAATGAGGACAAAAAGTCACTGAGGTTATCATTGTAGGTGTGGATAGTGGACATTATAAACAATAATGTATTTCTCACCCTGTGGGTAAATAAACAAAATTGTAAACATCTAAATTTTTCTTCCTGTAACTTCATACATTAGTTTTACTTGCCCAAGAAAGTTTTAGATAGAAGACTCCTGGATATAAAATGTAATATAAAAGGTAATCAGCCTATAAGAACATATCAGTAGAAGATACAGCTATGGAAAAAGGCGACTTGAGAAAGTGAAGATCCAGAATGCTACACTAAGATCATCAACTGCTAAAGAAAGTCAAGCTCAAGAAAGACTAACAAAAAATAAAAAACAAAAATAAACTGAGAAAGAATGATATTACAGAAATCAAAACATTAGGCAATATTAAGATGGTGACAGTCAATAATGGCCGCTGCTGTAGTTAAGTTGAACAGAGTATGAGGAAATACTGTAGTACTCATGTGACCAATCACCAAATGTATCAGAGTGGACTGTATTAGTAGAATGACTTTAATGCAACAGTCCTGGAGAGTCCCGGAGGAATGTAAGACAGGAAACAGGCGCAAAGAGTCAAGAGCTCCTCCTAGACACTAGGAGAGAAAGCTGGATGGAAGGGAAGCAGGGTTGCAAAAAGAAGGATGAAAGTGGTAGAGAGCTTTGTTATTTTTATTTTTTTTTAACATGAAAGAAGTTTATTCTGCCTGCATTTGAATGCTGGTTTACCAGTCCAGTAAAGAAGAAATAGATGGGTGGGAACAGGTGAAGGAATGGACTCAGATGCAAGAAGGTGGTTCTTCCAGCATGTCTGTATGAAAAAAAGTTAGGAAATCAGTCAACTTATTTTTTTTCATTTACTTTTATTCAATAATTGTGAAATAGCAAGGAATGAGTCTAGGCCTTGAAGACACAGAAGGAAATATCATTTGGTTCCTTCTCTATGTGATCTTTGTTTTGATTTAGATCTAAATTGTTTCCCAGAAGTCTCATTTTTTAAGAAGAGGGGCTTTGGGATTGAATGATGTGGGCACTATAATCATGGGTAGGTCATTAATCCACTGATAAATTCACAGGAGAATATACTGTTCAGGAAGTGGAGTGTAGTTGCTGGTTGTCCCTGGGAAGAGACCTACAGGGTGTGAGCTTGTCCCAGGCTCCTCCTTTCTCTCTATGCTTCCTGCCAGCCATGGGTTGAGCAGCTCTCCTCCCCTCTTCTCCAGATTTCACAGAATTAAATCCCCAGTAGTAGGTTTCATCTCTTGCTATCTTAAAAAAAAAAGGTTTGATTTCTAGACAGACCTAAACATATACAATCAATTAAAACATAGTCCTCTCTCTCAAGTATCTCGTGGCATTGGGGTTGGAATGTGCAGAAAATAATTACACATGATAGTTGTAAGACTGTTGGACAAGTACAATGATAAAAATCTCAGGGCCTGTGAAAGAACTCAGCAGACCACAGCACCTGCTTAGGCAAGCTTAGGCAAGCACAGGGACTGCGGTTCAATCCCCAGTACCACATTCCATGCCAGCCCCACCCCAGGGCAGGCTGAGCTGGCCAGAGTCCAGGTATGGTGGCCCACACTTATAATCCCAGTGCTAAGGAGGCTGAAAGCAGGAGGATCACCATGAGTCTGAGTTACATAGTGAGACCCTGTAACAACCAAATATATTTTTTTAAAAAGTCTCTATCAATATGTTTATGAGGTATCAGATAATACCGGCTGGTATGTGTCCCTATATTAGCTTGATGATCATTGGGCTTTTAATTTCATTATTTGCTAAAAGTTTTTTAATTTAATTTAATTTGAAGAGGAAAAACAGAAGTAAAAATAAATAGCAGAAACAAAGATAGAAGCAAGATAACATACAACAATACGTAGGTTACAAATTTTCAAAACAAGTATAGCTAATTAACAATGGTTGTTCCATTATTTTTATCATCAAATCTGTTGCTCAGATTAACAGATAGAGTTATACAAGAATGGTCATATAATTGTCTATTACCACTTGCTTTCAAGAAATCTTAATATTTGTTAAAAGTTTTAGATTGAAACAATTAAGAAAAATACTGGAAAGATTCACTCAAAAGGAATGAAGCTGCAGCTACTACATGGGCCAGGGAATGAAGGCCTTGCTAGAACAGTAAGTTAAATGAACTAAGGAAATTGGCATATATTGAAGACTGATAGTAAGTATGCAGGTTGAATTTTTCCTGATCTGCCCTCTGCTGATAAATTATCAGCAAACACAATGCCAGTTGTTCTTTAGACTTGAGACTCTCGCAGAGGTTCTTGTCTCTCACCACATAATTTCCTCTCTAGATTCTCTCTTTGGTGGCTGCCCTGTGTCTGACCTGTACATATAGCTGCTAATGTCCTACCCTTTCGAAAGCTGGAGCTTGTACCAGGAGGGTAAAGAGAATAAAAGCAGAAAGAGGAATTGGCAGTGAAAAATCCTTTGGTAAAAATCAAAAATGACTGAGGGAAAATCTTTAAGAAGGCATGTTGAGGACCAGATACAGAAGATGGAATCCCTATGATGTAGTCCAGTTGTGATTAAAAGGAAAAAAGAGAAGCCAACATAAGAAAAGAAGTTCTTACATTTCAAACCAGTAGTTTTCTATTTAGGAAATTTTCATGTCCATTATTATCATTGTTGCTATCTACTGTTTAATGTGTAACAGGTTGCGACTCAAGTGCTTTCATTTTTTAGCAGGCCCTGGAATCAAACTCAGGGCCTTGCACTTGCCAGGCAGTCACTTGTGCCCAGTGAGCTATCACTCCAGCCCTGTTTGACCTGGCTTTCTGATGTAATGCTTTTACTTCACAATTAGCTAAAATGATTCCAACCATTTTTCTACATACAGCATGTGATGATTCTATACTTTCTCAAATATTCCCTGAAATTCTCCAAAATTCATAATTTCCTGAGCATCTTCTGAGCTCAAAGCTCCAGAATTAGCAGAATTCTCCCATCTGTCTATGTCTTCTATCATCTTTCCATTACACTTTCTTCTATTGCATTCAGTCACTCCAAGTACCAATGACCAAAATTTAGGTCACTTTAGAATAATTCCAGACACCTGCATAACTTGCTATTTGAGTGACATACACATTCCTGTGATAAGAGTATGAAGTGTAACTCTCCTTGCAAAAATATCATATCACACTTTAGCAAAATATGTATGTGTCTTATTGGCCTCAACCTTTGATCTTCCAAACACAGAAACCCAATGTGGACAGATACACTGAGAGCTCACACGAAGGCTGATTATGTGGAAGCCCTGTCTGTTAAGATGGACAACAGTAGAGAAAGTAAGAGGATCCTACTTGTGTCTAAAGGTCTTCTCTTGTTGGTCAAGCTGTTCTAGAAAGATCTGCCTCAAACACCAACTGGCCTCTATATCCACAGAGATAACTGCCATCCAAATTGAGCAACCAGACTTTAACTACTGGCCTGTAAAGAAGTTGGAACTCGCACACTACATGGCTAATGCACGTTGTCTATTGATTGTGTTTTGTGAGATGTACTCTTGTTCTTCTCCTCCCTGTGCACTCCAAAAACAAAGGAATCTATTTGCGTGGAAGTAAACCAGATTGTGAGATTGTTGAACATCACCTTTTTAAACTACAGGAAACACCAAGGTTGCTATGCCAAAGTTTTAACATTGACAAAAAGGCAAGCACAGCTCAGTCAGAACAAAAAATAGATCAAAATAAAATTTGTGCTGACCTCTGGTTTCTGTTTCCACAGGTATGGAGCTCAGAAGCTGCTACTCTGCCCTAACAACCAATAAAAAGCTGAGCAAGATGGAAAAACAATTAACAATTTGTCTTAGTTCTGTAGAAATGAGGTCAAGGGGCAAAGCACTGCCCACTAAATGAGGGAAGCAGATAGGCAGGGACAGAGAACCACAACTCACTCAAACAGAAACTCTGAGAAATCTCCACAGGAAAGCCCCACAGGAAACCAGAGAAAAGTATAGACAGTGATAGACAAATACATGAAGGTTCAGTATGGACATGACCAAGAGTGAAAACACAAGGTGTTCTCAGGCCCAGATCAGCCTCACACTTCCTTGAGTTTTACCTCAAGGAGCTTGACCAGCTCTCATAGTACAGCATCAGAGAAAAATTGCCTTGAGCAAACTGTCTTGAATTACCTCAGAGTATTCTGTTCTTATTAAAATCTGTCTTCAAGAGAAATTATTTAACCAGAATCCAATGTGCTGGGATTTAAAGAAGAAAGAAATGCAACTCTAGCCTGCTCTAGCTGCAGTTTCCTTGAATCCACCTTACTTTTGACTCCTAAAGACCTCTTTATAGCAGCTTCTTTTTATGCAATATCAGTACCCTCAATAGCTTTTTTGTTTGTTTGTTTGTTTTGTTACCAGGGATTGAACTCAGGACCTTGCGCTTGCTAAGCAGAGGCTTACATTGCTGAGCTATCTGCCCAGCTTCTTATAGCAGCTTCTTTTATCTCATAAGTACATGATGGACAGCTAACAAGACAAACTTAAAAGACATACTATGTAGAAAAAAAAAAAACAGTTTGAAGAGACAGTGACAGAAACAATCTCTGAATTTGAAGATATCCTCTCAACAAACAATTCTGACACAAGCGGACATCTGCATACAAAATATGTAATTTAATAACTCTAGACTCAGGTTGGGGACATAGCTCAGTGGTCCAAGTGCTTGCCTGACAAGTGCAAGTACCCAGGTTCTGTCCCCAGTACCACATGCCGTGCCTGCCTTGGAACCCTGGGTGTGCCACGCTGGCCACCAGAAAAGGGCTGGGATGGGATCATTTGGAGTCTGGGCTGAGTAGCAAAACCATGGACTTGAGTTGTTAATATCTGGGGAGAGAGAGAGAGAGAGAGAGAGAGAGAGAGAGAGAGAGAGAGAGAGAGATTTAAAAAAAATAACTAGACCTAATCAGGTGCCCTTCAAAAACATCAACTCAGAATAGATCCCAAGCCTAATGTAAAAAAGACTACAGGAAAGGCATGAGTCATAAAATAATCGATAAACTAGATTTCATTAAAATTATAGTTTTATGCACTATGAAGGAAACTTCCAAGAGAATAAAAAGACAAGTAAAGAATTGCAAAAAATTTATAAAAGCTATATGTCTGATAAAATAAATTATCAAAACTGTACAAAGAATGTTTAAATCTCAGCAATAAGAAACCAATCCAATTCAGAAATACAGCAGTGACATTAACAGATACATTGCTAAAATGTATTTATGTATTTTCATACATATTCATTGATCCATACATATATATTTCTATCTGTATTTGTATATTTATGTATATATGCCAAATAAAGTGTGGAAAGATGCTTCCCATCACCTATTATCAGGGAAATGCAAGTTAAAAAACAATTGAGTTATTAGCGCACATTTATTAGAATGGCTAAGCCCAGAGCCCTCATACAAGAAGTTCCATTCATTTCTAAGGAAAATGCACAGTGAGGGGCCCGGGGAGGTGGCTCATTGGAACAAGCGCTTCTCTGGCAAGTGCAAGGGCCTGAGTTCAATCCTTGGTTCTGCCAAAAAAAAAAAAGAAAAGAAAAAAGCAAGAAAGAAAATGCACAATGATACTGCCACTCTGTGAGATGGTTTGATGGTTTCTTACACGATAAAGTAGCTTACCCATATGACCCAGCAACTCCTTTTTGAAATATATATTAGTTGATAACAAAAACCTGTGTTGATGTTTATAATACATCTAATAAAAACGGCCTAAGCTTGGAAATAATCCAGATGTTCATTCAGAGGAAGATACATAAACTGTGGCATGTTCAGGCAGTGAAATATTATTCAGTAAGACGAGTAAATGGTTTGAAGCCATGGAAAGATATGGCAGAAATTTAAAGGGATTTTGCCAAGTGAAAGAGGCCAATTAGGGAATGCTATACAGTGTATGATTTAAACTACATGATGTTCTGAAAAAGGCAAAGTATAGAGCCAGTATAAAAGATCAGAAGTTTCCAAGGGTTAGAGGGAAAGGAGAATGAGTGGGTGGAGTTGGAGGATTTTTAGAGAATTGGAGCTATTGTTTATGAAGCCATAATAGTAAATGTATGCCATAGTGCACATAGCATATTTCTTAGAGCTTATAGATAATGTCCAACACCAAGAGCAAACCCTGATGTAAACTATGGCCTTTGGGGAATTGTAATAATATTTCTACATAGGTTCACTGATTGTAATAAATGTTCCATCTCAGTGTAGGATACTAAAAGCAGGACAAACTGTGACTATGTAAGGGCAGTAGGTGTATGGGGACACTCAGCTTGATCTTTATTTTTTTTTATTTTTTTTTTCTTGATCTTCTTGCAAAATGAAAACTTTCTGCTCATTTTTTCTATGAGGCTAAACTTTTCTAAAACACTGTCAATAAATAAATCAAATAGAGGACATCAAATAAATGTTTGACATCTCACATATCATTGATCATTTCAGCCTCCCAGTTGCTAAATCCCAAGGTCCATCCTTAAAAGTGTTTCAGGCATCCTTCCTCCCTTCACAAGCTTTCTCCAGCTCATTTTCTCCCTGTCCCTGAGTCCCTTCTGAAGCTGCCAGAGACCACATCCCGACTCTGGCCACTTTCAATTCCTCTAGTAGGCTCTTGTGAAGAATTCATTCCGCTTTAAAAATGGCATTTCATCAAGGAACTTTCTTAAACCTGGGGCCATTTTCGTGTTAACAGAAAAAGCTTTCAAGTAAGACAGTTGTTATTTCTGGAACAGTCTTCTAGATTAGTGGGTCTCAGGTTATTTTGCTCATAATAATCCTTGAATCACTGTAATACAATGTAGTTTATTTTAAAAGAACAGAAAATAGAAATAAATTTCTACTATGGCTCTTTCTACACCACCCCAATAAATTGTTACATTTGCATAATTTTATTTTCCACATAACAGATAGGTGGTCGTGGCCTTCTGGTATAATGTATGTAAATCCTGTGTCTTTTGTCTTAGTTTTCTCTCTTTCCAGTTTTCTATACAACATTTCTGCCCAGTGAGCTCCATGTGGAATCATGTGAAAATGGAAACTCCAAACCCAGTTTCAAGAGTCAAGTACATTCGTAGCTTTGGCAGACTTTTTTCAACCTTCAAGTTCAAAATTAGTTGAAATTATTTTTACTAGAGGGCCAATTAATGGGTCTTTATATAAAAATAGTGTAAATGTGGAAATGTTACCCACTATGCAAACTGTGCTATGTGGAAATATTAGTATTAAGAACAGAGAACTTGAGGATTTAAGAAAGAGTTCAGGGGGTCACAGGAAGAGGCTGTCTCTTTGCTGCTAAGTATTAATAAAGAGAAACTTGTTCTGCATCCCTGTTAGAGAGAATAAAAGTGAGATGGGAATCAGGAGGCATGGGAACCACCTCAGAACCTCCTGCTAGATTCCTCAATGCTCTGACATAACATATATATATATATATATGATTTTTTTGTATTTAGTGCAGGGTCTACAGGGTCTCACTACACAGATCAGACTTGTAGTAATCCTCCTGTTTTCAGCCTCCCAATTGATGAGATTACAGGTGCACGCAGCCACGCCCAGTCTCATTGACCCTCTCAATGTGCCCGAAGGGTGGGGCCTGCACAGCATGCCTGAGAATCGAATCCCGGTCACTGAGTCTGCCTAAACAGATGCTTTAATCCTCTGAGCTATCTGGAAAGCCCTTCTTCTGACATAACTTTTTTCTTGCTGAAACTAAAGTTGTGAAGCATTATACACACAGGAGTAGGGATGGCAAGGAGAATCCTCTCTAGGGGAGCTGCAGAAAGCTACGATGACCCTGATCTAGCAACAAGATGATAGTGCTGCAGACAGCTCCACCTCCCTTCCCACACTCTGCATATACGTATGTCTGTGTTTGTAGCAGCACAGCCTACACCTTGCGGGGGGGCCTCTATGTCAAACAACAGATGATTGCATAATGAAAATGAGGCATTAGGACACAATAGAATAGGATTCTGCTACAAAGATGCATAAGTGTGAAACTTTTGTAAGAAAACGGATCATGAAACCATGAGACCATGATATAAAGTGACATAAATGAAACACACAATCTTAAATATTGCATGGCTTCTCTTACATGAGAAATCCAAAATATAAATAATTTAATGAGCAAAATAAAAGATGGATAATAGGAAACAGGAAGATAGAGATTTTGCAAATGGGAAATAGATCTAGAGATGGGAGAAGAAAGAGGGGCAGAGGAAGTAAGAAAAGTTATGTATGATACTCTTGTACCAACACCCCATGATTAATGTTATCAATACGTAATGCAAACATATTATAAAATATACATGTAAAAAGAAATATATAAAATACTTCCTAAAAAAGAAAAAATGGATAATGTGGTCAATTTGTATTGAGACTAAGAGACCTAATGTCCTATTGTAAATGAGGGATGGTAGTTGTTCTTCAAAGAGAGAGGAACAACCAATTTTTTTGTAGGAAGACAGTTTTGATTAAAAGCAACCTACCAATTTGATAATTATAAGCAGAGAATTTGAGAAATTTTCTAGTCACAGCAGCTCTCATTTAGTCACAATAAGTTTGTCACAATGGTAGGAATGTGATTACCGACAAAGTAATACAGAATGTTTTAATGGACCACTCCACCTACGAAGCATAGCATATCTAAGCAACAGACTGTTGTTAAAGCAACACAGATTTCATTGTAAAGAACCAACTTAGAATTTTCCCTCTCTGAATAATTTTGAATAAAGTGTACCCGGAATACATGGTGTGGTATAAAACAAACAACTATTACCAGGACGAAGAAGAAACTCTTGATTTGGGCCCTAAATTCTTGATGGGCCCACATGTCAGGCCAAAGAGCCTTTATCAATTGAAAGATGACAACCAGCTGTAGCAAGAAAAGGATCACAACTGTGATCATCATAGTGACAATCATAGAGTAGTTTATGACAATGATTTCCTTCCGTTTGAGGTCTCTGTAGAACTCAAAGCATCGCTGTTGTTTGGAGTGACTTGGATCTGTGCCATATTGTAAAAAAAAAACTGTCAAAAAAATAAGGCCACCCACTGTCCAAATAATAATGCTCAAAGCTACCGCATAGTGCTTCTTCAACTGTTGCACTTGGAGTTTCTTGAAATAGATGAGTAATCGGAGTATGACAATGGCCACATAGAAAACAAAAGTGAAGTACATATGGCTGTAGATGATGCTGCTGACCAGCCGGCAAGCAAAAGATCCAAGGCTCCAGGTGGCTGAGAAGTAATAGCTGACGCGGAAGGGAAGGCTGACCAGCAGGATGGAGTGCAGTGCTATGATATTGAGGACGAATGTGGCAATCACTGATTGGCTGCTCCTTTTGGACATCATGCATGACATTAAAACCATTCCAGTAGTGCCACCAAGTAAAACCACACTGTAGAGTATTATCAAAATAACCCTGCAGTACATATCACATTGTCCTAGATCTGTGTTTGAGACATTCACCAGGACGCTTGCATTGATTACCTCCATGCTTTGCCATGAAAAGCTGAGAAGACCATAAAACTCTAAAACAAAAGTTTACAAAATTATGATTAATAAATTGTAGTTGAAACTATACAGTCTAAGAACTAATAGTATTGAATTTTGCAATCTTGGACAACTATAAATAAACCAGAAAATATTATTAGAGATGCTACCCAATAATTCAAACATACTGAAGAGATAAAAGAGAGTGAAATAAAATAGTAAAAATAAGTTTAAATGCTAAGCTAAGAATTGTGCTCCTAGCTATTCTACAAACAGGTATATTCCTATATATACATCAGGATAAAAATTAGAATGTGGTACATTAGCTTCAGGTGCAAAGCTTAAGGAAAAGTCAAACAACTCAGTAAGTGAATAAAATTTAATGCAATATTTTAAAACTAAAATGAATGTAAAAATTCATGATTAGCAAAATGACAAAATTTTAAATAAAAACAAGATCAGTACACATTCAATGCACCTTCAAGCCCAACTTTAAAAAGTTAGCTGCCCCATTGTCAAGCAAATTAATTCGGAATAATATAAAGAAAAGCACATAAAATTATATGTAATTATTGTTAGAAGATGCCCCAGACACCATTTTGGAGTAATTTGTGTAAGCAGCTTTCAGACAGGGAGCAGCCTATAATCAATGTCTCTTGCAGCCCTCTTGTCTTGAACGTGAGTCTTTTCTTGCACTTCTGTGTTAAAATTTGCTGTAAGGACACAGTTTAAAATTGGGTAATTCTTTATAGCTGAGAACAATTGAGATGGGGGAAAGGCGAAAATGTAAAGAAATATTTACATATGTATGATAGCTAAGATAATTGTACTCCTCATACTTCGTTGAAAAGAAGTTAGTACTTATATTTTTAATCAGTTTTGCATGTCTATATCTGAGCACTACATTGAAGATAACAATATAACAACATAAATTATAATAGCCATCATTAATTTCCTATCATCTTGGGTTGGAATTCTGTATCAGTTTTGTTTTTGTTTTATTCTTTCTTTTAAAAAAATGTGGGTGAGCTGCTATTTGGGTCTTGCGGGTGTGACTGTAAGGGACAATGATCCGTATCAGTAGGACACCAGAGCCCTGGGCACCTGCTGTTCTGCCAACAGGAGCCATCCCTGCCGTTGAATTGCTGAGGGTAGGGTGGGAGTGTCTTTGGATTCACAGAAAGTTATCTGTGAAGTGAGAAAGGTTGTGCTACCTGCATTAAAGAATTATTCAGAAATTCAATGAGATAGTGTCTTTGAGAAAGTTTACCTGAAAGAATAAATACAGTCTGAAAGGTAAAAAGATACAGTGAAAGGGAAGAACTTGTTCAATAGGGAGGAAAAACTGGGATGAGAAAAAGTACAAAAGAAAGAAAGGGAAAAGATACGTATATACGCAGGATAATTTGGATAATGACACTGCCAGTTTCTGCTGGCCTTTTGAAATGAGCAGTTACTTTTTTCTTTTTATTTTTTTTCTTTTTAATTTCTTATAATGTTTTTGTTATTGCTTAGTTTTTTCTTTAAAGCAATTGTGCATGTTTATATTTAGCAACCTAAACACCTAATTTGAAGATAACGGCCAGGGAGATGGCTCAGTGGAATAAGTGCTTCCCTGGCAAGCGCAAGAGTGTGAGTTCAATCCCCAATTCCGAAAATAAATGATTAAATAAATGTAAAAATATAAAAATAAAAAATTTCGAAACCCAGTCCTAGCCCAGGTCCGGTGAGTG
>NW_004524607.1:8042003-8051263 GCF_000260255.1 Octodon degus
AAACACCTAATTTGAAGATAACGGCCAGGGAGATGGCTCAGTGGAATAAGTGCTTCCCTGGCAAGCGCAAGAGTGTGAGTTCAATCCCCAATTCCAAAAAAAAAAAAAAAAAAAGACGAAGATAGTGTCATGCAATACAGCAACCATTATTGAATTCCTCGTACTTTGTTTAGTGAAATTTTAAATTGTTATTTTGTATTCTTTAAAAAAGTTTTTTTTTAAAGAAACTATACAAATGGTATGATTCATAAGTAAAACAAGGGAATGAGTTTTGTACCTACTTCCTTATTCCAACTAGGGGTTGATTCGTGGTTAGGTTCCATAAAATTGTTACTGAATCAATAAATATATCATAAATCTATGACTGTTTAAAAAAATAAACGTTTTAAACTCTTGTTTTGACATTTTGAGTTCCAGAAAACAATGGCTCAAATGTTCCTCTTTAGAAAGTTCTGGGTCATGTCTCCAAGGAACTCCTCCCCACCTGGCCAGAGATAGAATTTAATCACTGGTATCTGAGTAAGGAAAAATCATGCGGGATGTAGCTTATTTATTGTCCTCAATTTACTGCAACTTAAAAACTGTGATTACAGCTTGCATAACAATCTAACTTTTATGTTAAAATATGTATATTAATAAAGTACATACTCATAAGCTTTACATGTGAAACAATATAACTTTGTGTACAACAAAGTCCATTTAGATTTAGTTATAAATTTTGTTCAAGCCTAAGCAGGCAAGACTTAAAACTGAAGTTATTTTGAAGCAAAAAAAGCTTAAATAAGTCCTACAATGCTGTATATGGTTAGATTTCTAAATTTCCGTGTTAAAAACATGTAATTGTTTATTTCTACTTTTAAAATATTTTTTTCATATTCTGTAATGATTTAAAGTTTAACATATCAATACTTGATGGAAAATACATGTTTCATGTTATGTCTAAGATGTTTGATATTCAGACAGACAGTGAGGTTAAACTCAACTTCCTATATTATAGGGTAATAGTATCCTTAAGCTTCTCTTCTGGAGGGTTAACAACTTAAATTTGCAGACCAAAAATTATAAAAAAGGAAGGGCTGCAAGGACAGCCAACATTTTGGCCCTAGCCTTTAAAGGTCAGTGAGGACTCAGGACATAAGAGAATCTGTACTGTAACATCCTGTAACTCACTGATGTCCCAAAATTTCTGATCAAGGAGATATGGGGCCACAGAAGAAAGAGATTGACGATGTAGAGTGTATCTAAGGAGAGTCACATGGAGAGAAAACATTCTCTCAGGCTTTCACAGAGAGCAAATTGGTCAAGCAATGGCCATGACTCACCCACATGGCTGACACTGATAAAGGATCTAAAAACTGTGGTACAGGGTTTCAGGGTAAATCCTGAGGGGATTTGACTGACCTTGTCAAATATAAAAGTTACATTTCTTGTTATATAGGTCTTGCTTTATCTTGGTCTTAACCACCCAGCAGAGAAGTACAAAGCTGAGGTATAAAAAGTAAAGCCATATTAATATGCTGAGCTGTAAAAGGCTCAAGTCAACAACTTCTGACTTGCCAGTCCTATGGATAACCTACTACTATTATGGACTACTGGACTATACTGGAATATTTGGCTGAATTCACACACCTACAATATTTAAATGTCTATGGAATACCCATCTCTGACAAAACTAACAAAATAGGGGGATACAAATGAGCTACCATTTTGTATCTGTATATTCAGAATAGTTAAGATAGCCATACAGCTACTTTCTCTTAATTCGATGAGAAGAAAGATTTGTACTAATAGTGTTTGGACAGGGTATCATGACTGCATCTGGTACTAACCACTAAGAAGACAATATGCAACATATTAATTATTGAAACTGTCCTACTAATTGGTTTTGAAACTGTCTCATTGCTATTTGTTTCTCAATAAAATTAATAGAAAAATTTTAAAAAGAAAGCCTAAATATTTTGATCAGTTCCACAGTTGAAATGGGCACATCTCCTGGCTCATAATGGAGAGGACATTCAAGTCTATAGTCCTCACTTCCAAAATACAAACAAAATTATAATGTCTACTTTGCAAGAGTTTTGTGACATGTTAGTTTCAATCTGCAAAGAAGCTAACAGATTCTCTAAGTCAATATCGCTATTCACTCTATAATGTACATGAAGATATTACACAAAAATAAGACGCAAGATTCTGTCCATCAGACAGATCTTAAATTCATAGGTTAAGTTCACAGGGAAAGGAAGGGTCAGATATCACTTTTCTTTTCCTTCAAGATTTTACCATTATAACCACAACACCAGCCCTTACTACTTTTCAAAGGACTGCAATTCTAGGTATTTTTTGCTCATTAACATCAAATGCTGAAGTATCTAGAGACCCACTGTACTAAGAAAAAAATGGCCACCCAAACTACTTACTATCTCTTCCCCTTATGCTTTGCTTCTGTAGGTGATGGAAGGCATGCTGGTCATTTGTAGATTAGCTCAGGCAGGCAATAAGCACAGTCTGTTGGGACAAAGACTCTAGTAACCAAAAAAGTAAAGTGAATTCATAGAACCTCTCATGGAGAAATCCCCACAGAGAAGCTCAAGCCTTAGACAAAATTAAACAAAGAAGTTACTAGGTTGAGAGAAACCATCCAAGCCACAAACGGATGTTCATTGCTATAACTGGTTGTGACATAGATTGAAAATTACTCTTGTAAGTAAAGACTTTTATTTTCACTATCAATGCCTTATTTTTCTCACGATTGTGCAGAAGTAAATTTTTACAGTGTTGTTTCTCTTCCTACATTTATGTATTTCCAAGATGCTTCACATTCGGAGTAGAAATGTGAAAGTCGAAAGGGAAGTACTTTCTTGGTAACTTTTGGATACTCAGTGTAAGCTCAACATATTTCTACACCTGATTTCTAGTTTCCAAAGTCTCCTTTCTCTGATTGCATCTGCCACGTGGAGATAACAGTTCTTTTGGTAATGTAATGTCAAAAGAAGGCTCAATTTTATTTCCAAAGTCCTTCATTTTTTTTTACCTGAACCTTCTCACTCTCTGTTCTAACTTCCCAGACATCTTGAACTGTCCTAAGATATCAAAGTATCATTTTAATGAAATGTTGAGCTGCAGAGGAAATAAAGACAGCAGAGGAACAACAGGCTTTCAATGGTTGCAGGTAGACATAGCCCAAGTCTTACTGTTGCTCAGTATGGAAATTAAGAGGGATTGAAACTTTACCGCCTGTAATGCAAGTTCATAATGGCCTACATTTATGTACCAGATGATAAAATTCACATTTGCTTTGGAAAAAAAGAAAGTATTATACCTACCTGCACCATCTGCTACCTGATCATCCAACAGTGCTTGTGGCCACAAAGCTCTAAAACAAGAACATCAAAATGTAGTGGAGCCATATGCTTAATTATTTTAAGGAAAACTTTCAATGAAAGATAAAATTTCAACTCTTTTCATGAAAGTCAGATTTGTATCAGCTCAACTCAGCTGGAAAAAGTTCATATGGAACCAATTTTTCAACCAATTTTAAACATCTTTCCTTCAGTCGAATTAATTCAAAGATACAAAATCTGGGTTATAGGTCCAGATTTGGACATATTATCTGACAGTCCTTATTTTTCAGATAAAATGTGTTCCCGGAGTCTGCAGGATAAAGTAAGTTCCCATAGAAACCATGCTATATTTAGGGATTGTTTGTCTAATGAAGGACAAACTGGGAAATAAGTTGGATGAGACCAACATTGGAAGATGAACATACAGTTCAGGTACAATTCAGGTCTCAAAGATGAACACAAATTAATTATTCACATTGATGACATAGATCTGCTACACAGTCTGTATGTTGTATTTATAACAGAGCTAAAAGAATGAATGTATTCCATACTTTCCTAACATAGTCAGAATTCAGCTCTTTCTCCTTGGGGAAGTAGTAATGATTTGAAGAAAAATGGCACATGCTTAGTATGAGAACTTGAATTTCTTCTAGTAGAATGCAGTCTTCTTACTCAACAGAGGAATCCATCAGCATTTGGAATCTAGAAAATTAACACAAGGCCACAGAACCAGTTAGGGAATAAGGAGATAAGATGAAAACTAGGATCCTTCAGACAAATTTTC
The DNA here is from genome assembly GCF_000260255.1 of Octodon degus. Classification (NCBI taxonomy): domain Eukaryota; kingdom Metazoa; phylum Chordata; class Mammalia; order Rodentia; family Octodontidae; genus Octodon; species Octodon degus. The sequence continues at coordinate 8,046,129 of NW_004524607.1, forward strand.
ATTCCCACCACACCAGGACACAGACATTTTGAGGAATTTGAGAGTCTTTGCGAGGCATTTGAAACACCGATGGCTTAATTTCCTGTCTTGTCCTTCTTCCATCTTTGGAATTGAACTAAACCTTTAACTACAAGCCTATTTAAAAGTTTGACAGAATTAAAATTCCTCTTTAAGTATAGTTTTCCCCTTTCCAAATTATCAGAGTAAGACAGAAACACAAATGAATGGCCTCTGCTAGTTTTCAAAAGACAAAATCAAGCAATTCTCAGCAGGAACAGTTTGAAAACCACTGCTACCATTTTTCCTGATAGGTACCTGAGAGTGGGCTGTGGGAGGGCTTCCTTGTCCCTGAATCAATAGGATGGAGGTGACTTTACCTTCTCTACAGCTGTTAAAGTGCCAGCATTGTTAAGAATGTCCTTAATTGAAATATTCCTAGGAAAATGGTAACAAAATTAGCAACTAATTCCCAAATCTATTTCCTCCCAAATTATTAATCGAGGCCAAAATACCCAGAGACTGAGCCAACACAGATACTGGAAGCAGTATCTAGGTCGTCTCCTTATCCCGGGTGCCCATTCTTCAGTGTCTTCACTCATCTCCCTGTGGATGTTTCTATACGTCTGTTTTCTTTCCCTCAGAAGCAACAGAAGTTTCTCCCATGAAGACACGAGTTTTGGAATGAGAGGAGTCCAGGTCAGTCATCCCATCCTTCCCCTCTATTTTGCAGATGAGAGATGAAAACCCAAGAAGAGCGCTCTATACTTCTATACCAAGGAGTAGGACCCCTGCTAGTGATTCTGAGCATGATTAGGAGTTAAGCAAACAAACATTTAAAAAAAAACAGCCATGCGTTCTCTGATATTTATTTTGTGGATATATCACAAAACCCCACAAGTAATAAAGCTGTATTTGGCACACAAAGTTCTTGTATAGTTAGAAATCATGGATATTAGCCTTTAAATACATATAATGCTTTTCTGTTTCTGGGGACTCCACATGGGGAGATTTCAAACTCTGATGGAAAAGTACTATGACTGTACTGAATATGATTAAGGGTTTTTTTGTTTCATTATTCCCTAAATAATAACACTGTTTGCATAACATTTACACAATATTACATGTTATAAGTAATCTGAAGATGATTTACATATATGTGAGGAAGTTTGGAAGTTCTATGTAAACATAACCTGATTTTATGCTAAGAATACAGTTATGTGACAATATGCCCGGCTGGTCTTGTCTTTTTTAGAGGATGCTACAATATCTTACCATTTAAAAGCATCCTAGATCAGATACACATTCAATCAAGAATAGAGCTAGCATTTGCCTGTTATAGTTACAATTATCGAGAGAAATAATACAAGATACATAATTTTTAAGTAATTTTATTGAGAAACAAATAGCAATGAGACAGTTTCAAGATAGGTTAGTAGGACAGTTATAATAATTAATACATTGCATATTGTTGTCTTGTTATTGGTTATTCATAGTACCAGATGCAGACATGATATCCTGTCCACAAACACTATTAGTACAAATATTTCTATTCATTGAATTAAGAGAAAGTAGCTGAATATCTATCCTCACTATTTTGAATATACACATACAAAATGGTCATTCATTTGTATTCCTTTTTTGTTTAGTTTTATCAGAGATGGGTCTTCCATTGTCATTTAAATACTGTACATGTGTGAATTCAGCAAAATATTCCAATATAGTCCAGTAGCCCATAACAGTAGTGGGTTATCCGTAGGACTGGCAATGTCAGAAGTTGTTGACTTGAACCTTTTACAGCTCAGCATAATAATATGGCTTTACTTTTTATACCTTGTTTTTATATTTTTCTGCTGGGTGGTTAAGACCAAGATAAAGCAAGACCTATATCACAAGAAATGTAACTTTTGTATTTGACAAGGTCAGTCAAATCCCCTCAGGATCTATCCTAAAACCCTGTACCACAGTTTTAGATTCTTTGTCAGTATCAGCCATGTGGGTGAATCACAGCCATTGCTTGACCGATTTGTTCTCTGTGAAAGCCTGAGGGAATGTTTTCTCTCCATGTGACTCTTTTTAGGCTAGTAGTGATCTACATCATCGATCACTTTCCTCTGTGACCCCATAAGGATACATAATTTATAAGATTATTCTATAATGGTCACCAAATAGTCATGTACAAAGAAAATGCAAGAAATGTTTCCACATGTTAAACACACAAGGAATCCACCTGAAGACCTGGATGCCACGGCAATGTCCTACATGAGTCCAGCTGAAGACCTAGAGTTCATGGCAATGCCACCATGAGTTCCAACCAGAGGCAAGAGCCCCCAACAATTTCTCACACAAGTATGTTTCACAGATCTGAGCTGGGAAGGCCCAAAGGGCAGTGGTGGAGGCTAGAAAATCTGTACCAGTAAAATGAAGGATCTATGTCTCTGACTGAAAGATCTGCATTAGAGCCCAGAAGCAATCTTCAAAATAAGAGCCAGAGCTCCCTCAAAATATAACACATTCATCCTCAGTGCCAATGAGGTCCAGAGCCCTTCTGACAATGAGAATAGCTGAGTCCATATCAGGAAAATCAGCACAGCAAGCTTCTCCAGGACGTTGAATAATGCACCATCTTTCCCTCTGGAGCCAGGAAGCGATGCTCAAAGGAGTAGAGCTTGCCCAAAGTGAACCATAGTTATTCTCAGTGAAAATAATGTCCCAAGCTCCTTCAACAATTAGAAAGGCTGAATTCAGTCAGGAAAGCCAGCAGGGCTAGCTCCTTCAGGAGAACCAACAGCACCAGGAGAACAACAGCTTTTCCTTTTTTTCTCTTTTCCTCTTTTTCTCCAGTTCATACCAAATGTCATTGGTAGCAGTCCTCAGGTAGGCCTTCCGTATCCAGCACCATGCTGATTCAGTTCAACTGAGTGTTAGAAGTTGACCACCAGTAGTCTACCACATCTCTAATCTTAGCTCTTTTAGAGGTTGAGGCAGGAGGATAACAAATTTGATCCCATCCTGGGCACATAGTGATTTAGCCAAACTCTGTCTCAAAACAGAAAATTTAAAAAGCTCCATGGATGTATTTCAGTGGAAAGATCCAGGGCTCAGTCCCCAATAGCATGAAAAAGAATAAGGAAACATTTAGCTCAAAAGAGACTTTTCCTCTTGTTTTTCATTTCAGGTCTCCAAATGTGCACTTATTGTCTCTTGTGCCTTGGGGGTTCCAGTCTGATTTAATTAGAGAAAAACAGTTTACCTCTTTGAAAATTACTGTACAACATGGTTTAATTTTTTCTTCTTTATTCTTCTCCCTTCTGAAAGGAAGACACTGTTGCCTCAGAGCCTAGGAAAGGAACTAGTGGTTTTAGTAACGCTTGACAGATAGACACCAGAACAAAGCATGAGAGGCACCTCAGATCAGTAGATTAACCTCAAATTGTCTTCTGAAATGATAATTATCTTAGAGTTTTGACACTTAGAGGGAGTTCAAATGTACTGGACTAGCATGATAAGGAGGACATGGGAGAAAATTCACAGAAAGCTCCTTCTCTGGGGTGTCATAGCATCCAGAATTGTGCTAAGATCTGAACATCTGACTGGTTGTGGTGGTAAAGAATTAAGCAGAAGAGCCACACATCTCAATTGTTACTGCACTCGTGCGTCACTTCTGATCTTGTTCTGACCCAGTTTCTGATTCAGCAAGGCTGGTGCAGGGCCAGAGGCCATGCACTCCTACCTCACACCTGCACAGCAAACTCCCTGTAGCCAGAACCCAACCTACGCCATCGACAAGGTAGCTATTTGTCATGTGTGGTTATTTGAATTCATGTGCATTAGGTAAAATTTCACAAATTACTTCCTCTTACATTGGTCACATTTGGAAGACCCATCTTAGAATGCTGCCGTACATGGTTTCAGGGTAAACCCTAAGGAGATTTGATTGTCCTTGTCAGATACAAAAGTTACATTTTTAGTTATATAGGTCTTGCTTTATCTTGGTCTTAACCATCCAGCAGAAAAGTATAAAAATGAAGTATAAGAAGTAGGGGCCCAGGGAGATGGCTCAGTGGAATAAGCACTTTCTTGGCAAACCCAAGGGCCTAAGTTCAATCCCCAGTTCTGCTAAAATAAGAAAAAAAAAAAAATCCACATCCAAAAAAACCTACTCTAAGTGAGAGTCAAGAAGTAAAGCCATGTTGTTATGTTGAGCTGTAGGAGACTTAGGTCAACAACTTCTGACATTGCCAGTCAAACGGAAGATCCAATACTATCATGGACTACTGGACTATTTTGGAATATTTTGTTGAGTTCACACACCTATAATATTTAAATGATGGAACTAAACAAAAAAGGGGGATACAGATGAATGACCATTTTGTATCTGTGTATTCAAAACGATTAGGATAGATATATAGCTACATTCTCTTAATTCAGTGAATAGAGGGATTTGTTCTAATAGTGTTTGTAAGTAGGATATGTCTGCATCTGTACAACAAATAACCACTAGGAAGACAGTATGCAATGTGTTAATTATTGAAACTGTCCTACCAATTTGATTTGAGACTGTCTCATTGCTATTTGTTTCTCAATAAAATTATAGAAAAAAAGAAAAGCATAATGACAAGGTATAAAAAGTCATATGCTGAGCTGTAAAAGGTTCAAGTCAACAACTTTTGACATTGCCAGTTCTGTGGAGAATACACTACTATTATGGACTATTAGACTATATTGAGTTATTTTGCTGAATTCAAGTATCTACAATATTTGGACTGGCATCAAGTATAAAAAGGTCCTTTAAAGACTTCTCCAAATACAGCTTCTCTAACAACAATGGAACAGCCATCTCTGACAAAACAAACAAAAAGGTGAATATAAATAAAGGACCATTTTGTAGTGAAAAATACATATGTATGTACAAAATAGGATAGCTATACAGCTATTTTCTCTTAGTTCAATGAGAAGAAAGATTTGTACTAATATTGTTTAGACAAGACATCATGTCTGCATCTTGTACTATGAATAACTACTATGAAGACAATAATATGCAATGTATTAATTATTGTAACTGTCTTACTAACCTGTTCTGAAACTGTCTCATTGCTATTTCTTTCTCATGAAAATTAATTTTAAAAATTTAAAAA
>NW_004524607.1:8051363-8056140 GCF_000260255.1 Octodon degus
ATATATAGTCTCTTAAATAATTCCTAATTGCTGTGATTGCATCTCCTTTCTGACTGGAGGCTAGTAAACACTAGTTGGAAAAGCCTGTGTGCTTGGAGCTAAAAGACCTGGGGCTGGAAAGAAGCAGAGACAGTGGTTATGGAATCCAAACATGCGAGTATTTCAAAAAGCATGTGGTCAGCAAGGTCCGATGTTGCTGGAGAACAAAGATGCTGAGGTTTGAAAAGTGTCTCCAACCATCAATCCACGGACAGAGGAAGAGGAAGCACTTGGCAGACTGCTCCATCAAACAAGGACTTTTTGCGGGTGGAAGATTTTGCTTATTTATATGACAAAACTCAACACTGGGGATACTGGTCAGGGGGAGACACTAGTCCTAAATGTTTCAATCAAAGCAGGTCCTGTGTGACCTGGTTTGTGCTTCGACAGTTCAAAGACACCAACTAAATGCCATTAGCTGTTAAGGGTTCCGGAGTTGTGGTCCTAAGGCACAGATCACAAGCCTCCAAAGGAACTGTACATTTACTTCTGACTCACTACAAAAATAATTGCTTTTCTTTATGAAACCAGTGTCTCCAAAACTCTTGACTCTTTTGCAGGCGCTGGTTAGAATGGAGAGCAATTTCACTAATCACTTCTTGTTCAAAATCTCACCAGACCTTTAAAAATCAACCCCCTTTTCAAGGAGAGGCCGTGCCTGATGAAATGTTGTGAATCAAAATCTGAGGCCTTGTCCAGAGCTTGAAAATTGGCTTTAATTAGATGCACAGGGCAGTCTCTTTTTAAATGAGATAAAACTCCTTAAAGTTGTGTCAATTGCCCTATTACTAGTAAATAAAACAGAAAATACAATAGCTTAGAGCAGGCAGTGGGAAGCAGGGCTGATCGCATTTTTCCTTTGACTGTAGCACAAAAGCCTGCAAGGCAACTTAACCTGCTGTGCTCCAAAAGACTTAACTTCCCTCAAGGTGGTGTGGACATCCTCACAATATTGCCTTCTGGGTAGCTCCAGTTTGCTATCAGACTACTTTGCAGTGGCAGAGGACTTCTAGCATGTCACCTGAAGCAGGCTCTTGGGACAACTGGAATCTGGACTCTGAAGGAATATGACTATGGCCCTTCTGAGCTGAACAGAGACCACATTAACAACCCCTCCCCTCACTGCTGTGCTTGTGTACCTGCTAAAATGCATAATCATGGATTGATACTGCCCAGGAATCATTGCTGCGATCTGTAACTTCCATTACTCAGCCCAGCTTCTCAAACTTTGTCTCTAATTGGTAACCACAACTCCTTTTCACTGACCTCCAACCCCCAGCCCATGCCCATGACCCTGTGAAAAGCCTTATAGCTTGTACAAGAGAGGCTGGTCTGGTCTCTAGGGCCAGAGCAGTCTCCCTGTGATTGTTCGACAATAAGCCTGTCCTGTAAGCTTGTACCTCTGTTTCTTTTCCTTTTCTCTCACAAACACAGATGGATACCATAAGACTTTGGGTGAACAACAGAATCATTGAATTCTTTTATTTAAAAAACAGTATATTTTAAAAAAAACTGACAGGTATATCAAAAGAAACCTTCGTCTTGAAGCTGGTAGTGCAGTGAGGACCTAGCTCTTGCTACAAGCCTTTCCCAAATGTTGGGGTAGGGTTTTCCATTTGGAGAATGAAAAAATCTTAGTTCCCAGTGACTGATGAATGGTTCTGTGGGACTTGGCTTCATTGTGGGTGCTGGGGAGACAGATGGGGACAAAGAGGGCAAGACTGAGAAACACACTGCATCTAAAGCAGTGATCCAAGAGAAGCTGATTGGCTGTCCAAAGGCAGCCCTTGCTGGTGAGAAGGACAAGGAGCTAGCTGTCCTGATAACAAGTCCATTCACGAAGGGACAGGGAACAAAGGAAGCAGAGATATCGACTTGAACCCCAGCAGAAGTGCCCACACTTTTGACAAGGCCCAAGGTCACTCTGATGCAGCTGCTCAAATGACCACTTCTAAGCCTGGTAGAAGCACTGTACTCCCTAATTCAAACGTCTGTGCTTCAGGGTAGCAACCAAAAGGGCCAGACTTAACTTCAGAACCATCAAAGAAGAAATCAAAGTTCTAGAAAAGACAAGGAAACACAGTGGGAACTTAGTCAAATGTGTCACAGTGAACATGTCCTAGCCCATGTCCTGCCTGATCACTGGCCCTGGAGGCAGAGTTTGAGGCAGATACAACTGTAGGGAAGTCTGGGAGTGGGGACACATGACTTACAGAAGCCTCACTGGTGTTTGTAACCAAGAGGCATCTTCAGGTAGTAGAATACCAAGCCAAGACTTGAGGAAGAACAGACATCTCCTTCCCTGTTTTACAAAGGAGTGGATGGCTGCAGATAAGGTTCTGCCAGAACACAATGGGCACCTTGACTCTGGGCTGGTTTCCCTAAGACTCCCAATATCTTCCCTCTCATGGCTGCCTAGTGTGACTGTTCCTTCAAGTTCAGCCAATCTCACAACCTTCTGGAGAGTCAAGAAAAGGTACACTCTATCCTGACATTTTCTGGAGACCTGCCCAGACCTGTCTTCACACTTCCTTGGAAAGCATGGATGATGTGCTGGTCCATCAGTGCATCTCACAACCATCATGGCTCTACTCCCAGTGGCTGGAGATGGGGCTCCTTTCCGTGGCACACCCTGCCTACCATTTTAGGGAAGAATCGTGGTACAGTCATCAAAGACTGAGCCGAAAGATTGAGAAGGCAACTGATGGTATAATTACTCATATTCTGCAGGGATTCCACATGCTGAGAACTGTTTGGTTCCAGGATTGTATCAAAGGGTATCATATGGCTGTAGTCAGAGTATAGTCAACTTATTATCATATGATGGTAATAAAGTCATGGTCAGAGAAATAAGCCCTAAATCTATCCCCACAGAGCTGCTAGCCCTTCCTCCATTCTTGCTCTGAAAAATTCTCCTGCACTGGCCTGTGGGTCTTCCCCATGTGGGTTCAAAGCTCCTATTTCCACATACATTTTACCTTATTTCTTAACTTAGATGCTTTATCCCTTTTCTCTTTTTTATAATTTTATTCATTTTAATGAGAAAAAAAGACAAAATAATGATGAAGCAGTTTCAACACAGATTAGTAGGACACTTACAATAATTAATACATTGCATATTGTTATCTTCATAGTAGTTATTCAAAGGACAAGATGCAGACATGATATCTTGTCTAAACAATATTAGTATAAAATTTTATTCTCAGTGAACTAAGAGAAAGTAGCCCTTTTCTTTTTCTTTTTTTTAGGAGGAAAGATTCCCTTTTCTGACTTCCTTTTCCTTTTCACTTGTCATCAAGTGAAATGTTCACTTATCTCAAAATATTGGATCTCTAATTCTCTTTATGCAAAGCATCTATAAAAGTGCTATACATAAATAATATGGTTTCCTTTTTTTTCTTTCTTATCTTTTTTTCTTTCTTTTTTTTTTAGATAATATGCTTTCTGTGCACCTTCAGGACAACTTACACCTAGTGATTCTGTAAACCTTACCACTTAGAAACATAATCTTCCTGCTTGGTTCCACTCATGTTCCATAATTTATGGTCCAATTTGTACTTCTAAAGCTACATCCAGAGAATAAATTCCACCAGTGAAATTTATTTCACTGTTAGTGAGAGTCTCTCAGTGAGAGTCTCTCTGCTGACTTCTGTATTCCTTCCTTCCCTTGACTTTGGCAAAATTAAAGAAATGAAATGTGATCGCCATTTCAAAGAAATCTTAAGTTTGATTATTCAACACAGACTTTTTAATGTTTTTGAGCAAGAAAATGTGATTGTGCAATAATTAGCTGCTGAGTTTGAAATCTATGAAGAAGTTCTGATGGCTCAATAATAAAATGAAGAGTCTAGAACAACCGATGCTAGAGAACAGAGAATCATAGCACCGTTAGTATTCGAAGGAAACTTACTGACACTTAAAGCAGCCACTAATCTTACTATGAGTTATAGAGACAGAGAAATAATAAGCATCGCCAAAACCGGACCTGGAGGATGGTGCAGAGCACATGCTGGACTCACACAAGCTTTTGGTTTCATCCTACAACAAGCAATATGGCAGCTGCATACCAGTATGTCCCTCCTCAGTGACTCGGAATTCAAAAATACAGTCACGCTTCTATCTCACAGTATTATAAGAATAAATTCAAAATATTTCAAAGTCCTGAATATAAGACCTGAAACAAGAAAACTTAGGGGAGAGCTCCTTGATATTGATGTTAGCAAGGATTGTTTTGAATATTATACCAAAGGCTAAGGTGACAAAAGAAAAAACGATCAAGTAGAACTACAAAATAAAAGTTTTACATACCAACACAAATAATCAATGAAACAGAAAGATAGTTTATGAACTGGGAAATAATATTTAAGCCATATTTAATAGGGACCAATATCCAAAATATAAAGAACTCAATTCAATAGCAACAACAAAATGCAATCTGATTGAACATATAGGCAAAGGAAATTAATATACCTTTTTTCAGAGAAAACTTGTAAATGGCCTACAAGTACATGAAAAGGTGCTTAACATCCCAAGTCATCAGGGATATGCAAATCAAAACCATATAAGAAGATATCACCTCACTCCCATTATGATTAATTATTATTATTATTATTATTTTCAATGCCCAAAATAGAAGGTACATTGTAGCTGTGTTGGTATGGTTATCAAGATAAAAAATGAGTCGTTGTGAGAATTTAAATTAGTACAGCCATTGCACTATAGAATGTCCTAAGAAATT
>NW_004524607.1:8056240-8056930 GCF_000260255.1 Octodon degus
ATATATTCAACATGAAAAAATATTCAACGTCATTGGTCATTTGAGAAATGCAAATTGAAACAACACTGAGATTGCATCTCTCCCCAGAAAGAATGGCTGTCCTCAAGAAGTCAAGCAATAACAAATGCTAGAAGGGCTGTGGGGAAAAGGAACCCTTCAGTACTGTTGGTGGGAGTGCAGACGGTACAACCATTATGGAAAACAGCATGGAGATTTCTCTGAATGCTAGGATTGGAACTTGCATTAGATCCAGCTATTCTCCTTCTGGGAATTTTTCCAAAAGAACTGAAAACAACATACCAAAGTGATATGTATGTGTACACCCATGTTGATAGCAGTACAATTTGTCGTAACTAAATCTTTGCAACCCAAATGCTCATCAAATGAGGAATGGATAAAAAAAAGATGTGATAGTTTTACATAATGGAGTATTACCCAGTTATAAAAAAGATAAATTCAAGGATTATATAGGTAAATGGATGCAACTGGAGACCACACTATACTCATAAGTGAAATAAATCAGACCCACATGCACAAACATCATATTGTCTCACTAGTTTGAGAACCTGCAGGAGTAAATAAAATCTGAAATGTACAATAGATATTGTGAAAGAGAAATAATCTACTCAAAGGGATGGAAACCTAGGATGAAGAAAAAGACGAAAGAAAGAAGGAAGGAAAGGAAAAAGA
>NW_004524607.1:8057030-8098836 GCF_000260255.1 Octodon degus
ATATATATATATATGATAGCTTGGATAATTGTTTTGCTGATGTCTACTAATCTATTGAAAGGATCAGCTAATGCTTAATTTTTTTGTTCTCCATTTTAGTTTTCTGTAATTTTTAAAACCAATTTTTCATGTTTATATCTGGTAATATAACTAACTTGAAGACAACATTATGCAATATAACAATTACTGTTGAATTCTTTTTATTTTGTTTTGCAAAATTCTGTATCATTTCTACATTTTTTACTATTTTTAAATTCTAAGGAAATGAAATCCCCATATCACAGTCATAGACCCAGCCTAAATACCCAGGATAGATGGATGGTCCAAGAAGCTGTTGTATACATCTATTATAATATTCTTCAATAGGATGAATATTCTTCAGACTTAAAAAAAAAAGATCCTGCCATTGTGAGAATATTGATGAATGGGAAGCACATCATACTATGTGAAATAAGCCACACAGAGAAAGAAATTCATTGCATGATCTCACTTAGTGTGTGGAATCCAAAAATCTAAACCAATAAACTCATAGAAATAGGGTTAGGGACATCTTTTGCATGTTGATGATGTTGGTCAAAGGGTACCAAGTGGCATTTATACAAGATAAATATGTAGGGATCTAATATACAGCAGGATGACTACAGCTAATAGTGCTATGTTGAATGATAACAACTTTCTAAGAGAATAGATTTTCAGTCCCTCCACTACAGACAAAAGCACAGTTAAGTGTGTTAATTTCTTGACTAGTAATCATTTTACAGTGTTTATTTATATTGAAGTACAACATTGTACATTTTAAATACATACAATTTTTAAAAGTAAGACTTAATTGTCAAATTCTGCAGAGCATGGTTGAAGAGCAGGGGATATGTCCTGTCTGTCAATGGTCATTCAACTTCTTTTGGATGGATGGCAGGCCACTTTGAAAGTCTAGTGACAACTATGAACTCATACAAGAAAGGCACACATAAAAAATTTACAACCAGAGCTGGGCATGATAGAACATGTCTGTATTCACACCTACTCAGGAGCCTAAAGCAGGGGCATCACAAATTCAATTTTAAAAAGTAATAATCGTCTGAGGTTTAAACAAGTGAAGACAAGGTTAGACTTGCCCCTGTTTGGTTTCTAGTAATTACATCTGGCTAGGTTATACTTAGTCCCCTACCTACCCTTTTTACCTTTAAAAACTTTGTCACATAAAAAAGTGATCATATTATATAAGTTCTTATGTTCCTATATTACAGTGATCATTCATTTAGGATATAATTTTCCAAACTAGAAATCCATATATATGATGAGGTATCTTTCCCGAAACACTTAACAGACACATTAAATCTCACTGTGTGTTGTAATTCTGCCATGCACCATCTGAAACTGTTGTCTTTAATCATAATTATCCTCTACAAATATTCATAAAATACTCAGCAAAGCACTTTACCAGATCATGTAGATAAAAGGAAAACAGAGGGCTGAGTTCCCACTCTCAATAGAAGAAAAGCCTTTGGTGGGTTCCAAATCTGATCATTTCACCTGAACTTTACTTATGATTACCTCAATTCTTTGGCAAAGTTCAAGTCTCAAGCCTGTTTTTAAACTATTTTATTTTTATTTTTAGTTTTTTTTTTCTTTAAGATCAAAAAAGTTCAAAGGAGACCTGACCTCCTTTTCGAGGTGGTTTCTTTTTCCTCTGGTTTTGCTGTGATACGTGTGTGTATGTGTGTTTATCTTTGGTAACAAGCACTTGTCTTCTGCCTGCCATGTGGAGTGGCAAGCTAAGCTACCTCCTTTCAGCCACAGACACCTGCATGTAGTCACATCCCTGTCATCTTGCTGTGTGTCTTTCAGCCAGTCACTTGACCTCTTAGATCTCACCTTTAACACCCGGACAAAGTGAGTAATAGGACAGGTGCACAGTGCTATTGTCTTAGTTATTTTCCTGTCACAGGAACAAGATATCAGAGGTAACAGTGGAAGAGCACAGTGAAAGGGCAAGATAGGAGAAAGCTCCTCCCATCAAGGCAGTCAGGAAACAGAGAGAAGAAAGGAAGCAAGAAGCCAGAAATCTGGCTTGCATTTCTTCATCTGAGAAGTGTATATTCATCTCAGATGCCTACTTTTTGATTGAGGAAATACAAATGGCAAATAAATATGTGAAAAAATGTTCAACATAATTGGTCCTTCACAAAATACAAATTAAAATAATGTTGAGATTCCATCTCCCCCCAGAAAGAATGACTATCATCAAGAAATCAACCAAAGTCAAATGCTGGAGGGATTATGGGGGGGGGGGAAGGAACCTTTTCCCACTGTTGGTGGGTGTCCAGACTGGTATAATCTCTGTGGAAATCAGTGGAAAGATTCCTTAGAACCTAGGATTAGGGGTCTCATTCAACCCAGCTATTTCCCTTCTGGGAATTTTTCCAAAAGAACTAAAAACTTCATACCACAGAGACATACGTGCATCCATGTGCAGCATAATTTGTCAAAGCTAAATCTTGGAAACAACCCGATTACCCATCAGCTGAGGAATGGATTGAAAAGATGTGGCATTTTTACACAATGGAGTATTACTCAGCTATAAGAAAGATAAACTCAAGGATTTTATAGGTAAATGGATGCAACTTGTGAACATACTCATAAGTGAAATAAATCAGACTTATGTGTGTAAACATTGTATTGTCTCCCTAGTGTAGAACCTGAAAGAGTAATTAAAATCTGAAAGGTACAATACATATTGTGCAAGGGAAAGAAACTACTCAAAAGGAAAGAACAACTAGAATGAAGGAAAGGAGAAAAGAAAAGAAAGAAGGACTAGCAAAAACAGAGGAAATACATATATACATAAGATAGCTAAGATGATTATACTACTAATTTTTATTCATGTATTGAAAGGAATGGTTAGTACTTAAATTTTTGACCAATTTTGCATGCTGATATCTGACAATCTGAACAGCTACTTTGAAGACAACAATATGCAGTATAATAGCCATTTTTTAATTTCTATCATCTTGTTTTTTTGAAATTCTGCATTATTTCTAATAGTTTTTAATTATCTTTTTATTCTCTTTCAAATAAAAGAATAAGAAAAGCCAGAAACCTTCTGATCAAGTTCCCATTGACCAATTATTCCAGACCAAAATCCCGCTCCTGAGAACACATTCAGTTCTGTACTTTCCAGGAGACTGATCCACTGATGCCGGTAGCACCCCATGACCCAATCGCCTTCCCAAAGCCCAATTGCTGAGCACATACAATTTTTGGGGGGGGCGTTCTAGATCTAAACCATAAGAGCAATGATGGTACTAGTGGGTACAAAAGTCATATGTAATATCCCTTTAATCAAAGAAAACTGCTGATCGTCAGTGAACTGGGAGACCATAACAACAGTAACAGAAACAGCAATCTTTAATGGACACTGGCACATGTATCCTACCAGGTCTCTTGGCCTCCAGTCCAGATTTTCAATGATGCTGCACTGTCCAGGATCCTCCGTGGCTCTGTTTAGTGACAGGGCTGAGTTCTGCAGGATGGAGCTAACCAACATCTGTTCTCAGCTTCACCAAGCCAGAGGGTCTTTACCCCACACTCACTCCGGAGATTTTGTCACTTTCTGGCCAAACAGCAAGGAAGATGAGGCTTCCGGAGGAAGTCAGTTGATGTATTACTTTTATGTTCTCCAAACTTCACTTTATTGGGTAACTACCATGGCCACATCGAAATCACCACAACGGAGAAGCTGTGACAGGCGAACTGCACTAAAAAATCTGAAAAGGGAGGATCATAAGCTCCCAGAATGTGTAAAAATGTATTTCAGCTAAATCTAAATCAACAAATTTAAATGTTTTCAAGCAAGCAGCCGAAGAACACTCCCTCACCAAAGGGGTAAAAATGGAGCAGTTGCCTCTTCCAACTAGTTCCACATTGTTCTTCAACAAACAGATGGCCCCACTTAAAGATAAATAAGAACTGAAAGCATAGTTAGAATTTCATATGAATACCAAACATGCAAGGAGAAAGACAGAGGTTTAAACCAAGGACACAAAGGAGTACAATTCCAGATTGAAATCACCCACAGCAAAACAGAGGGCAGGTTCATATAACCAAGCACTCAGGAGTCTCAAAGAAACCTTAGACAAAATATTCTCTAAAAAAGGGTTCACACCAGGCATGGTGGTGCATGCCTGCAATCCCAACACTCTGAAAGGGGAAAGCAGGAGGGTTACAAATGCAAACCTAGCCTGGGCAACTTGGTGATATAGCAAGGAGCTGCTATTGTTAAAAAAAAAATGCAAAGGAGGGAAGGGTGTGAATGTAGCTAAGAGTGAAGATCTTGGATCCACTACCCAGTACCACAAAATAATAATGACAATAATAATAATAATAATGACACTTTAATAAAATTCAAAGTTCAGATAAAATTCTATTATAAATTAGAAGAAGAAAAATGAGTTATCAGAGCTTTTTAAAATGAAATGAAAGACAAAAATATCAAATACTATAATGATGAAATGCATTAAACTCAATAATGAAATGAGTAAGACTATAATTAAGTGTAAGATAGATTTAAGGAAATTACATTAAATGAATTAGAAAATAATAATGATGTACTATGATTAAAAGACCATAATGTGGTGGAAAGCAAAGATAATTGAAATTTCATATAATTAATATGCCTGTAGGCTTGAATAAAATGAACCAAGAAATTAAAATATTGTATATAAGAAAGAAAACTCTGAAATAAAATAAAACTTGAATGTCAAAATGTAGTATAAACACCTAAAATCCTGAATGACAAATATTAAGATGTATCTCAAAATACCATTGAAATAAATGTCCTTTAAAAACATGTGTCTCAATAGAGTACATGTCCTGTCCCCCTACACACACACACACACACACACACACACACACACACACACACACACCACATCACATAGATGTTTTCAGGAGACTTTACTTTGATCTAATTTTTATCCACAACAATATTCTATTCAAGGAAAAGGTAGAATATTACCTCAGAAGTTCTGAGGGTGAAAAGGGGAGTCACCTTAATATTTATGCCTAATTAGAATGTCCCTCACTTAGAAAATGAATTGGGCCTGCAGGGTAGGGGTCACTCTGTCACATTTCAATAATCTCTAGCAATCCAGCATGCAAGTGAAAAGGTGGACCTGGGGGCTAGGAATGGGTTTGTATTCTTGCCCCTTTTCCTACAAGATTAATGGTTCCACATTCCTCACAGATCAAAATTCTCCAAGCATCGCTTTTATATGTAGGAGCCAAATACTCTCAAATATGGAAGAAAACAAGGAATAATAGTGAACAAGGAAATTTCAAAAACAGAAGGGTGATCAAATGGAGAAACTCATCATCCAAAGAGTCCTAATTCTTGAATATGCTTTAAAACTAAACCTAAACATCTACTTTCTCTTCCAAAAAATTTAGTGTTTCTGTTTTAATGCTGAGATCTTTAATCCATTTTGACTTTAGCTTACTGCATGGCAATAGAACCAGGTTTAGTTTTAGTTTTTGGCATGTGGAGAGCAAGTTTTTCCCGTATGATTTGTTAAAGAGGCTATCTTTCTTAGAGTGAACATGTTTGGCCCCTTTGTCAGAGATAAGATGGTTGAGTGTGTTTGTAGTTGTATCTACATCTTCTAATCTGTTTCATTGATCCTTGGGTCTGTTTGTTTGTTTGTTTTGCCAGTACTATGCTGATTTTATCACAGTGGCTTTTTAGTATAATTTCAACTAAGGGATTCTAATGCCTCCTGCCTTGCATTTATTGCCCAGGATTGCCTTTGCTATTCTAGGTTTTTACTGGGTCCAAATAAGTATTAAGAATGTTTTCTGTAGCTCTGTGAAGTATGTTGATGGTATTTTGATAAGGATTGCAATAAATTTGCATAACAATTTTTGTAGTATGGCCATTTTCACAATGTTGGTTCTTCCTATCCAGGAGCAGAGAAATCTTTCCATTTTCTGAAATCCTCTTCTATCTTTTTTCAGAGTATTGTAATTTTTATCGTATAGATTTTTACTTCTTTTGTTAGATTAACTACTAAGTATTTCATTTTTTTGGATGCTAATGTGAAGGGTATTGTTTCTCTAATTTCTCACTCAGTGAGTTTGATATCTGTGTACAGGAATGCTATTGATTTTTGAGTATTGACTTTGTATCCTGCTATGCTACTGAATTTGTTTATTAATTCTAGGAGCTTCTTGGTGGAGGTTTTTTGGTCTTCCAAGCATAGTATCATGTGATCTGCAAATTATAATAGGTTAACTTCTTCTTCACTTATTCTTATTCCTTTTATTTCTCTTTCTTGTGTAATAGCTCCTGATTCCAGAACTATATTGAACAGGAGTGGTTATAGAGGATGTCCTTGTCTTGTACCTGATTTGAGAGTAAAAGTTATCAATTTTCCCCAAATAGAATTATGTTGCTGTTGGTTTATCATAGATGGCTTTTATCGGATTGAGGTATAGGCCATCTGTTCCAATTTTCTATAGGGATTTCATAATGAATGGGTGCTAGACTTTGTGAAAAGCCTTTTCTGTATCAATTGAGATGATCATGTGGTTTTTGGTTTTGGTTCTGTCGGTATAATATATTACATTTATAGATTTGCATATGTCAAACCATCCTTGCATCCCTGGGATGAATCCTACCTGGTTGTGGTGTATAATTTTGCTGATGATTTACTGTATTCTATTTGCTAGTATTTTATTGAAGATTTTTGCATCTATATTCATCAGAGAGATTTGTCTGTAATTCTCTTTTTTTATGAACAAAAATAAACAGCATGGGAAATACTGCAAAGAATCAACAACCGGAATCTCATCTGATTGAGCAATTTCTGCATGTCAAATCACCAACAGAGTGAAAAGACATCCCATAAACTGGGAAAAAAAATCTTCGCCAATATTCAGATAAAGGTTTTCTATCTAGAATATATAGGAAACTAAAAAATATTAGACCTTGAATATTTAAAGACCTAGTCCAAAAATGAGCATCTTAGATGAATGCACACTTCTCAGAAGAAATAACAGTGGAAAATAAATACATGAAAAAAAATGTTCTACAGTACTGGCCATTCGAGAAACGAAATTTAAAAAATACTGAGACACCATCTCACCCCAGAAAGAATGGCTATTATAAAGAAATCAACTAATAGCAAATGCTGGCGAGGCTATGGGGGTAAAAGCAATGCTTCTCCACTATTGGTGAGAATGTAGACTGGTATAACAACTATGGAAATCAGTGTGGAAAGTCCTCAAAAAACTAGGACTAGAAATGTCATTTATTCCCCTTCTGAGTATTTTCCTAAAAGAACTGGAAACATCATACCATAGTGATATATGTGCACCCATGTTTGTAGCAGCACAGTTTTTCATAACCAAATCCTGGAAGCAACCGAAGTGTCCATCATCAGAGGAATGGACACAAAGATGTGGTGTTTTTATACAGTGGAATATTACTCAGCTATAAAGAAAGACAAACTCAAAGCCTTTATAGATAAGTGAATGCAACTAGAAGCTATGTACATATGTGAAATAAATCAAACCCATGTGTAGATAGCATATTGTCTCCCTAGTATAAGAACTTCCCTAGTATAAGCAGAAATAAAACTTGAATATTATAATAGACACAGTAAAACAGAGAGGAACTGAACTTAAAGATTAAGCAATGAAAATGAGAGAAATAAGAAAAGATAGGAAAGAAGGAAAGGAGAAAAACATGTAAGTATGTATACAGGATGTCTAAGATGATTGTACTAATAATTTCCATCAGTTTCTTGAAAATAGCAGTTAATTTGTAGAATTTTCACCTTGGCTAACACTATATGCTGATATCTGTGATCTAAGCAATGACATCAAGGACAGCAATGTGTAATACCTAAACCACACTTCAATATCTCTCTTCTTGGTCTTCTAAATGTGTACTATTTTTTTCAGCAGAATATATTTATTGGGGGAAAGAAAGCTTCTGTCCAAGAGAGGGACAGAAGGAGGGCCCTTAGTGGGTGATCCCCAAATATTGGTTTGTTTTTTTTTTTGTTCCCTCCACCAGCCTGAGCATGGGGTTGGTGCAGCATATGGTGCCAGGGATTGAACCATGATCTCCTGAGGCTGCCTAAGCTTGCCTAAGCAGATGTTTTAGACCACTGAGCTATCTCACCCACCCCATGTGTACCGTTTCTAATGTCTTATCAATTATTGCTATTATACTCTCATTAAAATAATTTCAAAGTAAAGAAAAATGCCAAAAAAAGAAGACAAGAAAAAAATTAAGATTTCTTAAAAGCAAGTGGTAATATTCAATTATTTGTCCAGTCTTGCATAATTTTACCTGTCAATCTGAGCAACAGTGTTGACGATAAAAATAGATAATAGAACAACCACTGTTAATTAGCTATTCTTGTTTTGAAAATCTATAACATATGTGTTGTTGTACATTATCTTGTTTCTGCCCTTGTTTCTGCTGTTTGTTTTGCTTTTGTTTTTACTCTTCAAAATAAAATAAAATAAAATTTTAAAAAATAAAACAAAAAACCTAAGCATGGAGTATATGAGAAGCAATATCACATAGGGTCCCTGGCAATGAGCTGTCAGAACTGGAATGCTGTCTCCAGACTCGTGTCTACTGGTTCTAGATCTGTGCTCCATGCTCCATTTAGTAGCTCTGTGGCCACGGGCAAGATACTTAATATATAATGCTTCCCCACTCTCTTCACCTGTAAAAAGCTCCTAAGTCATAGTGCTTTTGGAAAAATACCATCATTCCTTTGCATAACGTTTGAGGCATAGAGAGTGTATAGCACCCATTAGATATTTCTCTGTTCGCAGATCCACTAAGAAAGTGCCTGTTCCAAGTTGCGTGAAGACGTTGTTTCTGCACTGTATTTTGAGAGGTGATAAAGAAGAATTTGGCAAGGGCAAGGTCTCATGAAGGCCAAACTTTGCATCCTATCTCTTCCTGTTTCCTACACTTCCATACCTCTTCCTTATCCACATGCCTAGGAAAGGTATGTAGGGTCAGCCTTTCATAGATAGAGAGCCTCAAGTCTACAAATGTTAAGGGTCTGACCAAGAGCCAACAAGGAGGCACTGGCAGAGATAACATCTGCCTGCAGATCTGTGAGCTCTAGAAAGACATTTTCCAATGAACAATCATGACATTTGTAAGTCAGCATCTTAATTTTCTGTGGTTTAATGACCTAATAGGCTAGAGATATATTAATATTTTAAAATCACTTGTATCCTCTCAATTTAATTTACTTCCTTATAATGCAAACTCCTCTTCCTAGAAACTATAATGACCAGAAGAATATTTAGCTTAAGACCAATAAATATACTCTGTACAAGCTAACACTTGCCCTTCCTTGTCCAAACCAAAACTCTCTCTCTCCTACTCATACTCAGAGACACTGCAATCCTTCTCAGCAGAGGATCTAGGCAGACAGTGCCTTTTTATGTGATGAGTCCTTAAGATGAACATTTTTTGATGCTGTGAGCAGGTGATACAATCACAAACCCCATAACACCAACTCATCTTCTCATGCATCAACCTAATCAGCGATTGCTAAGGCACCCAGCTGTGGGCCCCCTTACCCCACATCATTTCCCAAGTTCCCGGATGTGCCAACCACAACTGTGCTGCAAAAATTTAACCTTGACTGTCTCTGTCCATCTGCTTATGCATATAGCTTTGTTTCAGCTTGCTTCAAGGACTCTATACTTTGTGCCCAGAACTCCCTGGCCCAGCCATGGACACTTTATGATTCCCCATTTCTGCCCACCCAGAACACCCTGGCCCAACCAGGGACACTTTATACTCCCCTTCCTCTACTCCCACATGCTCTTTGCTCTATAAAGTCCCGCCTCCCCAGCCATCGCTGCTGTTCAGGTCTGCTCAGCAGCCCCACATATGCTAGTTGCCGCCAATAAACTGTTCCTTTTGTGCCAGCTAACTTGAGTGTGGTCTTGTGTGGGTTCGAACGCGCCTTTTCCCTACAGTTTTCCTGCCAGCGATGAGTGCTAGTCTTTGCTCCATTGCCCTTTTTTTGCCTCAACATGTTATTAATTTTAAAATTTAATCAAATTGGCCAAGAGAGACTCTTTCTAATTAAAATGCCCTCAACAATTTTGTTGAAATTATTAAAGCAAGAACATAGACTACTAAGGCCTGAGGAAAGTTTCAGATTTGTACAATACTGGACCAATGGAAAAAAATCTAGTCATTACAAACCCATCAGAATTACAGAATTTCTGTAGGAAAGTAATTTATCATCTTGGAAGGAATAATGTCCTCCAGAAGAGACAGAAAGACATTGTACTAGTAGAAACCGCCTTCCAAAGAAACTTAATTATACTGGCTATGTTTATTTCTTTTTTTATCCAATACTGAGAACAAGTAGAAATAAATTGAGTGCTTGCTGTTTGACATAGTTGCTTGTAGAATACAGTTGTCCCTTGATATCTGTACAATTGGTTTGAGGATCTCCTTCCAATTTCAAAATCTGAAGATACTGAAATTGCTCATATAAAATGGTGTGCTATTTGCATATAACCTATCTAATCCTCTAATTTACTTCAAATTACTTATAATAATTAACTCAATAGAAATTCTGTATAAATAGTTGTACTATGTAGGTAGCATTTTAAAAGTCTGTACATGTCAGATGCATGTACATGTTAATGCCTTCCCCAAAGTTGGTTGAATCCGTGGACACAAAATCCACATACATGATGGTGCTGACAGTGTAGGACTGAACAATCAGCCCTTTAATTAACAGGGCTATTGCTCTTTCATTCAATCTCCTTTCAACACTCTGCCCCTACTAAGTTTGCCAAAGCAACATTACTTCCTCACTCTGCTGAATGGCAATTAGTTGTCCACCTCAACGGCCCTTCTTTAAAGCCCCCTGCCCAAGCTCTAAGACTTCATAAACAATGTATCTCATTTTCACTTTTTGAGACACTGCTCAGACTTCATCAACAATTGGTTCAGGGGCCAGGCAGATGGCTCAATGGAATAAGTGCTTCCCTGGCAAGAGCAAGCGTTTGAGTTCAATTCCCAGTTCTGAAAAAAAAAAAAAATATTCATAAACCGTCAAGTACTTCTGATGTTTTTGGAGTTAGTAGAATTTGACATAGCAAGTTTCCACAGAGAAACTTTCTGAGAATCGAATATTTTAAACTATCATTTTAGAAAAGAGGAATCTGAGGTTCTGAAAAATTCAGAAACTGGACAAAATCCTATATGCTACTAAATAGCACATCAAGGATGTAAACCAGAATTTCTCTGTTGAAAAATAGAAATTCATTCCTTCACCCATTCACTCATTCATATATATATATATATAGAGAGAGAGAGAGAGAGAGATCTGTTTATTGAATATCACCAATCTCTGACTCATAACAATAAGATTATGATGGAACAAAAACACTATACTTCATGATAATTAAATTGCAGTGAAACAAGTAGAAAAAGGGGGAAAGGGGGCAAAAACTAGAAAAAAAATTCAATTTTGACCAATGACTATTGCCTTAAAGAATAATGTAAACTATAGAAGGAAGGGGAAAAAATATATGTATATACACAGGACAGCCAGGATGATTGTACTACTGATTTCTATTAGTTTATTGAAAGGAACAGTTAATGCTTAAAATTTTATTTTGGCCACTTTTTAATGTGTTTGGTACAGGGCCTACAGGGTCTCACTACATAGATTGGACTCTTAGTGATTCTCCTGTTTTCAGTCTCTGAAGCGCTGGGATTACAGGTGCACACCACCACGCCCAGTCTCAGTCGCCATCTCAGTGTGCCTCCTAAGGTGGGGCTGGCACTGCACGCCGGGGATCGAACCCCAGCCACTGTGCTCTGCCTCGGCAGGTGCCTTAGTCTGCTGAGCTATCT
The DNA here is from genome assembly GCF_000260255.1 of Octodon degus. Taxonomy (NCBI): domain Eukaryota; kingdom Metazoa; phylum Chordata; class Mammalia; order Rodentia; family Octodontidae; genus Octodon; species Octodon degus. The sequence continues at coordinate 8,068,957 of NW_004524607.1, forward strand.
GGCCAGCCCTTGACCACGTTTACATGCCTATATCTGATCATCTGAACAACTACTTTGAAGACAACAATGTGCAATGTAAAAGCCATTGTTGAATTCCTATCATCTTGGTTTTGCAATTCTGCATCTCTTCTACAATTTTATGTTTTTATTCTCTTTAAAATAAAAAATAAAATAAATCATAACTACTTGACAGTAAAAAAGAGCCCTCTAAGAAAGAAAATAATAATGTAGCCTAAAAGGTAGGAAATGTGGAGTTAGACTCGTAGAGGAGAATCAGCCCTCAGAGCGATCTTTCCTGAGACAGCTCTGGAACAGAGGTGGAGGCCCTGAAGTCAGCAGCCACAAGAGGAAATGGTCCCAGTTCCCAGATGATGTGAACCTCCAGAGGCAAAAACAAAGGACCAGAAAGAAATGGAGTGAAAGGAGGCAGGGTTTTGATCCCGCAGTTTGTGTTTCAATCTGCCCGGGATGGAAAGCCATTGAGAAATTTCCAGTGGAGATGAACATCACCTGATTTACACTTTAGGATGATGAATGGCTCTCTAGGTGGGAGATTGAGTCAAGCGCAAGCAAAGTGGAAACAGGCATAGCGAAGCTACTGTAGTATTCCGAGACGGCAGTGGAAGTAGGCAGCAGAGAAGTGATCGCATGAGATGTGTTTCAGAAGTAGTCGTCAGGGCTGGAGCGCAGCTCAGAGGTAGCACACTGCCTTAGCATGCATGTGTCCCTCAGTATCTCATCTCATCCCCCAAATAGTCATCAGGGCTGAACTCAAGAGTTCAGGTAGGGATGAAAGAGAGAAGGGTTGTCTGAATGCTGCCTGTTAGTTCCAAACCCACTGCCTCTTGCCCTATGGTGAAACAAGTACATCGTTCCCTTCCAGCAAGAATGATGCTAAATTAAGCTTCCTCATTGTCAGGCACTGAGAAGTTCCTAGGGAGGAAGGGGATTTTCTCCCTGGTCCTGCTATGTGTCTTTTCCCAGCAAGCTTTTGCAGTCCCCTACAAACAATACTTCCTTGTGGAAAGCTTCCTCTGTGCCCCAGAGACAGCTCTCCGAGGCATCAGGACTGTGCACAGATTTCCAGCATGGTCCCAGATGCAGCTTCTTCCCTGGGACAGATTGTCCTAGCTCCTGTGGCTTTCCAGATAGTTTCATCAGCTCAGTGCCATCATGAGCTCTTCTGTCATCCTGCGGGTTCCTGTTGCACCCTGTCTTACAAGGTTTGGATTTCAGTCCTGCTTCCTAGAGCACCCCATCTAGATTTCGTTTCTCTTTGCCTGCTGCGATTCAAACTTAAAGTCAGTGTTTGCTCTCTCTATCCTTTCTTTATGCATGTATTCTTTAGAGTTCTCTTTCCTTCTTAGAAACTAATTCTTTATTACTCCAATCTCCTGTTACAGCTAATGATTCATGCATGATATTGCACTTTCTCTATTCAAATTACCATGCAGTTTCTAGCTCCTGATTGGACCTTGATGGATACAATGAGCAGTGAGAACCACTTTTTGGTATTTGGTTTGAGCACATGGGTGAAAGGAAGTGCCATTATGGAAATGAGGCAAGCTCCTAAAGGGAGGAAATTAAGTGTTCTGCTCTAGTTCAGTTGAATTGAAGCTGCTTATGATCATAAGCAAGGGTTTCAAGGTGGCAGTTCCCTATTCAATGCTAGCATCTAGAAAAGGATAAGGCACAAAACATTCATGGGGCAAAATCACCAGGTAGATGACATTTAAAGCCACAGGAAAATCTGGGATCTCTTTGGGCAGTGTGGGATGCTTTAGGATGCTTTAGAGAAGACCATGAAAGCTACTGAGGCCAGAGCCCTGTGACATCTAGGATCTAAAGACCTCTCTTATCCCTAAATCCCTTTCTTCTGGCATTGACTCTGGAAAAGAAAATGATACCACCATAATTATTTTTCTTTTCATGGGTGATGGGGTCACATTCAGGTAGATAGTTTTGAACAGCAGGTAAGAGGATGCTGGAGATAATTCCTTGTTTTGTTTGAAAATTGCCAAACATTTTGGGGCATTAGCAATAAATGGTCCCTACCTTTCAGTGATAGTCTGGAGCAGTGACCTTACAGAAGGCATGGCTTGGGTACACAGTTGTCGCCATTGACCGCCTGATTTTGCCCCATGAATGTTTTATGCCTTATCCTTTTCTAGATGCTAGCATTGAATAGGGAACTGCCACCTTGAAACCCTCACTTATGACCATAAGCAGCTTCTTTTCATTATTTTTCTTTTCTTTGCTTTTCTGTATTTTAACTTCTTTCTGTCAACTTTCTAGTTCTTGTCTGCAAAATCTTCTATTGCATAGTTGAATCTCCCAACTTTTAACTATAGTAAATACATCATCTAAAACGGACCATCTTCCTTGTGTGTACAGTTCAACAATGAACCTAGTCACTGCCGAGCACAATGCTATTAAAACAATGAAATTTGGAACGGCACAAGGCAGATGATCCAACTGGGCCATAGTGAATGAGTGCTTTGTGTGCAGACCTGCTTGTCACTGGAGAGCTAGCTGGATGCCTTTCTTGGGCCTCGTGCCTTCAAGTTCTGTGGACTTGCAGGAAATTGAGAGGTGTAAAGAGCGGTGGAAGGTAGGTATGCACCCGGGGAGCGCCTACTCTGGATGTTGAAGATACTATTCTCATGGTAACAAGGGAGACTCTATATTGCTTTTCCTAAATGCCAAGTGCTTCTTTCTTCTTTGATTAGAGATGAGTTGAAAATCCTCGTCCGTCCAAAGCCACTGGGCAGGCGGTCAATGGCGACAACTGTGTACCCAAGCCATGCCTTCTGTAAGGTCACTGCTCCAGACTATCACTGAAAGGTAGGGACCATTTATTGCTAATGCCCCAAAATGCTTGGCAATTTTCAAACAAAACAAGGAATTATCTCCAGCATCCTCTTACCTGCTGTTCAAAACTATCTACCTTGAATGTGACCCCATCATCCCATCTGCCTCCTGAGCTGTCTCCCCTCTCCTTTGCTCTGATTCCTGCTCAAAGCTCAACCAAGCCCTCCTCTCCCCTACTAGGGTTTCCCAGATGAGGTCTCATTTTCCAGCAGCTCCTGTCTCTGATCACCACTATAGGCTGAGGTTTCTCGGCATTAGCAAAGCAGGGTCGCACCTCCTGTTCCCCCGTAGGTAGGACTCTCACTTGTGGCTGCTTCCAAAATGCTGCTTCCGGGAAGTCCCATCACTGGAGAGTTCCACACTGATACCAGTCCCAAAAGCCAGGGGAGTCTCTGCCCTCAGCCCCCTTTTATTGGTGTTAAATGGGCAAATCTGACAATGCAAGCAATGACAACATCACAGATGTTCCTCCCACTGACCTCACACCCAAAAGCTGATGGCTTGGAAGGGATGGGCCTGACGCTCTCTTTCTCCGGAACCAGCATCGCAACCTAGGAGTGCAATTTGTTGAGTGCTGACCACCAAGCCCAGGGCCACAGTGCGCTAGGCCAGCACTGCACCACCGAGTGATGCTCCCAGGCCAGGAATGCAGTTTTTCTTTTCGATGCTATTACTGACAGTTTACATGTGAAAAAGATTTATTAGTACATGTTTCCTGCACATGAAGTTTACATTCATTTTAGGGAGTGGGCACATTTACACAGCATATCTTGCTGCTTTTTCGTTTTCCTTTCTTTTTCCCACTTGCCTCCCTCCCTCTCCTGTCCCCCATTTCATTCTTATTGTTATTTTTTTTTTCTCCTGTTTAAAATCCATTTAGATCAGCCATTGTGGCTATCTGGGGCGTGCATGTGACACAGCCTCAATCTTTTCACTTTACCTCTCCCGCCATCCCTGGCTCTCAATTTTCTGGACCCTTCCTGTTTACAGAGATCTACCTCCCTGCTTCCTTCCATCAATCTTTTATTTTGCTCTTTGTACTCAGCTTGACTCCAATGAGAACTACCATATAGTATTGAAGCTGGTGCGTCTGATTTATTTCCATTCACATTATATTTTCCCTATGTATCCAATTTGCTACAAATGTCTCAAATTTAGTCTTCTTTGTACGCCAGTAGTACCCCCATACGTGCAGTTACCACTTTTTCTTTATCCATCTGTCAGTGGACGTATAGGTCCGTTGCAGGATTTAGCTGGTAAGACGTGCGCTGCCGTACACTGGGCGTGGGTGCACCGCTGGGATGTGCTTCAGCTGTAGCTCTGCAGCGGAGGATCCTGGATGGCAAGGATTCGCTGTGCTTGCTGCATCGATCCGCACAGTGCTCATTGCACTAAAAGAGCAGCGTGTTTTTCTCCTTATTTTGTATAAGGTTGAGGATAAGTGGGGACCCAGTGACTTTCTCACTGGACAATTAAGAAAGGAGCAACAGCTGTGAAGAGTACTTTTGGCGGGGATGGAGGACTGGGGAGACAGTACTGAGAACGGAACTCACAGCCCCGTGCTTGCTATGCAGGTGCTGTTGCTGAGATATGAGCTATACCCCGGGCCCAAAGGTATATTTTAACGGACCCCTGAAATGGCCTTTCTGCCTGGACCTCCAACAGCACCATCATCTCTGGGTTCAGAATCTGAGGGATGTTGAGAATAAGTTTATGTGAGAATTGTAAGGCATTGAGAGAATGGCTTTACTTATTGTTTAAAAACGAAAACACACCTACAGATTTTCTTTGCATCTTCTTAAAATTGTATTAAGTTGCCGCATAAACAAAAGGAATAATTTAGAACGGAATCAAGTTCTAAAATCATTTGCAAAATACAGGACGTTCCTCCTGTCCCTCAGGCCGCGAGGCGTAAGCCTACCCTGGGAAGGGACTCCGGCTCAGCTCAGTTGTTTTCAGGCTTCTCAGACCCAGTGCTGCTTGTCACAAATACGATTTTGTCATTTTTACTGTTCTAAAATAAAATTCATAGACTAATTTTAATTTTAATAATTCTAAAATGGATTTCATAATTTTCCTATAACAATAATCTAAACCATGTCTATAGATATTGCTTATATAATATTTCAACTGTAATATAAGTGATTAAATAAAAGGTTTTTTTTTTCCTGTACAGGGTACTGAAACAGTGTCTTTAAACTGAATTACATTTTAGCCCCTTTTTATGTTTTTAGTTTGAGGCACAAACTTGCTAATTTGCTACATTGCCCAGAATGGGATTAAACTTGAGATCCTCCTACCTTAGATTTGGGATTACAGGAGTGCACCAACATACTCAGGGAAGAACATTATTCACAATAAAATAATGGGGGTGTCAGAGTGTGCTACATATAAGGACTAAAGGAAAAAATGATGTAGTTGCTGGCTGGCATCTATAATTCTCAGATGTAGTCATGGTTTCCAGTTGTGTTGTTTTGTACTCTAATAACAAAGATGGTATTGCTATGAACCACACAACTTCCCAATGTCGTGAACCGCTCTTTGTAAAATCCTGAAAGAATCAGACTGAAATCTCTCCTCAATATCAATAATAGATACATTTCTGGAAATTTCAAAATTTCAGCCATACCTCCAAATTGAATAAACTCTAATAATTTGATTAATACCAACATATGTTTTGCTTCATAAATGTCAGGCAGATCCAGATCTTTCAAAAACAGAGCGAGAACTAGCAATACATTTTTGTCCAAGGAGTCCCATGCTGATCCCACCATCAGATGCCAGTCGTCCTCTCCTATAACAGCGACATCTAGAGGTGGCTGCTGAGGCTTCCCTTGTCTGCGTTCCTATGCGAGATTCATTGCAATAGCGCTGAAAGGCAAGGAGCAGGCAACCAGCAGTTTTCTATTTATTCTGTAAATACTGACAAGATATTGGATATTATTTAATGTTGTATTCCTATATTTGGAATATTTTTTCCTTTTGTATTTTAGGGAAGGGTCTACGCAGTGTTCAGGGTCTCACTATTCTAGATCGGACTCATAGTAATCTTCCTGTTTACAGCCTTCCAAGAGCTGGAATTACAGGTGCCCACCATGCTTTAGTTTCCTTCTTTCCTTCCTTCCTTCCTTCCTTCCTTCCTTCCTTCCTTCCTTCCTTCCTTCCTTCCTTCCTTCCTTTCTCTCTGTATTTTAGGGAAGGTTTTACAGGGTGTTCAGGGTCTCATTACTAGATTGGATTCATATTGATTCTCCTGTTTACAGCCTCCCAAATGCTAGGATTACAGGTTCCCGCCACCACACTCAGTCTCAATTGCCATCTCCGTGCACCCTGGAGCCGAGGCTGGCCCAGCAGGCCCAGGGATTGAACCCTTGGCCCCTACATCTGCTTGCAGGCATTTGGCCCCACTGAGCTATTTGGCTGGCCCTCTTACAGGCATTTATTATACATTATAACATACAGAAAGTCATAATTGCCTGACCTCTATATACTTAAAATCTGAACAGACCATAATACAACCTATAGGATAGACTATGTTATCATAGCACTAACATAAGAAAAGAAAATGTATGGAACTCACAAAAATATCTCTTTAAATGTTTCACCATATGTCTTTATTTTCTTACATGCTTCATAGGTGTTATACATTTTATTACAATGTTATTGGGTTTTGGTACTTGCCTTACAAATTTATGGGTTAAACTGAGAGGAAAACCAAAGAAAATAAGTGGGAATGAAAGACAAGTAATAAAAACATAACTTAAAGGAGAAAAATATAAAAAAAAGAAAAATTGTGAAGCAGGAGAAAATTGGCTAACAAGTCATGCTGGACGTTTGTTGATACCTCTTCTTTGGAATCAACAATTACAATCAGAGAAACTCACAGGACACAGATTTTACCTCTGAAGAGTTTGTGGACTGGTAGAGTGATAATAAATTAAGAAAGTCCTTTAAATCTCAGACCTACTTTGCTTGCAAAAATGTTCTCTTAATTTATTTTGTTCTTCTATTTACATTTCTCATTTCTTTTGATTTTCTGGTGCATCAAATATGAAAGAGGATTAGTTCTTTGAAAGTTCTAAGGTTATCAAACTTTTAGGCCAATAGAAAAAGGCCAAAAGGGGAAAAAAAAAAAAAAAGCAAAAATCACACAAGTATCAATCTAGCCACTGATAGATATTCTTGAAGCAAAATTAGTTTAATATTCTATATGTTATATTTTAATAAAACTGCAAAAGGTTGGTCAGAATGCAAAAACCTCAAATTATTTCATAGTTCACAGGATTATTACTTCATTACTTTAAAGTACATTGAGTCATTCATTCCTCAAATATTCAGGAAATCTTTCTGATCCGGCCTCATCTCCTAGAAGCCAAATTAATGCTTATTTTTCATAAGGTCTTTTGTTAAGAGTGTAGTTGTAATTTACTTTTACGAAGCAAATCTTTAAAACTAGAATGGAAAGGTGAGTCAGATAATTCAATGGACTAAAGCACCTGCTTAGGCAGAAAGGGATGGAGTTCAAATTCTGTTGTGCCGTGCCAGCCCCGTACCCAGGGCGCACTGAGAGGGCAATGGGACTGGGCACAGTGGCGCATGCCTGAGATCCCAGTTCTCAGGAGAGTGAATACAGGAGGATCACTACGAGTCCAGTATGTACAGTGAGACCCTGTAGACCCTGCATTAGATACATTTTTAAAAAAGACAAGAATGGAGCTGTAAGAATTTCAGTACAAACTTTCTGTCTCCAGAAAAATTTCTAAGCTAACTTTAGCCCGGAGTAGCAAACAAAAGCCAGAAAAGGAAAACATTTTAATTGCTATCGTTAGGAATTCATTTTAATGCCCAACAGCACCTTGGTGAGAAACACTCTCAAAGTTTCAGTATCACTGTTGCTGAGACATGTTTAGTAAACCTGTGAATGACTTTTGGAGGAAGAGTACAATTTGTGATGTTCAGCATCTAATTTTCAGCCCTTAATCTTGATCTTTCAGAAGATATATCTAGAAAATTTTATTATAACACAAATCCGTGGACTGAGTTTCTCTTGACTTTCAGGTACTTGAATTCTCACCAAAGTTATAAAAGTCTAAAAAAAGTCTTACTGTTCTCTTTCTTCATTTTTTTTAGGGAGAGGTTGCTTTGTTTTGCTTAGTTTGGCCAAGGTGTTAGTGGAACAAGGCTCCTTCACAGGTGTGTCAAGTAGAGTTTGTATATTTGTATCTGGATTACTTGGACCAGCACTAACCTTACTAAGGAAAAGTGGAGTGACATAACTAGACAGATGAATCTAATGGGAAGCCTAAGAAAAGACCATAGTTTAAAGTACAAAAGTTAGAGAGCTAAGAAACTATAGCACTCATTAGACCAACGTTGCCTAGATGGACCAAGCAGACACTAGACACTGGAAAACAATGTGGCTGGTCTACAGATGGCATCTTTCGCCATCTTCCATGAAGAATAAATTATGATTAGGAGGATTGCTCTGATATTCTAGTCTTTCTGTTCAGCTGGATAAAAGCATGGGAAGTGATAAAATATCATTCTTGCCTTCCCTCCCCCTTTTCCCTCCCACTGAGAAGTCATTACTGCAGTTCCCAGCTAGTGGCGCCACAGACAATTCCACACTTCAATTATCTTCTGCTTAAACCAATGGCTTCCCCCCAAAACAAAGAGCAGCAAGTCACAGCAGCTAATTGCTGTTACGCTCAAGAAGATCTCATTGTAGAATATCAAGCTGTCATTACAGACCTTGGACTGAGCCACAACATGTAAGTAATAGAGCCTGAAGAACTGATAGGGCAGAAAGCAAGTGAGAATGATGCCTATGAAAAATAGGTTCTTCAGCTGAGCCCAGAACTCCTGGTGGGAGAGGAAGGAGTGGTGGAGCTTCCGCATCATGGACACAATGATGCAGACCTGAAGGACCAAGAGCATCACCGCAACGGCTATGAAGAGGATGACTATCATGTAGTTGATGACTTGCACATATGGGTAGACAAGTTCTTTATGGAATTTGAAGCAGTGCTGGTCATTGTAGTCCCCCTTATTTCCATAATGAGAAAAGATCACAGGCACAACGATGACCACCACCAAAAGCCACATGGCTGCACTGGCAGCAACAGCATGCAATTTCCTGTAGAATTCCACTTTGTCCTTGCGCTTGAAGAAGATGAGGTACCGGATGACCAGGATGACCACATAGAAGAGGAAAGTAAGGTACATGTGGATGTGCAGCATGGCACTCACGAGTCTGCAGAAGAGCAAGCCAAACGACCATTTCCCCTGGATGAGGTAAGACAAGCGGAAAGGCACAGTCAGCAGGAACACCCCATGGACCACCACCAGGTTAATGACCGCAGTGGTGGTCACAGAGCGGGTGTTCATCTTGGCAAGCAAGAACAGGATGGAGGTGAGTCCCAACAGTCCTCCGACGAGCACCACAAAGTACAGCCTGGTGAGATGGGGCGTCAGGATAGGGTCACAGGAGGAATTCCTGGAAACATTGTTGTCAGCCATCCTGGAGACATCACCTGGAAGCTGGAAGTAACGTGGTACCCGACGAGCTTCCACACTTGTTCAGAGCTCCCTTGAGGTAGTGATGCACGGCTTTGTGATTTATGCTTTCACGTGACATCAACTGTGTGCTGTGAGCACAGAGATTCTAATCAAGGGTACTGGCACAAACTGTAATCTCAGGATTCTAAAAGGATAAAGCAGGAAGATCACAAGTTCAAGGCTAGACTGTACAGTTTAGCAATTTAGTCAGCCCCTATATCAAATTAGAAAAGGAGTGGGGTGCAGTTAGGTGGGAAGGTACTGGATTTAATCCCCAGAAACACACACACACACACACACACACACACACACACACACGAATGGAATGGAAGTATTTCCTTTGGCTATTTCCATACCCCAGACCTAAAACACAGTAAGCTTGTTTTAATCCAATTTCTGTTGATATTTACAAAATATCACAGACTAGGTAACTTTATTAAAAACAGTTTACTTTGGCTCACAGTTGTAAAAGTACAAAGCCAACATGACACACTCAATGGTGTACATTTTCCACCTTACCTTTCAACTTTCCCATAAAAAAAGTAGCTCCATCAAGTGGGAATTATCTTGTGTTCATGTCCAAGTCCTGAATGAATTTGGCACCATGAGTCCTGCTCACCATTGCCTTCGCTAGTGGCCTGGAACAACAGGATTCTGGGGGGAAAAAAGAGTAAAACCAATAGCATATTCCTCATCTTAAATTTTCTTTGTTTGTTGCAAACTGCTCCAATCTCTCTTTCAGATATCAGAAACACATGTCAATTGTTACGTGCCAGGCCTCTATTACATGCTTCCCTGTACATGTCTTATTTAATTTAGCCTTTATGAGAGTCCTGAGGATTGTGTAAAGTATTATTTCACTGAGTTTTAGATGATAAAACTGAGCCCTGAGTAAATAAATCAGTTGGTGACGGTTTCCAATAACACACCCACACCCACACCCACACCCACACACACACACACCCCAAGAGGCTTCCTCTTTGTGTGCTGGCCACCTGCCTGCCCTGCCCTGAATTGTTTCTCCTCTGCGGTGTCCCTTGTCATGCCACCCTGACTTAGCGCCACCTAACTAGAGACTGAAACTTTTGCAGTCTGCGAACTAAAATAAACCTTTCCTTCTTTAACTTGTGGGTCTCAGGTGTTTTCTCCCAGCAATGAGAAACTAATTAAGACAGTTCCCCTACCCACTTTTGGGAAATTTTCCACACTACTCCTGCAAATATTGTATTATCTCAATCCCTCCTCTCAGAGTTCAACTATATTCACGCTAGATATTTCCCATTTATTTCTACTTTCTGTTGAATTACATGTGCATTTTCACCTCTTTGATGCCTTTTAGATATTTTCAACTATTATTATTCAATACTGTCATCTTTGTATCTAATCTGCTGTAGAACCAACTAATGTGTTCATAATGCCAAATAGGAAATAATTTCAGTTCCAGAATGTAATTTTTATTTTAAAATTCTACTTTGCTTTTGAATTTTCTCATAAACTTTACATTTTTCTCCATTTTTAAAAAACCTTTAATCTTTACTTTAAAAGACTTTTCAGTATTATTTGTGGACATATTCTATTTTTTCCTTTTAGTTTTCTCTTACATTATAGCAGAAGATACCCCCACCCCAGCCAGTATAGTTCAGTTTGTTAGTTGCCTGGATAACAATTCCTGTTATAATTTCTATTACTTTTGTTCCCTAGAAAAGGCTGGTCATTGTGATGTATAGCTGGCCACTATGATGCACGTTGTAGGAACCAGTTCCCACCTGATAATCCATTTTACCTCCTACCTGCTGCTTGCTTATCCCATATAAGCCTCAGACCCTCAGATATCGGGACCTGATATTTTGGGAAAGATCCTAGTCAATGTCCCTCAGCACCAATAAACCTGCATCCAAATCCTTGGTGTCATTTCAGTATTTCTGCTTGCCATTGCAACATGATCTTAGCCTTTGGCTTTTCTAGTACTTTACTATTAAGTTGTGGATGGTCTGAGGTTTTGTATCATATAGTTTGCAATCAGTGCGCTATTCCTCCAAAGAAGGGCTATCCTTTCCTCCAATATATTCAAATCATTGTAGTTGAGGCTCACTGATAGTCCTGTAAAGCTGTTGGTACACTCAGATCTCTTTTGCCCTTCTATATTTGCAGCTACTGTCAAAAGTATTATCCTTAACCCCCTTTTCTGGTAAATCTGGACTGACCTCTGATCTTTGACTTAAAAATTGGTGATAGCACTTCTGTAAGTTTTAGAAGTTTTGAAGCTGAAAATTTTAATCTCCCGCCCCTCAGACCTCAGCATGCAGCATGACGTTCTCACACACTGTGAAGCATATAAATTCTCAGCCCTGAATTGGAAAATGCCACTGCAGTAAAAGCGGGTGCTGGTCTCGGCTCACCTGCTTGAGCTTTCTGTCCTCCCAAGTCTTGGCCACTTTGCTCATGGCCTCTACTCCACTTTGCTGTCTGCAAATAAATAGCTTCTGTATTGTGCTTTATCCAGATTTTTAGATTGTTCTTGGTGAAAGCTCTGATGAGCCAATAACCATTCTGTCTCATGAAGACTCAGACACTAATGCAATTTTTGAAGTTTTAGTAATGTAATAAAACTGCATAGTCTTGAAATCAATTGAATTCAACAGAAAAGTGACATTCTTTTAATGCAGAAAGATCAGCTCACTAGCATTCAAAAATTTTTTTCCATTATGAAATGAGCAAGTTATAGCAATGGGCTTTGTCAGTTGTCAAGTGCATTATCTACTTACTGCCTTCAGCAGGCCCACCCCACAACCTCCTCTCATTTGCTTTCTAGCATTGGTTATGGTGTTCTTACTCCAGGTGCCACCGCACCCCAAGTCTTTATCCTAATGCCACAGCACCACTACTTCTCAGGAGCCCCATCGTCCAGCTCTTTCCTCATCATTCAGAACTCAAATCTATGTCCAGGGCCCTGGGGAACCTTTCGCTCACCCTCTACTAGCTCAGGCCAGCCTGATCCTCTCAGAATTCCACGAGTATGATGAAATATTTACTTGTGTAAGTTATCCTAGATGCTGGCATCTTTCTACCTCTACCTTTTGGTAATAATTCTATAAGTATAAGAACTGTGTGTGCTTTTATTCTTTCCTACTTCTGTATCACACAGAAAAATGATCTCTCAATATTAAGTGGAGGAACAACTAAGTGCCCATCTGTAGCACAGTGTTTTATTTCAATTCTTGCTTCTGCTGCTCTTTGCAATGTTACTGCAGGAGAATTACTTAATATTTATAAGCCTTGTTTTCCTCACCTAAGATGTAATCTCTGCCCAGCTGATATAATCATTATGACATAATTTAGATGAGGTAAGCAAAAATTTTAAATAGTATATAACACAATCACTAATAACTAACATCGATTACTCCATGAATAAAAGGATAAACCCAAAGTCTGAAATGGGCACTCCTTCCAGGAACATCTTAAATTTTCTCTTTTGTCTATGTAAGTTCTGCACTCTCTACTTCTCCAAAAGGAATGGGAAAGTGGTTCAACAACAACTGATAAACAACAGTCAGAGATGCCAGCCACAATCATGCCCTTCTACGGTTCTCCTCACCAATGTTCCTTGCCCATGTGTGAGGACAAGTTCCATGTACTGTGGTAACCTCACAGCTATCGCCAGGGTCTGAGGCCAATTCCCATCCTGAAATCTCTGACCCGAGTTTTTTACACTGAAAATCCTCACCAGACAACACAAGGATAAAAGCAGCCTTAGCCACAGCTACGGCCATCGGGCTCACCACACACAAGAATCTGGCCACCTCTCTTCCAGCCCCGTCCACACTCATCCACGTTCACTGTCTCCGTGACTCGTTCTTGACTTGCCACTTGGCATTTGTTCACAGTCCTCCCCTGACCTCGCGCATTAAGATTCTTGTAGTCTCCCTACACCTGACGTCACAGTCCGGTTTTCCTTCTAGAGTATGCCCTCCTCAGTCCCAGATCCCACACTCCATCTGGCTTCTGCAGGCCCTCAAGTCTGAAGCCTAACATCTCCCAGTCAGGAGGAATTTAGTTTGGAATCTCTCTTTCTCTCTCTCTCTCTCTCTCTCTCTCTCTCTCTCTCTCTCTCTCATTTTAGGGAAGGGTCTACAGGGTGTTCAGTGTCTCACTACTAGATCAGACTCATAGTGATCTGCCTGTTTATAGCCTCCCAAGAGCTAGGATTACAGATGTGTGCCACCACACCCAGTCTCAATTGCTGTCTCATGCACCCTGGGGGCAGGGCCAGCACAGCAGTCCTGGGGATCGAACCCCTGGCCACTGCACCTGCTTGCAGGTGCTTTAATCCGCTGAGCTATTTGGCTGGCCCTTGGAACCACCCACTCTCTACCAATCAGGAAGATGTATACACAACTCAAGAGAGTCTATATGGACCATTTCCTATTACATCCCTCGTCTTGACTTGTCCAGTTCTGGCAAAGAGTTTTACTGATTGTTGGTTGCAATTCTACTTCTGGGGCCACCTGGCTTTGCTATTTACCTGTTCCAGGTCATCATCTTCCTATAAACTGATCTGGGTGGCCAAGGTCCTTGATCTCACCTGCCTTTGAACATCTGCACTGAGGTGGGTCTTGAAAGGTTGTCCTGATGCTTCCATTTTTGTCTGGCTGGACTCAGAACGTTGCCCACCACTTCGTTTATCCTACGCTTTCCTGCAGCAGATCAGGATACTGTGCGGGACTCCTGGCTTTGCTCCGCAGCTTCCCCGTTTTGTGCCCTGAAAGCCTGCACTGCGCCTGCTTTCTCTCAGTCTGCCTGCCGGGGGCGCACCCTCCTTTCACATCAGGACCAGAGAGCCAGGCCTGGAATGCATTCCGTAACACAATAAAGATGAAAAGAGGTTTTACAAGTTCCTTCTGCCTAAAGTGTGTGCCAGTTTTAAAAAAGAAACCTCTTCCTCTTGGCACTCAGGCTTACCTTCCTTTTTGCAGAAATTCAACACACTTGTTCGTTACTGCATATTACTATGACAGAAGAAGATTCATTTGGGTATATTGGGTATTTTTATTATTCTATCCCCATTATACCCTTCTCCCTTTCCTTACCACTTTGCGTGCCCTTCATGCTTAAAGCATACAGTACTTGACTCCGAGGCTGATTTTCAGCAAATAACACCCCGAACTCCAGCTCCACTCACTTCCTGCAGATGACGTGATTTCCTTCTTATCTATGGTGGACTGACGTTTCACGATACTCGTACGCCACATTTGCTAAATCCACTCATCTATTGATAAGCATCTAGGCTGATTTCCCAACTCAGCCATTGAGAAATGCGCTGCGAGAGACATGGATATCCATGTATCACCGCTGTATTGCTGCATTTTGAGGGGAGATACCAATGAGTGCTACTGCTGGGTTGTACTGTATTTTTAGTTTTATTTTTTTGAGGAGTCTCTATACTGATTCCAATGGTGATTGGTCTAGTAGCTCATACATTCACTGACAGTACAGGAGAGTTCCTTCTGCCCCTGCATCTTTACAGGCATTAACTGTTCTTGTAATATTATAACATTAGTAATTCTGACTGGGATGAGAGGGAATCTGAATGTAGTTTTTTTTTTTTTTTTTTTTTTTTTTTTTGCAGAACCGGGGATTGAACTCAGGCCCTTGCACTTGCCAGGCAATCGCTTATTCTACTGAGCTATCTCCACAGCCCTTTGAATGTAGTTTTGATTTGCATATCCCTAGTGACTAAAGATGTTGAATCTTTTTTTTTTAATTGCCATTTGTACTTCTTTTGAAAAATATCTAATTCAATATGTGCTCCCATTTGTTGATTGGACTATTTGTTTTGGGAGTATTTAAGTGTTGAGTTCTTTATATATTCTAGGTATTGATCCCCTATCTGAAGCCTGAATTATTTTCTTGAAGACACCTTCATCTTATGTAATGAGCACTCTGCATCTGAGATGGTTCACCTGCTTCTGAAAGCCAAGCAAGAGGTAGAAGAGGGCAAATGGAGGAAGAACATAAAGAAATAAAAGCTTTGGGGATCATAGGCAGAGAGGTCAGATGAGGATTAGGGCCCAATTCCTTCCAAGGGAGAAACCATTCAAGAACTATCACTGTGCATTGACTATGTCTCTAGCGATTGCTGGGACTTTTTAATCAGTTGACCCAAAATTTTCTTCTGTCCTTTCTTTACTTTCTCCAAGAGATAACTCACTGTTCCATGCACATGACTGAGCCGGTCCAGTGCCACATCCGCAGAACTGGTTGGTGACCATCCCACGTGGCCACAGTGGCCCATTCTCCAGTCCACGGAGACAGATCAGCATGCGAGATCAATAATATTATTTTTCAATATTACATTAAAGAATTGCATTCTCCAAATTGGAAGTTGATGCATCAAAATTTGCAGGCAATTCTCATTTGAGTTTGGTTTTAGTGGTGTCTTATTGATGTTATAATTTATATTTCTTTGTACAGTGGCTTCTTTCAATAACAATTAATATGAGCATCAATTCAACTACAGTAAACATACTTGTTTGAACCTAGGCTCTTAAAGATTTCTCAGTGTCTATTTACCTTATGTGTGTGTTAGACCTGGATGCTCACAAAGAATAGAAGAAATTTCAATTTTCTGCATGAAATAGAACTTTCAAAGCTTGAAATCCTTGCGAGTAAATAGCTTCATGAGAAAAAAAGTTGAGAGCAAAGAAAAATAATAAATGTTATTTAGAAATGTGTCCAGTGTCTCGCTTCAAAATAATGGCTCAGTAATGAGAACAAGACACAAAGTCTGAGAATGCAGGGGGCTGTGAAGTGGTGGCTGGCTTAGTCCGCAGCAGACAGACCTGAGAGACAAACTCCACCCCGAGATCTGTGGACTGAGAACAGCCGAGCCAGGACCCACAGCTGCAAGCTCAAGGACAGATAGAGAAGTGATGGCTTTGAAGTGTGTCCTATGCAGATTCTGCCAGTTGCAGTTAAATAAATTCTGTCTTACTCAATAAAAGGCTGTGTTTCTTTTCCCGAATGTCAAGTTTAGATAATACATGTTTATATTTCTTAAAATTCAGGTTAGGGTTTTGAAATTTTCCTTGAGCCTCAGGGAACAGATATTTTAAAGAGGAAAAGAAAACATCATCAACAACATCAGCATCAACAAAATTACCAAACCTAAAAGGCACCTGCCATAGATAGTGTGTTTTAGAGATACAATCATTGTTTAAAAACTCCATATTCAGGGCCGGTGAGGTAGCTCAGCAGTCTAAACCACCTGCTTAAGCAAGCTCAGGCAGGCAGAGGTTACTGCATTTCCATCACAGGCACCACATGCTGTGCCAGCCCCTCCCTCAGGGTGGGCTGACTGGCAAAAACAACAACAACAACAAAAATAAAAAAATAAAAAAAACAACAACAAAAAAACCCTCCATATTCAAATGCTGTAAAAGAAAATGTATACTAGCCTGGAATTTAGTACATGATAATAGTTATTCTATCTACAATAACTTCATAGACTCATGAAACAACAAAGAAAAAGACATCATGATGATGAAAGAGGGAAAGAGGAGGACAAAGAACAAAAAGAAAGGGAGAAAGGAATTAAGAGAAGGAAGAGGAGAGATTAAGGGGAAAAGAACAGGGCAGGTTCTAGGGGTCCTAAGTAGAACACTGGTGCTACTCCATGATGTTATCCTGGGCTTGGGTCTTTACAACAGAAAATAATATAAATACCTTGTTTATTTACCTAGTTATTTGTCTAATAGAATGGAAGCTGTTAGCCCACAAGACAGCTGATCCACATAAGACCCAAAAGAAGAAAAGTGATGTCCTTTTGGTTTCCATAGAAACAATCTATCACAAATGGGAGAAACCTAAAAACATCATTAATAAAGCAATAAGATGGATTTGTTGGTGCTACTTTGAAATCTCATCCATATATCATTATTGTATTTTCTATAACTAAAATGTTCTGTCCTATCCAAATGCTCTTCCATGTGCTCCAAGAACAAACACAAATTCTGTTTCCTTCAAGAGCCCCGGGTGGTCTCCATGGATGTTCTCAGCTGCTTTCTTGAAATGATTTAGGCATGCTTTCATTTCTTCCTTCATTTTCTTTGATTCCTGTGTTTTAAGCCTATATTTCAGTCATGTGTGAACTTCTTCATAACTTTAGATTCATTTCAACACTGGGTACACTTTTATTGTGGTCACAAGTTCTTCACTGAATGGGTGAAATGACAGTGAAAGCCCCTTAAGCTACTAAACCTCACTGAGACAGTGTGGTGTGATGCTGATGCTAGGATCCAGCATAAGCTGTGGGCCCCAGGCAAGCTCTCCCACAGTAGCGTGGCTGCCTCCCTAGCTGACCCTGGCCCACCTTGTCCTGGACAGTGATCTCTTCTCTAGCTCTGGGAACAACCCTCGAAGGCCATCATGAACCTGGCCTCCAACTCTAGTGTTTATCTGTCTTTTCTCACTCTGCTACTTGAAACCCTTTGCAGTGTGGCTTCAGTCTACCTTACAAGGCACACGTCTCATGGCTCCCTTTCTTCACCCTCATCCAGCTGCCC
Source organism: Octodon degus (assembly GCF_000260255.1). Taxonomy (NCBI): domain Eukaryota; kingdom Metazoa; phylum Chordata; class Mammalia; order Rodentia; family Octodontidae; genus Octodon; species Octodon degus. The sequence continues at coordinate 8,086,947 of NW_004524607.1, forward strand.
AGATGTACTCTCCAAGCCCAGAAAGTCCTTCTCCTATTCCAGTTGTCTCTTCTCCCTCTTCACTCTAACTGCACAGCAAGACACGTAGACTGGTGTCCAATGGACATCCTGAATGCCTTTCACTTCTCTTCCTGCAAACTTTTCCTGCCTCCCACTGTCTGTACTCTGTATCCCCTACTTGGCCCGTTATTCGACTCTAGGATTCTCTGGCTTTGGTTACTTCTCACCCCACTGACTCCAGGACTCTGCCCGCCTGCCTGCGTGATTTCTTGTTTTGCTCTCACCTCAGTCCACACACAAGAGTGCTCTTTGGATTGGCCCAAGGCTGGCAGGTGGAGATTTCTTTGTGTGTTGCCAGGTCCTGTCCTAGGTCCTGCACACAACCCTGTGAGGGCCTTGGTGGTTACTGCTTATGGACCAAGGACTGCCAGAAGGTCAAAAGTGAGACATGGAAGTGGTTTCTGTGGTTCTGTAATGAAGAGTCTATGGTAGAATCAACCTCAGTCAGTATCATGAGAATATTACAATATTTGTAGATTCCTACAAAACAATACAGTAATATGAGTATGTACACTTTAGTTACCAGGACCTCTCTGTGCTTCTGAACAGACAAGTGAGCAACTACAGTGTGCTTTAGGATTTCTCCCTTCATTTATTTCATTTATTTATTTATTTATTTATTTTTGTATTTTAGCACAGGGTCTACATGGTCTCACTGCATAGATTGGACTTGTAGTGATCTGCCTGTGTTCAGCTTCCCATGAGCTGGGATTACAGGTGTGTGCCACCACGCTCAGTCTCAATTGCTCTCCCAGCGAGCCCCAGGAGAGCATGGGGCAGGCTCAGCAGGCCAGAGATCAAACCCCTGGCCTCTGCATCTGCCTAAGCAGGTGCTTTAATCTGCTGAGCTATTTGCCCAGCCCTTCTCCCTTCATTTATTAAACAAATAATAATTTAAGAGTTTATCAGGGAATATAGGTAGAGAAGATTCTGAAATGAATAAAACACATTGTCTCCTGCAATTAAGTCTCCTGTTGAAGAGGAAAAGAGATGCGTAAATGATTTGCAAGAATTAGTAGGATCACATAAAAATTGCTGCCAATTAGAAAGGGGAATAGTTAAAGTAGTCTATAGTAAAACTACCAAGATGAATTAACAGATGTTTGGACACAGATATGTAATGTATACTAAATTCTTTTCTCTCTCTCTTTCTTTCTTTCTTTCTTTCTTTCTTTCTTTCTTTCTTTCTTTCTTTCTTTCTTTCTTTCTTTCTTTCTTTCTTTTTATGCTGGGAGTTGAATCCAGGGAGATGCACAAGCTCAGCAAGAGCTCTATCCTGGGCTACATCCCTACCATCTGTACAGGATCTTGAGGGATGCACTGAATTTCTGGGAAGCGAGAGAAGGAAGTAAAGTTGTCTGAGCAAAGGCTTAGCTGTGTGTTCAGGGAAGCAGCAGCAGTCTAATGTGCCTGAGTCAGAAGATAACTGAATAGAACTTGTGTCTGCACAGAAGGCTCAAGAAATCCACCCTGCATCTCCACACCAAGGGCTTCTTAATGTATTCTGAAAATTTTGAGTTGCAGAGCATTATGCCAAGTGGTATGTTAATATTTCAATTTCCAAAGCTAATTTTGTTAACAGAATAAAGAGTTGGAACAGGTCTGATTTGTCTCCCATATGAGTATGGTCTGTCTCCCTAGTGTAAGAAACTGAAAGAGCAAACAAAATCTGAAAAGTACAATAGATATTGTGAAAGGGAAAGAAACTGCTCAAAAGGAAATAACAACTGGGATGAGGGAAAAGAGAAAAGAAAGAAAGGGGAAATATATATATTATATATAATATATATTTACACACACGATAGCTAAGTTAATTGCACTACTAATTTCTATGGATTTATTGAAAGGAACAGTTAATGCCATCTTATTGTTTGATCAGTGTTGCATGCTTCTATGTGATAACCTGAAAAACTCCTTTGAAGATAATAGTATGTAATATAAAAATCATAGATTTCCTTTAAAAAAAAAGTGTTGGAGGAAAGCAAGATTGAAAAATGTGCTACCTTACACTAGCGATGATGTTGATCTAGTTTAAATGGCATGAGGTAAGTTGGCGCAAGTCAGCTCCAGGAGAATTTGCTGTCGTCTAAGTAAAAATAGAAGACAGGCTAGAGGGGGAAGTGCCTGCTCCAGCTGTGGCCATCAGCACGCAGTGACATCTTCATAGCTGATAGAGACACAAAAAGGTAAGAGATGTCTCTGAACAGTTTAGGCAATCAAGTGTCATATTAGATAGACACCTCCAATACCACAAGCAAAAATAATCATCAGAGTAATTAGTATGCTAAAAAGGCAAAGAGGTGGAAAATGTAATTTTAAATGCCCTTAGGAAAAAAAGACAATGATGTGGGGAAAGACTTAGAGCTGTTATTGAAATAAAAATATTACTACTTAAGAACTAATGGGCTTATGAAAATATTCACAGAGATTTTCACAGATGGAACAGTAACCACAGGAGGATGCTTTAATGTAAAAGGCAAGGAACAAAAGCTTTGGGGCCAGCGAGATAGCTCAGTGGTCTAAAGCGCTTCCTTAAGCAAGCTTAGGCAAAGCACATGGACCACAGTTCGATCCCTGGCACCACATGCTGTACCAGCTTCTCCCAGGCTGAGCCAGCTACAAAAAAAGAAAGAAAAAAAAAGCTATAAGTTTTGCTATCTTATGGGGGTAGAGGAATGAAGTGGAATGCTCAGATAGATAATTGAAGACCATTTCTCCATACTCGTGATAAAGGTAAAACGTTATGTTGAGAGGTCCCACCCAGCACTGAGAGAAATAATAGAAAACAATGCCTATTTAAACACAAGAAGATGAACTTACAAAGAACAAGACTGTACATCTGTGTCAATGCCTGATGCTAATAAGCATCTCTGACTTAACACAGCTAAGCACCAGCCTGACTCCAGATGGACGCATAAAGGTACCCTCGCAAATGTTTCTTTCAAGCTGTTATAGCTCCACTTTCCAGTTGATTGACCTGACATTCATGGTCCATGTCTTGTTTTCCCCCAAATTCACCCCCACTCCTAGAGCAGATCCTATTTCTATGTTTCATAAGAATCCATGTGAGACCTCTGGGTCAGATTATTTTCTGTAGAGGGTATGATTGGTAGAGCTGACAAAACAGGAACAAAACCTGTATTTTACATGATGGAATTGTTGCGCTGATGTTACTTTTCCTGAACCTGACCCCTGTATGTGATTCTGTGAAAGAATATCTTTTCTAAAGAAACATGCGCTATATACCATGGGGATAAAAGCAGTATGTCTTCAAGTTCATTTTCAAAACTAAGAAGTTATAATAGTCTTATTTAAAAAGTGAAATGTCAAAATGATATATACATTTGGGGAGTTGGGGCAAAACATATATTGGAATTCTTTAAACCATTCTTATAACATTTCTGTAAATGTTCTGTGTGAAAGTATTTCCAAATTAAAACACAACAAAAACGAAAGCAAAAAAATCTAAAGCTGATCTACTTTCCACACTTACCTTGTTTCGACTGATTCAAGTCACATCTGCTCTTGCTGAGATTCCTAAAGCAAATTCATGATTTCTCCTTTCTTCTCTTCTTGTCTCCCCTATAGACTATTGCCAGCTCTAGAACCAAAGGAATCTTCAAAAGCTACGTCAGAAAACATCATCCTTCTTAGCGCAGTCATCAGTGGCTTCTCATCTTACTCGGAGTCCAGTCCACACAGCTGACTGGGATTTGCGCCCTTCTCCTCAAACTGTAAGTCTTTTATCTCCCCTCTTGCAGTCTTGACTTTCACTATTTCATGCGAGCAGAGCACAGTGACTTCTCGCTTTCCCTCAAACATCACCGGCACACCCTGACCTCAGAGCCTTTGCACGTGAAGTTCTCTCTTCAGAACTGCTCTTTCTTCAGCTTTCTGCACAGTCCATCCCCTCACTCACCACTTTTATGCTCTTGGCCACAGGTCACATCTAATACCTTCATTCTCCTTTTCAAATTTACTATTCCCACAGCAGATGTTAGTGGGGTACCATATGATTTACTTATTAGTTTGCCTAGTTTCTTCCTCCATGAGAATGTGATCCACTTGAGGACAAGAGATCTTGTTTTGTTCCATGTCTTTCCATCAACATCGAGTGGAATATTTTGTATATAACTCCTCGTCAATAAGTAATTACTGAATGAATTAAACCAGACATCCTCTAAATTTCCATAGAGCATAAAACATCAGATAATCTATAAAGAATTAGAAACAACCATCACCAGATTTTTGATACGGTGAATGTTAGAGAAAATCTGAATAGTTTTAAATCATATTTTGAATTTGTAATTCTGCTTTCAATCAAACTAGCAGTCAAGGGCTGGGGAGATGGCTCAGTGGAATAAGAACTTCGCCAGTTCCACAAGAAAAGAAAGAAAGAAAAAACCTAGCAGTCAATTGACTAAAGAGGAAAGGTGTGTTCTAACACAGGAAAGATCAGAAAATTTGCCTCTCACATCCTCTCCAAATGTCTAGCGTATATTCTACAAAAATGAGAAAAGGAACCCCAAAAGACGGTATGCGGCTATATAGCATTCCAACACTAAAACAGTGAATCCATGTAATTGAAACATGTAAGATTCTAAAACTAAATGACCACATAACACTAAAATATGCATGATGTGAATGTGGCAGGATGGGGACAATAAAATTTATTAGCAAAATGTTTATTTCACTAAGGAGGGGATTAAAATTACTATTTCACTATAGAGAAATCACAAAATATAAACTTAAACACTTTGTGAAAATTTAGGGACACTCTCTTGGTGACCAGAAGCTGGATATGTGACTTACACATTATACAAAACAAAAGCGAAGAATAGTAATCAAAGACAGGAAATCTATTAAGAGAGACAGAAACAGTGACAGAAAGACAGAGAGAAATTATTTAATGAAGCTGAAAGGGAGGCAGTACTTCTAAAGTCATTGCTGGAAGCTACCTTTATCCTGATTCCAAAACCAGAAAAGAATCTGACCAATTAAAGAAAACTACAGGCTAATTTCTTTAATGAACGTATGTACAAAACTTCTCAATGAGACCCAGGCAAAAAAAAAAAAGCAACAAATTATCAAAAAGATCATTTCTCATGACCAAGTAAGTTTCATCCCAGGGATGTAAGTGTGGTTCAACATACATGCAAATCAAAATGTAATATATCACATAAACAGAACCCAGGGCAAAAAAAATCACATGATCATCTCAATAAACACAGAAAAGCCTTCGACAAAATCCAAGATCTATTCATGCTAAAGACTCTGAAGAAAATAGATCTAGAAAGACTTTATCTTAATCAATAAAAGTCATTTATGACAAACCTACTGCCAATGCCATATTAAATTGGGGAAAACTGAAAGTTTCCCTCTAACATCAGAAATAAGACAAAGATATCTATTATCTCCACTCCTGTGCAGTACGGTAATCACAACATCAACCAGAGCCATCAGAAAGAGAAAGAGATGGGTGTCCCATTGCCATTCAAATATTGTAGGTGTGTGAATTCAGCAAAATAACCCATGTCCAGTAGTCCATAATAGCAGTGGGTTATCAGCAGAACTGGCAATGTCAGTTGTGTTGCCTTGAGCCTCTTACAGCTCATCATATTAATATGGTTTTAATTTTTATACCTTGAGATTATACTTTTCTGCTGGATGGTTAAGACCAAGATAAAGCAAGACCAATATAACAAGCACTGTAACTTCTGTATGTGACACGGTCAGTCAGATCACCTCCAGATTTACCCATCTCTGTCAAAACAAAACAGAAAAGCAGGATATAAATGAAGGGCTATTTTCTAGTGTAAAAAAACCCCATATACATGCATATCTGTATATCCAAAATAGTTAGGATAGATATACAGCTCCTTTCTCTTAGTTCAATGAGAAGAAAGATTTGTACTAACAGTGTTTAGACAAGATACCATCTCTGCATCTTGTACTCTGAATAACTACTATGAAGACAAAAATATGCAATGGATTAATTATTGTAGCTGTCCTACTAACTTGTTTTGAAACTGCCTCAATGCTACTTCTTTCTCATTAAAATTAATTTTAAAAATTACCCAAAAAAGGAAGAGAAAGAAATAAAATAGATAAGCACAGGAAAAGAGGAAGTCAATTTATCATTACTTCTTGATGACGTGATCCTCTACACAGAAGACCCAAAGTCCACCAAACAATCCCTAGAATTAATAACTAAATTCAGCAGCGTAGCTGTGTAAAATATAAATACAAAAATCAATAGCAGCTTGTACATTAGCAATGAACTCACAGAGAAAGTAATTAAGAAAAATAGCATTCATAAGCATCAAGAAAAAAGGAAATACTTAGGAATTAATCTATCCAAGGAAGTAAAAATTCTCTACAACAAAAACCAAAGTACTCTGAAAAAGGAGTTCAAAAGACAACTGAAAATGGAAAACTACCCTTGGTGGTGTACAGACAGAATCAATAAAGTCAAAATGGACATATTTCCAAAACTAATACACAGACTTAATCCAGTCCCAATAAAAACACACACATTCCCCACAGAACTAGAGAAAACCACCATGAAATTCACAGAACTAGAAGAGACTCAGAGTAGCAAAAACAAAGCAGGGGCTATCACAAGTCTAGATTTGAAATTATATTACAGTTACAATGATAAAAATGGCTTGGTAGTGACACCAAAACAGGCATGTAGATCAAGGGAAATGACCCCAGACACATTCAGCTGTGATGAAATCCCCCTCCTGTAGAAGTACCGGAGGAAAGATTGCCTCTTTAACAACAAGTGCTGAGAATGCTGGCTGTCCACATGCAGAAGAGTCAGTCCAGATCTGCATATCTCACCATGTACTGAACTAAAATCCACTACCTATGAAAAGGAAAATACTTAATCTGGTGGAAGATAAAACAGGTAAAACTCTTGAGGGGCAAGGCATAGGCAAGAACTTTCTAAACAGAACACTAATAATAATAAATCAACAAACAGGATCATATTAAATTAAAAAGTTTCTTTGCAGTGAAGGTGATAACCAACAGCACAGAGAGACAACATACAGAATGTAAAAAAAAACAAACAAAACAAAACACTTTTGCCAATTATTATTTGGACAGGGAACTAATATCTAGACTATATAAAGGACTCAAAAATATTGCATCCCCCAAAATAAAGAGACCCAATCAAAAATGGACAAGTAATAACTAGACACATTTCAGAAGAAATACAGATGGCAAATAAATACATGTTCAATATCATTGTCCATTAGAGAAATTCAAATTAAAATAACACTGAGACCACATCTTACCCCCCAAAAAAGAATGGCTAGCATCAAAAAATCAAATAACACCGAACATTGGCAAATATGTGGAGGGGAAAAGAAAAATAGTATAATCACTATGAAAATTGGTATGGAAATTCCTTGAAAAAGTAAAATTAAAAATTCCATTTGACCCTGTTTTCCCCTTCTATTCCTCCAAGAAAATTTAAAGATATCACGTTACAGTGATACATGCGTACCTATGTTTATGTCTACACAATTTATAAAAGCTACCCCTTGGAAGTGGCCTGTATATCCATTGACAGGTAAATAAATAAAGAAAATGTGGTATTTATGCATAATACTCTGCCATAGAGAAGGATAAACTTGAGTCACTCGAGGCAAGTGGAATCACCTTGAGAGCATAAAGTGAAATAAATCAGTCACACAAGCTTAAATATCTCCTAGTTTCTCTAATCTGAGAAACCCAAAGTATAAATGAAGAGCAAACTAAAAGTCTGATACTAGGAAGTAGGGAGATAGATCTTTCCCAAATGGGAAGGGATCAAGCATGGACAGGAGAGAGAGAAAGGTGAGGGAAAGGACACCAACGCAGCACGTTTGTGAATCTCAGCCCAAGGAATGTGATCATTACTCACTGCAAATATGTAGCAATAAAAAAGAGAAGCTGAAAACTATTGTGGGGGGGGGAGAGAGAGAGAGAGAGACAGAGAGAGAGACAGAGAGAGACAGAGAGAGACAGAGACAGAGACAGAGACAGAGACAGAGAAGAGAGACAGAGACACAAAGACACAGAGACAGAGACAGACAAGAGATATAGAGACAGAGAGACAGACAGAAACAGAGACAGAGAGACAGAGACAGAGGTGAAAAAGAGAGAAAGAGAGACAGAAACAGAGAGACAGAGACAGGGAGACAGAGACAGGGAGACAGAGACACAGAGAGAAAGACGGATAGAGAGAAACAGAGAGACAGAGACAGGGAACTGGACATAGTAGCACTCACTTGTAATCTCTGTAATTCCAGCACTCTGGGAAGATGAGGCATAATTTTAAATTCAAGCCTAACGAGTAATTTAGTTACTTAGTGAGACCCTGTCTCACAATGTAAGCAATTAAAAAGGGCTGAGAATGCGACTGAGTTTCTAAGGCCCTGGGTCTAACACCCAGTGAGAGGGAGGGTGAGGCGAGATCTTCAACCCTTGGTGGTAAGGAAAGAGAGGAAGAAACACTGACAAGAAATGAAGGTGGGAGGGGGGTGTGTCTCAGCGGTGGAGAGCCATCTTGCCGTGCACAGGCCTGGATCTGAGCCTCTGAGAACAGAGCCATTCTCAAGATGTGGCGTCAATACAGGGCGACTTGGGGGAACTAGACAGAAGGTGGCACCTACTGGCAGCGTTCTGCTTAGGGCCACCCCATGTCCACCTCCAGGACACCATGAGACCAGAAGGGACACAGAGTCAAAGAGCCTCCTGAGAAAGGCTCTTTGGAAGACAAATGGTGCTCTGCCTGTGCGACATCCTCCCAAGCCACTGCATTTTGTGTTCCTTGGAAGTGAATCGGAACAGTCATTGTCATCACTCTGCAAAAAATCCAGCAGTGTTTACCCCAAGTGCTCTGACAAAATGCATTCCAGGTGACAGTTTTCACATTAAGGCATCTCATTGTAGCCAAATTAAAAAAAAAAAAAAAAAAAGATGTGTGTGTGTGTGTGTGTGTGTGTGTGTAATATTTTTTCTTTTCCCTTTCTTCTCTCCTTTTCCCCATCCTAGTTGCTCATTCCTTTGCAGCAGTTTCTTCCAAAAACTACCTAAAAATATCCAGAGCATCTGCACCCACAAACAATTAACTCTAACAAAATCTGTTTGGAAGAATGATGTACCTACATAGCAAGTCAAAAAGTCCCCCAAAGCCACTTTGTCATATTGATGCTGTCTCACCTGCATCCTTACATTCCTCTGTGTATCCCCTTGTAGAAGTCTGAAAGAAATCTCCTTATCTTCAATTACTATTGTATAAAGATGCTTACTTTGACAGCTGGAAGCAAAGTTAACCTGCAGTGTTGCTAATCAAAACATTCATGGCAACTAAAGAGCACCGTGCTGGTCTGAGTAGTTATTTATCCTGTCACTTAGGGAGTGACTCTGAAACTGGTGATAATGCATGCTCTGGTTTCCCAGGAGGAGATCAAAGCTGAAGTCTAAGCTTCATAAAACTGAAAGTCTGAGACTTTATTCTGGGCAAGATCCATGTCACCCTGTTAAGCACACCAGGCACCTATCTTACCAACTGCTTCTCCACGGGAAGAAACTGTCTGTGATGAGTTCTTCCCATCCCACAGGGAGAGCTCACCTCTGGGTGGGGAGGTGCCGGGATATGCTGTGAATTCTGATTCCCCACCCTACTACAAGTCTTGCTTCTAAGACATTTTTATCTCAGGATTTTTCTCTCTCCTTGGGAAAGTGTGAGATTTGAGGGGTCCTGGGATTCCTGAGTGTTCTGTGCTGTCATGGCTACCTCTTCACCTCACTACCCCTCTCCTATACTTCATGCCTCAACTTCAAAAGACAGAGATACAATATGCCAGAGGAGCATGTTTGTATGAATATTTATGGGAGGGACGGATGAGTTGGATAACCCTTGCTGTAGATCTCCCCTGCTCTGCGGTTTTGTTTCCAGTGGCTCTAGTTATGCATAGTACCCTGTAGGAAAATATTGAGTGGAAAATCCCCAAGCCCGCAATTTATAAATTTAAAGATTTATGCCATTCTGAAGAGTGAGTATGCTCTCTCATGCTTTCCCTCCAGGTCCTAACTAGGATACAAATTGTCCCTTTGTCTAATGTGTCAGTGATGCTAACCACCACTTAGTTTCTTACAGCGCAGTCATCTAAGTTACAGACCATCTGTCACAGTATCACAGTATTTGTGTTCGAGTCATCCTAATTTTGCTTAATAATGGATCCAAAGTGGAAGGGCAGGAATGCCTGCCATCAGATATGCCATAGAGGAGCTGGAAAGAGCTCCCTTCAGGGAAAAGGAGGCTTAATAAGGATAGAAAGAAAATTCTCAGGCACAAGTTCAGGTTGCTAAGATCTAAGATTATTTTTTAAAGCATCTTCTTTCCTTGAAATTGTGAAAAAGAAAAATGAAAGTTTACGCTAGTTTTGTTATCGTTCCTGCAGAACTCATAGCCATGGTGAGCATTAAGTAGGATGGGAAAGGATGGGAAAGGCATCAAATTTCTCAGCTTGGCACTTTAATATCTCAGGTTTCAGCTGCCAGGGGGGGTCTTAGAAGGTATCCTCCAAGAACAGAAGGGGCCACTGAATTTAGTGATGTTGGTTGCTTCCCTACTGCTAGGTCTTCGTAGTACCCTGGAGGCACCAAACATAAGCCACGAACAGGAAAGCACTAGGGTGGGCTGTCTCACTTGTGACCACTTCATGTGATGCACTGCCTGTGGGTTCCATCCACTGCACCACAGTGGAGTTTCTTTCCTTCCTGACCTCTGGAGTAGTTTGTGTGTTTAGCTAACCAACTGCTCACCTGTTTTATTTCTTCTTAGTAAATACCACGATTTTATTTCTTTTCTCATTTAAAAAAAAGTTATTAAAAAGAGACAGCTAAACAAAAGAAATTAAGGAAAAATTAGATAAGCAGAATCTTTCCACTTTTTAATGTTGGAGCTTTGGTTTCTTTTCTGTATTTTTTTAGGGAAGGGCCTACAGGGTGTTCAGGGTCTCACTACAAGAGCAGATTCATAATGCTTAGCCTTTTACAGCCTCCCAAGATCTGGGATTACAGGTGAGCGCCACCATGCCCAGTCCCAATTGTCCTCTCAGTGTGCTCCAGGAGTGGGACTGGCAAGGCAGTACTTTTTAATATTTTAGCATATTTCTTGCTAGCATCTTTCTAGTCAACATGTACTCTATTTTCAAGAAATATTTTTTCACTGGTAATATATCAAAGAACTGGGGTTTGAGGTGTTTTCAGTATTAAATGACTAAATAACATCTTGTCAAGTAAATGCTTCTGAAATCATTTAACCAACTTTTCAGTGAACTTACTATTGTTATAAAATAACTTTGACAGATTTTTTTTATTCATTTCAATGAGGAAAAAAGATAAAATAGCAATAAAACAGTTTCAAAGTAGGTTAGTAGGGCAGTTACAATAATTAATACATTGCATATTGTTGTCTTTCTAGTAGTTATTCAGAGAAAAGATGTAGACATGATATCTGCTCTAAACAATATTAGTACAAACCTTTCTTCTCAGTGGATTAAAGTGCCTGCTAGCAAGTGCAGGGGCTAGGGTTAAATCCCCAGGTCTGTCGTACCAGCCCCACCCCTGGGCATGGTGAAAGGCAACTGAAACTGGGCATAGTGGCATACCTGTAATCCCAGCTCTTGGGAGGCTGTAAACAGGCAGATCACTACGAGTCTGATCTAGTAGTGAGACCCCGAACACCCTGTACACCCTTCCCTAAAATATGAAAAGAAAAAGTGAACTAAGAGAAAGTAACTGTATATCTATCCTACTTGAATATATA